>NC_135052.1:10313104-11513104 GCF_051014685.1 Ptiloglossa arizonensis
GCAACATCCATGTATTCCGTGGTGGATCACACGGTGTTGAAACCTATGCGTATATCGATGTACGTTTACTATTATAATATCACAATAACATTATTACACACTACATTGTGACAGGAGCCGTTATTTTCACCTAACCCACGTTTGATCTCTTAACTGTTCCTAACCTTCATACACAATATAGTAACTAAAAGAAGCTATACGTTTCTACGTATAGGCGTTTTCATCCATAACATGCCCTAAGAGGGGGAATTCGGTAATACTTTATTAAAACAAGCTCTTCTACACCCTCTATAGATGTAAATTGCATATTAATATTCGTGATAATACGCCTAACATTTATTAAATTGAATATTACTTATTGCAATCAAATGCTATGTTCATTTTACAATGAAATAAAAATTTTTTCATATTTGTATGCAAATACTTATTTATAATACAATAAATTGTCTACAACCACTACATTCGTGGTATTAAAGTGCAATGCAAAAATGATGTATAACTTAACTTTCAACTATATACAACTTATCATATTTGTAACCCATTATATTTTAAATTTAATTGCCAAGATCGTGCCAACAATATTTATAATATATCCCATGATGCAAAATATCACGGTTCACAGGGCATCATTGACTCGTTCCGTTTGAGAGGCATATGGCTTAGTTCACACTACACTTTCTCCTTTACTGTTCGCTTGTATCGCACGACTAAAATGCTAGATGGAGTTACTATGCCATATGTCGTGCGCGCAGAATTATTCTATCAGTAATCGCATGATACAAGAATTTGAATCTTCCGAAACGTCTAACCTAGACGTAATAAGCGGCATGAATCGTTATGAAATAACAAATTCACTTAATAATTCCGCAGCAGTTAAAGATTTTTTTAAATTATTGCTAGAATAGTCCAATTTCGTCTGTATCATATCCAACTATGAGAAGGAATAGACCTTTTTGATACGAGATTTTTTGAAACTAATAGGTTTGATAGAGCTAAAGAAAATAATATAGAGGAACAAGTTTTCTACGATTACTGTTAAATATGTTTATCAATTTCAGTGGTTCAGTTGAATATAGTTTCCAGATTTACCATCTTTGCACGTAGAGTGCGCTACGAAACCACTAAGTTTTCACGATATTGATACCTAAGATTTAAATTTTATTTCGCGAGACAAAGTGAGAGAAACTCTCATTGAATATTTAATTTATACTATACTATTCTGTACCTGATCAATGGTTCAATTTATTAAATATATATCATTTCGTTTTGAAAATAAATTCTCATATATGTAACCTAGATAGAAATGCCTATGAAAAAAGAACAGTACTCTATCAACAATTTTGTGATAATTAAAATTCCTAATAAGTTATCAATCTGAGTGAAATTTTGATTTATTAAATATGTATCATGGAATTAATAAACTTCGTTCAAACTTACATCTAATCTACATAAAAATCGTATAACTCGCTATAAAATGACAATACGTACAATTCTACGCACTAATTAAAGTTTCAAATAGGTTATAAATCAGATAATTAAACTAATCTCCAATCAATACATATAATTGCGTTTTAAAAATAAATTCGGATACATATAAACATAATGTTCAATAAATAATCGCAACCGTCTATAAAAATTTTCATGATATTACAAAGGGTTAAGTATCAAATCTTTAAACAATTTTATTAATTTTTGTTTTTACTCTTTTATCTTTTATACATTAATTTTCATTTTTTATAAATGAATTAATATCTATATACTATTTTCCTTTATAGATATAAACATTAACTCTGTAAATAATAAATAGTTTTATCGCTTATGATTTTTGATCAAGTTAAACAAATTGTTTTTAAATGTAACAACTATACATAACAATAACATAAACATTTAATTACTGATTAATCACAGAATATTCAACTTCATTCTGCTGTGATACTGAATGTAATTCTTTAAGTACGGATAATTTTAAGTTTTCTCATTTGTTTTGTATTTTACAAATACAAATGTATGATGACTTAAGAACAAAGATTAAAAATTTCTCTGTTACTGTCTTCGTGTAAGAATGATTACACCATCAGATAAATATATTTTGGTCCGCTTTATTCTTTAAATACTTGAAATTATTTACAAAACGTACAATATGAAATTGGAAAGGAAGAATAAGATATTAAATACAGATAAAAAACAAAGAGGTAAATGCAAAGGTCAGTCAATCATTGAAGACAAAAAAATTAGTTGTGTGCAGCTCTCTTACCATTCATGTAACCTATCCAACGTTCTGCAGTAATAGTAAAGATTGCATCAGTATCGATTGAATTTAAAGCAAGAAGCTGATTGACATGAGTAGAATGATAATCCCATCGAGCTAAATTTGGAGCTGTTTTTAGTGTAAAATGACGTAAATCATATGTAGTACCAGAGCCTGTATCGTACAAAGTTAACATGTTTTTCAGTGAAGCCATACCCTGATTAAAGAGATGGGATGCTTCTTCTGCATCCTTACCTGTCGCTATACTTTTTAAGTCATATAAACCAATTAAGGAATAAATAAACCCATTAAGTACAAAAGAAGAAGGTGTTGTAGGATATTCTTCATACCATACGTGTTTACCTAAAAATACTGCAGCTACTCCACCCTTATTAGAAGATAATCTAAAAGGTTGCAAGCCTCTAACAGCAGCTTGTAGATACTTTTCTTCATTAGAATGATAATATGCTCGTGCTAATACAGAAATAGCATGTCCTTGACCCATACTAGAATACCTACAATTATTATAACATAATTCAACATTTTAAAAATTGAAAAAGTTTAATTTGTAAAAAGTTAACAATTTAGTCAAATAAAAATTAAAATACCATCCAGGCTCAAGAGTAGCCATTCCAGAAGCTACTTTTCTTCTTACAGGATTTGCCCATCCACCAGAACTAATATTCTGATTAACCACAAACCATTTTGCAGCATCATAGAATTGCTCCATATGTTCACTTGTAGAGAGTGTTATATTATCAATCATTCCAGAACCATACAAAGTTATTTTTATCATCTATAATGAACAAAATATCATTAAGCTAAATAAAGTAGCTTTATAAATGTTTTATATAATTATTTTATGTTTTATTTAATTGTTTATATTAATTGTAATTCTTATTGTCTGTATTTTTAATTTTAACATTGTTTCTTATTTTCCCTAAACTGTATCCTTTAAAGTAGTGTGAGTGGATATATCCCCTTAATAAGATCCATTATTGAACGGACGTATATCCACTCAGAGTTATGTAATTTTGCTTTAGATGAAGGCAAAAATTGGAATATGAAGTATTTATTAAACATTTTACGTTTATACACTACCTTTAATTTCGAACGAGATAATTTTTTCTTATTTTTATCATTTAAATATAAACCTTTCTGTAAATCAATAACCAAGTCCCTAGTGAATCTTCTCCACTGATGGTTAATTTGGCCAATTCCATAATAGACATGGTTGTTGTAAGTATGCAATACTATATTACTAGTAATATAATGAAGATAATGCATTTCTTTTCTTTCTCTAGACTGTAATGTAATCACAATACTTCCATTGTCCTTAATATTGAAATCCCATTTTAATACAAAATCTAGTACATGATCTAACTTTAGAGTTATTCCAGAAGTACTAGTTTCTGGTGTAGCAAATTTCATTACATGACTGTTAGCATGTTTATCAAATATCCTAGATACAATGGATCCCTGAGGTATGATCCACTCCCGTTTAATTTTATCAGAATCCTCAATAATTTTTCTACGAGGTTCTGGTTCTGTTAAATTTTTACTATAATGGGATAATCCAAATTGGGCAATTTGAGTAGGATAATAGTATCCTTGACTTTTCCATTGAGTAGATATTGGTACACCGTCATTTCCACTGATGCATTTTACACGTTCTCGAACTTCAACATTGTAGTTCTCAAAAGTCATAAACACACCTCGAGGATCATATTTTCCTTTGGGATTAACAATTTTTGAATAACTGTGCAACCATTCAAATCTCTCTAAACCGTCATAGGTTGCTAATTTTCCATAAATCTGTTATATTTTAAAAAGACAAATATAATATTACTTTAATAAATATATTGACATTAATACTTGCCTCAAAATATTTATGAATGAACGAAAATGGTATATATACTTCATCTCCTTCTTTACGACATCCAATAGAATAATCACCATTTATGTGACAATCTATTTCTTGATATCCAGTTTCTAAATTTTGTCGATCCTATATCCAAATTTAAATGAAATGACAATCAGTAAATTTTATTTTATGAATATACTAAACCATGAAATTTATCTATAAAATTTAAACAGTAATATTTACTTACTCTATGTTGAAATTTTGCCTTCCATTCAGTACTTTTAAAAAATTGTGGACTACCACAATTATTCCATGATGTTAATATTGAACTTAATATTGCAACTACTATTACAAGCAATATTGTCTTGAAGTTCAATCGCATCATCCTACAAAACCTATTTTAATTTTAAATTTATTGACGGGAAACAATAGTGTTATATTATAATTAATATAAAATGTTTAAAAGTTAATTCCATAAAACGTAGAATAATACCTACTTAAGTGTTATTAAAATTTTTGTCCCACTTTCTGCCAAAAACAACTTCGCTTAAGGTTAAATATTCCATTCTCCATTTTTTAAAATTGGAAGGTTCTAAAAAGATGCAACCAATTATTTAAAAAATAGCATTTTCCATAGAAAAATGTTTACATTTGTCAATAGCTTTTAAATTGCACACATGTGTTTACCCCATTTATGGGGATACTATTTATGTTCTTCATAGGGGTTATTGTACATGTGATCATTGATGACTATATATTAATGTCAATTAATGTTTCATATATGTCATTTGTAGAAGTTATATTTTCTTTTGCTGCTTACATTAGTCACTATTTTATGAAGAAAAATATGTGAATTCTTATTCTTTTAACATTATTTCAGAGACATTGCATAAATTCCCTACGACGTACGTCATTGAAACATTCGCAATCGGTAAATTTTTAGTGGTTTTAGGAAAATTTCTGTGAATATAATGTAGAACCTAGTAACAACTCCGCTACATGAGAACACCTAAGTGTATTGTTTAATGCACGAGCAAAATGCCTAAAGTAGTAGTTTACTTCTAGATTTAACAACCTATTTTTAAATTTAAATATCAATGAAAAAGTATTGTTAATTTATAACTATTCGTGTCACACGTTGCATATAGATTAATTGCATCTATATTTCATTCAACGAGATGAAACAGACACAAGTAAACAAAACCACGTGACTGTCTAAACCACTGTGTAAGGTGGGTAAGACCAAATGATAAGAGTCTGTGCTCCATATAGATACAAATGTAATAGAATTTATCCGAATTATTATTTGTGTACAATAGTAAACTTTCTTTCGCAGACTAAACATTTACAATAACTTTTTACTGGAAGTTTTGTCATTAATTTTTCAATTGTTTTGTATCTTATTGTATCATCATCCTATGTTGGACATACTATTGAACATATGAATGTTTCTTTTAAATATATTCTTTCCAAAAAAAAGATATATAAAAATATCTTTTATCTACAGGAAAATTTTATCACTGATTCTTGCAACCACAAACAAAAGATTCTTTAACAATTTATTAGTTATATGCGCAAGGAAGACAAAGTGACATTTCTAATATCATTTATGAAAAAATTGGTCAGTTTAAAAAAAATGACAGATACTGAAAAATCACCACTAATTTTTAAAATATTTCATGAGTGTCAAACAACAAAAGCTAGAACTGGACAAATGATTCTCATTCATCATCATGTGGATACACCAGTGTTCATGCCAGTAGGAACACAAGTAAGTGTAACTGTAAAATAGTTATTTAAAAATTAATATTAATTTTAATGTCAATATTTTAGGGTACCTTAAAAGGTTTACTTCCTCAACAATTAGAACAACTAAATTGCCAAATTATACTTGGCAATACATATCACCTTGGAACAAGACCAGTAAGTTAAAAAAGTTCCAATAAATTTATTTCAAAAAATTAAGTGCATAAATTTCGTATTATGAATTTAATTAATAATGGTTCAATCAATTCAAATCAATTCGTTATTGATAATAAAAATTAGTTTATTTCAGATTTAAAAAATTATTTATTTTAGTCAATTTAAATACAATAAATTAGTTGTATTCACAGACTTTTTAATTGGTCAAAAATTGTTTTCCAGGGCCTTAATATTATGCAAAAAGCTGGTGGATTACACAATTTTATGAATTGGAAAAGAGCTCTATTAACTGATTCTGGTGGTTTTCAAATGGTATCATTACTAGAACTTGCTAATATAACAGAGGAAGGTGTCAAATTTAAGTCACCATACAATGGTAGTTGCCTTAGTTTAAACAAAAATTTGTTACATAGTGAATTTGCATTGCACTATGTAACAAATGGAATAAAATCCAATAATTCTCTAATACTATTCTCCAGGATCTGATTGCATGCTGACACCTGAGCACTCTATACAAATACAAAATATAATAGGTGCGGATATAATTATGCAACTTGATGATGTAGTCAAGACTACATTAACAGGACCAAGAGTAGAAGAAGCAATGTACAGGTACATATGGTACTATTTATAAAATAAAAGTAAGTATATTATTAATTTTTATTGGAACTCATTTATTACTGAATATGTAATTGTAGAACAACTAGATGGTTAGATAGATGTTTAACAGCACATCAGAGGCCAAGTGAGCAAAGTGTATTTCCTATTGTACAAGGAAGTGTTGATCCCAAACTTAGATCAGAATGTGCAAATCAATTGATTAAACGTAAAGTCAATGGTTATGCTGTAGGTGGATTAAGGTAATAATTCATGGATTAGTATCAATAAAAAAAAAATAAGAATTATTTTATTTACGATTATTAGTGGTGGAGAAAATAAAGAAGACTTTTGGAGAATGGTACATCTATCTACAGATATACTTCCAAAAAATAAGCCACGTTATTTAATGGGCGTTGGATTTGCCATTGATTTAATTATTTGTTCTTCATTGGGAATAGATATGTTTGATTGCGTATTTCCCACGAGAACAGCGGTATCCATACTTATTAATTATTTAAAAAAGATGAATAAAAATATATACAGAATATGATCAATCAGGAACATGTCATTTATTAATGGATATGTATTTTTTTCAGAGATTTGGCTGTGCATTAGTACGTACAGGTCAACTTAATTTAAAACAGATTCAGTATCGTAAGGACATGAGACCAATAGATGAATCATGTGCATGTAGTACATGTAAGACATATACACGTGCCTATCTTCATCATATTGTAACAGTAGAAACAGTTGCATGTCATTTACTGTCTGTTCACAATATTGCATTTCAAATGAAATTAATGCAAGATATTAGGCAAAGTATTAAAGAACAAAAGTTTCCAAAATTCATACAACAATATATGTTAGATTTATATCCAGATAAGGAATATCCTTCATGGATAATTAATGCCTTAGAAGTTGTTAATGTTAGATTGTTATAAATAAAGGAGGTGTAACTAATTTTTGTAAGTATACTACAAATAAATACTTAATTTCCACAGAAAAATACATTTCCAATTCATTTTTTATATGTATCTGACAAAAATATGGTTCACAAAAATTTGTATATACTTTACGATTGACTTGAACTATCAATGAAGATAGTACATAAATAATTTGTACTTGTAGTTTGCATTTCATACATTACAAATAAAATAGTTTGCTTTTGTAAAGTTTAATGACAATTTCATTTTAAAGCAATATAAGTCTTGAATTTTTAAGCTATAAGTGTTCTTTGTTTTAAACATACCTTTCTATTTTTCAAGACTATTGTTAGGCACAGATTATTAATAATTAAATAATTTCATCACATAAAATCATCCGAATCATATCCACTATTCTCTGTGTTGGATATCATATTAGATGTATTGAATAAAGAATTGTAACTCCTAAAAAGAAGTATTAAAGTATTATATTTAAAAAATATAAGAAACAGTATTAACAGAAATTTATAACTTGCCGCATTTCTGCATCTTCTTTTCTCCGTTTTTCTTCTGCTTTCTCCTTTTCTTTTTGTTCACGCATAAGTTTCTTTTTATCTTCTCGTTCATTTCTGTCTCTTTGTTCTCTTTCTGCTCTAAAATTTACTTGTTCCAAACGTTTAGTTTTATTCAATCGATTAACTATATCATTTATTCGTTTAAAAACCTGAATTTTACGAACATCTTTATTTCTATGGAAACCAACTTGTCCTACTTCCATGCCCTTAGTCTTTTTCAAATTGGACCACATAGTATATACTACATCAACATTATTTATTCTATTACCATCAATACTATTTGCTTTTACTAATTGTGCAGCATCTTCTAAAACTGTGCTTGGTATATCATCTATTGTTTGACCCTACAAACCAGACATAAATATATATACACATCTAAGCATTGATAACACATATTACTAACAATAGAAAATACTTACAAGATGAAGACGAAGATACACATGTGCTGAAGAATATTTATTCACATGAAACCACACATCCTCTGGCCACCCCCACTTTATAAGATCTTCATCTATGAAATCATATATTTAAAGCACAATAAATTGTTAGAAGAATTATTTGTACATCATAATAAATTTTAATATTTTCAACTCACTTTCGTCTTTATCAACTCCCATAAATAACGTTACCGGTGGTTGTACAACTATAATTTTAAATGAAATATTATTCTAACCTTATTATTTGTTATTATACATAATAAAATAAATAAGAACAATTTTAAACATATATAATAAATATAGAGTAAATGACATAACAAATAATAATACCTTCACTTGTAAAATAGTAAACCATTATTACGAAAAAAATTAGATTTATCACGTGTTATACTAATATCTGTCAAACTTCAAGCCGATACTAGCGACGTGAAACGTTGTAATACTATACTGTGTTCAATTTACAAGAGGACCATCGTTTACAAAAGTACATAACTGAAAACAGAGCCTAGATGGCAAGGAATTATACTTTGAATAAATAGAGATACACTAGAATTTATACAAGTTATTACTTTTGGTAATTATTTACAAAGACTAAGGCCTCACCAATTTTAACGACTTTGAAAAATATTGTGGAAATTAACATTTTGAACAACTTTTTTCTATATATACTATTGTTCGGTATAGTTTCTGAGATATTTGTAAAAAATGAACGGACTACATTAAATTTGCCTGTGTTATATGTGCGTGATGGCGTATGTGAACGTAGAACCGTCACTTGTCACGGTTTTTACAAACATATTCAATAGCCGGCAACTCATGTATATATAACGGGTGACTTTGCAAATGGTAAAGTGCAAACTTTTGTAACACATATGAATGTAACTCATACATTTCAATAAATTTTTATAAATAACGCATATATATCATGAAAATTACCAAAAAACTATAAGAGGTAATCATTAAAATCTAACCAAAGTTTTAGATGAGAATATAGAATTCAAATATAAAGTTTCATTAAAATAAACCCAGCCGTTTCAACAATTGTATAAATCTATTTTTTCGTTACAAAACTGACATTTGTATTTATTACAATACTTTTTTACATTATACAAATCATGGGCAATGTTCTGTCTCTAAACATAAATGATGTTTAGTCAGTTCTGCCTACACACAAATATGCGGCTCTTACATTAATTTGTAGGTAATGATGAAGAAATTTCCGTAATTCACTGTGTAACCATTTTGCTTGATCTGATCACTATGTTTAATGACGATATATTGCTAAAATAAATTTTGTTTTTAAAGTATTACTAAAATTTCTTCTATGTAACAAACAGACTAGTTTACTGGTTAATTATAATAATAATTTATAAAATCTTTCACTCTAAATTTATAACAAAACATTTATTTCATTCTTCATAGTTCTTTGAAACAATACTAATTAGCTGCATATCGATTCATATGAATGGCATGTTTTTCAACATGGTATATTTTAATTATTGGATTGATTACAGGTAATACTTCAGGATCATTAATCCAAATATCTGCAGATGGTGTCTCTAGCATAGATAAATACGCTACAAACATTACATATTTAATGATTAAATATTACTTAGCCATACTAAATTATGCAAAATTTATATGTATTACTAAAAATAATTAATCTTACTTAGAAATATTTTAGGATTTGTAAGACTAAGCTGAATATGTGGACAATTCATAATTGCTTTATAAATTGAGCCATCAGGATCAAGTCCTTCCCCCAAATCCTGTAAACTACGTCTTCGCTCTCCAAGCAACCATTGACACTAAAAATGATCAAAGATTAAACTTTAAATGCAATTGAGTTAATGTTGCACTACTCACAGCATTAGTCAGATGATTTCCAGTAATTTTCAATGCACCAATAACACTTGTTTTCTCAAAACCCATTCCTAGAAGTGATTGTACTGCTCTAAAATTGGGCTTGAAGTCTATTTTCTTATAGCGATGAAAACTTTCTAGTAGAAGATCTACTATGCTGATTAAATTCCCATCTTTCTTCAAACCTTGATTTTCTGTATAATTGTCATTTGACTTAGATACAAATAAAAAACAAAATTAAGTACTTACTTCTAATTTTTAGTATCATTGTTCATTAATCTTGTTATTTATATGTTGCTAAAAGGTTTACGTAAAATAAAATGCAGTATGGAGTTTTTGAGCAGTTACCTCCTTTAAATAATTCAATACATGTATCTTTTAAAGATTTTTTTCTTGCAGTAGTAGATGAACTGGAATCAGCAACATATTTATCATTATCTTCTTCAATAATAAACAAGTCTAAATCATCATCATTATCATCATCATCTGGATCATTTTGGTGATCTATTAACCACCCTAATGCTTCTGTTATATTTGATCTACAATAAATTCAAAGTTTCTATGTGATATTTTTTATTAACTTATTACCACTTATAAATGTAGAGTTATATGGTACTGGGTTGATACATAATCTTTTTATTTTTTTATCTGTTAAAGTATAGTGATGTTTTGTATAACCAAAAAGTTTATGCATCGGTTGAATAGAATGTTCATACTTTCGTAAATGAAGAGCTTTCAGAACTTTCATACGAGAGTAACCCATGTCCATAAGAGTATCCACAGTATTTGGATCAATAGTTGGTTTACATCTTGCTTTCAATTTTTCTTTTAAAATGTCATAATATTTTTGTGTTTCTGAGCCATGCATTAGAATCTTTGCTGATGCTTTCACAAGAGTTACCAAAATTTTCTGTATATCATTCAGAAGCTATAAGGTGAAAAACAAAAGGTAAATTTCTATTGCATAAAAAAAGTATTATAATCATGTATACTTGCATCTGCAGCACAATCAATGAATGGAATAGGTCGAGGTGGATTACACACTGGTAAATTATTAGTTACTTGTAATATTGCTTCTTCATTTGGACTTTGTATTATAAAATCCATGAACCCGATTTTTTTCATTCGACGAGCTTGTACTAATAATAATGTATCTATACAAATAGGAAATTATTTTATATTATTCCTTTAATTACACCTTGATTTACTATCATTATTCCTAGAGAAAATAATATCATTATTCCTAGAGAAAAATCAATCAGTAAAAAGTTCTTTTAAAATTTTAAAATAATTTTTATTCTTTTGCATGGAAATATATTTGTTTTTAATAATGACATTGTAATAGAAATTGTATTAAATTCAAACTTTGCAGTTTTTTGTAGTTATACTTTTGTGTTTACTTATAGAAAGAACAAAAAGGGAAGTATTATTTTCAGAATAATACATGATTCTATTTATGCATTTCATAATAATGCTTGAAGTCATCAATAGTTTAATTAACACATGTATAATGTATTTTCTTCTTGACAGTTATCTAAAAATAGTGATTTAAACTCTATCTAACATGTAGTGTAAGATAATCATTAATAATGATTGTGAAACTACCATATATAAATAGTTGTCACATTAAACACATTTTGTAAACAAAACTTTATTTCTATGACATCAATGCATTCCTTCTTGTTCCTACTGTAGACAAACATAAAAGCTTAGTTACAAAAACCCATGATAAATAATTTCAGACTGCATTTAAATCTACAATAATAATGTTTCATTAAAAAAATTAAGTTACTTAATTAAATTTTTATCAAAGAGTAATTTTAAGTACCTTACTTTGCATACATATAAATAAAATGTAAATATCATTGAATTAATGGTTTACCATGTTCACTAATTTCTTCATCATTTATATCAGAAACATCTGCAAGCTGTTTGAATTTGGATGAATGAATTAAATGGACTTCAGATGGCATGAAAAATGCATCATCACCATAAAAATGTTTTAATGCAATTGTTTTGACTCTCTCTATGCTAAAATGTGGTTCTACAGTAATATCTCCAACATTACCTTCAAGGCTAAATAATATAATAATAATCATTTATTAAAAGCTTGTTATTAATATTCATGATTGTAAAAAATGATATACCTTATAATATTGATTGAAAAATGTTTTGGTAACGTAGTAACTGAATTAAGCATTATGCTACTAGTTCTGGAATTGTCTGCTTTAGTAGAAAGAAGTGGTCTTGTTGATCTTTGTCATTTCAGGTTTTTTCCATTTGTCCTTACATCCATGAAAACATTAAATATACTTATAATATAAAAATTTAGTACTTCTTTTTTAATTACTAATTAAATCATAAATTAAAATACTTAATCTTATATTACATTATCATTAACATATTATGAGTAATATATATTTACCTTCAGTGTGAAAAATTTGTTAATAGATAACGTTAATTTTAATTCATTTTAAATTCTATCAATTGTATGCATATGAAAGTGAAAATCAGATATATACAAATTATAGAAATATGTTTATGCCAACTGTTGAGCCAAATGTAATAACTGAAACAGTTATTGTTTAGAATTATACCATGTACAAAATTACCATTAAAATATATTTATCAATTTTTCCTAAGAAATTACACGGTCAATTTACATTTTTTAATGTATAATACATAAATGTCACATAATCGAAATTGCAGATAATCACATGATTTGTTTATGTCAGGCATGTCCCAACTAAGCTTCGGAACTTAGGGACTTTTTTCCACTCTGTTCTGTTACCATGGTACCATAATCACAGCAAAATAAAAGATAGACATTTCACTTTGTGAGAGTTGGAAATACATGATTTAAAATACCGATCTTGTTAAATATCAGTGATTTGCGGGTGACATCATTGTTCAAGAATGGTAATTCTAAAAACTATATTTAACTTAACCACCGAAATCTTATACTTTATACTTTTTTGTGTTGCATGGATTAACCGTGCACAAGCATCTTTACCATTTCTATCATTTTTAACGTTATTGATTTAGACTGATTAAGACTTTCAGACTTAAAATTTTAACGTTATAAGGTGTACCAATTAAAACTAAACATAACGAGTATTAATTATTTTGGTAATAATAAAAATTACTACAATAGTTTTATCGTTTAATAGTAATTATTTACAAGAAAGACTTGAGTTAAAATACAGTACAATTTATTGTAATTGTAGTATAAGTCTAGTGTATCCAACTAGGCCGCATTTAGTTCTAGAACGTGTTTCTTCTAGCGCTGCAAAATATATTACCATTGACGAGATACCTATCTATGATAGTTACCCTTTATCTATGATTTTGTTACAATTATTTTCAATTATAAATTGATCATATTTATCACATATTTCGTTTAATTTTCACGTGTTTGTTTTGAGTAAAACAAAAAATTATAGAATAAAACATAATATTTCCGAACATGTAAGAATCTATAAAAAATGATATTACTAAATATATAAGGATACCCTAATGTATTTAAATCATAATATTTTTATGTAATAAAAATCATGATGTTCAATATTGCTTTAACATTTGTTCAATTTAATATGAATACAATGATTTTATGGTAAATTTATAATTGTATCTGTTTTATGACTGTTTTGTATATTTTAACACTTGAAAAAAAGTCCTTACAGTGAGAGAACAATGATTCTATTTCTTTTTACATTAAAAATCTCTACAGATCAGTTTCCTCTTATATTTCTCTTCAATTTATATAGAAAAATAAATTCCTACAAAAGTTCAACCTCTTATCTCAATGTTTTCAAGATATTAAATGCTTTAAAGAATCTGACAAAATGATTTCACAATATAACATTTAATTCCTTTAAAACCATTTGGTGCACGATATTTATATTTTACAAATATTAGTTTCTTAAGTGTACTTCCAAATGCTTTAAATTTAAAAAAATAAAAATATGAAATTTGATGTTTGATGTAGAATAGATTGTACAGGTATCAGATGAAATTTATGAAGTTGCATTTTCTCAGAAATCTTTTCTAAGTGTTTACAATTTTTTTGGAGAATATGAATAAGAAATAAAAGAAGAAATACACACACAAATAAAAATTTGTAGGAAAACGTATTCAACCTTGCAGTAGCAGAAATTATAAAAATTTTGTTAAAAGTATAAAGTATCAGAATGGCTGAAGAATCTGGATGTGGTGAACTACAACAATTAGTTCAGGAAGAAGAATGTGAAGAACCATTAAGTCATGGTGGAGAAGTTACACCACCTTCAACACCAGCAAGGTCTAAGCATCCAAGTAAAAATGATACACATAGTTCTCATGTATCGGTATGAAGTTTATATTTGTTTAATCAATTCTTTATCAGAATATAAATAATTTGTAATTTGATTTAAAGTTGTAAAAATTAAATAAAATTTTAATTGTTAATAATTACAAATGTATATAAAAATGTTTTTTATATAAAATAATAAGACAACTAAAAAGCTCTTTGTTTTAGCAACAAATATTATGGGAAAGTAATACACAAATATCGCCAATTGTTAGTAAAGGAAGTTCTGGTCAAGCAACAAGTCAAGGGTCTATGGTTTCTGGCAGAGCTGTTAATCTTTCAAATTATGGTAATCAATCACGTTTAAGTTATATGAATGAAAAGGAAAAACAAAGGCCAAATCGATCAGAACCTTCAAGAATTAACCGTCAACATAAAGGTAATTCTAAAATTTATAAAAATACTTTAAAGATTTAATTTAAAATTGTTAAAATGTTTTAAACTATTTTTTTTTACACATAATGTTTATAAATATTGAACATAAAATGAAAATTATAATATAAATGGTGTCTTTGTATTTATAATAAAATATATGACCTTTTTAGCTTTAAGCAAAAAAAGAAATTAACACTTTTGATTCCTACTTTGAAATAATTTTCAGAATAAATAGAAAATCATGCATAAAATTAAAATATTTGTTCATTACTTCATCTCCAATTATATATTATTATTATATAGAATATAATTAAAATAAGTGACCAAACTTTAGGAACTTATTTTTTTGTAATGTATAAATCTTACTTCATTAAAGAAATTACTGGAAATTATTTCCAACCTTAATAATGTATGCCTCATATTGAGGTCTCATACTTAGTTAAGCACATTAAAAAATTCCTGGAATCTGCTTCATCAACAGTTTGTATTTAATAAGAATGATTCAGTTTCTTTTTAGTTAACAATAGATTGAAACAAATTTGCTTTTGACAGAACATTATTTTTGAGAAAAGATTATGCATATATGTAATGAATATCTCTCTACTTGATAAAATGAACTGCCATCTTGATATACACTATCTATTAAACACTTATAGAAAATTTTCATATTTACTATGATATAAATTGATCTTAATATTAATTCAAATCATCCAATCATAAGTACTATTATTGTTTGCTTTTAACTCAAAAACATAGTAACAATTTTTATTAAACTATATTCTAAATAAAAAGAATTTTTTTCTCAGAAGGAGAGAATTTTAGACACATATGACATTTTTCTGTTCTTAAGACCTGTAGAATATGCACCTAAAAATAGGCTCCCAATTTTAATTATACCCTACATTTAGAAAGTATATTTACTATATACCTTTTTTTTTACTAAATAAATAAATATATTTATTTTAATTTTATTTTAATTCAGGTTGTTTAAATTATGTCTATAGTTTCATATTATTGCATAATATCCTTATCATTTTTGTCACTATATTTTTTTACATTACACTTATAATTTTTCATGTATACTTTCTTTTTAAGTTTATATATTCTCATTACATCCGTTTTTTGGTTGCCTTTTGGTATTATAAAATAAAGGTATGGCGCCATGCAAACATCATTGCTTTTTATCAGAGGTTCCTGATGTTCGACGCATGGAGCAAGCATTATTACAACTTTTAGAAGATTTTCATAGTGGCAATTTACGAGCATTTGGTATGTTAAATACATATATATATATATATGCAAAATATAAATCTATATTTTAAAAATAATGAAATTTTAAAGTAAATAGTATGATTTCAATTTAGGGAAAGACTGCAGTATGGAACAAATGACAGAAATACGAGAACAACAGGAACGACTAGCTAGACTTCATTTTGAATTAGGACAAAAACAAGAAATAGGTGGAGAACAATCTGGTCTTCGACATTCAAGCACTAATATGCGTCATTTATTGCAACGCCTTCAACAGCTCAGTGTTTGTATTGAAAAATTGCATAGTAAGTGATCACAAATTATTTAAATAAATAAATGGTTACTGATTAAAATGAAATACAAATATGTACATAAAAATGTAAGTATTTTATGGAGTGCTCTTATGTTATAATAATTTTATTTTGATACTATTTTGATGATTCAACATTTAGATTTTTCTGTTTTTTAGTAATGATATCATAACCAGTTTGTAATTATTTCTTTTATTCTCTTCATTGTATAAACTTCTTTTTATTTCTTTTGTTTAAGAATTTAGTGTCACATATATTAAATTTTAGATATACCACATGTATATATACTAAAAAGAATAATAGTTAGTAATAGTGCACTGATTTGTTAATAGGTTAAAAAATATGCATATAATATATATAAATATTTTTATTGTAGTAAACGTATTTATATATCAACGTACATTTAATTTAATTCAAATACTTGTAATCTTTTGTACAAACTCATAATATTCTACAATATATTTAAACATATTATAGCAAAATATTAATCATCTATTAAATTTGTTTATGCTTATATCATTATTATAATGTAATACAAATGTGAAATAAAATGTTTTCCAAAATATTTTTTATCGTACACGCTATTCTTATTTTTAACCTATTGATTTTAATTCTTTAATTGTGGACAATTTTATGACGTTTCTTTAAAAAATGGGGGTGAATTTTATTTCTTACTTCGAATTATCATAGGTTATACGGTTGGTAAAACACAAATACAAAAAAAAAATATTAATCGTAAGTAGATGAATATGACAAAATTATAAATTGTAGTCTCCACATTGCAGTTGTAAAATAATAATAAATATTTCATTAGCAATGAAAATATTACAGAATATAGTTAAGGAAAGAAATTTCTTTTTTAAGTAAATAAAAGGAATAAACATTTTATATGCACTATAGACACTATTGAATTTATTTTAATGTATATGTGGATATCTTAAAATAGGTTCAGACATGTTAATTTGTGGGAAGAAACGTAAATCTGAAGGACAGTGCAAAAAATAGTAATATTGGCAAGGGGAGAGAAACCCAAATTTCGGGAACAATGAGCTCTAGGATAACTTTTAGCCATCTTCCTCTTGTACACTATATTATAATTCGGCCATTTGCTTGAAATGCAGCAAAATTTAAGTATTTATTTTCATTCCCATGTTATGGAACTACCATAAAAAGTAGTCATTCTATAAAAATTGTACATAATATTGTGTATAAAAATTGATATTTAGTAATATTAGATAATAAAGGCAAAGTATAACAGTTTAATAGTAATTAAATAAGATAATTTTATTTTAAAAGTGCTTTCTAAACATTAATTAATGACAAGCGTTAATGCTAACTATCACTATAACACCAATTGAACACTACTTTATTAATCTAGGTGAAGTTATGCATTTGATTGTTATCATAAGTAGCGCCACTGGTTGATCAGAAGATGAAGGGAAATGAGGGTTGATTTCCCTTCCATCAGCGTCACAACTTCGTGATAGTAGCGCCACTGGTTGATCAGAAGATGAAGGACTTTTGAAGGTTGATTTCCCTTTCGTCTGTGTCACAACCTAGTAATAGTATGTATCGTCCTTCAGGTCCGTGAAAAAAAAAATAAAAATGAATGTCAGGCTAAATATATTAAATCATTAATACATATATAAAATGAATTGTTTTAATGTGACTTTAAATGTGACTATAAATGTTATGTAATTATTCTCTACTCCAAAATAAATGACATATGCATAGAAGTCATAAACCAGTTGTTTTGAAATGCGGCTGTTATCTTAAGAATTCAACTATAAAATATAATCTGTTTTTCTGTTTATAATAAAATCTTGAGTTTAAAAGAAGAATGTGTTTTACGAAGAAATTTCAAAACGATATTGTACCCAATTTTAGGTCCTGCCTCAACTGATTTTAAATATTCGGAAGTTTACATACAAAGCACTCATTTCCGTTGCTTTACAGCAGCAAAACTATGTTTCTTGCCAGAGATATTGATGTCGTGTAATCTATGCATTTTGGATATATTACGAGAAAACTACAAGGAATTGAATTTATTATTATTAGAAAGTGATAATTCTATTTAATTCGTTATATTTGTTAAAAGGGATTGGATTTCAATGTTTTCTTTCCAATCTCATAATCAGGTTCGTATGTCAGTATTAAATATAAATATAATCGTGTAAAAGTTTTTTTCTAAGTTTAGTAAACAATTTACTTCATAATATTTTGTTTTTTATTCAGTAACTCTATATTAAATACCTTTTATTTAAATCTATTTACTATTTTCTATTTCATAACCTTATTTCATTATATTTATATGAGCTGATGACATTTATATCACTGTTTTATATTTAATTTGACAATATGGTAGAAATTAATTTTTTAGAATTTAATGCAAGCCATAGTCTCTATATTTATAAATTGTACATAATAAGTACCAAAAAGTAGCTATTTATATTACAATATTTTTATTATAATGTTTTATTAATATTACATTTTTAGGTGTTATATCATCTGACACAGTTAACTTCAGCAGTTAATCCAAAATTTATACCATTTCCAGTCAAAGTTAAAAGGCAAAATGAGTTTAAAACAACTGTGGATGACATCTCATACAACAGAGCAGAAGTAAGATATTGTACCAAATTATGTACTTTATTTTATAAGATTATAATACTAATTTATTAAATTTATATTTTATTTTAGATAACAAAAAGTTACATGGAAATGCCACTAAGTAAATTAAATATGTATGATGTAGTTACAATGCTCCATACAAAAAAGAATATTTGGCTAATATTAGACCAACTTTCCACAAGAATTTTTAGGAAAAATGTAGAAGAAAATAATAAGTGGAAAGTATCTTATGTGTCAGGATCAAATTTTACAGAAAACAAACAAAGATTTCCTTGTGCACACCTTACAGAACCGATTATTTTACCTGTTATATATTTATCGTCAAGACAGTACCATAAAACATTATGTATGTTTTGTACTAAAAATCAATTTAATTATCATGTACAAATTCGCAATTTTAAAACAAAGCGTAATATAACTGTGGAATCGGAAAGACAGCCATCCCGTCTAAGCAAGTTCAAAAAATGGTTTCCTCATTTTTCAGAAGTAATGAGATAATATATTATTTCATTTGTATTTATGAATATAATATTTAACATTTTTTTATTAGTTTACAAAATATAATTTATAGTTTAATTATACATTAAATTGTATAAATATAAATCATTTTTTTGTTGCGCAGAAATTATATAATTATCGAGAATCAGATTTTAATAAAATTAAACATATATTGAAAAATACTGAAACATCAACAGAAGAACAGAACAAAATCAAAACAGCTTTTATAGAAGGATATGAGGCAGGACTTGAACGTCGAGTAAATAAACGTCCTATGTGGCAAAATGCAATGATTCGTACTCTTCTCTTCTTTCTAACGTCTGTAATATGTTTTCTAGGTATGTAGATATAATACTTTGGAAAGACTTCCTGTAGAAAAAATACCTCATTCTTATATAATTCTAAATAATAATAGTACCATAGTATATTTTTTCTAAAATATTAAAATATTTTTTTAATTCTTTTAAAATTTTATTATCCAAATTTATCAAGTATCAAATAATTTATTTTCTACTCATTTTTACAATTTTGAAAAATACTAATTTTTGCATTGTTATATTGTATAATCTATTTGTTAAAAGCAAAATAATTTTAATTGTGTATTCAAGTTATCATTTACAAAGAAAATGATTTAAATTCTTAAAAAAAAGTTTCTTTAAATGTTAAGAAATTTCTTTTAAATTATGTGAAACTATTAATGCATTCTTATTAGTATACAACAATAGATAGTTTATTGTTAGGTACTAACGAGTGCAAGATACTTACTCATCTGAATTAAATTAAATTCTACATTACGAATTATTCCTTTTTAATACTTTTAATTAAATTACTGATTATCTCATATACTGGCATTAAAAGTTAAAGTAACTGTATCTCAAAAACAAAAGGTTTGCAGACCTATGTCTATCAAGATTTTTTTCTTACTTTTGAGATGTAGCACACATCTGTTAGTTTTCTAACATTTGTTCTGCAATATTCTGTGTAAAATGATTATGTTTTAAAAATAAATAATTATTTAACAAATACCATACATTTTGAACAGTACAAAAACAACCAAAAAGTATATATTTATGTTGTATCTTTATAATAGTTTAAAAAACTTGTAAAATAATATTTAAAAAATGTCAAAAGTGCTAATAGTACAATTCTTTATATATTTTTTATATTATAGCTTACAATACAGGATTGGTATTTCGGTTTTCAATGGGTCAAAGAACTGAGATTAATCCAGAAACAATTAATGTAACTTTTGATGATGCAAAAGGAGTAAGTATTATTATAAATAAAATTAAAATATTAATATTGGTGTGCCTTTCAGAAAATAGTATATATTTTTTACCTATATATGATTAGGTTGACGAAGCTAAGCAAGAGTTAAGAGATATAGTTGAGTTTTTGAAAAACCCAGAAAAATTTTCTGCACTTGGTGGAAAATTACCTAAGGGTGTATTATTAGTAGGATCACCAGGAACAGGAAAAACACTATTAGCTCGAGCAGTAGCTGGTGAAGCTGGTGTACCATTTTTCCATGCAGCTGGACCAGAATTTGATGAGATTCTAGTAGGACAAGGTGCACGTAGAGTGAGAGATTTATTTAGTAAGTTATTCTTTTACTTAAGACTTTAATGTGAAGTATCAGTTCACTTTTCCTTGTATATGTAGATGTCTGTCTATACATTATAGCTATATATATTTCTATCTTTAAAAGGAAAATATTATTTTCAGTCATGTATAAATCATAATAAGTATTTGATCATTTTAAATACTATTCTAAGTACTGAGCCAGAGTATATATTGTCTGTGTAATATTTTATTTGACAATTTGGAATACATATTTTTATATTATTTTGTAATAAAACTATATAAAAGGTTTTATTAATTTATCGACATTTAATTAATTTTTTTAGAAGCAGCAAAAGAAAAAGCACCTGCTGTGATATTTATAGATGAAATTGATTCTGTTGGTGCAAAACGCACAAATTCAGTTCTTCATCCACATGCAAATCAAACTATTAATCAGTTGCTTTCAGAAATGGATGGGTAAAGTAAACATTTTATCCTTTTTTTTTTTTTGCTATTTAGAGGATAGTTATAGAAATTTTATTCTAATTCTGTTTTCTGTATAAGTGAAGATAGAGAAAATAAGTTATAACAAGTGAGAAATATTTTCTTAAACTATGATTTCTTTCTCAAGTTTAACAATGTATAGTACATGCAATTACTGTTTAATGAAAAAAGTACATTTACTGTACAAAAAAAAAAAATTGTATTTCAAACAAAAATAATGCTGAAGTAAAATAACCATCATTAAGTAATTCTATTTTTTTCTCTATTGATATTTTTTATTTTCATTTAGAAAATATGCCTCATTCCAGTTTATTAAATGTTACTGTTAATTATAATTATTGCATGTTATATTTTTATGTACTAGATATCTATTGAATATTTAATCTCTTTTATTTAATTGTAGATTCCTTCAAAATGAAGGTATTATAGTACTAGGTGCAACAAATAGACGAAATGATTTGGACAAGGCATTAATCCGACCTGGTCGGTTTGATATTGAAATTTATATAAATGTACCAGATTTGATTGGTCGAAAAGAAATTTTAGATTTGTACTTATCAAGAATATTAACTCAAGATATTGATATAGATCATTTAGCTAAGTGCACTGCTGGATTTACTGGCGCTGATATAGAAAATATGGTACACTCGTTTTACATTACTTTATATGTATAAGTAGAATAATACTTTTAAAATAGACCATTCTTATTTTTTATCTGTTCAATTCTTAAAGGTAAATCAAGCAGCTTTACGAGCAGCAATAAATAATGCAGATTATGTAACCATGAAACATTTGGAGTATGCTAGAGATAAAGTACTAATGGGACCAGAAAGAAGACTAAGAGGGATTAATGAAGAAGTCAATTGTATTACAGCGTTTCATGAAGCAGGACATGCATTAGTTTCATATTACACAAAAGATAGTGTGCCATTACATAAAGTTACTATTATACCTCGTGGACCTTCTTTAGGATTTGTAAGTATTAAATATTAAAATATATTCCTTCATTCTTATTGTTATAAAATCATAATAAAAAGTAAATTAATTTTACATTTTTAAACATTTTTTAATTGAAGTATTTTCTTATATGCTTGATTCACATTTTCTTTTATGAATAATTCATATACGTTTTAGACATCATTTTTGGAAGATAAAGATGTACTTCTTTCTACAAAAGCACAGTTATTAGCTAATATGGATTCACTAATGGGTGGTCGTGCTGCAGAAGAATTGATTTTTGGAACTAATAAAGTAACAACAGGAGCATTGAGTGATTTCAAAGTAATCAACATATTTTGTTTATATCAACAACTTGTTATTATAACTGATACATTAACTTAGTTTTAACAAAAACGAATTAATGTTTTTGTTAAAATTTAGTACAAAAAAGTTTGTCATGTATTTTAAAGTTACTGTATCATGTTTTAAGTAGCACTAAAATATAAATCAGTTTACATACTTCTATAATGTATAGACAATAGTATTAATAATCATATATTTTTAGAGAGCAACTTCCATCGCTGAACACATGGTAAAAAGTTACGGTATGTCTGAAAAAGTTGGTTTTAGAGTATATTCATCTCCAGAAAACCCAGAAATTCATGCAAGCAAAGAAGAGTATAGTCCCAACACAACTGAACTTATTGATAGTGAAGTGAAACGTCTTTTAGAAGTAAATGTTTTAATTATACAATGTTAATTGTACACATTATTTAAAAAATTTAAGTACTAAATATGTTCTGTTTTTCAGGAATCATATGAACGTGCAAAAACAATACTAAAGACACATGCAAAGGAACATAGGGTATTGGCAGAGGCCTTACTTAAATATGAAACATTAGATGCTGAAGATATAAAAAATATAGTGAATGGAAAAAAAACTCGAGTTGAAACTTTAAACAATCAACCACCAATTATAGATCCATCTAAGCATGTATTGTAATTAGTATATTGAAATACAATTTAAACTAGAAATTAAAATAAATTATTTAGTATATTATCAAATTTTACATTCATACTATGTATTTCTTTACTATACTAATTATATTTTACAATTTTACATGCATGTAGAATTTTTCAATTTAAGTCTTTGAAATGCATAAGTTTAATCTTTTTATTTAATTACTTATTACATTCATGAGGGGCTTGAAAGAAAAATGGTACAATGGTACAAATACAAAATGGTACAAATATAAAGTTTATATTTTATGAAGATGATAGGTAAGATTAAATTTTAATACAAAAGTTTGTATGCTTCCAAACATTAAAATATATTACTATATGGAGTTATAAGACTTCAAAATTCCTTAAAAAGTACTCTTAGACGCTTTTCTTTATTTGTTTTCTAATGGAACTTTCACACTTGTACCATTTTTACAATTAAGATTGCTAAGAGGAAAACTGATACAAGTACATTTTATATATTTTTTTATTAAAAATGTTTTAAAATAATATATTGATAATAAATTTTATAATACATATTACTCATTAATACCTTCTGCTTTCTAGGTACAAGTTTTGTATTCATCAAGATATTCCTCATTGTTTTCCTTCATTTCCTCATTTCAAATTTCCTGTAGGTTTTTTTAATTTCAAATACTCTATTTTTGATGATGTAATCATATAAAGGTTCAAGTGATAACTTAGTTTATTTAAATCAGTTAATTTCATAAAGTCTAAGATTTTTTTTTAATCTTGTTTTAGATTAACAAATGTTCCTTACAAATGAGCAAAACTAAAGAAATCTCGTTTTCATCTCCTCAATGGTAAATTTCATATATATTTCTTTAGTAACATTTGTTCAATCAGATAGAATGAAAATGTATACGTAAAATTATTATCATATTTCATATGTAACCAGTTTTTAAAAATTTCACAACATGTATCTAAAATTTTATTACATTAATTTAATTTTGATGCTAGATAAATATGAATCTTACATATTTATCTCTACCTTTTTTATTTTTAGAAAAAAAATGCACTTGTGCTATGTTTCCACAGAGCCCCTCATATACTGTGCTTTCTGTAATAATTCATATGAAATTACTTTTGACACAGGCAGCAATTCTTTTACTAAAATTCAATGAAAACAAAACAGGATACAGAAGAAAAAGTATGAATGTAGAATATTTTTAAAAATTAGATTTAAATTCTTTTACATTAGGAATAATTGTACAGAATGAGTTACATAGAACTAGAAACTAATATATCTTTATTATTTTTAACACAAAAATAAATATGTAAGCATAAAGATGTTCTTTGGTTTTATATTCTTTTTAATCTCTGTAGAAAAGATGTAACAAAACAAGAATTACTTTGTATGATACATGGTTTACATGGAACTTATTTTTCAAGTCATGTGTGATAGGAAATAAATATTTCAAATAAATGTTTTTAGAAGAACTATCAAAAATTTTGCTATTTGTTTGGAAACAATTATGAACATTATTTCTCTCTCTTTCTAGTGATCTAATAGTGATACCTCATACATATACACATAGAGAATTCCAAAGCATATTGAAAAATTGGGAAAAAAAAGGGTGTTTTTTGGTTTCACCTATTATTTAAATTGATCAATTTTCATCCAGCAAAAACACATTTTATAAGAAATATTTATAAGAGAACGATCTGATTGGCTGCAATGACAACATCTACGTATTGGTAAAATCTTTATTTACAATATATGATTACCCATAAAAAAATCAAACATTTTTCATATGTAACATTTTGTTCTATTTCTATTACTTTTCAAAATATTTAACTAAATAAAAATAAAATACTTTCATCCATAACTTTAGGGGTAGTTTTTGCATCTTTAACATAAATATTAGTTAATTTTTCAATGCTTTATTTATATGCCATGTTTTATTAAAATTGAAAATTGTTAATTGGGTAATGTATCTGTAGAATTCAAACAAATATAATTTTCTAACTCACTGAAGAATCATCACTTCAAATTCTTTAAATAATTAATTGACGGTACTTGATTAATTATATTTCAAAATTATAGAGTTTAATTATGAATATGATGTAATATATGAAGTATTAAATCAATGAAATGCCATTCGTGGAAAAAATGTAATTTTTTACTAATAAAAGAACTAATCAAATAATAATTGAATTTGTGTAGTAAGCTGCCTACACTTGGATGGATGTATTTGCAGTTTAAAATCTATGTAAAACAGATTTTTTCGTGTAAGATAAAATTTAAATAATTAAGAATTAAAACAGTTAACATTATAGACATTTTCTATTAAAAAATTACTATAAAAATTCCATTATAAATACACATTGAATTTACAGAATGGAAGTATCGAACTACTTAACACGTTGATCGTTATATATTTTAACTGAATACGCACCTACATATATGTGTGAGTCTGTCCAGGTGTCACATGTTTTTATGTATACTAGTGTAGTATGCATCAAGTATATTTGAACATATACATCGTGTATACTTTCTAGCATTTGTGTATAAACTCAAAACACTGCATTGTTTTCATATAATGTATTGTAAACTTTAGAGAAGATCAATAATTTAGACAAAGATTTTTATTAAGAAAATATTTGATTGAAGAATGTATTTTAATGTGAAAAATTAACTAAAAATGATATATATATACACACATACATATATATAAACATTTTTCGATTTCATATAAGATAATAAAAAAATGATTTTATATTATGTTCACTACATATAAATAATAACAAATATTTTATAAGTAATAAATTTGCATTGTATTCTGTTGTGAACAATTGAATTATAAAGAGCTCCAAATAATAATACATTGAATTCCATACCAACGTATGAAGACCACTGATCATATTTACCATAGGTGCTAAAGTCTTTGGTATCATGAAAGGTATTGTTGATGGTGGTCTCATATTCTACATATACTATTGATCGTTTTCAATGTCAAAAATGACAGATGAAGAAGTATACATGCATATGTGTATATTGAGATTAATACACTTACTTTATGAAAGTTAGGTACAAGATAATAGTGATGCTAGAAGTCGTTTCAGAAAAATCTGTATGCCAGTTTACATATTAAAAAAGATTATTTCTTTATAAACTTGAAACTATTCTTATACAATACTAAATAAACAAAATTAAAAATGTATAAAAATTGTTCACTTCAATTGGAACAAAAATTTTCCATTTCTACTTGGAACAAAAATTTTCCATTTCTACTTGGAACAAATATTTCATGGTTTATTTAGAACATAGAGTTTTATCTAAATTTGTAAATGGCTAAAAAACGGATATCAATAGTAATTTAATAGTAATTTAAGAACATATAGTCTACTATATCATACAAAATTTCAAAATACTAAACAATGGGTATGAGAAGATAGTCATGAGAATTTATCATTATTTTATAAAGGATAAAAAGGGAATCACTTTTTCATATTTCGTTGCAACAATCTTTTTCTAAAAAAGAACTTTTATTTACAAAGCAAAATAAATTGCCAGTGACACTAGCACATGCAATAGAAATACCGCTTTCCTATTGCTTAACATAGTCCACCTGACATTCGACCATACAAAATGGGTAGAGGAATTTTTATTAATGAAGCAAAAGGATCTTGAAGAATCCAAAAAAACGATCCTTCGAAGATCAATAAGCCTCTGGAGCAGCGGTAGCCATATAATATCGCCAGGTCCACCTTTCTTGTGTTGAAAGTAATACATATCATTGACAAGAAACAAAACGCAGATCGTTTAAGTGTAGCAAGATTATTTATATCATTAATATTTGACGGAAAATAAGCAAGGCGAGTTTCTTGTTTAATAACTATTATAAAAGTAACTTGCAAGCATTGTACTTGTTTCATGTTCCTGCAAATGTCTGTATATTTGTTATTAATTGATGTGTAGAATATACTTTAAATATAATGATACAGACAAATAAAAGTTTAATAAATCAAATGAATAGAGTTTTAACAACATTCTTAAAAGGATGATCGATGGATCTTGTTTTATGAAAATTATTTCATTCTACATACTCCTAACAGTGACAATTGATAAATTATTGCATACTACAATTACGACATATATTTTACTGTTCTATAAAATTGTCCTACCCATGCAATATTATTAATATCCAAGTAATGATCCATTTGTACCCCATTTTTTTCTCCTTCGAAATTTGTATTATAAAAACATAAATAATACTTCAACTGAAAGTAGTGTCATACAGAAATATTATATCATATTATGAAATTAAGTATTGATATGGTAGGAAACAGAAACGTATCAATGAAATATAACAGGTAACCCATAGATGGACGAACTTCCGATGGAGGCAAAAAATACAGTGCAAAGTTAGATTGTATTGTAATTTAGTTATACTATGCCCATTCAAACAATCTTGTCTCATCAGAATACCTTCATTTTTCTTCAAATTACATTGTATGATGTGTTTTTTTATATAGACAAGATCGTCATTGTTATTATTTTGTTTAAATATAGCTATATCTATTGACTGTTCGTGTAAATATGAATGTATATATGTTTCAATATAATTTGTTTCTGTATTTTTTTATAAATCAGTGCTGTTACATTATATGTCTAGATATCAGTATCAATTTTGACGATTTGCTTTCATTCTCGTGTTCTTAATTGCATGAGCAACATTCGATATTTATAGTAATATATTGTAAATATCTATTAGTGGGAATAGTCTTTTAAGCAAACAAAGAAAAATATAGTTATTGCACTAGTCGCATGAAGATGCTTCATTTCCCACAAACTAAATGTATCGATATCTGTATCTAGATAAATTTAAATTATTAATCGAACAGCACAGACAAACTCTGATTATACGATAATATTGAATAATTCCTATCTAAAATCTTTTGTGCGTATAACAACAAGTAATATCGTAATACATGTTTTTACTTACGAGTTACAAATATCTGTACTATTATAGAAATTTCCAAGATCTTCGATCATTTGGTCAAGTTAATGAAAGTTACTTATTTTGTCTAATAACTTTCTATACTTGCTTGATTATATTCTTTTTTTCTTCATTTTCTTTTTCACAACCTAAAAGGTCGGGGTTCTCTTTTTTCATTGATTAATTAATCACTAGATCCAAATCACTACTTGGTTCATTGGATGTTTGTGTTTGTACAATTCACAACTCGCCTTACAATAAGATTACCGTCTTATGGTCGTTCAATATTTTAAAATATTTGAACTATGCTTAACTCATTTCACAAAAAGAATGTGTTCAATGTATTTCGGGCTGTGTGGGAAGCCAACTTTGTTTTAGTTATATAAATGTGTGATACAGTTACTAAAAATGCTTATTAACCCTTTGAAGTATTAATATATCATTCGGTTTTCTTTTCCTTCTTGATTAATTTTATTTTTAATGATGTCGAATCAAGATAGTCATAGAAAAATATACTTTAATCACACTTTTTATAATACTTCATACTTTTGATGTTTAATGTTTTTCAAATCTTTCTATTCATGCCATGACTTCATGATATGCTCCATGATGAAATTTTCAATCAAAATGAATTTCTTTCCAAATTTAAAAAATATATTTTGAACATTTAAATTGCTATATTTATTCAATGCATGCTTCAAAAGGTTAATACAAACATACATATTACAAATTTAAAATCATAATACATGCTTAGCGTTGTTTAGATTCACAGGATTCGAAATTTTTCGGATTCCCACATATGATTATTCCTTTAGTTACGGTATGTGAAATGGCGATTAAAAACTGGTATTAGTAATGTAGTGCCTTATAGAGCAATAGCATGAACCAAATAATGTTTTTAAAATATTTTAGTTAATTAAATGTACGGAAATAAATGTATAAAAATTAATTTTATTTGTACAAAACTGTAATTATCAAATTATTTAGTCTTTATTGTCATAATAATCTCTTATTTGATTATTAACAAGTTAATTGATACAAGAACAGAAAATTTGGTTCATGTTATTTGTATGTCAATAGTAACTTTTAAAGAACAAGATTTCACAAAAATCATACTATATAACATTTTACATGGTGTTAACTTTGTAACGCCATATAATCCTTTACAGAATGATAATACAGAATTTTTGCAAATGTCGTGTGTTTATGATCATTTGCGAGTAAATTACGTTTACCCCGTATTTTATAAAAATCTAATACTTTACGATGTGAAGCGCATCTTCAAGACTTCGACGTGAAAAATAATTTTAAATGATGAAATTTATTAACGAACGATAAGTCCGTCACGCGGATTTTCTATAAAAGATCTAACTTTTCTGCTTTGAAAGCTAAGTAACCACGACGTGTGGGAATAAAAATCGATTAAACTATCCAATTCATAAAATTCTCGATCGAGAACGCTATAGAAAAATATAAATTGGCGGTGTACTTATGGTAATTCGAAATTCTTTGATGAACAAAACGACATACCAGGAAGACCCGCCATAGCAATAATTATTTCGCATTATTATCGATGCAGAATCCAGTACGAAATTTAAATATACGATTTTACATCTTCAGAAACATACCTTTTTTATTTAAAACAGAAGTTTTCAAACTTTTAATTCAATAACCATAATTTATATGATTTTTAAGAGTTCCAATAAATATATGAAATCCAGATCTAATAAAAAGAGCTTATAACAATCCTAAATATGACAGCTATATGAACAGTAAATTTAAGATATTAAAAGCAGAAGAAAAAAGTCAATTAAAAATTTGGAGTAAAAACATTGAATTTATAAAATTTGAATACTTCTGATTTAAAATATGATGCTTTGTCAACTAAAAACAAATTTTACGCAATTTTATGTTAAGTAAAGTAAAACTTTTACAAATTTATATACCCACTCTTTGACTTTTCTTGGTCTAAAAGAGTGTTATGTACTGGGTTCAATACCGATTATTATGTAAAAAGAAGCTCACCAATGTCCAGCAGGTGATCGTAAATATTTCTTAGAAACGCTTGAATAACAAAGTCGCAATAACGCGTTCTTAAATGACTTAGAAACAAACGTTTCGAAACGATGAATATAAAGTATTTATATAAAATCAACTTCCACTTATTCGAATCTCAAATGCTTCACAGCGACGATCGCTCCATTTGAGCAACTTCTTCGTCATTTTTCACACTTGCAAACTCAATGTTCCACCAAAGACACCTCAGACTCCACTGGAGACATTTACACTTTTAGTTTCACTAGTGGCAAATTTAAGAAATATACAATCTTCAGAGATTTACATTTGCATCACAGTGTTTTTTCCTTTACTTACTTTAAAAAATAAGCGACACAAGTCTAAGGTGAATATAATTGGCAGTTACTCACTTTGTTTTCTGCTCTTTATAGATTAAATTGAATTGTACACTTATAACTGCTTCAAAGTTATTCTTAATTTACTGGTCAAATTTTTAAATATTTTCTTTTGTATCTGATTTTCCATCATGAGCTGCTCTCATCATTACTTTTTTATGGTACTGCAATTAAGAAGATAATTGATAACATTAGTTCCAATTGATAATATTTCTCTTATTATATATTATCCAGGCAGTAAAATCTTTAATATTTCAAGTATTTGTTAAAATTTACTAAATCTCATAAATCATGATAAAACTGTGAAAGGAAAAAAGTAAAGTTTTGCCATTATAATTCTAGTGAATATAAAATAGATATCTGTTATAAAAGAAGCTCAAATTGATATATCATTATTTGATCACTGTGAGATTAATTATTTGATATTAGCACAAGGAACTAAGACTTGTTTATCATTGTTTCATACTGCCACTATAATGCTTTGCATATTAAAGTAAAATACTTATACAAAGTATTATCATTGTTGAAAGAAGTCATACGAACATACAACTTGAATTATTTGTCCAACCTTTGGTAGATCACTATGAAAAATTTTAAGATCCACGAATTACTTCTGTGTATGTTTTCAACGATTAGGCTCTGTCACTTCATTAAACAAAGGTGTTAATGAATCAACATCTTGCAATCCATCAAAATTACCAAGTGGGTCCAAATCATTTGTTTCTGTATCAGTTTCTCCTAGAAAATTAGCTTCAAGTAAATCCACAACATTCCTACACAAACTGCCAGAAGCAGACTCGTTTCCAGTTTCATTATGTAAGTTTAAAGAATTTAAAGTAGGACTTGAAAGCATTGGTTCATTAGTCTCCTGATAGGTTTCTTGTGATTGAACTGTATGCAGTGGTGTTGAAGGATATGATCTTGATCCATTACTATCTTCAGCATAAGATGGTGTATATGTAGATACTGGCACAGGTAGTGGTGTATTTGGATAGGAGCGTGATTGTATTATTTTTTGTAAGGCTCCACCTACTGGAATATCAAGTACATTTGACGGGTCCAACATATCCTCTTCTGATAAGTTTAAATTAGAATTTGGTAAAGCATCCAATACTATTGCGTTGCTTTCTATTAAACTTTCTTCTGCAGGTTGCTCTGGTAAAATTTGTAAGCTCTGTGTACCTTCTTCATCCAAAATATTTAATATATTTGTTATATTTTCAGATGTTATTTCTTTATCACTCATTAAGAAATGTTGCTCATCTGACATGAAATTTGGACCAACATCATCGAGTAAATATGTTGATGTTCCCTCTGATTGACCAATCGACCCAAAATCATTGAATTCACTAGGTACTGGTGTAGGCGCTATAGAACTGCTCGTAGACGGATTAAAACTCTGACTTTGAAATGTTGATAAGCAATGTTGCGTCGAAATAGGTGACATTAATGCAGGATTGACCATTCTATGTAATGGAACTGATTGTGATCTATATAGTTCATTCGTGAATTGTTTATTGCCATGAAACAATTCACTAATTTCTTGATCAGGTTGGTTTTTTTGGTAGACATTTTTAATTTCTTGCAAATTTTCCTGGCTTGGATAGTTAATAAGCAATTGTTTCTGTGGTGCTAAATCGGAAGATAAAAATGCGGCACACTGCGGTCCTTGTCCCTCTCTCTTCGAAGTAACAGAAATTTGTGTTGTACTGCTACCAACCTGTACTTCTGATGATTTGGTAGAAATCAATGGTAACTGAGGTGTAGATGTTTGTCTAACTAATTCTGGACCACTTGTGGGGACGACAAAAGTATCGTTTTTACTTGTGTAAGGCATGCTGCAGGATATTGAACGTGATAACGACTTGTGAGCACGTGCTCTGGAACTAGATGCTTGCAAATTACTTCTTGAGCGTGGAACAGGCGTATTTCGCGGTGAAACAAATGGACTAGCATTTGCAGAATTAGATTTGGAAGCGCGGCCATTAATGGGCGAATGTGGGCCTGGCGATATCGGTGTAAAATTAAATATTCTACGACGTGTATTTGGACTTTGTGGTACTGTGTTAGCAATGACATTTGCATCTTGTACATGTTCCACAACGTTTGTTTCAAAACTGACCCTTCGTCTGGTATTACTTTGATTTGAATGATTTAGTAATGTTGGTAATATCAAGTTATGTTTCTGAGTAATTTCACGTTTTTCAATGTTCTGTCTGATAATAGCAGCGGGTAGTATATCAACGGGTGCATGCATAATTCCTGCTTTTAAATTTTGTTGCAATATTAGTCTTAATTGCGATACTTTATCAGATCTCGATATTTGTTCATCAATAGCAATAGCATTAGCTTCCATGTCTGAACTTGATGAGCTACTTTGTTGAAAATACTGTAATAATTCCTCCTCTTGCTCTTGGGAATTGTTACCTCCATTTAAATAATCATCTAAAGCGTCTGAATCGATTGGACACTTTTCAGTTTTACCTATGAGATTTGAATTTTCTTGCAATAACCGAATCTGATCTTTAGTTAAGATTGTAGATTCTTCTGTTGTGTTCGCACTAGGATCAAAACTGTTAGGACAACCATTTACTTTAACGCAAATTTTGGAACATGCTGATGTTTCAATATCACAGTTTTTAGGAGGCTGATTACTAACAGCCTCGTTTACTTTGCACTTGGTAGGCTTCAAATTACCAGCTAGTATCACCGAAATTTTCTCGGGAGGTTGTATAGATGTAAGTTTAGGCAACAACACATTGGAATGCTCTACATTCTCTTCTATTTGCTGTTCTGTAAGTTTCGTTTGTTTTTCAGGGCTGGTATCTGATGGCTGATTCAATACAATTGGATTGGCACGCTTTCTGGAATTTTTGGGTTTGACATCTCGCTGTGTATTTACGCAGTTGGTCATCACTACACTAGGGTTGCTATTATTCTGTACGTCTTCAATCGATTGTACCACTATATTATCACAGTTGGATTCCAGGGAGATGTTACATGGCTGACTACTAGCTTTAAGAACTTTCTTCTGCCGATTGGTTACTACAGCAGATAGACTGAACTTAGTTAAAGTGTTCTGCCCACTTGATACATTTGTACCTTGAGATGACTGATTGGACTTAGTTTTCTTATTTCCCTTGTTTGCCCCAGTTTTATTATCAACAGTCTTCTCTTTGTTCTGATTCTGAAACATTTTTTACATATTATGATGTTTGTAATTAACACACAATATATTTCGAACAGCATATCTTACTTACATGAAGTGCTTTCTATGCTATGAATCATTTTTAGAAATATTGCTTATAAATAATATATTAATTTTCTAGTACTTCCTGTTACTCTATTAATTGCAAATTATATTTAGATAAAAGTAATTTACAGAAAACCTTTAAGAAGATTGTTGTACTTATCGTAAATTTAATAACTTTAAAATAATATAGCTAGTATTATTTTTGTACGAATATTTCATTTTTTATCATTGCATGTATAAAAATTGTTCCGTGTACAGAAACATCTGGTATATAATTTTTACTGATTAACTAAACTTTATTATGTTGCTTTATTAAAATATCTTGTACCTGCATAACAGTATCAAGATGACGATGCTTTTGATCCCTTATATGTTCTCGCTGCTGTAATTTTCGTTGCAACTGTAATTGTGCTTCTCTGAGTTTCCCAGATTTTCCAGTGAGAGGTGTTACACGCAAATCTGTAGTTGACTCTAAATACACAACGTTACTTGTAGCCTATTTTTAATAGAATTATTTCTAAAATGTACACAAATTAACAAACCTTTATTTGTTGATGTATTAGAATCTCCTGAAGCACACAATATGCATATAGCAGCCAGAGATCGAGTATCAACACAAAGATTATCAACAAGATGACGTGCTAAGGCACTCAAAGTTGGAAATTTCAAGCCCAACAGACTTTCTGCCCATTCTCTGATCAATGTAGATGCAGCTCCCAACATTTCTTCGGTAATATTTTCATCTACATCATCGCTCTAAAGGATTGAATGTTTAAAATAAAAACACTTATTATTACTAAAGAAACTAATTTTAAGTTACATTATTTTCAGACAATATCACATTCAATTCTAATGTAAAATATATTTGTAAACATAACTGAATAGATGTTTCCCAATATACAAAACTAACACAAATCATTTATTACAAGAGCAGTCTAAAACATTTCAAATTTAATCTTATATCTCACAGTTTGTGTTCCAGTTATATTAGGCAATGTTGGAGGATCCAATTTAACTCTCTTGCGCATTCCAGCATAACAATAACGTGAATTGCCTCGCGTGCCTAGTCTGCGTGGTCGAACTCGTGGATACACCTGCTTCATTACTTTTCCAAAGTCAGCAGTTGATAAGGGTTTCATAGAATTCCGCATACAGTACATACTGTAAATAAATTAAAACAACAAAAATAAAATGACAAATTACAATATATTTCATGATATAATTTGTAGTCGAAGATACAAAGTAATTTTAGAACGAAATTTGTTATTTTACAATATACTGTGATCATACTAAATTTGTACTTGGTTATAAATTTATATGACAAATTGTTTTGTAAATAAGTACAATATTATTATAAATTTATACAATAATTTTTAAGACATGCAAGATTTAAAACTCTTACTTATATTCATCATACACTTCTTGTTTTGGTAAAGAGACATCAGGATCTTCTTCCAAATGTGTCTTAATCCACATGATAGTTTGATGAATTTCATAGCGATTTCCTAATGGATTTAATGGTTGTCTCAAAGGATCAACAGTTCCCCCAGTATTAGTCAATGATAATGGAAGTTTCAGGTACAATAACAATTTTTCTTCTATTTTGAGTTGTTCAATTTGTGAAAAGATATCCTGAATGTGTGTTTTCGATTCTTCACTAGGTATAAAAATTAATATAAGATTAGCATAAATAATATTTAAAACATCTATTAAATAGAAAGGATATTCAAAGTTTAAGAAATTGAAAAGTATGAATAATTTTTTTTTAACTTTGAAAATATTAAAAACAATATAATACATTAATACTTTAATATTGCAATAATTTAAACATGCAATGAACAATGGAATTTTCTTGCACATACGAAGTGCCTTACCTAATATTATCTGATATATCTCCTCTACTTTTAAAATGATAAAAAACTGTTTTCTACAAAATTTATATGATTTTGTAGAAAGTAGTATGATGGAAACATTTTTTCTTCAGATGAGATAATCTTCATTACTATTTTTAATTTTTTACACAAAATACTTTTTTTATCGATAGTTAATAGCAACATTTATGAAAAATTTAACATTTTGTAATTCAAATGCACTCAAGGTCAATGTAGGTCAAAATTATCTGTTTAAAAATTATTGTTAAAAAGAACTATTTCATGTACTCAAACATCACATTATTTTTCACATTATTTATTCTATCTCAATTTAATTATAAGAATCATATAAATGTTATTTTATATTTGCTTTCTTTTCTATTATAATGATAATTGATAAATATTAAAATTTCTTTTTTATGTACTATAAAATCTTCAAAGATTATGCAGGTTTAAATGATTAATTTTAAAACATATATATCGAAATCAATAGTAAATTATTTAATGCCTTTTCAAAAAGTGAAATAGAAACCTTGAAGCACCATTGTTAAATTCATTTTAAGTACTATTATGAGATGATGACACATAAAATATAATATTCTATTTAAAAGCATGAAGATGATTCTAATATTTCTTTAATGTCTTCATTTAAAACAAATGTTTTATTATACTTTGCTTCCATGAACCCATATACTTTTTGTAGAAAATTTTGTTACAATTCTAAAAATAGATGAAACATTTTAAATGGCGTTAGGTAGGGCATTTTGTATATTAAAAGATTTTTCTAAAATGTGGAAAATTTGAGCTTACAGCTATGTATATTTCCAATAAGTGAAAACGGAAATTCAACTTTTATTCAATATTCAGTATATCATTTTAAGAAAAATATACTCCAATTCTTTGTATCCTCTAGTTAAATTTTTAGTTATCATACAGTGGTAAACATTTAAAGTAAAAATTTGTACTGATCAGTATCAAACATTATTTATTCAAACAGTTTAATTTCCTAAACTAATGTAGGTGACATGAAAAATAAATTTCGTTGCATTAAGCTTTTTTTAGGAGAAAAATTGGATTTTTAATTACAAAATTGTACTTTGTGTGTATGTATATACACAAGAGTAAGTGAGTGAATGAGTGAGTGAGTGAGTGAGTGAGTTAGTGAGTAAGTAAGTGAGTGAATAAGTGAGTGAGTGAGTAAGTGTGTGTATGTGAGTGAGTGAGTGAGTGAGTGAGTGAGTGAGTGAGTGAGTGAGTGAGTGAGTGAGTGAGTGAGTGAGTGAGTGAGTGAAGGAGTGAGTGAGGGAGTGAGTGAGGGAGTGAGTAAGCAAGAGGGTAAGAGAGTGAGAGAAAGAGCTGAATTAACCTGATGCTATCTTCGATCATGAGCCGAATTTTATCGTGCTTGGCAGCTGTGCCATGGTTCGCCAGGGCCGTGAACTTGGCCGCGATGATATCTTGAAGTAGGTCGCCGTCGTGGAAGCCGTTCGAAAATCTGCCGGCAGCCGGTCGCTGGCTCGGTTGCATTTGCTTGTTATTATCGTTAATGCCGGCATTAATACTGCCATCACCATTTTCGAGGGAAACGTCAGTTCGTTCCTTCTTGATTCGCCTGCCGTCGAATGCGCTTTCGTCGGCATTAAGCTCGATTCTTGGTTTGCTGACGCAGGGCTTCGTTTGATCATGGTTATCAGTACTCATCGTACCCCGTCACCGGAGGCGTCTCAATTACGTGTGTAAAAATTTATCACCTCCCGTAGGATGCGAGTACCCTACCATTTTGTCAGAGTCAGCTGGACTACTTGTTAGCATTGCACTCCCGGTGATTATACATGAGCGCCATTCGAGACCCTCCACTCGCGCGGACCGACAAGTTGCCGAAGCGCATACAATATAAGAATAACCGCGAATCCGTCATACCGATTTCGCGCGCAACGTTTTACTTGCGCCTTTTGGCATAGTTAGATTTGGCGAAATGCACTTATGCACGATCCATGACGAACTTGAAAGCCAGGATTAGTGGACGGTCTACTAGGCACGAAAATCCGAGAAGTTTGCGCGTTCTTCGATCGTCATAGATCTTGCGTTTCGTCTTATGGGAACCGCTTCGTATCGCTTTCTCTGACGTGTCATGGTCGCGTTTTCATTAAATCCATAGTTCCTTCGAAAATGTCGATAATCATTGGAGATTTTCTTTTATGTTCCTTAATTATATATATTTTGAAATTGTAAAATAAATATAAATGTTTTATATATTCTAAAATAAATAACAACATTGTTGAATTTGTAATTAAATTGTACTAAATAGTAACAACAATTTCCAACATAATTGTAAAAAGTACAAGTTTCGTTCATTGTAATTTTGCCCATTTTATTTCCTCCATTTCGTATTTCTTATTGGATATTTCTGATGAAATGCCTATAATTATTGGTTTATTCATTGAATATGATTTATGATATATTATATGAAGTAATATTATTGGTTGATATTCCATTATAGGGAAGAGCATTTTCTTATGTAATGTAAACGACGTATAGAATAAAATATAAATTTAACTATTTTAGATTAAAACTGTAAATAATTTTTAAGTAAAAAATATTGTTTCAAATTTTTTATTATTAACTATAGTATTCTAGTGATATTTTGTATTTTACATTAGCAATGGTTAAATAATGTTTCACCTATTGAATTACTTGCTGCGTGAACGATATTTTAAGACCGTTCAGTGTCAGTTACAGAAAAGTACTTATGCGATTCTCAATTTGTAGAAACGATTGCATTTCTTGAGCTCGTTTGACTTCAACGACCCGAGCATTCGCTTTCATGTTTATCGACATCATTTGCTACCCTCATTCTCTGTCTGTCAATTGCAGGGTAGTATACACATTGAAAACAAAGAGGGGGAACCGGTACAAATAATTTACAAAAATTAATTTATAAAAAAAATTTTTAAAATGTCGAATTTTTCAAAATAAATTGCTATTGAGGATAATTAAAATTTACATACTGTATAAAAGTATTAAAAGGTAAGTGTTAATAAATTAAAATAAAGTTTAGATTTGAGAATTATTAATTTATCCGATAAATACTTATCCTTGTATCTATTTCATATTATATTTGATATTTCATAATTGAATATAAAAAATTGTATTCAGAGTATAATAACCGAAATATAATAATAAATATCATTGATTTCAAATATCATTCATTATTTCGTGAATTTTTCGGCATAGCTATTACCACGTTTATTACTCAATTCAATAACCTAGTGCACTGCAATAGTTGTTGGTGAATAATGTCTTAATGAATGTTATGGTATTCAGTGTAATAAAAAGCCACATACCATAGTTTCTTTTATTTTAAATTCAAAAAGTGAATAATTCACGAGTGCTTGTTTCGTGAAGTATACAACATAAACAATTATCTACATTTTTACATATTCGACATTTGTCTTTGGTGAGTGATATTTAGTGTAAAAAGATTTACTGTTCCCAAAAATCTTTCATTGCACATTATTTAATTGGTAATATAGGGGTTAGATTATTTGTCTTTGGTATTTTTCAGATATTGAAATACTAAAGAACAATGTTGAGGATATTGAATTTATCTCAGAAATTATATTTGTATCCACGTGGATTGCAGCAATATTTGAAGCATTGCAAATTTCATTTGCAAAAAAATACAACATTTAATGCTACACAAAATGAAATAAATTTGTCTCAAGGTGAATTTAAAAAATTTCAAAGAGGAGAAGTTATTCATGGTTTCGTAGTGGATACAATTGCAAAAGTAGATGAATTACATTTGACTGCAGTGCAATTAACTCATTTGGGTAGTGGTGCACAATATTTGCATTTAGCTAGAGATGATAGCAATAATGTCTTTTCGGTTGGATTTCGCACAACTCCTAAAGATTCCACAGGTTTACCACATATTTTGGAACACATTACTCTTTGTGGTAGTGAAAAGTATCCATGTAGAGATCCATTCTTTCGAATGTTAAGAAGATCATTAGCTACCTTTATGAATGCCATGACAGGACCTGATTACACTATATATCCATTTTCTACACAAAATTTGAAAGATTATCGAAATTTACAATCCGTATATATGGATTCAGTGTTTAAACCAAATCTGCGAGAACTTGATTTTAAACAAGAGGGTTGGAGATTAGAGCACGAAGATGTTAATGATAAAAATTCCCCCATTGTTTTCAAGGGAGTAGTTTTTAATGAAATGAAAGGTGTTTTCAATGAAAATCAGGCCATATTAGCTGAACAATTACTAAATAACATTTTACCTAGTCATACGTATGCAGTAATTTCTGGAGGAGATCCACTTGTTATCCCCAATTTGAAACATATAGATCTGGTCAATTTTCATAAAACTTATTATCACCCTTCTAATTCTAGATTCTATTCATATGGTAACTTTCCTTTAGAAGATCATTTAAAATTTATTAATGATCAATACTTATTTCTAGTAGATAAAATTGATACATCTATGTCAGTAGTTCCTGCAGAGAAACGTTGGGATAAACCAAGAAAGAAACATATTACGTGTAGACCGGATCCTATGGCTGCAGATCCTAATCGACAGGGTACTATAGCTATAGGTCATTTATGCAATGACATACTTGATATACAAAAGACTTTTGAAATGCATGTTTTATCTCAACTTCTTTTAAACGGTCCAAATTCAGCATTTTATAAATCTTTGGTGGAATCAGATTTGGGAATTGCTTTTGGTCCAATGACAGGTTTTGATGATCATTGTAAAGATACAATGTTTGTTGTAAGTCTACTTGGTGTTAAGGAAGAAAATTTCATAAAGGTAGAACAAATCTTTAATGAAACTGTAGAAAGAATTATTGATAAAGGTTTTGAAAAAGATCATATTGATGCAGTTTTGCATAGTATTGAATTGCAAGTAAAACATCAGACTTCTAATTTTGGATTACAATTACTTTTCAATTTATCACCATTATGGAATCACGGAGGAAATCTTATACGGTCAATGAGAATTAATGAATCAATTAAAAAACTTATCCAAAAAATGGTAAAAGATAATAGGTACCTCCAAAAATTAGTGCAGACTTACTTAATGAATAATAATCACAAATTAGTATTAACAATGTTACCGTATGAACATTATGATTATGATAAAATGGTTGCTGAACGTAAATTGTTAGACTTGAAATTAAAACAACTTTCTGCAGCAGAATTAGATCAAATTTATGTTGATGGACAAATTTTACTTCAAGAACAACAAAAAAAGGAAGATTTAAGTGTTCTTCCTACTTTGAAAATAGAAGATATAAAACCAAATGTAGAACGATATAAACTTACACATGTAAAATTAGTTGATGTTCCATTACAAATATCTATTGAACCAACAAATAATGTTTGTTACTATCGAGGAATTCTCAATACCCATAGTCTATGTACAGAATTAAAAAGTTTATTACCACTTTTTAACAATATCATTACAAAAATGGGTACAAAAAGTTACGATTACAGAAATTTTGATCAGATGATACGATTAAAAACTGGAGGCTTAAATTTTATGAGTCATGTTGCTGAACATAAAAGTAATTTATTACAATATGAAGAAGGAATACTAATAGAATCATATTGTTTAGAGCCTAATATAACTGATATGTTTCAACTTTGGTCGGAAGTGTTTAATAATGTTGAATTGTCTGATCTTCAGAGATTTGAAACACTTGTTAAAACAAATGCAGCAGATTTGATAAATGGAATTGCAGATTCAGGACATATGTATGCAATGAGTAGCGCAGCCAGTTTAGTTTCACCAATTACCAAGTATAAAGAAACTTTATCGGGCTTGGAATTTGTGTCAAGAATGAAAAAAATAGCACAAATGCAAGATTTAAATTCTATATTAAATCAAATGCAAGAGATATGTGAACATGTTCTGAATAAACAATATCTGCGATCAGCAATAAATTTATCCAAAACCAATGAAATGAATATATTAGATAATGTACATGAATTTTACAAATCATTAAAGGGCACATTTAAAGATTCAAATATTTTCATAGATAATCAAAATATGGAAGTGGGAGAGAGTGCTATCCATTATGTATTGCCATATACAGTCAATTATTTAGCAAAAGCAATTTTTACAGTTCCATTTGGAGATTCAGATTATGCACCTTTACAAGTACTATCTCAGTTGATCTCATCAGTTTATTTACATCCAGAAATTCGTGAAAAAGGTGGAGCTTATGGTGGTGGTGCAAAGTTATCGTCAGATGGAATCTTTATATTTTATTCTTATAGAGATCCTAATTCTATTCGTACTTTAGATTTGTTTGAAAAAACATATGATTTTTTGTTAAATTATTCAATACCAGAAAGTGATATCAATGAAGCAAAATTGAGAATATTTCAACGTATTGATGCCCCAGTTCCTCCATGTAATCGTGGTATGATTAGATTTAAATATAATTTAACAGATGATGATATTCAAGAACAAAGAGAACAATTAAAATCTGTAACTAAGGATCAACTTATGAATGTTGCTACAAAATATTTACAACCTGGACAAAATGACATTAGAGTAGGGCGTGCGTTGATAGGGCCAGTTAATCATGATTTATTAAATAGACACTCAGAAAACTGGATAATTCAGAATCAAGAAGAAAAAACACAAGCAAGGGCGGTTGAATAAATGTTTTGTTAAGTTAAAAATCTGTGAAATTATTTGTGCAAATTTTTAGTATATATATATACTACATTAATTGTATACATATTAAGGTTTATATATAAATAATATATGTAATTTACAAAAAATAAATTTTATAAGAATTACAACATTGCGAGTTATACATATATATATATATATATATATATATATATATATATTACCTGAATAAACCATTTTTGTAGTTATAGAGTAAAAGTGAATATTAAAATATAGTTGTTTTCTTTTATATTAGATGGCGTGTATAAATGAATCTGTACAAAATAAATATTTTTTGGATGCATTGAATTTATTTGTCGAAACACAGTGGCTTTATAACTCGCCAGTCACAGATTTATTAACCAGAGGATTGCTTGATTTATTTCCAAAAGACTGGTTGAATGATTTGCAAATTTTAGAAAACCAAGAATTTAACAATATTGTTGTGAGAAAAACAACAAAGGTTGGAAAATAAATATAATTATTTGCAATGTAAATCTATTTTAACAATATACAAAATATTATTTTATTTTTAGCCATTGTGGTCAGAGTCTTTAAAGATTTTTGTTGAAAAATGTAAATATATTGATCAATTACCACTTACAAATACTATATTGTTAACAACATTACCAACAAATTTTCAAGTAGGACTAAGTAAAAAAAAACAACATGAAATAATGCATTTGGCACATTTAGTGCATAAGCAATGTGCACTACATAAAATTAAAGTTATTGTTGATTTTGGTGCAGGTTTAGTGAGTAATATATATTTATGTACATTACATATTTCCCTTTGAATTTGTATGTATAGATACATTTTTATTACAGGGGTATGTTTGTCAATTATTATACCATTTGTATGGTTATCAAGTTCTTGGATTAGAGAAAAGTCAAGCAAAAGTAAATGAAGCTAAAAGTAGACAAGTAAAAATGTATCCTGATTCACTAGCATATGTTAAATACAATTGTTGTGATTTGACATGTAATTCTGTTGAAGTAATAGAGGCTATTTTAAATACTGAATTCCAAGAAAATTCAGATGTTTGTTTAATTGGTTTACATGCTTGCGGAGATCTTAGCATACATGCATCAAAAATATTTCTTAATATGAAAGTAGCACGAATTTTGATTATGATATCTTGTTGTTACCATAAACTATCAATATCAAAAAGGACAAAAATAAATGCATCAACTGAAAAACAATACTTTAACAACTTCCCATTATCTGATTGTTTTAAATCTGTAATTTTTAACTCTAATTTTGACATTGGTTTCTTCTTAAGGCAACCGTTTTTACGATTAGCGTGCCAAGAACCAACAGATAGATGGATTAATATGTCCGTTGAAACTCACAATCAACACTCTTTTTATGTTCTTGCAAGGGCAGTTCTTCAATTATATGCAACTGAGAGTGAGTATCTATTTCTTTGATTAGTAGTCTTTATTTAACATTGATCTATAAAATAAAGAAATGTTTCAGACGATTTTTTTCTCAAGAAACGCACTCGCAAAGGAACAAGAAAATCACAGTGTTCAAATTTTGAAACTTACATTAAAGATTCATTAAATAGATATATTTTACAACCATTAAAAGGCCAAGAAATTAAAGAAGAAGGTGCTATTGTGTATTTCAATTAAATATTTTCTTCTAATATGTTTACAAATGTATTCTATTAATTTACATAGTATTAAAGTTTTTAAATATATACACTATATACAATATAAGTAACTTTAACATTCAATTACAAAATAATAGAACATAACATTAAGTTATTAAATTAATATTTTTCAGGTGTACAATCCAATCTTGATATACACGAGAAAAATATAATAGAACTGTGGAAAAGTCATTGTAACAAACTAAATGAAGTAGAAATTTATACCGCTTTACAGTTAATGTTACAAGCACCTGCAGAGTCACTTATTCTTGAAGATCGATTGTGTTGGTTGCAAGAACAGGGTTTAGATGCTACAATTATTTCAGTTATGAACAAACAGTTGTCTCCACGATCATATGCAATTGTATCTTGGAAAAGATAATAAACATTTATAAAAGAATATTTTTGCAACGAGTATTTCTATTAAATTGTTATAAATTTAAAAATTAAAAGTGTGATGTAAGTAATACTTTTAGTTTAGCGGTAACATACACGCATAAAAAGAAATTAGTTAAAATGACACTATTTTTTACGAACTCGAAGATATTTTACTAGAATGCAGAACATCTTTTTGAGATAGCGAATTCGTATACTTTATCTGTATGGATGAATTTGTGATGCTGCTTTAATGTTAGTTTTGATTGCACTTGGAGCTTTACTCATTTGTCCCACTATAAATATACAAAATATGTTTATTACGATTACAAATATAAATAATAAGAAAGATAAGTGAAACTTTCTTTTGTCTTTATGTATCAATTGATAAACAAACGAGAGGTCTACTTTAATTTTGCTTGTTAGAGCAACTGCAAGAAGTACACTTTAATTCAAACTAAAATGACAATACTTTGATCGATGGATTTTAGTCCTCTTCAAGTATATAAAATTCAAAAAAAGAAATAAATTTAATTTTTGAAAAATTTGATTAAGATTTTATGTACATCCGAAAAAGACCAACACTCATTGGTTTAAATGTTATTACTTTATTTTGGATAAATATGTGTTTCTTGCATTTGCCATAGTAACATTGAATTAAAACATACCCCGTACACAATAAATATAAATTCTAGTTATAGAATTATATCAATATTAACATAAAATTAGGTAAATTGTAATAGAGATCTTACGAGAAGGATTGCCCAGTGATCCTTGCCCAGAAGTTTGTTGTTGATTTCCAGGTCTACCTACCATCATTCCGCTAGGTACAGAATTCACTCCAGACTGAACCATTTGTATAGAATCAGACTATAATAAACAAAAATGGTTAGTATAAGATGTATGCGCTTAATTAAATAAATACATCGTGAAATTTACCTTTAAACCTTTACCCATACCCACAGCTGCTACAAGAGCATGAGTATCTGCTGTACTACTAGTTTGAGCTTGAGTTGCTCTAGATCCAGCTTCACTTTCCCATTCTTCACGTGCTTTATTTGCTGTTTCCCATATATGACTAATGACTTTTGTGTATTGTGCCACTTGTTTCTGAAAAGTATAAAATTTATAGATATTTTAGGAAACAAGACATTGTGCGTTCCACTCGCTAAATGGACCGATTACAAAATTTCGCTCGTGTAATACCGAAAACTGTTGGAGGAAAATGATTTTTAATCAATAATAACTACAAATCGTTTGAAAATCTATATGTATAAATATGTTCAAATGTGTTTTATATAGTTGTACATCAAGTTTTTTTTCCAAATAATTTTCAGGTATTAGTATAGATTTTAATAAAACTCCAGAATTAAAATATATAGCTATCATTCCTCTAACAGCTTAATTTTAATTGGTAAAATATATACTGCAAAATATTATACTCGGGTAACTATAAGTAAATTTTCAAAATAAATCATAATTTATAATAATACCAAAGACAATATACTTTAAGATAAAATGTACATATTTCAAATGTATAACTGTAGAACATAAAACATATCTTTATGGAATATTGTTAAAATGTCAAAATTATTCTATTTGCAATTTGAAACTAGTCATTTCAATTTCAGTCCAAAGCGAATGGAACTAATAGAAGCTGAAAGCTAGCTGATAGTAGCTTACATTGCAGTCCTAGATGTTGTTTAGTTAGCACATTAACAGAGAAATAGAACATCTTAAGTTATCCTTAAGCTTCTACAATTACACAATAGAGACATACGATTGTATCTGTGTCTTACAATATTCTTAAAAGTGAATTTAATGAAATTTGTGTGTTTAAATATATTATTATTTGAGAAAAATGGGATTTATAAAATGTATCTCATAAATAAATTCTGTAAGTATGTAGGAAATAAATAAGAAATATGTTATCTTACATGTGAAGTTTCATAATTTAAATTTGCAGCTTTTGCTTCAAGCTGTATCATTTTTTGTTCAGCTTGAGGCTCCACTTTAGTTCGTAGGTAATCTGGTACTAAATCATGAGCAAATGTGGAAATTCTACCTTCGGTTAATCGTAGCAGTTCTTCATCTTTTTCAGGACATAATCGTAATGGTAGAACCGTTAGATTTCTTAAGTTGGGTGCTTTATCATGTCCAAGGATTTTTGAGAGGCTAGTTAACTATAAAGTTTTATTTTGAGTGAAATTAGTTATAACGATTTAAACAAATATTTATCCAATAAATTTAGTTATACAATTATGCAATAAGTTTAAGAATGAAGAAATATTTAAAGTAATTAAGCAAAACACATTTGACAAAATAGGTATTAATCTCAATGCTTATTATATAGTAATAATTAGGTTTTATTCAATTTGAATGTTTAATAATGATTTGATTCAATTTTGGTTCTTCTATATTTGATCAGAATTTTAATTAAAATTGATCTAATTGGAATAGAAAATTAAATTTTGAAATATTTTAAGCAATATTACTTACATGTCCTGAAATAAGTGCAAAGTTATCAAGAAAATTAGGCCAATTTAATGTTTCATATTCATGTTCCAATTTGAATATCATTGCAGCTATAGCTGTTTTTAAGTCGTTTATTCTCATAATAATAGCCTCCAAAGCAGAATCCAATTGCTTTTCTTCTCTTTGCATTTTAAATTTTACTAAAATGTGAATATTTATCTATATGTATATACAATATTTATATAAAAAATTGTGTTCAGAATAATCAATTTATATTAAACGTACACCTATTTAATTGAAAATAGAATACTCACTGTTCCTCGTACGATTTTAGTGACAAAATGTATAATTGTTATTTATAAATTACTTTCTCTGCAGTAATTAAAATTGAAGAAAATATTTATACCAAACTGACAGACAGTTCCACATATCTCGGTTTATGTCCATACATCTGTAACCAGGGCCGTCTCGTGCAAGTTGTTCACTGCACGAGTATGGTTAACGAACAGGGCGGCAAGCAATTAAATTAGTTGAAAGTTGTAATTTTGTTTTTAATGTTAAAATTTTTTAATTTAAAAAGTTCTCTGAGGCTCAAACTAATTAAAAATCATTTACGATTTAGCGTAGAGAAATATATACTATGTATAATTCGAAAATCGGTGAATTAATTGAAAATTTTGTGATAGGAAAAATCCGAAGGACGAAAATTATGATTCGTCGTGATTAAACTCTATTATACAAACTGATATTTACTTATGAAATCAATCTTGTAATATTTCAAAATTATTTTGCTATCTAGTTATCTTTTATTCTTCTTTTTGGAAAAAGTTGTACTCATTGTACTGTACCATTAGTGTAGTAAATATACGATTATTTATATTTTTATTCCTTTTTAAACACTTTTTAGTAAAAGGTAGTTTTATGAAAGTTTGTACAAGAATAACCCATACTCATGTGCAGCCCTGTCTGTGATGTTTCTCAAATCGCGGTTCACAGGTCTCTGGAGGTTCGCAAGTTCTTAAAAGAAAAATGAAAGCGTACTGTAGCAAAATTAGAAGAATCTTTCCTACAATAATATCTTAAAATATTTTATAGAATTTTGCGCTATATACTCGTGCAAAAAAGCTTGTTTTTTATTAACTTTATTAGAATTTAAACGCAGAAAGACTGCCTTTGGCGCCTGAGATGAATATCCTTGTATTTTTACCGTTCATTAATTCTTTCGTAAGAAGAAAGTCATCAGTTCTGGCATCAACTAAATCGCCTACCCTAATAAGAAGAGGTCTTGGTTGTTACTGGAGCTAGTAACTTTCTGCAGGCATCTTGATTGGTGTTGAAGTTAGTGATTTTTTTCACATGTAAAAATTAATGTTCCCACTGACGACACAGTGGTATTCATCTCAGGTGTTAACAATATTAGGATATGTGCAGCGAGTATCGAAATACGAAAATCATTGCAAATAATTGAAAAATTGACGACGTAGGTTCCATTAAAACATTATTGTACATGTAGCATTTAAAAGTCACCACAATATTATTATTTATATATATATATATATACACACACATGTATATTCGATCGTGCAACTCATGACAGATTTCTATTGGTTTGCTGTCTTTGATCAGGAGCGTATCATAGGTCCGACGCATAGTTCGTCGATGATCGAAATGCGAGAAGACTTCACAATCGATTGAATAATCGATGTTACAATTGTAATAAAAAGTCGTTTCAAATGTTAGAATAAAATGTTGGATCGTCAATCGATACAAATTGTCTTTTGACAATGACTTTTTAGCTTAGAAGAGAAATAAATTAAATGTAGACTATTTACATTAAAAGGAATAAAAAGTATTTTTTTAAGAGATAAGAATAAATATGATATCGAAAAAAAATTTTTTGTAACGCGTAAGAATTTGTGGAACTAAATATTTTAACGAAACGAAAGATTATGAATGTAAATCTGAAGTATTTTATAAATTCATTTCTAATATCGCGAACAGTTTTCTTTATTTCTTAACTTTTTTTCTTCCATTTGTGCAATCATAGATTACGAAGCAAAGAAAGATACATTGAAATTGGAAGTTGTGCGATCAATCCTTCTGTAGAATATAAGATATTACAGAGTAATAGGGTTCGAGGATACCTGGAATATGAAAAAGATTTTGTTCGGTAAATTGTTAAGATGGCTGTGATTTGCAAAATATTTTTGGTTTCAAGGTGCTGAAATGTTTCAAGTTCCATCTGTAGTCGTATCGAGTTGTGCCAAGAAATGGATCTTTTTATTGGGATATTTTTCGAGATCGATAGATTCGAGGGAACGACGAGCGATACATAGGGACGAATTTCCTACGTTTACTACCTTTATCGACTCCGGTAGTTTAGTCGAATATAGTTCCGAAAATCGTTGTTTTCAAACGAAGAGGTCGCTTCAAAACTATCGATACTTTACCAGGTCGGTATTTCAGATCGTGCGAAACCAACTTCCGAAAGATAAAACATCTATTCTATATCTTGTTTCGGGATAATAACCGAATAGGTAAGTCGAACGCTGTAATATCGATCGAATGCGTCATTTCTACATTTTTGGTCACTTGCGAAGAAAGAGGATGTTACTTGTGGTTCCCATGGTACATCGCGCACGGTGATAATGGAAATTCTACCGTGCAGTGAACATTCTTTAATGTTTCGTGGATTCTACTAATTTCCGTTCGGACGTTATGCCGTGTTATAATTTAAGGCATACGAATCTATATCGGGAGAAGTGTATCGGCATTCAGAAATGTTGCGTTGGTAACGTATCGATCACCGACGAAGAGAGCAAAATCTATTGTTCGGTTCTCGTTTAGAAAACAAGGCTTCGTTCTTGTTGTTTCGTTGCTATCTGTATTTGCTGCGATTTGATACAATACGATTTTATCTATTTCGATGACTAATTAAAATCGGAAAGTTCTTCAACCGCGTTATCGAGTAGTAAAACGTGCAAGCGCAACTTATAAATTTGTACTCGCTGTTCCGACTCTTCGTTCCGCGCGCGATTACGGTCTAAGTACGTGTTATTACGTATCCGCTGTACATCGGTTCGCGCGAACTGTTCGTTGGCGGATCGGCATCAATTTCTGTAAATCTAGGTAAATTCGAGCCAGTGGCGAGTTACCGTCGGAACGTATGCGGTGGCGTAACAAGTAATTGGTAATGGGACGCGGAGTAAAGAAGGACAGGTCGGGGGATAGGGTAGAATAAGGGTGGGAATAGAGTCTGTGCGTCAGGGGCTAAAGTGGCGCGGGGAGTACTCGCGTGTTTCGCGAAAAAGAAAAGCGCGGAAGTTCGGCGCGAGTCGAGACGTAACAGGTGGTTAAACTGCTGTAAAACATCTATAGGGGCTGAGAAGGTCAGACTTTGCTGTCGAGTGAAAGTGCAAGCGTCGCCACTCTATTTCCGTACTTTTCTTTGCCACTCGAATCGCACGTATCTCGTAAATTAGTCGGTCGGTATCCGTCAACGGGGAACGGATTCTAATTCGAGCGTGAAACTCTACGACAAGGTAAAACTCGAAACAAGGAATATCAAGGATACTTGTTGTTCTTTTCATTCAATTCTCTTTCTTTTTTCTTTTTTTTCTTTTTTTTTTTTTTTTCTTCTTCATATGTTCATAACAAACGTTCGTCGGTACTTGCCACGCAACGACCCCGTGCACCCTGCAACCTAACAAAAATAACGATTAACGGAATCTTACGTTCTTCGTATTCGTTGTTCATCTTCTTCTTCTACTACTTCTTCTTCCTCTTCTTCTTTTTCTTCTTCGTCTCCTCCTCCTTCTTCTTCTTGTTCTTCTTCTTCTTCTTCTTCTTCTTCTTCTTCCGTAAATAACAATCCCGGCTTCGATCGTCTTACAAACCGAGTACTTATCGCCGTTGTTTTTCCAATCTCCGTAATCGTTGCTACAACGGTTGCACGCTGAAAAGATGTTCGTTCGTTGAGTAATTGCGCGAGAACAGGAGGCAAGGAGACGATTCGCGAAGATCGTCGAAAAATTGATAGGTGTTGGAGACACGGATACAGTGGCTCACCACGAGTCGGTATGTACATACGTTTATATTGACCGATGTCTAAGTACATTGAATTATGAATTCGAGTCTCAACATTAGCAATTACGCAGATCGGTTGGTTCGTAACCGTCGCGATTTCATCTAGAACCGTGAAACCGTCGCACATTGCAAACACATTCGCTTTATAGATTCGGTCGTTCTCCTTTCATTCTCTTTCTACGCTATTTTGTACGCGTATACACCTAGTTAACATCAAAATAAATCTATACTCGGCATCGCTTATAATTCCGATCGGGGCTATGTACACGACGGCGGAATAAAGTAGTACTATGCGCGACACACTCGTTGGTTTGCCCGCCAGCGTTCTACAACGTGCTAGAGATGCTTCTCTCATATACATGTACGGTGACTCGTTGTCCCTCGACGTTTACGAACACGATCGTCCAACGATCGTCACGGCTCGGAAATGTTCGCTGCTAACCCGATTTCCGTCCCGATCGACGAACTCTAACCGTCGCTCGGTCCCTGTTTTCGAAGACGAGAGAGAGATGGCGTCCGAGACGAAGCGGTCGCGCAACGATTCGAGCAGCGAACCCGAAGAAATTGATTTCGAGACGTTGAATCTGCGAATCGAAATTACCGCGCGTCGAACGATCGATCATTATTCGCGAAAGCTACCAATTGGCTCGGGTTTACGATCCACCCGGTCTTTGAAACGGTGCGCGCACAGCACAACGATCGAGGTATCCGTATCGCGGTTCGTTATCGGTTCGAACACGGTTCCACGATTTTTCACTCGATCTCTCGTCGATCGAGAGAAAATTCTCCCTTACCCCGACGCTCACGCGAGAGTTTTGCGTTTTCGGTCCGAGTAAACATTGTCCGTCGATTACCGATCCGTCGCTGTGTCCAGAGAAGAAGACACGTACACGTAGAGTTACACGTCCTATCCGTGTATCATCGTCCGATAACGACACACGCGTACACACACGCACCGTGTCCCACGAGAGCCTGGTTTCGTCACCGATACGAACGGGACCACGACGTTGGCCGGGTTCGTCCATCGTTAACCGATCGCGGCTTTTACCAAGGCCTCCACATTCCCTCTTCGTCCCTCACGGGTTGCTGGGGTAGAGGGGACGGTGAACGAATTCCTGTTACGAATTCACCGCTCGCGTGACTGGACGGTCTATCCTCGTGCGCGATTGACCCGTCCAAACGAGCCGTAAACTGTTGCTGTTGTTGTTGTTGTTGTTGTTGTTGCTGCTGCTGCTGCTGCTGCTGGTGCTGCTGGTGCTGCTGGTGCTGCTGCTGCTGCTGTTGCTGGTGCTGGTGCTGCGGCTGCGACTGTTGTTGAACGTTATGCTCGACGTTATTGATAACGACCGGTATCGAGGTTCTCGTACTGGTTTTCAGTTTCTTCGAGGTAGTGGTGAAATCGAGCGGTTGCTCCGGCTGCTCGAGCCTCGGACTTTTGCTAGGCTTTGGACCGGACACGGCGCTGGTAGCGAAGGTAGATGCGGGGACAGATGCGGAAACGGAAGCGGAGACGGAAGCGTTGGCGGACGTGGCGGCGGCTGCGGCGGCGGCGGCGGCGGCGGCAACAGCAGCATTAGCGGCAACAGAGGCCGCATCCTGCCACTCTTGTATATCCTCGTGGGGCCGTTTCGCGAGTTTGTCCGTCGCCTTCAGGAGAGACATATTAGTGGCGGCCCAAATGGCCGTGGGCGGGTTCGGACCGATGCTGATGCCATTCGCGGCGGCTGCGGCCGCTAATTGAACGTAATGACTAGGAAGCAGAAAAACGACCTGACCGTCGGGCAACCTCGAGGGTATCACCTGGACGACCGACAACATGTTCGGATTTTGTTGGGAACCGGACGCTGCCTGATCGATCACCGGTATACCGGGCGGCGGGGGAGGTGGGGGTGGGTGGTGGTGAGAATCAAGGCTACCGGGATTTAGCTGACCGAAGGCGGACGTAGGCCGGCTGTTGCCACTGCTACTGCTGCTGCTGTTATTGTTATTTTCGTCGCCGGCCGTAGTACTGCTGTCCGGTCTGGCTGGCTCGATGTCCGGGATCTCGGCTTTTATCAAGCCGGCCGCCGGATTCAGTGTTGTACTGCAGTGCGCGGTCGGTGGCACGTGATGCTCCAACGGACCGGGACTACCCGCGCCCGTCACTCGATCCGTCACGCTTCCGGGACTGCTGCCTAATCCGCTATCCGGCCTCGAACCCAGATCCAGGTCCAATTCCGACACGCAACTGTCCAAGTGTCGTAATAACCTCTGTTTCACCGCCGGGTCCATCGGCGTTGTGTTCCCGGTGATTATGTCCGGGGCATCGAGGTATCGACTTACCTGGAAACATCGTAGTCGAATCGGACGCGTACCAATACCGATCATCCCGCCTCGCGAACCAGAATGCTTCGCAACCGTCGAATCGATCTTTCGACGAACGACGCGCCTCCGAATTTTACCAACCGAACTTTACCAACGAACTTTACCGTATTCGTTCAACGGGCTTCAAGATCCTCGTTACTTTTCGATCGTTCGTTTACGCGTTTCTTTTAACTCGGGGATCATCGGCCGGTGAAAACGCGCTGGATGCGAAAGGGTGTCGCGTACACCGATCGATTCTCTTCGAAGGTGAACAATTTTTGAGGAAAATCTTCGAAAAGTGAATTTACGCGGTAGCTACCGAAGAAGCGAAGTGGCACGGTAAGGAAACAACGATAGTTTTGAAATCGACGAGGTTCGTTGCTGAATAGGGAAAATGTAATTCGCACTCGTCGTCTTCCTCCTCCGTTATCGAGAAAATTTGTTCGTCCTCGGTCGTTGTACGAAAATTGTCGCAACCCCCGCGTCGGTTCCGCGCGAGTCTTATCGATCGTTTGAAACGGTTCGATCTTTCTAACGTAGGTCGACGCCGGGACTCTCGAAAAGCTGATAACGTTGTTCCGGTAACTGGACAGCGCGTCGAACGAAACTCACCTCTCTGGAGCAATCTTGGTAGCCGGCCTTATACCTCGATAAGCCGGGCTGTGCAAGAGATCTCTGCCTTTGTAAATGCCGAACCGTTAATTCTAAAATGTCAGCTTTCTCGAGCTTGCTGTGTTTCGTGTTCTCCAGTCGGGCGCTGTCAAGGATAAGCGCCTTCAGCGCCGCCAGCGACTGATTGATCCTCGCTCGCCGTCGTTTTTCCATTAGTGGTTTGTTAGCCTAAAAGGTAACGATTCTTTTACAATGCGTAAATTAAACTCACGATGTCGCGATTGTCAAATATAACGCATAAAATATGTATTTATATATATATATATATATATATAGTATCTAGTATCTAGTATATAGTATATAGAATATAGGATATGGGATGTGGGGCATGGGATATGGGATATGGGATACAGTATATAGGATATAGAATATAGTATATAGCATATTGTATGTAGTATATAATATATAGTGTATAATACATAATACATAGTATATAGTATATAGTACAGAGTGCATAGTATATAGATTTCCTGTAAGGCTCGTCGAGAATTTTGGCACCTATAGAAACCCGTTTCCTTTTTCGATCGTTCGATGGAATACGAGAAACGTAGAATACGATGTAAACAAATCCACGAGTTTTACGACCAGCGAAATCTCGATCGAGAATTACAACGACGAAGGTGGGAGAACCGGTAAAAAAAGAAAGAAACCCGATTTATCGTGGTAACGATCCTACGATTTCCAGAAACGAACGATTACCGCTACTTCGATCGTCGTCGATAAATTTTCGCATCGATGCGCGCAGTTTTGTCGCGCGCGGTACAATCGACGACGGACTGGGGTACTCGATTTTTCGTTTCTCACGAACGACGTTGATACTTCGGTCGCGTTCGAAACAAGACGATGTTAAAACGAGGCGCCAACGAGGGCCACGCGTAACCATACACGATTCATCGAAAAGTTTCCAAGCGTTTCGTGGCATATTAATAAAAGAGCGACGGTCGCGAGCATCGCTTTGAAACGTCTTCGAAGCGCGTCGATCGTTTCTTTCTCCTTTAACGTTACCTTAATCCTTCCCTCGGAATCGTTTCATTCGGAATCAAAGTTTTTATCGCGGTGAACGCCTACTACACGTACGCGTTAACATTCCCGCGCTTTTTTATTTATTTGTGAATCGAAGCGAAACGATCGTAGCGCGTCGAAGAATTACGGAAACGGAAAGAGCGGAAACTCGTATACGATACGACGAATTGTTACAAATTCGCCAGAACTGAGAGAGACAGAGAGAGAGAGAGAGAGAGAGAGAGAGAGAGAGAGAGAGAGAGAGAGAGAGAGAGAGAGAGAGAGAGCGTACCGAATCGGAAACGACCGCACGAAAAAGATGCGTTTCACTTACTCGACGACCGTCCGAGTGTTTAGGGCTCGGGCTCAGACTGGGACTAGGACTGGCTGCCGGACTGGGCCCCTGATGCACGCTCTGTTGATGATGATGATGGTGATGTTGTCTATGACTGTTGCCGGCCGATTTCTTCTCCTGATGCCTCAACGAGTGAAGACGAGCGGTCATCTTAGTAGGCCGCGTGGGCCCTTGGCTGTGGCGGCAGCGATGGAAATGGTGACGATAACGAGGACAATAACAACAACAACAATGGCAGCAGCGTCAGCGGCGGCGGTGGCGGCGGCGGCGACGACGGCGGCGACGGCGACGGCGGCGACGACGACGACGACGACGACGATGACGACGACGACGACGACGACGACGACGACGATACCGACGACACCGACGACGACACCGACGACGACACCGACGACGGCGACGGCGGCGACGGCGGCGACGACACCGACGACAACGACGGCGGCGGCGGCGACGACGGCGACGACGACCGCGACGGCGACGACGACGGCGGCGGCGGCGGCGGCGTCGGTGGTAAAGACGGTGGAGGTGGCAAAGTGGATCTCAATGCCCAAAGTAATCGGCCTAACACGGCTAAGACACTCAGCATTTCGCGTCCGAGGAAGCTACGTGGCGCTACGCTGGTTTGATTTCAAATATCACGCACTCGCGGAACCGACACGCGATTATTATCCTCCTTGTTCGGTTTCTCCTCGGTGCGAGTACTCGTATTCGCGATAACGACGTACGAACGCCGCGGGTAAACCGGCCGCTCGGTTATCACTGCACAAGCATCGTTACGCTCGAAAACGATAGTACACGTGTTCTGTCAGCTGGACTCCCCCGTCGCTTCTTATTCCACTCGAAGCGCAAACACGTCCCGCCCCACTCTGTGTAACAACAGCCCCTAGATGGAGGCGCGCGCTTTCCACGCGGTCTCTATGCACGCGACTCGATCACCGAACTTCCAAACGGAAAGTTTCAAAGTTTTCCCCCGATCTCGGGTAGAAGCACATCCGGCCCGCGAAACCACCACCGATACCACGTGGCACCAGGTCGCGCGTTACACTCACAATCACAGAAATTTTACTTCGTGCCGTTCGTGACCGCGCACGACGAATACGCCGTTTGATTCATTGTTTCCTTCACAGCACTCATATTTCATTCACACGTTGTACGTAAACGACCGTCGTCGTCGTCGTCCGGGAATCGAATTCGCGACTCGCGGCAGCTCGGTGGTCGAGTTCCCCGAAGAGATGTTCGCTCTCCTGCGTTGCATTTAAAAAGTGGCTGGGGTTGGTGGTGGTGGTGGTGGTGGTGGTGGCGGTGGTGGTGGTGGTGGTGGTAGTAGTGGTGGTAGTAGTAGTGGTGATGATAGTGGAGGGGGGCCGCGAGGACGGGGGGAGGTGCGCGAATTTCGCTATTCTCGAAACTCGTTTTTCCGCGCAAAAAGTGTCTCATTCGTCGCGAACGATACACACTCGTGCGCCCCGTCGCGTAGAATGCGTATCTGGGCGATACGAGAAACGGAAAAAAAAATGTCCCTTTCGATCGCGGGTATTACCGTCGCATCCGCGCGAAACGTTCCAAATTGTCGCGCGTAAGGAATTCTACGAATTGTAATGTATCTTTTTCTCCTGGTTGTGCTCGCCCTGTACGGGGGACGAGAATAAACGAACGAACGAACGAACGAACGAACGAACGAACGAACGAACGAACGAACGAATGAACGAACGAACGAACGAACGCAAGCGAGCGAGCGATATCGAATAATTAGTCTTCGACTGTTCCTCTCCTCGGTGCGATTTTCCCGTTTCTATCGTTTCCCGCTTCGCAAATATCGCCCCCTGTCCTCGCTCGACGAGCGACGGTGACGGACTGTGAGTCGACGAGCGGTAGCTGGCGGCTCTTCGCCGAGATTCGCGAGTGTGTGAGTGTAGGCGAGAAGCCGGGGGCCGCGCGGAGGATCGCGCCGCGGTTGGTCGTGCGTGAGGCGGGGGTCGGTTGGTGGCTGCTTGCCAGAGCTGCTGCCGTCAAGGGGCCGAGAGAGAGGATGAGGTTCGCTTGCCCGCTCACGCGCGCCCTTGCCTGCGGCTACGTGTGCTCCTCCCGTCTCTCTCCCATCGGCTCCACGTTTCTCTCGTTCCTAGGGAATTGCTAGTTGTACGCGACCTACCTTGATCTCTTTTTTCTCTCTTTCTCAGTGCCGCTTTATCGCCTAACTACGCGATGTGTCGCCGAAACGGGAACCAATTTGAATCGCCTCTAAATCCCCCCCTCCCCTCCCCCCATCCCTCTCACACTGCCACCTCCCCCTTCTCTCTTCTCGAAGCAACATTTTATTATTAAACGCTCGTTTCATTGGTAGAAAGGTTCCCGGTGTCTCGAGGACCGGTCCGCGCGTTATATGCGCTGACTCGAAACGCGAATATCTCGTTTCGTTTTTACCGAAAATCTAATCGTTGCGCGTCGAAACAATCGGATTTACGGGTGAATCGAGATGTTCGTCGAGCGTCAAACGCACGATCGTACGTGAATAAAAACGAACGCGGCTTCGCTGGAGAGCGAACGGTAGCCTGGGCGGTGAAATTAAAAATTTCGAAGCTCGGAACTCCGAGGGAATCTTTCTCTCTCTCTCTTTCCCTTTGTACGCGACGAAAGAAGTCCTCTTTTCGTAACGGTCGAACGATCGTGGAACGAAGAAAAATGAAACATTAAAAAATTGAAAAAGAAAAGATACCGCGAAAAACGACTGTACGGAGAGTTGTCTATTCGCGCGCGCGTTTGCGAATGGAACGAACGTTTCTCGAAAATCGCGGAAACGAAGATTCCGTATTACACGCATCAAACGATGAGCATCGTTACTGTCCACGACGTCCTTTAATCCCCCTCTGTCTGTCTGTCTGTCTGTCTGTCTGTCTGTCTGTCTGCCTGTCTGCCTGTCTGCCTGTCCCTGACTGACGGTGTGCCCGTTTCTCTCTGTCCCTCTTCTTTCTCTTTCTGTATTACTGTTTTCTTGTTCACTCGTTCGCCCGTTCTTTCTGGCTCGGCGTCTCACGCCACGAACGAAAAGGCGGCGATGGCAACGGCGGCAGGTCGTGTGCGTGCGACTGGATATGGACGAGGATAACGCCGCGGCGCAGGGAATTACGACGACTTGCCGAAGAAAGGTGGGAGAGAGAGGTGGGGGCGGCTGATGGCTCGTTGTCGGTACCGGCACGGCACGAGCGAGCACGGGCGGCGGCGGCGGCGGCGGCAGCGGCAGCGACGGCGTGGTCCTGAAGTGGCGTGGCGCGATGCGACGCTCGACGACGTGGCACGGTGCGCGGCGTGGCGCGATGCGAGGTGAAGCTAGGCGAGGCACGGCGCGGCGCGGCGAGGCGAGGCGAGGCGAGGCGAGACGAGGTGAGGCGAGGCGAGGCGAGGTGAGGCGAGGCGAGGCGAGGCGAGGCGGCCCGGCGTGGCCCGAATCGACTCGGCTCGGCTCGACGTAGCGCGCGGTGGTCGAGGGAGCGGAGCAAGTACCGTCACAGGGCAAGCTCGATCCGTGCTGTTCGGCTCGCCGAGGCGATGAGCCCTCGAGGCGGGTGGCGGGTGGCGGGTGACGGGTGGTGGGCGACTGGCGGCGGGCAGCAGGCAAGAGAGGCGAGAGGCGAGAGGGAAAGGGTGGCAAGGGAGACGAGAGGCGAGAGAGGCGTGCGGCGTGCGGCGAGACGGGCGGCGGCCGCTTCATGGTTGATAGGGACAGAGAAAGAGCGAAACGGTCGAACGGATGGACCGTAGAGACCGACCGTGAGGCGTGCGGCGAGTGTGTTGAAGAGCGATGAGGCGACGGCGCTCGAGGGGAAACGAGAGAAGCGGGAGGCAAAGAAGAAACGAGAGAGTTGGAGAGCGAGGAAGCGTGTGAGCCGGTAAGGCGACGAAGGCGGGGTCGGAGGAGGTGGCCGTCGGCACGCGCGGCGCGAACCGCTCTACCCACGCAAACGTACCGACGTACGTGTGAACGAGCTTGTACGTGAGAGCGTGCGTGTCAGGCCGCCTGCCTGCCTCTGCGTGCCAGCGTGCCGGGCTGTCGGTCGGTCGGCCGCCGCGGCGTGTCAGCGTGCCGTTTCCTCTGCCTACGTATATAGCTCTGTGTTCGTGAGCGCGACAAACTGACGTCGCGCTGCACGCGCCTGTTCAATGACAGGGGTGGTCAATCGTTCCGCCGTTTCGTGTCTCGAAATTGATCTCCGCGGTTGAAACGGTTACGATGTCAAAGGAACCAACGTAAAACTCGCGATTCGCGATTTTATACGTGTATTTCGACGACGATCGACCGACTTCGGACTCGACGTTTTTACGGAAATTAAACCGTATCGGAGAAACGATCGCGGCGGCGATTCTTCCGCGCAACTTCTGCTCCATTTTTTTCGAATTCTCCGTATCTTTCGCGTGGCGCGTGTAAAAAAATCGATCGCTTTTCGACGTTCGACGATACGTCGGGCGGGAACCTTCGCGATTAAGAAACGGTTGAAATACTGGGATTCGTGCGTCGGAGTTCGGATCCGTGTATTATTTTTGCGACTCGTATATACCTAAGGTCGTACGCGTATACGATATTGCAAATACGGTCGCTCGAATTGAAAATCGTCCGCTAATCTCGCTTACGTGTCGGTCTCCGCATATTACGTTATACGCAATTCGATAAAACACGTTTGCAATTAATTAATTAATGCAGGTAATTAATGTTCGTTTGTGACGCAGAGTCTATTTGTACGATTACAATCACAGGATTTAACGCGAAATGCAATATTTTAAGAAAAAGTATTCGATAATGGAAATCATTCGTCTACTCCTATTTTGGAAACTCGAACGCGAATTTCGCAAAGACGTATCTTGGGTAACGTTTTATAGAATTTCCTTTAATTTCTTCCACTATTCCAAATTTATCGTTAATCAATTTGATCGATATTTTTTATACAAGCACCGAACGTTCCTACTCATTCTGCAACATTTATTTTAATTGTCCTTCGTTCGCAGGACCGAGGTTAGGTTTAAAAGCAGTCTCGATTGTACCTCGTCTTTATATAACACAGTATTATTTCGATATAGGAGTTGTTCGTACGTTTGCAAAATATTAAAAATATCGTAAAAATAATACGACAATTTTAAATATTGATTTTTGTTTCGTGCCGTATACTTTCGATTAGATACAATTTTTGTAAATTCACCTTAAGATTTCTCTCGATTATAACGAAAAGAAGTTTCATCGCAGTTTGTTTCTTTTCGTCTTTCAGTTTTCTACAAACGTTTAAAATACGGAGTGCAATGAAATAATGCAACGAAAATGAGTCAATACGATTAGGGTATCCGCAAATTTGATAGATAGACGGCTTTTAGCTACGAGCCACTTCTCCTACATGGGATTACGTACATTAATCCTTTAATTGAAACGAGTAACGATGTAAACGAAGTATTCTAACGTTGATTATAAAAAACCACACGGTATGATATTTTACGCGTGAGCACGAGTCGCCGTATGTATTTCGTTTGAGATTCTACACGGTAACGAACCGAAGTTAACCATCATTTTACTTTCTCGTTACTCTTTTTTTCGTAACTATTTTGCATTCGATCGCTCGGTATCGAAAAATCGTAATCGTCCCGAGAAAATATCTATTCCGGTAAATCGTGGCGTTTGCTGTTCTCGCAATGGTTGCGACATTCGTATCGGGCGAACTCTAAAGATACCCGTTTCGAATCTATACAGATCAAACTGTGTTAGTACATTCCGCGTGCAGAAATTCGAATCCAAAAACGTTGTATTCAAAATTTGCGAAGAGAACGTTTAGAAACGAAGAAAACGCCTTACCTAGGGCGCGATGCGAAAATAATTCCACACGGTATTTATCGAAATTTTTCATTCGAATCGTGCATGCTGCTTCAAAACATCGAGAGTAATCGAGTTCCTATTAATCGTTCACCATTGATACTCTATTTCAAAACCGCGAATTCAGTCTCGTCGATCGAGAATATCGTATCTCGTCTTCTCGTTACAACTTTTCGATTATTCGCGGTTCGTTCTTTCTTTCCGCTCGCGGAAACCCATCGCGGCACGAGGTTGATTGCTTAATTCGGGAACAGTCTGGTGTAAGTTACGAATCGACTCGTGGATTAGACGCGCGATTTTGTGCACGCGAGTTTGGGCAGGATCGTAGACGATACGGTCGGGGGCAGATCCGAGTCCGTGGAGCATCGAGAGAAGAAGAAGAAGAAGAACGCGCGGCGGTCGGGAACGGAAAAAGAAACGGCAGCCGGTGGGAGGTGCGACGAGAACGCGAAACCGAACTCTAAAACGGAATAGCGGGAACGGTAAAGGCAAAAGGGAGAACAATGGGCGGTGAGCGGGTTGGAGGTGGGGTGGGGTGGTTGGGGTGGTGGTGGTGGTGGTAGGATGGGGTGGAAGTGGGAGGGGGAACGGGTGGGGGTGGTGGGAAGCGGCAGGGAGGGCAAAAAGGGAACGAGAGGCGACGGACTATTTTCTCTTGCGGCGAAGACGCGCGCCAGAATACTCGTTGTGCTCGGGATAGAGGAGGAAAGTAGTGAAATAGCGAGGAAGCAGTCGCGAAACCTAGAACGCACCGTGCAAAAAAAGGAATCGCGAAGCTTTTTCGCGGTTGCGGTGTATCGCGCTGTGACCATGCCATGGCCACGCCATTGCCGTGCTGTTACCACGCCGTTATCCCGCCGTTCTGTGCCACTCCACGCCACGGCGTGCCGCTTCGCGCCGCGTCACAGTACACTCTGCATCGAGCGCTACTCCCCCTTCCCTTTTTCTTTTTGTTAAAACGCTTCGTTTCGTTTCGGTTCCTAGACGCGGCTAGGTAGAACCGACAAGGACGTAGCGCGCGCGCTTGGCGACGCGAACCGTGTCTCTCTCTCTCTCTTTCTCTCTCTCGTGCTCTCGCTGTTGCCTCACTCTCCCTCTTCGTCTCTCGTTCTCGTTCTCTGTTCCCGCGCGACGCGTCGTGCGTTCGAGAGCACGGTATCGTTGACGATACGTTGCCCACCCGCCACGTGCTCGTAGGCGCGTCCCGAAGAATGGACGAAAATAAAAAAAGAGAAGGAAAGAATAAAGAAAAAAAAGAGAAAGAAAAAAGAAAAAGGAAGACGAGCGCGGGCAACGTATACGGACTCGGCGGTACCCGCGCGCTAGAACGCAAACCGTCGAGGAATCGCGGCAGGTGGGAGACGTTACTCGGTAGAAGAACAAACGGGGCTCATTAACACCGCTCTGCTCTCTCTCGTCCCTTCCTTGCCTTTTTTTTCTTGCCCGCATCTTCTCGCCTAGTGTTTTCGCCAACCGAACCGACCGCGTTCCACGTAACAACGAATATTTCCGACGATACGATCGAAGGAAGCGCGCTCGATAATGCTGTTTTCCCACGCGAACCACGAGGCGATCGAAAAATATGCACCGCTCGACGACAACGATCGCTCGTGCGCACTCCTGGCGAGAAAATGCGCCCGTGGTATTACAAATGCGCGCGGTCTTCGGCTTCCGATCGGTTTCGGAACGCGGCTGAACGCGCCAACGGCCGACGGGCGACGATTAGCCGGGACATTAATAGGTAGCGTGAGCAAGTTTTCTCCAAGTCGGTGTGTACCGACGGAACCTTTAAGCCGTTCTCCCGGTTAAACGACCGTGATTAGAAATAATTACCGTTCGACGGCAGTCCGCGCGACGAACCTTTCCAGCGTGTATATACACCACTCGGATCGATCGTGCTCAGTTGCTTCGCGACGATCGATCGGTACGCGATTCCCGCCTCGCGATTTTATTTTTTCTTCTCTCGATCGTTGTACCAGTCGAGAGCACGAACGCGAATGCTTCTCGTTTCGTTTGTTCTCGATTTTTCGAGGTACTCTCGCTCTCGGTGCAATTTCGATCGGTTACGTAGCCGCGAATCGTAACGCACCGAACTATCCTCTACTCCCGATCGTATTAACGAGACGCGTGTGCGCGATAAAAGTATCGAATTCGAAGGCGACACAGAGGTTTAATTGGCTCGAGATCGTTTTCCCGAAGACTCGCCCCGAGGCTTCCATCGCCACTCTTTGGAACTGTCGTCTCCATCGGGCACCACTCGATCGATCGACGGCAAACTCAACGTGCCACGTACTTTTCGCGATAAGGTGCAGGATAGACGAAGAGAAGGGCGGGACGAAGACAGGGGAGGGAAAGAGCGAGTTTGCCCGGTGGCTTCAGCATTGATCGTTCCCAGAAGGAGAGAAGGAGGCGAGCGAAACGAAGAAGAGGCGTACACGAGAAATTCGAGACGCCCGGCGTCGCCCGGCGGCGAAACGTTATCCGGTATGCAAGAAAGGACGTCCTCATTAGCGGGCTCCGACGTCGTTTCAGCTCAACAGGAGCGATCGTGGCGTGGCTCGACGTGATATCCCGTCAACTCGACTTCGTTCGGCTCCGCACAACTAGTCGCCTAGCGGATATTTATGATTTTCTCCGATGAGATCTGTAGTTAAACGCATCCAAACGAGGCCCCCCCAAAAATTCTGCGAAAACGGGATCCACCAAACTTTACTCGCAACGGTACACCGATCGTTGGATGCCGAATGGCTGGATCCACGACCGTGCGTCGACTCGTTCACCGTTTTTCAAACTGATTAGATTTTTTGTCGGAGAAAACACTGTTTCGTATATTAACGAAAACTGCGTTTTGGTTGAACGATTTCAAGCATTACCGTACATTGCGCGATATTCTATTTCCGAATATAGAAATATGAAACGAAATTTTAAACGTGTATTGGGAACGAGACGAAATTTTCTTCCGAATTGACAAAATCGGTATCTTTTCTCGAAAATTAAAAAAAAAAAAAGGAAAGAAAACGAACGATTGGTTTCACAGAATTCTCTACTCGCGATTTTGTAATTTTTAAACGTAATTGTTGCTCAAGGTGTCGCCATTGTTCGAGTAATATTCGAATTTTTCGTACATTTACATTTGGACCTTTCTTTCAAACTCGGTGTTGAATATGCGAGAAAAATATTAAATCGTCGAAGCTTTAAACTATGTGCGAAGACTAACGAAGAAGAACAAGGAATATTTAAAAATACTTATTTTCTAGAAAAAGTTACATTCAATAGTATTTGAGTACAAAATTCAGGAAGAAACGTTTCCTTTCAGTGTTCCAGAGTAAAACCCCTTAAGGGAAATGAGGCACAACGAGCAAGGAGAATGTGGACAGTGTCGAGAAATTTTTGTTCAGTCGTAGGCCTTACGTAGGCTGACTAAAACGTCTGACCCAATACGACTCGCAATTCCTTCCCAGAACTGATTTTTCTTTCTCTCGTCTCTTCTTGCACGTTTCTCGTGGTCGGGTTGTTGTTATCGATCACGAGCTACTGCTGCGTTAAATAAAAGAATTATAAATCCAAGTTGTAAAAAAATAAGAAAAAAATAAGTGTATTTTATTCCTCGCAAAATTGCGCGTCTATTTTATCGCTGTCGTCTGCGATCGTCTTGAATACAATTTTTCAAAGGGATATATATATATATGTATATTTGTGCTATAGTCTTATTGATGTTGCAATTCGCGTTAATTTTAGTAATTAAGGAAATTTGATATATATACGTGTAAATTTTTCTCCGAATAAATATTGGGATATATGCAATCTGGGAGATGAAAGTAGTACGTATTTGCAAAGTACAAATCATTACATTTCTTACACGAAAATGTAATCTCCTGAATAAAATGAATGTTAAAAATATGTCTGACAATTTAGTGCTGCATTCTTTGTCGTTGTCGACACGTATGTAGTATCTGGAACGTTTCGATTTTTCTAAATTTTATACCGATTTTATCATATTTCTTTCTGTGGTTTTTATAGCACCTATACGTACTTTCTGTTTCGTCGATATTATTATCATTACGCGTGCAATAATAAATATTATTGTTATGCGTGTTTTCATAATTCAGAAGTCGATCGAAAGCAAACTTATCGTTCGTTGGCTGCTCATAGATTGTTGTGTATGGAAATAACAAGAAAATTGTACTTTTATAAGAATTAATGTTTATTTATTTTTACTCGTCAAACACGTCTTCGCGTTACCGCTAGACAGTCGACTCTCGGGTCTCCAATGACCAAGCCACAGTCACGCAAGGGTTAAATATGAAACCAGGATGCAACGAACCGAACGAACTCAGCTTCTGATCGAATCGTATGCGATCTTCTCGCTAAACAGTTGAGCGTGCTTACATGTCCTGTCAACGTGAGCGTGACGTGATTGTCACTCGAGCGTCCCTTGAGCGTTAACGAGAATCGAGCTTTAGTTCTCGGACGAGTTAAATGTGGCCTACAGCAAAATTATTTTTATTTCTACTCGAAAAAAAGTTTTACGAGTTTTCTATATTAACGTTATTACAATTCTAAATAATTAAAATTTTCTACTTGAAAAAATTTTTTAAAATTTTCACTTGTACGTAATGTTCGAAAGTGAAGATATTCACGTTGATAAATCTACGTATAATTAATATCCTGTACGCTTGCCATTAGCTTTAATTAAATATTTTATGCGATTAGGCATGTTTCTTATTAGTCTCGGACAGGGGTGGCGAAATTATGGCACGCGTATTCAAGGTGGCACGCGAAATGATTTGATTGGTACACGTGGCCGAATTTTAAATAAAATTCCATTTACGTTAGAATTTCAAACAATACGAACATTTCTTAAAAGGAATATAAAGTAAATATCTTTTAAGAAATCTGCAGATTTCCCTCAAAAATGATTCGATTTTCTCTGGTATTTGTAGTTTGCTAAATCTAATTTTACACAGCAAATTAAGCCTTTTCGCTGCGCGATAATTTGTGATAATTTTAAAAAAGTAACGCGTAAAAGAATGGACATCATTCGCACGAGGAAAATCACATTAAAAGTTTTAGAATTATTATAATTTAATTTACTTTTAAATATACTCTCTTAATAATAATAATTTTCTAAAGATTCGCGAATTTATTAATCGATATTTTTAATAAATTTTTGCGCGGTACGCGGCACGAACACCACCCCTTATCTTCAACACGCATCTTTAATATTTTTATCTCCGTACTATATTTTAATTAACTTTTCGATAAGACCTACCTTTGCTCGAGCGGTAAGTAATTTTCGTCAGTTCAGTTTAACAATCGCCTACAAAATTTCTATAAAGTTTGAGCTCTTTCCGAACCGTAAGGCTGCACAATGACATACTTTCTCCTTGTGCAAAACCATTGTTACTTAGAACTTCAAACGCAGATTTTGGGCGCGTAAACGATTTCATTGAAATCATTTTTTGCCACAACATAGACATTGTGAGAATCTAGGTGAAATATCTTCGGACTGAACAATTAATATAATATTGATCCACGAATTGAAATGTCCCCGGTGGATTCGTTTGGTCCGTACATTCTGAACGTATCGTTTTAAAATCGAACGGTTCTAACGGGTCATCGGTGACCCATAGATGCACGACGCCAAAGATACCCTTCCAACACTTTTCCCCTCTACAACGATACTTCGAAATGGTACCGATCTTACAGAAGAGGAGTTCCCTCCAATCATCGTCGAATCGATGGTCGATTGGACAATGACGCAACATCGTGACACCCGTTAACAGAACAGATTCGTATATACCCTCGAATCCGACCCCGGTGTTCCGCGAACACGCCTACAGCACCCGACATTAATTCCATTTCTAGTTCCAGTTCCAGTTTCGGGTTCAATCTCTCTTCCAATCTCCTTTTAAATCTTTGCCGCGGTGCCGTTCCTCTCCCCTTACCCTCTCCCGATGTCCTCGCAGTCGTTCAGCCATACGTCCTGCTAGGGCGTCTCCTCGCTGAAGGTTGATCCCTCGAGCCGCGATGCCCGACCACCAAACTACGGCCTCGGGTTCGAGTTCGCCGTTAATCCGTTTATCGCGTTACCGCCACCACCGGCCTAGCAACCCCCGACCAACTCACCTACCGCCCTCTGCTCCACCGTTCAACCCTGTTACCCGTGCCAACGACCACGGAGACGCATACCGGCGCTATCCAGTCGCTATAGCGGCACTAGAAGAGCACTACACCGACGCCATGACGACGTTTCAGCCTTATTTTTCCTCGACTCGATTCGAAATTCTTACCCCACCGGGCCAAAAATTCCACCGTGCGTTATTTTCTCGTGTATTTTCGTTTCATTAAATACTCAAATGTTTATCCAAATTACGAACGCACTTGCCTCGTAGGAACACCCGCCCCTAGTCGTTTCGCGTCGGAACCAGAGGCCACGATTTTCAACGCGCACCCAAGGCGACACGTGTACACCGGGGAAACGCGTAACGTGCATTAGAGGATTAAAAATCCGTGTTCTTAATAAAGGATTACGCATTGTATTCCACGTTCGTGCGGAAACGCGTGTACAGTTGCACACGTTTTGTAACGGGGAATAATTTTCTCCGTTTCGAAACGGGCGATCGATTAAAATTGTTCACCGGGTGATTTGAAATTGATTATCGTCGGGTGCGGGCATGATCGAAAATATCCCTTTTCGGGGTTAAATTTGCGAAATAGATTTCGGATCGATGAATTTTTAGTTGTACGGTATTTACGGAGGTTCGTTCTTCGCTTTATTTTTTGTTTTCTCAGCCATCGAACGCGCTTGTTAGCAAAACGTGTGAAAAAGATATTCGTTTCGGCGGGCAAATGCTCGTGGATCGAGTGTACCAGATTAAGGGTAAGTGTCATACATCGGTGGTCGTTATCTACCCTTGTAACTGCATAAAAAACTCGTTCTTCTCGAAACGATGCTTTTCGAATTGGTGACATCGATACCCCGAAAACTACGGGTCCGATGGACTTGCGCTTAATGTGTGAACCACGGTTATGCCGACAGAGGCGATACTTTTGTTTCGTGGCTCGCGAAACTTGCAAATTCGATGCCGAAAATCGAATTTTACGTTTTCAAAGGCTACCGTTTCGTTAAGCGTTGTCCCGTTTTATTTGTCACGATTCAGACGAAAGGCACACTCGTATTAATGAAATACACACTCCAATCGGTTGATTCGGATAACTAAGAAGGCCCCGATCAATTTTTCCAATTACCTCTCCAGCTCGTAGAATACCGAATATAATTATTTAACCATTTTTTTAACCATCGGATTACGTACAAGCAAATGTCTGCGCGAAACTTATCGAAATTCAAATGTATCTTTTAACTCGCAACCGGTTACCTTGGAAAGTGACCATCCAGACCGGAATACAGACTCGATACATCGGGGACAGATTCTAAAAATCCCGAACGTTCAGGAAACGTGGCAATGCAAGAATCCATTTTTTGGGCTCCAAAAAGTGAACGCACTTTCAAAAACACACGTTTCTACATAGATACCGTTACATCGTACGTACTTGCGCACACGCGCGACAAAAACTTTTTCAAATAATACTAATAATACTACAAGGCACGACTCGGTGGTAGTCGGAAGATTATCGTCGTACTGGAAGCGCACGATTGCGTTCAAAGCGTCGATGACGGTTCTTTCGGTTGAATTGTTCGTTTCTTTCTTTCTCTTTTCGTATATACGAAACGTATGTAGAATTTCAAGAAGAGAAAATGCTTTTTGGAACGTACGGTAGAGTTGCCCTGGATGCCAAGTAACGAGGAAGGGTTGGGACGCTCGAGCGCGTTAGCTATACGTTCTAAAGTCTAGACTCGAGATGGAAGATAGCTGTTCCTAGGCTAGGCTAGCCGTAATCGCCATTCGCCACACCCCCAGACAGGCTGCCTCTGCTTCTACTTCTGCTCTTTCCTTCTCTCCGGCTTCAATCTCTATGCCTCTCTGTTTTCTTTGCTTCAGTTTCTTCGCTTTTCACTCTTTGCACCGTGCACGGGCAACGAGCGCGTGTACGTGCACAAAGACAGACAGCGAGGGAGAAAGAGGGCAAGGGAACGAACGAGTAACCGTTCTACTCTTCCGTCGGGTCCCCTCGGGAATCCGCAATCCGGCGTCCACGATCTCGTCATCCACCCTCCTGCTTCACCCCCGGTTCTTCTCAAGCCACATCGACCCTCCGTTCTAGAGATCCTTCGGATTTTAACTTCGTCCCTTACGCGAACTACCAACGGAAAGAATTCTCCGGAGAATTGGACGTGGACGACGTTCACGTTGGCTGACTCGCAGCCTGCAATTCGGTAAAAAGTGTCGCGTTCATATTTTCCGAAAATTTTCTTAAACGTCCCACATTTCAACGATCGAACGAGAATCCTATCGATTAGACACGCGGACGATATCTTCGCGTTCGTTTCGTTTCGCGTTGTTCTATATTCCATTTCTTCGTATTCTTCGTTTCTTTGCTCCAGGACGAGTTTCCTATCGTGGTACGGTTTCCAGGGTGATTCGAAATTCGAACTGAAATTTTATCCGGTTCGATAGTTTCTCAGAATTTTTTTTACGAAAGGAACATCACGCCATACGTGACAAAATATAGGCACGTGCGCGTTTGTAACGAACAGCGGTAGAGAAAAAAGTAGAGAACCAAAAGGAGATCGCACGATCAAATTAACCGACCATTTTACCTCCCGTGGGTGCAAAAAGAATGGGAAATTTGTTTGAGAAATGTGTTACAATCGATGAATGGGTCGTGCAATTTCAGATTAGTATTTAGAGCAATAAATTATTATTCGTAGATACCGATCGGTTAGGTAAAATATATCTCTAGTTTCTTTCATTTTTCGCATGCGGTAACAATCTACATATTGACAAGATACTTGGACTTAAATTACACCGACGTTAATTATTAAAGACATTAAAATAAACTACGAATGAAACATTTGCAAAAATCTATAAATACCATACGAAAAATTGTATTTTACATCGATAAAAAACACGGAGTATACAAATTGTGTTCGCAATTCGTGAATGTTGTTTCTTGCTCGATAAAAATGGAAACTCTTCGAAACAAAATTAAAGCGATTTTAAAATAGATAATACCGCTCTACCAACTGTTTTTTAGTAACATCGACACAAGTAGAAATAACGACAGCTCAATTGTACTCAATCGCGAGCGCATCCGAGGAATTTCCAAAATCGATTTTCTCGAAAACGAAGACTCCCATCGCTTAATTTCGTTCCACGTTCTCAATTTACGGTCGTAATACGAGAAATCGCGAACCGTGTCCGTTCGTACCGTTCTCGTTCATCTTGTACAAATCGAAGTAGAAAATAATCGATGCGTACCAAGTTGCAGTGCGCGTTTCGATTCCGATCGAACGATCTCAAGATTCGATCGTTATCCTCGACGCGGTCCAACTTCGAAAATGGCGCGATGAAAAGTGTTCGCAAGACGAGACCGACTACTTGGTCCGCGTGTTCGCGGTGAGACGTTTACGTTTCTCGATCGCGTCGAAAGAATAGATATAACAGACGGACGCCAGGGGAGATATATCAAACTATGAAAAGGGAGTACGTAGTCGGGGAATAGGAGGGGAAAAGTAGCTAGCGCGTGTCGCGTATCCGTGTGTCCCGAGCCGCTGCGATACCGGTGGGAAGCCATTAGCCAAATTGCGAGGTGTCTACTCGTTGCACCGCTCTATTACCTTCGAGTCGCTTTTCACCACACTTCTTAATCCAGACCTACCTGTCCCCTCCCCCTCTATCATCGTCTTCCCATCGTTTCTATATCTTTCGTTTTACGTTACACACCAACCCTCGGACACTTTTCGATCTTATTTATCCGTGTACTCGCGGTTCAATTCTCGTAGCATAGATCGGATCGACCGACGTCGAATCTTAGTTAGAAATTTCCTAACAATTATCGACCTGCCCACGATTCGTTACAGTGCACTCTTTAATCCACACTCTATCATCGTCTTCCTATCGTTTCTAGATTTTTAATTTTACGTTGCACACCTATCCTTGAACACTTTCCGATCTTATTTATCCGTGTACTCGTGGTTCAATTCTCCTCGCAGAGATTAGATCGACCGAGGTAATTTTCCTAACAATCATCGGCCTGCCCACGATTCATTACAGTAGGTGGCTCGCTCGACGGTCAGTCGACTGGTCAACGGTACATCCGAACAATTACATCGTGCACGTGTACACGTATACACACGATCGCGTATCGACGCAGACGTTTGGCCAGACGTCTAGATTCTGACAGGCATCGGTATTCGTTTGTTTATTTGCCAAGCGGACACCGTTTCGGTACAAGGAAAAATACGCTAGTTCTCGGTTTCCCCGAAACCATTTTTTCCTTCGCTGGATAAAATGGAACTATGGAACACCAGTACCGTTTATGTTATTTCTCCGCACGAGCGTCGATCCGCGACGAGAGATTTCGTTCATTAATGAAAATTGAAAACTTTACAACTGTCGTTGTATCTTTGCGAGAACGTACTGTCAATGGAATGGCGAGATCCTCTGGATGAAAATAAATCCGGACACGAAATTCTTCGAATTATTTTTTATTCATTATTGTTAACTGTTTTCGGAGCGTACTCATGGAAGTATATGCACGAATATGTACAAAGATGAAACATAAGTGAGAAATCTAGCGAGAGGTCCAGTTTGAGAAGGAACGTAGAAGATGATGAACCTATTCGTACGATATATCGAATTATGGATCAATGTGTGCATAAGTACGTTAAGTACGATTCTGTCTTCGGTTACGAATTATCAAATGCAGGACAACTGGATTACACAAGTCCCCAATGATTTTACACTCGCGGAATGAAAGAATTTTCAAACACGTAAGGTATGAGAAGTTTGTAACACGGCCTTTGGAATCTCCGAATCTCGATCTTACTAGAAAATATATTAAATATAGAGAATCTAAAAGTTTCAACGAATTTTATGTCGATATTTAAGGAACATGGGATAATACTCCGACCAAGCTTCGTTGCACGAATGAAGGTTCCATTTGGATAAATGAAATTGACCTTCGAATCTCCTAAACAACTTGATCTACGAAAAAGGTACGTATGCCGTGTAATTCCGCTCTCGAAACAACGCAACTTTTGCACCGTCAATCTATCATGCAACTCGTAATTTACGAACGATTATCGATGAGAGGAAGATCAGTTCCTAAGGGAATTACGACTCGTATTGGATCAGACGTTCTGGTCAGACTTCCTTAGGTCCGACGACGGAGAAGAAACTCTACGAAACTGTCCATATTCTACTTATTCGTGCTACCGCATTCCCCGTGATTCGGGATCGTTATTTTCGTTCTCCGCGGTATCTAGCTTACAAATTCGATCGAATTCGCAACAAATACAGTGCGCGTTAAAATTCGATATTCGAATTCTGTATCACCGATTTTGAAAAATCGGAGAATCTTCTTAGTCTTACTTAGGAAAATTCGCACAGGAATTTGCATCACGGCTCGTCTCGATACAAACAGCCAACTTTGATTTCTTCGACGCAGCAAACGTACACCGATCGTTTTAAACGTACGAGTACTGGGAAAGTGGGGGAAGAGTGGTACCGTGGCTCGAACCACGATGTAAACACACGGCTTCTTGGCGAGAGGCGTTTCCAAGACGGGTCACGAACGACCCGTCGTTCCAAGCCGTAGAGGGACGGTTGGAACGCAATACGCGAGGTTCGTGGTAGTTCGGTCGATAGCGAGAACCGAAGTGGCGAAGTTTCGACGAAATTATAGAAACGAACGAACGAAGGAACGGAACGACGCGACAGGGGAAGCGGAGTTCGAAATACCGGGAACGCTCGTTCCCCCCAGGCGAGCGGGAAAAGACGTAGGAAGAACTGTAAGCTTTCGCGGGCGGTATGGGAATTCGTAATTCGGTGGCATTTTCAGGAACAAGGATTCTCTCGGCGTAGGCGGGTGTGGAAACGCGGGGGCGTGCGAGCGTGCGGTCGTGCGGTCGTGTGGGCGTGCAGGCGTGCGCGGCCCGGTTTGAAAGTGAGCCGTTAAATTATTCGTGGCGCTTTCGAGCGACAAATGGACCAGTGAGACGTTTTAAAGAGTCTCGAGAGTCGGACGTCTATAAATAGACAGGTTAAGGAAACGTTTAAAATTAGTATCCAGCGGTACATTGTATGCGCACGCGCATCGATTCGTACGCGGCACGCAACGAGGTGACCAGATTTCGAAAACGGCGACATTTTTCGTTCGTTCGTTGGTTCGTTCGTTCGTTCGACGATGGAGCGTAACGCGGTGACTCGGTCGACCGCCCCCGGGCGTCTCCCGTTCCCCGGTTCGTGGTTTCCAACCACGCGTCTTAAATATTCGCGGAACGGGAGAGAGTCAAGGGGCAATATCTCTACGCTTTAAGGTCGTTCCGCGGCACGAACTCGACTACGAGCCGAGATAAAAATGAAAGGTGGCCGGCGTACGCGAGCGACCGCCACGGAGCAACTGACACGAGGCACGAGCAATCGACGACCGATCAGTCGCTCGAAGGTCGTCGAGTTGCAACCGCGTACTATGGGAGAAATGACCACGCGATGCGAACGTTGGTACGCGCTACCCTCGAGCACGACACCGTTCCTCCCATAGATTTCCCTCGGACGGTCCACCGGCTCGATCGCAACCCCGAGCTACGCGGCGATCGGAAAAATTCCCCGACGATCGTTCGCTAGGTGAACACCGAAGAGAACGGGCAACGGTGGTCGCGAACGATCGTCCACAAGTTGAACGGTGAAAAATTCGTAAACGTTGTTCTCGATGATTAAAAAATATGAAATTTTACTCCGGCGTTGCGCGCGAATACTCGTTCGTTAACGTTAGGCGTTTCCTCGTACTTTCGTGGCCCCGTTTTTTCTCCGTTTTCCTGCAAACAAGATGCATCGATCTTTTTCGTCGTCTCTTAACAGCTCGTTATCGGCCACGGACACTGTATTTCGCTGTTCGTTGTTCTCGATAAAAGGATCCGTCGCGTCGTCTCGCTCTCTTCTCGTTTCTCTTTTTCTCGGTCGCGAATACGTGTATCGCCGTTCGAACGCTGTCGATCCGCCATCTTCGTCTCGCGACACGTTTTCTCGGCGACTGGTTTAAAATTTCAAAAAGAAAGAGAAACGAGGGGGCGAAAAAAGCAAAAGAAAAGAAAAGAAAAACGGAAAGAAAAAAGAAGAAGCGAGAATCGCCAGGTCTCCGGGCTATTTTCATTCGCGACATTCTTCTTGACCGCGTCGCTGGTCGCGTCGCTTTAGGTGGGAGAACGGCCTTAAAGGTTCCACGTGCAGACACCGCGTCGGGCGATAAATTTCTCCCGATCGCTGTCGCGGTCGCGTCGTTTAGATGAGGGAACGGCTTAATTCTCCAGGGTGGGAGAGGGTGAGAAGGAGGAGGTGGAGAAGGTGGAGTAGGGTGAGGTTGAGGGTGAGGGGGTGAGGTGGGTGAGGGGGTCTTTTACGAAACCGTCGAACAGAAGGAGGCGGCACCGACACCGCTACCACCACCAGTATCGCCACCACCACCACCACCAGCATCGCTATCGGGGTAGCCCTAAACAGACCGATGGGAAAGCGAGGAACACGCGCGGAAACACGATACATCCATCGGAAGCGGAAAAGCGTGCAGCCTGCTTAGCAGCGTACCTGGGTGCTACGCGACCATGGAATATTGATATGTAAATATAGCAGCTCCGGTAGCGTCGATGGTGGTAGCGGCCGTGCAACGGCGGTTATAGGGGCGCTAGCAGGTTAACGAGCGGCTCGCAGAGTGCCGCGACGGAGGGTAAAGAGATGGATAGGAAAGGGAAGAGAGAAGGTGGGTTGGAAAGCTCGCACGAAGTCGTAGGTGGGTTGATGGAGGTCGAGGGTGAGACAGATAGATGGATGGATGGATAGATAGGTGGTGAGAGCGAGAGGAAGAAAAAGTAGGAGAGAGCGAGTCTGTGTGCGGTTGTATGTGTACGGTGTGTGTGAGCGGGAACAGTGGCAGTGGTAGAAGCGGTAGCAGGAGACCGTGGTAGAGCGAGACAGCATCGGGATGGGCGAGCGAAGAGCCGGGAGAAGGGGAGGGGGAGGTAGGGGGTTGGGGGGAGTTGGGTCGCTGCCGGCAGTATAACAGAGACGGTCGGGCGTGCCGCGGAGCGTGCCACCAAAGGGGATGAGAATTTTCCACAGACTGGGAAATTATTGTCGCGACCGATTCGACGTAAAATATGTTAAAAAAGTCGCGCACGTTGATCGGGGTACCGGGCGTACGTTATCGCGGTCGGTCGTTACGTTCGCGAACGAATCAGAGAAACCGATTTTTTTTACGGCCGTTCGACCGGTCGGATTAATCGCGGGCACGAACGACGGGGCGGACAATAGTAAGTCGGTGGTGTATAGGGACATGCCCTGCGGGACACGGCATGGAACGGGGTGGTTGGAACGGGCCGCGGAAACACGAAGAGGGCGGGAACACGTCGGTCGAGCGAGGGTTGCCGAGCTGCGAGGCGGTGAACGCGGGGATGCAGGAGGGTGACTATGGCTCCGTATGTATGCCTCCCCACGAACGGAGTTTTGTGACTGTGCGCGCGCGGCCGCACGCGCGCGTGACTGAAACCGCCAGTGGTACTATCTACGAGGGCACGGAGAGTCGAAGGGTACCCTCTATAGACGAACACCTGGAAGGGTGGCTCGCTCGCTTCACCGCGACGTGTAAAACCTCTCTATCTTTCTCCCTAGCCCCGGCGCCATCCACAAACCTCCGCGTCTTTCCTCTTTGGACTCCACCGACCTTGCTCGTTCACTGTATTCTTTCGACGGAAACCCCCGGCCACCACCGCCACCACCACCGCCACCGCCACCACCGCCACCGCCACCGCCACCGCCACCGCCACCGTCCTCGTAGTCGTCGCCTACGTCGTTGTTGCCGCCTGCTTCTGCTTCGTCCTCTTGCCTCGTTTCGCGTTCGTTTGTCAAGTTTCCTCCTAGACTACGCCGTCATCGTCGTCTTCCTCCGTCGTTTTCGTTCCGATCTGCACTTTTTCCACGGTGCGTGACACGGACACCGTCTATGTCTCGCGCCCACCCGCGAGAACCATCAATTTTCCAAACGGCGCGCGAGAAACCGTACGCGCGCCGGTTAGTCGTCACGACGCGCGGTACGTTTGCGCGATAAAGTACACCACGGTCTGTACGCGCGCGTATCGGGATTCGAACGATCCGTACGATTTACATTATACTCGCGTTACGAAGCGTTTCACTTTTTTCTTCCTTCTTTCCGTCGCGACGATAACGAGACGTCCGCGTGACGCTGGAACGGTCGAAGGTCGAGAGGAGATTGCGCGTTCATTTTTTTTTTTTTTTCGTTCTTCTCCTTCTTCTTCTTTTTCTATTCCCTCTGCTTCTTCTTCCTCTTCGTCTCTTTTCCCCCTGTAACGCAAAAAGACGCAAAGATTCGCCTCTATTCCGGGGAATATTTTTGCGAGAGAACTCGCGAAAGAAATAGGAAGATTCAGACGACGGTTTAAGTCGAGCACCACACCGTGGGGCGTCTGTTTACGAGTGTCGCGACGCCGAGAAGGAACGCACAGTCAGCCTTCCAGTCAGTAGGTGGAGAAGCGTCCGTGTTGGCGAGGTAATCATTCCAGCCAGTTACGAGGCTGTTAAACGTCACTCCACGGAACGGCGCGACTCTCGTATCGCGTCGCGCCGCGCTGATCGTTCCGTCGACTCGACTGCGTTCGATCTTCCATCCAAACTTTGCCGATAAATCAAACGGAATATACGTTCATATGTATATAATATACTTAAACCGCGTGTATACGTGTACGCGGAGCGTTCTCGGCCGATGGAGGCCTTTCGTAGAAAAGAAATACGCGTTCTTCTGGTAAAACGTATCAGAGATCTCGAAAGAACCGCGAACGGAATCGAGGTAACGTTGGAGAAAAAAACTTTCCCCGCGCGATATTTCTCTATCGAAGTTATTCGAATTGTAAACGTTTCTCACGTTTTCGAAAACAAAGGTGATATTTAGACAGCCTCCTTCTACCCATACCCATCTGTACGGGTAGATATACGCTTGCGTACAATAGCGAGTACGAGTGGAAATCTCAGCGGACACGCGTGTACCATTGAATAAGAAGACCTAACAAAAATTCAAACTAAAAACTAATAACGTTCGCCCGTATTCGTCTTGAAAATTTCCATTCGTTCGTCTCGTAAACCAATATCCATTGTTCGCGACGAAGTGGCCAGTCGGTAAATTTTGTAAATTTTTTTTGCCTGTAATTTGAAATCTCTTCGGTCGGGATACGTCGCGAACAAAATGGTGACGCGTTTCCGAAACGTCGTTTAACCGTTCACCGTTTCCGAACGCGTTGCATCGCGTTCGTTTATTAGCGGGATTCTTGCGATCCGTTCGTACCGCTACCCCGGTACGTTGGTCGCGATCTGCAAATACAGCATTTCGAATCGAAAAACTTTAATCGACTTCTATCGGCGACTTCGTACTTCACGCGTCTCGCGACGTATCGATCTTTCCTCTTTAATGCATCCCAGTCGGCACGCTGGTCAATTTCTCCCAGTTTTTAGTTCTCGACGATCCTACGTTCCGTTCCCTGTTACCGTATTCCGCGTGGATAATTAGTAATTTGTTATTCGACGCGATCGGGGCACGTTTGCGATTCAATTTAGGCAAAGAACGGATTCTTACGTTCGAGAGAATTATGGAACACACCGGACAAAATATTCCTTAAAGAAGCGGGGGCAGTAGTCGGTCGACGAAATTATCGAAAAATTTCATCGATTTCCCGAATGGTGGCACTTTTCTTCGACTGTCCACCTGAATGTACAAGTAGACACGCGACATGGGTCGCGCCGAGAACCGTATCCGCCGGAAGACGACGTTACAGAGATTTCGAACGCGGAGGACGTAAATGATAAAATCCAATTATAAGGGTAGAAGACCGTTTTAGGTAGACGGTGTGTGCCGTTGGTTCTTATAAAACAATTAAAACGCGCATTAATAACGAGAACGATGGGAATCGGACTGTTTTCTACGAGAACGCACAATCTGAATAGCACTAAGAAGAGATACGTATTTTAGGGGTATACGTGTGCACAGTATGTTGCCTCTCTAACTGTCGCAGCTAGCCAGATAGGTGGTTCCCAGAAATTGACCGATGTTATCCGTATCGGACAAAGATATAATTTTATAGTCACCGTATCATTGGCGAAAAAAAAGGTTTACATCAACGACCTATTGCGTCGCGACGAAGTATAGTTTACGCGAAAGAAAATTTTATCGTTGATTTATCGTAACGAAAGATTCTGCTGCCGTGTCTTTTGCGCATAAAATCATCGATAGAAATCCATTACTTAAATTTTCTATTAAGGGGTTGCTGTCATAATTACTGGCACATCTTCGACTCTGTTCCGAATGCGTCGAATACGGGAGTGAGAAACACCGAGAGCGAATGGGACACAGTTAAATGCTATTTATTAGCAGTTAAACGATCGTCGATCGTCGGTTATAGATAACGTGGAAGCTCGTTTCGTGCGACCAGTTCTAGGACGCGGTGGGGATAGAACTATGCGACAGTTAGAAAAGCAATAGTCACGGGATGAGCCGCGTTTCGATACCATCGAGAGAGAAAAAAGCAACGGCAACGTTCGACGATCAATCGATATAACAAATAACGTTTTAAAGTTAGAATTTGAGGAATTTCCCACGGTCGATCGTGGCCAAGCTTCCAAGTTTAATCGAAAGAATCAAGAATATCGAATACAACGGTGACGATAACACTTGTACCGAAATAACGATTTTTAAATAAAAATAATTTGATACTTTTTAAAATATTCCTCCTGGTATCGTATTGCGAGCTATCGTATTATATTTCGTCTTCGACGATTACGACGGTTGTTCGAAAAAATCATTTCTCCCGTTGTTGAGTCGACTTTGTCTTTTAAATATCGATAACGATACCGGCTCCGATCGAGAGAAAGAATTCGTAGAAAATGATTCGCAAAAATGATAAAATGAAACGTTCAAACGTGCCCGGTGTGAAAAACAATTAAAAATATTCGAACGATCATCCGGATGAAGATTTCTCCGAAGTTTATTCGTACGATCGATAATTTCGATGACAAATCGTCTATATCGTTGTCACGTGCTCGGTCCCGATGACACTCAAATGTTCGAGTCGCATCGGTGCCGCGAAAAATGACTACAAGTGCATTTCCCTGGCGCCGAATTTATTTCGATATCCCCGGGATACCTTAACGCGATACCGTGGAAATTAATACGCATCGATATTAACGGGTGACGTCGTTCGATCCTATCCATCGGTCGTAGAAATCGCGACAGTGAAAGAGGGGGCACCATCCATAAATATATATTCCGCGCGGTGGTAGCAGTGCGCGAAAGGAAGCCACCTCGGCCGCTTAGGTGAAGGCTTGAGACGCGAAAGAGTCGAAACGGTCGAAAGACGGAGAGAACGCGAAGGAAAGAGGAGAGAAGACAGCTAGGCGAGCATTAAATCGGTGAAAGATAGAGAGGGGGGGAGAGCGGCGAAGGGCGGGCGAAGGACGGGAGGGACAGACGGGTGGAAAACGTTACGAGGGATCGGGAGAGAACGCGGCGGGTGTTGGCAGGAGGAGGGAGACGAGTACGATAGCGGCGCTGCGGCGTAACGACGCTATAACGCGAGCCGCCGGGTGATTACCTACCACCTCCGTACCCCGTTTACCCTCGTGCGTCGAGTAGTACTGCGCTGTCGCGCCGCGCCGCGCCGTACCGTGCCGCGCCGCGCCGCGCCGTGCCGTGCCGTGCCGTGCCGTGCCGTGCCGCACCACGCCGCGCCTCACCACGCCGACTCGTGCCGCGCCGCGCCGCGCCGCACCGCATCGTCTCGCGCCACGCCACGGTACGCCACGCCACGCCGTGCCGTGGCACGGTGGCGAGCCGCACCACGCTGCACCGCGTCGAGGCGAGCCGCGCCAGGCTCGCTACCTCATCCCTCCACCCCTCCCGCCACGCGTCACGCCACGCCGCGCTATCGCGTTGACCGTGCTATGCCACTACCACCACACATCGGTAGCTCTGGATGCCACGCCATCGACCCGGCATTACGCCCTGCGAATTCTTCCCTCCCTCTCCACTTCTCTTTGCCTCTTTCGCATCCTGTTCTTCTCAGCCAAGTTCGTGGCACACCGATCGCGGCCTCGGGCTCGGAGCTCGGGCTCGGTCTCGGTCTCGTGTGCTGGTATCGTCTGTGTTGGCCGCGACAGCTACGTCCGTGTCGTGGTAAGCCGGGCTAGCGGGGAACGTCGACGCCGTAAACGCGACGCCCTCGCAACGATGCCACCGGAGAGGTAAGAGGAGGCGGCGAGTTTCAGAGCCGAGTGGCCCCTAGGCACGTACACGTACTCGGGGTACCTGGCTGTTCCGCCTGTAATATAGCGGGAGCGAACGTGCGCGCAGACCTATTTCATCGTGCCGGTTGGCTATCTAGTTGGTCAGCTCTGCTCCACCACTCTGCCAACTCGAGCCGCTCGATTCTCGTTAGACGCTTCCGACGCGTGCGATCCCCCCGTCGTTGTATTCTTGCGTTTCCGTTCGTATCGAACTTATTTTAATTCGATCGCGCCGTTTCTCCGTCACGACAACGCGACGCGACGCAACGAGATGCGACGCGACGCGACCAGACGAGACGAGACGAGACGAGACGAGACGAGACGAGACGAGACGAGATGAGACGAGACGAGACGCCTAGCCCGTCGATCGTCTTCATATTTTTGCCGCTACGCTACGTTTCACGGAAATGACCAACGATGGGGAAACCTTTCTTTCGACTTGTTTGCATGGAACTTTTATATTAAGTTTTTTTCCTTCCGAGTCTGACATTTCCGTCGGTTCCCTCTCTTTCGCGTTTCATCGTTGCGTGGGAACGCGAGACGCGAAAATTCGCGACCAGACGGATAACGAAAATCCGATATCTTCCCATCGATTTGCGAATATTTTTCAGAGAGGATTTTAGATTCGTCGAATCGAATAATGTTACGGATTTCTCGAACGAATGGCAATCCTCCTTGGCCTTGTTTTTTAATCGATTTAGATTTCGAGATATTAGATTTCGAGAAAATTCTTCCATCCCTCTGTTCTCCTTTTTCATTGATATACGATCTTTGATAAATATTTCGATCTGTGTCTTGCAAACTCGGCTTGAAGCCAGCCCTTTGTCTCTCTCTCTCTCTTTCTCTCTCTCCCCCTTTCTTTCTCTCTCTTTCTATTTCTCTCTTTCTCTCGGCCTCTCTGAGCTCGGATAAGTGTGGAACCGCAGAAATAGGAAAAGGAGGAAACGAGTGGAAGAGGGTGAGGCGAGAGGTAAAGAGAGACGAGATGGAAGGAAAAAGGAGGAGAGCACTCTTCGCTTTTTGCCAAAGGCCATCATACCCGCGGGGCTTAACCCCAGGTTTATCGCGGCGTTATTAATAACCGCTACCCCTATCCCCGACTCGAAGTCGATATCCATGAACCTGACGAGCTAGAAAACCTTCCTTCCTGTCTTCCTACACCTTTCTTCTTACATCGATAATTCCATCTTTCTGTCCTTTTTCTTTTTTTTCATCATTTTTTCGTCCTCTAAACACACTAACTCCCGTTTCTACGTACCCGAATCGGTTCCGCTCGTTTCCATACATCCGGGGAAGGTGGCGAGTTATTTTTCCAGGCATCGACCTCCTTTACCTCGGACCGAGACCGAGTCACGCATGTATCGCCCGACAAGGAGAGCGAACGGGATACACCGAGAGCGAGCGAGACAGATCGATGGCAAGCGAGACTCGACCTATCGGTGTTTCGCGGTTAGTAGTGGAGAGCGATCCTTATGTCGCGCGGGTCGACTCTCCCTCGCTAATGAAAATTTCAGTTTTCATATTCTTCATTGTGTACTCGGAAGGGGAGGGGGAAGATATTGCCAATGGATCGGTGACATTTACACGATGAAAATGAATCCGAACACGATTATATCGAAACTATTTCGAATGATACGAAGGTAATTGGAAGAGTTTCAGAAGTGATGCGAACAACCTGTAATTAAAACGTAATCCGGGCGAACTCGAATTTGGACTGATTTTCATCGGGATTGTTGTACCACGTTGATAAGAGTTCCGTGAGAAATATAAATATATAAATAAATGAAAGATTCAAAACGGTCGAAGTTGATAAACGTAACTGGATTCTTTGGTAATCGCTCGAGGAATAAAGTTCCTCGGAGGGATTTGCTTTACCGAAATATTAAAAATCGTTCGTTTCCTCGAAGATTTACGCGCCGTTTGCCGATACGTCGGGCGGCGTAAGTTGAATTTTCTTTTTTCTCCATTTATCCGCGAGTGATTATACGAATCGTGGGTAAAGTTTAGTTGTAAAAATTGTAATTCTCGGTCGGTGGATGAAACTCGATCCCGCGTATACGATAAGGATCGACTCTCCGTCCGTGTTCGTCGGCCGCGCGAGTCGACGGCTCGCTCGCGTTGAATAAACAAAAACAGTGGTGGGGATGAGTCTGTTCCGTATATTTGGGGAAAAATTGGTGGCATACAAGCGGAAGGTACACTGGCCTCGAAAAAAACTTGACCACACTACCGCAAATGCGCTGGAGTCAACGCCAATCAGCTTGCGCATCCAACCGCAATCTACCAATCGGAAGTCGGAACGCGTCTACGCGTTCGTGGTGGTGGTGGGTAACGTGTACCGGGGTGGCTGCTTTTCCCGTTTTACCGCCGTTAGTAGTAATTTTTACTTACATTTGCACCGGCGAGGCGTGGATGGCCGTAAAACGAATTTTCGTAACGATAGAATCGAACCGGGAACGAAAATGTAAAAAGTTAAACGAGACCGGAAACCGAGCCGAGGTGAAAGTAAAAGAAACGGGATGGATATCTCTTCGGAATCGCGGAATAAAGAACGAACAAATAGTCGGGAAGAGGGGAGAGGATGGCGCGCGCGTTATTCATCGAATTGGCCTCGTTCCTTGTTTGGTAAGGCTCTCGAATTCTCCACCCTCGCTCGGTGGGGTGAAACGTTCGCACGCCTCGAACGACGTACTTGCACTGCACGCGACACCCGCGAGACGAGATAAGTGGGGGACTTCTAACCTGTATAGAATTCGTAGCCGTGATATCGCGGTGTGGCCAGAACCGTGTCTACCGGCGAATTAATCGCCGATCGGTCGGCGAGCCACGCTCGTGTACAAGTACCGTACCCGTATGCACGCATACGCCACCAGTGGGAACCGAAGGAAAACCTCGAAGAAGGAAAGCAACGATAACGATACGCGTTTCGTTTACTCCGATGCGTGGCCAATCGGTCCGTTGATCGGACGCCGAGGTCACACCGAGTACAAAAGACAAATGGAGTGGGAGAACGGGAGATAGGTGGGAGTTGACCGCGCTGGTGTAAACGGATCGCGGTGCACGAGTCCGAAAGTCGATTACTCGTACCACAGCACTTTACACACTCCGTCCTCGTGTCGGAGGCAGAGACGAAGGTGGCGGAGACGGCCGTGGCAACCACGCCGTGGACAGACAAAAGCGAACATCGCGCGATTTCGTTTTGTAAGACGCAACGGGTGTCTCGCTCACCCTCCCGTTTCGATCTTTTCGTTCGCTCGTTCTTGCCTACCCACACCCACGAAATACACGTTTCGAGAAATTAAGGGGTACACTTTTCGAAATATATACAGAAACCGTTTGCTCGAAAAAGAGAGCGATCGTTATACATTCTCCGAAACGAAGTTTCCCGCCTCCCACTGCTCGTAAGAAGTTAAACTTGATGTTACGAAGGATCAAATTATACCGTGTACTTGTACACCGATGTGGTATCCGACAAATGAAAGAATTTACGTCCGTCCTTTATCTCATTGCGCTTCTATTTACCTTAAGATTGTTTACAACTGTGCAGCACGATAAAGAAACATTTAAAACCAATCGTATAAGGGTTTCGTGTAACTGCTCTTTATTCCGAGGATTTTACGCTTTTTACTATCTCCGTGTGTGGCAATATTATATTTTAATGGTTTTCAACGTAGGTCGACAAACGTCGAGAAACGTTTAATCGTTTCTCTTCAAAGAATCGAAGAATCTACGGTCTTTAATTATTTTTATTCGATCGCTTATCTTCGGCAAAAAAGCAATTATCGAGAAATTTGAAATACGTGTTTAGACGTCTTCGAATATTTTCCTCGGGTTTTCCCGTTTGCTATTTTTTTTCTAGTATCTTTCCACGTTTTGAATCGCAGTGTTGCGCACCAAGGTGTCACAGTCTCGAGACCGAGTTACAACAATCTCGGACAAATCAGAGACAAGTAGGTGAAATTTGAACGTTGGAAAACTTTGAGAGAGAGAGTGAAATATAGCTAACGCTTTATCGGCGGGCGTGTTTCGTGTACACATAGGGTGTCTCCAAATACGGGGAACAACACGGACGTCGGTGACTTTTTTCGACAAAATCGATCGAAAATGTACACGAGACTTTTTGCGTTTGGCTGTACCTCGTCTTTATGCAATGTCGTTCTATTTCGATACAAAGACGTCACGATAACGATACGATTCGATTATTTCTACATAAATTTTGTAATATCTGCTTGAAGATTTTTCTCGAGTATAGCGAATAATCAATAGTTTCCGTCGTTCAATTTTTTTCGTCTTCTATTCGATTAAAAACGTTTATAATACGCGACGCAACGAAACGATGCAACGAGAACGAACTACAGTTTGCTATTCGTCTAACGTAAAATACGTCTAAAATATCAAAGCCTTTGCGTTTTTGAAGAATAATTTTTTTAGAATCAGTTTCGATTTAGCTGGGTATATTACTCGTAAAACTGATAGAAACCGACCGGGAACAACGGTTACGCGCGCTGATAAGTTAACGTCTCAGTGGCATTAAATAGCCCAGGTTCCGATTAGATTAAAACAAATGATTAAAGTAAAGTCGATTCAATCGTACGCGTAATTTTGTACAATATATACGATAAAATTAGAAAAGCTACGAGGAAAAACAAATTTAGGTGGAAAAAAATATGTTCGTTTTTATTTCCACGTTTCTTTCCCACTGTGCAGAACTACCGTTACTTTTTAAAATACGCGTTTTCAAAGGTCGTTTCCCGAACAAAAATACGAAAAACGTGGACCGGCCTGGGCGCGCCTTTCTTTATTCTTCAACGTGACGTCTCGTGGCTTTCGGGCTTAATTCTTCATTGATATTCCGCAAAATATCGCTTTTTGCATACAAACGGGCAGCAAAATACACGTACACGCGTTTCGCCGGCAACGACGGTGAGACAGGGACGGTTGACGATTTTGAGCTCGAGCCACCGTATCATCGTCCCGGAGACAAAGAAAGATCGGTCCCGCGTTACGGGGAACACGGTGCGACGAATAAGTAGAACGTGGACAGTTTCGAGTAATATTTCCTTAGTAGTCAGACCTAACGAAGGCGGACGAAAACGTCTGACCCAACACGACTCGTAATTCCTTCCAGGAGCGATCACCACTCTCCGTTCCCCGCCCTACGATACAATGACAAAGTGAAAGACGCGCGAAATTTGATTTTCCTCGTTTTGGCTGACTCATTAGCGGGATGACTCATCGTCGCTCGTGGGGTCGTAGATAACGCGGAGCCACGATCGTGACAAACCTGACGTACACCACGGTGCTCGCTGGCAAGCGCGGTGCATCTTCCTATTATTGCACCGCTTGGTAACGATGCCTACGATCGGGAGGGGTTTTAGCGTTCCGTGAGCAATGCCCACCCCCCACCTTTATTCCTTCGGGGTCGTACGATTGGAAACTCTCTCTCGAAGCGGGGAACTTTTCGAAATTGTTGAAAGGTGAAATCGACACCCCTGCACTAGTCTCTCCCCGTTCCGCTCCCCCTACTCTCTCTGTCTCTCTGTCTCTCTCTTTCTCTCTCTCGGTAGGCGTCGGTGTCGCCGTCGCCGCTACCCTCCGCGCGCGCGTCGTTTTCTCTCTCTCGGCGGTTCGGTGTCTCTGTCTAGCTATCCCCGTGTAGTCGCATACAGACGCGCGCGGGATAACTGAGGCGCACGTGCGAGTACACGGTCGGTCGTTTGGCGTAGATATGTATGCGCGCTCGCGTAATAGCCTCGTTCCTGCCGTGCTCGATGGTAGATACGTGCGGCGTCGCGTAGCTCCGTTCCAAGAGCTTGGGTCTGCGCGATAAACGATACCGTGCCACGCCACCCTGGGTCACGCTGGATGCGGTCTGGCGTGGCCTCGTGCCGCGAATTGGCGGGGGGTATGGTCAGATCGGCGGAGGTAGCGCGGCGTGGCGTGGTGTGGTGGTGGCGTGCCGCTCTGGCGGCACGGTGACGCGGCGACGCGGCGCTAACTTAACGGAGATAGCTCCGTAACACCGTCGGAACGGTACAGCCCGCAGTAAAAGAACGAGACGAACAAGTAGACCGAACCTTGGGCGATTTCGATCGAAGCTTAAGACTGTCGCTCGCCTACGAATCGGGGAAGAGACAGTTCGGCTAACTCGATGGCGAAAAAATTCGTTTTCCCTCGTTATATCCGCGCTGCGTCCAACCCTCGCGATATTCCTCGATACCGTTCGAGAAGAACTCGGCGCACGGACCGAGTTCTAACGCAATTGTACACCGATCGTGTATCGTTGGACGATTTCTTTCGGATTAAATTCGGTATACTTCGGTTACGTATCATTCGGTTAATAACGATACAAATGGTAATTCAGCGACGCGTTTACGGCCCCGTTATTTCCTTCAACACCTTCGGGAATCAATTATTCTGTTCGAAATAAATAGAAATTCGGGCTCATATCGATCCGTAACATCTGTCGTCCTTGCGACGATGCTGGCGCGTCGAGGCATCGGGAAATTTAATTATAAATATTTATTCGCAATTTTAACCATTACTTCTTTCGGGTTACAGTACTCGAAACTTATCGAAAGTTTTGCGTACGCGTACGGGAGCAATCTTTCACGAGGTTTGGAGCAACTTTAAATAAGTTGCTTGCGGAAATAGACGATATTCGCGATAAAATGGGGATTCGTTTTAGGTTGCTCGTCGGATTCATCGATTAGGTGGATCCGGTAATCTACCGACTTGTACGTAATTTACGCGTTTTTAAAAGGTATACCTACACTTATAACAGGTTTTGGGTTAGTAGTTCTCTAATAATTTTCTCTGGAGACTTGGTTTTAAAAAAAAAAAATTTGAATAATGTAGTTAGTAATGATATAAATGGTAATTTAACAATTACGGGTATGCTACTTCTTTTAAGAAAGTTTCTCGATTACTTCTGGTTCCATATGAAACTTCTTCTGGATAATAATACATTACTAGATTTTTTTTCGTAACAATATGTCACTGGATAAAAAATATTTTTTCAAATTCAAACACTTCGGCGATAAAAGGGTGAGTCGTTCGAGAATATCGGACGAACGAGACAGTTCTGAGAAGTATTTTTTCATTCTAAGCAATCTGGTCGAAAACGATAAGGAGAAACAAGTTTGTTTAACAAGATGTAGCAAGAATTCGTCAGTATGTCACCGAATAAAAAATGTTTCTCCAAATTCGCGGATTACAACGAAAAAAGTGTAGGGTCGTTCGAGAATATCGAACGAACGAGAGAGTTCTGAGAAGTATTTTTTCATTGTAAGCAATCTGGTCGAAAACGATAAGGAGAAACAAGTTTGTTTAACAAGATGTAGGAAGAGTTCGTTGGCAAGGAATTTGACAAAGAATAAGAAGGATGACTTCGGAATCGATGGAAGTCGAAGCTCGAGGATCGTAGATTGGAAAGAGACGTACAAGTGGAATGGGTTCGAATTTTTAGCACGAGTTGCGCTCGATGCTATTGCTTCGACACCGACGAAGGAAGAAAATCAAAGGTTGGAAAGGAAAAAGGGAGATGGTAGATCGTGATTGGGATAGGGCGGTGTCCAGGGGAGGGGGAGAGTGAGAAACGGGGGAAACGTGGTGGCCCGATGATTGGAATTAACGACTCGACGACCGTATCGATTAGTCGTCTATGCTCGAAGCTTTTCGTTTAGCTGCATCTAACATTTTGTCGGTACTCGATTTGTATTTTCGTTAATAAGATATCCGTTCTCGTGCAGTATGCGTCGCGAACAGATAGGAAATTTTGCAAATTTTCCACGTTCGCGATCGCTCACCTTTGTCTTTACCTCTCTTCCTACGGTTCCTCGTATTCTCCGGGCCGTGCGAACGACTGCCACGTTTTGTTGCATTTTAATACGTAGCCAAGAATTTGTACGGCATCGCGACGTAAAAAAGTAGTTGAACGAAACTAAAATAAAAACGAATCTGAAATTAAGCTTCTTTGTTACAACTTTTTCGATCCTGTCCTTTGGGCCCTCTTGGGTCGTAATATAAAAAGATAATATAGAACATTTTTTAAAGCGTATAAGAGGCTTACACAAAGAAACGTATAAAATATAAATAACAAAAGAGGGAAAGAGTGTAGCCAGAAGCTGGTGCAATATGCGCGTATTATACCCAAACCAAAATAACTAGATAAAGGGTAATTAGAACAACGGAAGAATTTTCGTCGGAGCGGTAGGTACACCTGGGTCGCGAGGCTCCAAGAATCTGGGCGTACCGTGGAAGATGTCGCGATATCGATGCAACGCTTCGAATACCGGTGAGTTGAAAAACAAATCCGAATGTAAAATAAAAGTAACGACGCGAAGAGAATGGAAATAAAATTTCCCGATCCGTTCGAAAGTTACGCGCGTGGAAACTAACCGTTCCTTCGCGAATAGACGAGGAAAATTGATCCACGATCCGGATACCGCTATCGAAGAACAGGGATATCATCCACGGGAATTCCGTCTTGCGCGCGAAACGATCGTACGCTACGTGTACGATAATTGATTCCGTTCCCCTGTCCTCGTGGGGTACGGTGTAGCGATAACGGGTAGCCGGTAACGTCATAAAAAAGAACAAGCGATCGGGAAAAGTTGAAAATAGTAAGATCGTTCGGTTTAGGTGGACGTTGTACACCTTCGATACGACGATACGCAAACATTAAGACGTATAGTCGGTATAGATTCCGGTTGCTACGTGTATCCGAGGAGCGGTCTAGGCGTTCGGGTGGCTGGGTGGTTGAAGCGGTCGAATAGTCGTGCGATTCAAGCAGAACAGAAGTACGTACTGGAAAAGCGAGAAGCGAAGGTAGAGTAAAACGGAAAGGAAAAAGAAATAGGAGAGAGTGGCGACGGTATTGGACGGTGCGTCGTTAACGGTAACGACGGCCACCGATTGTCCCAACGACGCCGGTCTGCACCGTCGCGTTTCCCGCACTGCTGGTGTCCCCCACCGACCTCTGGCTCGACGACGCTCGGCCTCGAGCCGCCTTATTGCCGCGATAAATATAGAGCCTACTCCTCGAAAGAGTCTACCCACGTCACTTGGACTTTCTTCCTTCTTCCAGCATCCCTACCCTTCTACCTTGTTCCGTTCTTCCCTACCCTCCTTTCGGTCCTGGAAGCCGCGTGTATTAACGCGAATACGAAATTATCCATAGGCGAGAACCGTACACGATTTTCGCCTACCTTCGCGGTATCAATAGTCGCGACAAATTAACCGACCGAACGTTCGATCGGCGAACGTTCATCGACCGTAACTGTCATCGACCGTAACCATCATCGACGCAGATCGCTCACCCGAGACGTCGTTATCTACGCTCAGACACAACCGCTCGTACTCCAAGTCGTTCGACATCACTGTTCCGTTGTTCGCGGTAAAATTGTAACGCGCGAGTGGAATATTTTTCTTACAAATGCGCGAAACGGTTCATCCACGAAGACGAACCAATCCTCGCGATAACAACGATTCGAACGATCCGTGGAGAAATCACGCTCGGGCTTAAACGGATCGATCGGTCGATGATCGCTTGGACGAATATTTGGAATGGAAATTTTATCGTTTTGTCGAATTTCGTTGTTAATTTCTGAGGGATGTCGTAGCGACGGTGTAATTAAACGATGGAAATGGGAATGTCGGTGTGGGTCTGAAGAGACCCGGGTGTGCGGTAAGACGAGGATTAATGTATTTAACGACACGCGAGGAATCTTGCGTGACGATCTCGCGAATGAATTATGGTACAATCACCGGAGCTCCAAGAATCGAGATTGTTGTTTCCTATGAGTTATGGATCGACGATCGATTTGTATACGTACGAAAATTGAATCGCTAGTTAACATCCCGTCCGAGGCAGGGTCTGCTAAAAATGTCTTACGGGTTCACCGGTAGACCTGGGCGAAGCGCAAAATTTTCTTTACAATGGTGAACACAATTTGCAACACGTTGCCAATATTATTTAGATCGCGTATCATCATTCGTTTACGAAATTTTTAGAATCCTCGAACCGAGAAATATATGCGGACGATTTTTCTTTTAATATTTTCGTTTCGTTACTTCGGCGTATTAAATGTTCGAAATGTTTTTTTTTCTTTTAACGAGGAACAAAAATTATTTACTTTTCATCGTAATCAAGGAAAATCTTAACGCGAAATTGTAAAATTTGTATGCAAATAGACGGATTGCGGATTTACATATAATCGGAAGTATCTGCCATGAATAGGAAATCAGTATTTGGCGTCATCGTATTATCATTATGTACGGTCGAAGGCTACTTTTGAACCTAATTTTCGAGTTACGAACAACGGACGATCGAAAACGTGTTATTTACAGAACGAACGTAAAAGTGTCCAGCGATTGTATTAAAAATTCGCTAAAATCGATCGATAGTAAATTCAGATAGATGGAAAACAATAATGGAGATTCTGCGAAATATTAAGTTCAGATCTTTACGCAATTACTGTTTAATTTTCCGATGTAAACGTAGACGAACGATTTCCATTGGAAACTTCCTTTTACGTTACAGTTCCTTTTATTAAAATTTTACAGTTCACGTTACAATGTGTAATTGTAACGATACATACGGAATCTATTGAAGAAAGAAAGAAAGATCTCTCATAGAAAGAATCGCGAGTTGTATCGAGTCAAACCTTTTAGTCAGTCTTCGTTGAGTCTGACTACCAAGGAAATATTACACGAAACTGTCCATATTCTACTGATTCGTTGTACCGTATTCCCCTTAAGTCAGGGCTGATTATTCTTTCTGCTTCTAATACATTGATCACAAAAAATCATTTTATTTATTTATATAGTGTATCTCACGAATAAGTAAAATAAAACGTAAGCGAGAATGGTGGTGGACGATATCTAGCGGGAGTGACTGTAGTTGCGGCATAAGAACTGTCGATCAAAATGAGTCAAAGTATTGACCGAACTCTATCCTGGTTATGGCCGCCGTGGTGGATGGCACTTATTGGCTTATCTGCGATAAAATCTAAACTTACCAAGAAGACCGTCATCGCTCTTGACATAAACGTCATCGTCACAGTTCACATTACAGTTTGCAACTTTTTTGAAACCTTCTCGAGGATGAATTCGAGAACCAATGTCAATCTGGAAACAAGTAAAACCGAATCGAAGAGATTGCGTAAGATTTCGCCTGAAATCTTTTCCCTTCGTGGGAATTTTCGGACGATCGCGTGAAAGATATTCGTGTTTTTTAAATATTGCAAAATAAAAAAATACAATGAGTTTACCTTAAAATTTCTACGATGTTACGTCAAAGTCATGACGGTTGACTTTTTCGTTACAACGGAGTAATCGTTAATTCGGTAAGCGCTTCATCGAAAATTATCGCCGTTTCATCCTAGCTTACCGATGATCTCGACAAGTAAGACAGATTCAGCAAAGATCCGGCAGATCCTACGTGAATGATTACTGGCTCGTTAGAAACGTCAGAAACGGTTTAAACAAATCGTCATCTCAGTGGCGTTTGAAGAAGCGTTCTGGTCAATATAAAAATTGAGAGCCATCGATAGAACGATCTGAAATTTTGAAATTATTTCAAAATTCGATTTGTTCGTTCGACACGAAGAGAATTTTACACTTTTTATAGAAACGGTATCTAAAAACCATTATCGTAGAATTTGTACTCCATTAGTGTTCATCGATACGCAGTCAGCTTCGATGACGATCCGACAAAGTAATTCATTGACGAATTAACGAACGATCAGAGTGTTCTTATTTTTATGATTTCACTCGCGTTGTAAATTTCTGGGCCGCGCGCAGAAACGAAATCTAAGAATCATTATCGTCGAACCTACACTCGGTTAGTGTTCGTCAAGATGTAGCGAACTTCGATGACGGTTCAAGAAAATAATTCATTGACGGACGATCAGAGTGTTATTTTCATAATTTGACTCGCGTTGTAAATTTCGGGGCCGCGCGCAGATACGGGATCTAAAAACGATTATCGTCGAACCTATACTCGGTTAGTGTTCGTCAAGATGTAGCGAACTTCGATGACGGTTCAAGAAAATAATTCATTGACGGACGATCAGAGTGTTATTTTCATAATTTGACTCGCGTTGTAAATTTCTGGGCCGCGCGCAGAAACGGGATCTAAAAACGATTATCGTCGAAGCTACACTCGGTCAGTGTTCGTCAAGGTGTAGCGAAGTTCGATTGTTGTTATTTTTTCTCACCTTTGACGATCTTCGACGAGTTTCCACTTGTCAGTGTAAGTGCGTCAGTCAAGTCTCTCTTTGCCGGCCCCGACGGAGCGTCGTAATTTCAGTAAGAATAGAACGAGGTCGTGAACCAGACGTCCGAGCAACGAACACCAGCGGGAAGGAGAAATGCTGAGGGGGAGGGAAAAGGGAAAAGCGGAGAACGAGAGAGCGAAGAGAGACGGACGTATAAACGGACAGACGGTTAGACGAAGAGAGAGAGACGTCGGGAGAGCCTCGTTACGAAATCATTTCGCCGGCGCATCGCCGTGCGATGGATCGATCGCAGCCATTTTGCATCCAGACCTCGAAGCACCGTGCTCAATGATTAATCCCCGTAGCCCGCTACTTCCCTCTTCCCTGTGTATCATCGGACACGATGGATTCGGCTTAAAATCCAGCTCCTATCCCTATCGGTTCTACGGGGTGCATTCACCCACACGGCACGAGACCGTTCACGGTGCAAGTTACCGTACTGTCTATCAGGTGGTCACGAGCTCTGTCCATCAGGTTGTCGCAAAGTTAGCCACCCCGTTTCTCGAAACTGTTCGCACGAATCTCGGCGTTGCTTACGTTCGTATCGAAAATCGTCCATCATTTGGCCGCGGTCGTCATAATTGTACACCAGAGACGTAAATAGACCACGTTTACGATCGATGTGGTCTCTATCGATATCACCACAGTCGCGCGATGTAACGCAAAACGTGAAGCTTTTCGCAAAGAAAATCGTTCTTCCGCGTTCAATCCTCGCGCGTTACTTGGATCTTTACGGACCCGTCGCGCACTCGTAATACATTATCTTTTCTCAATTGAAGATGATTTTTTCTTTTTTTACGATGCAACGTAAAACGTAAAGTTTCTAGTAAAAGAAACCTTACAATTGAAATGATTTCTTCGCGTTTAATTCTAGCGCGTGGTATATTGGGTTGCTTTTGTAATTAAAGCCATTCGAATAGATGCAACTGCATTTCCTTGCTCCTCTGGTTGTATTGTAAAGTTAGAAACTCGTGTTTCATACACTCCGGACATTTTTCAGGTAAAAACTTTGAGCGCATAGTAAAACGGAAGAAAGCTTTAATTTGGACATTTTCGGGACAATTACACGGAAACGCTTGGCTTAATATTTTATAGAACTTTCTTGACTATTTTCTATTGTTACCAGACTACCGTTGATCCCATTAGAATGAATTCTCTGTACAGTCGCTGGACACTTGTATCCACGTTGCAAGTAATACCAATTTCAATTGTTCTTTGTTCGCGGTATAATGGCGCCAAATTCTACCGTGTAGTTCACGCGGTACATTTTTCTCAACATTTTTCTTACTTGCGACGAGAAATCGATAGTTTTCCATTCTTCGGGTGTAGTCTACTTCCGTTCGATTTATCGTTTTATCATGAACGTTTCAAAGTGTCCGTAGGGAATAAACTAACGTTCGTTAACGTAATGCTCAACGAACGGAAAGGACGAACGAACAATTCCCTGAAACGTATTTCAGTTCAGAGAGTTTCCAAATTTTCCTGATGCTCGACCCGCGACAAGCGGTACTTTCCGTACACGTTCTTACGTGTATTAATTTTCCGTTAACGTTTTACAAAATGTTGCGTGACTATTTACAAATCGAACGAGTAACGGTATAGTGCGCATTTAACGTAGTCGATGCACGCGCACGAAATACAGGGAAAGGCGAAACAACGTGTAAAATTACTTTTCGCTCTGTTTCGAAATATATGAAATTCAACGTGGCGAATTTCACGCGTCTCGAGCGAAAGGGTTAAAGAATACGTGGCTGGATTTACGTTACGTTCGAGAGGCACAATAGCATTTTCAAGATCGTAGGCAAGCACCGTTCTGTTACCGAGCAATGAAACGTCAGTTACCTTTGTCTGCTCCGGTTAAACGATACCATCCGCCATCTTTCTTTAATAGGTTTCTCTTTCTCTTTCTTCAACGTATGCGCACTACTCTCAATTACAAATGCAACTGCACAACTTGTGGGTCGCAATTATTGGCCACTTCGGCACCCACGTTTGCACGGACATTTACCGTCTCGGACAACTAAATTCTCAACTCCACGGTTCAACAAATAGACACGTACGTTCGAGTGTGAGTACACGTGTACTCGTTCGGCAAACAGCCGGACAAATAATTTACAAAGAGACGAATATTCCTTGTTCGAGGAACATCGAGTGTGTAGAATTTTTGGGTCACGTTTAAAGGAAAGACCATCAAAAACAGGGCGGGATCGATCGCATCGCGAAAACTGTGAAGATTCGATCGATCCTTTTACAATCCGTTGTAATTAAAATTCAAATTCTAGCTAACTCGTGCTTCCAATTTTCCTGTACAACCCCTCCTTCCCTATACACCACCCCTATGTACACGTTTTTTTCTGCGTTAGAAAAAATCACGATTTATCAGTTTCTCTCGTGAATCCCTGGGCTGTGTAGCACTTTATCCTTTACTTTCTTCTCGGCCCTAAAACTTTACGTCGATGCGGCTCGCATAGAAGGGTCTAAAGCGAATGGTATTGCGAGAAGAAAATTCGCAACCCGAACCTCGGCGATCGCGTTTCGATTTAAGTTTCGACGAAGACTTTTGATTTTCCATTTTCTTTCCCCGTTGTTGAATCTGTATCTTGTTTATCCTATTCCTTTCTCTCGGTTCTCGTTTAAAATCGGCAGAAGTCAACCGTGACAACGTCGAGGAGCCAATCGATCAACGAGAAACGAACCTCGGGACCGAAAGTACCGCGAGGCGATTAACGTTGGAAGAAACGAGGAACGATCCAGTTCGGGTAAAACATTGATAAGGTAACTCTATCCACCGATCAAAATGGCCGAACAATTTTCTTGCTCGCTGATCAATCTCCCCCGTTAAAAGCGTAAGATTGAATTTTCGTGCACGTGCAACGCGTGACGCGATCGACGCGTCCTTCTCGCGCTGATAACGTTTAACACTCACGCAAGGACAAATTATTGAGTTAGCAAAAATCCGTAACCACACCGAACCACCTATCCGTGGACAACACTCGGAGAAATACTGGCGTAAACATTCGTTAAATCTTCAGCCATGCTTCTTGTCATTTCCAATGCAGATGCATCACTTCGAACGCTTCCGCGATTCCAAAGTTACGAGGGGCGGTTCAAATATAAACGAGACTGTTTTCTCCAAATTTATCGGGCGCATATTTTGGCAAACCGACAGAGAGTTATTTTTCTACACGGTGCTCGGTAATTTCTGCACACCTTCGTCAACGAATTGGCAGTTATTAAATACCGTGGAAACTCGTAGAGCAGTGATCGTATCAATCGTGCAGGAATTCTTCCAGCTATATATACGTATATGTCAAATTTGTTTCTTCGAAATCTGAACGATAAATGTTTCGTCGCTTGTCTAACGTGATATTTTTTAAATTTGTTGCATCGTTGGTGTTGGATCTTGTGTTGCAGCGATACACTGTACATTGAAACGCCTTCTAGATCGTTTCTAAAAGTTTGCAATAACGAACAGGATTGGTACGTACGTTGTTCGCGAATATCAAAATACTTTCTTGAATTTCGTAAAGTTGTAACGCGAATTTTGGCTTTCGTTGAACCTCTCCCGCTTATTGAACGCCACACCATACTGGTTCGCCTCGTTTTCGGGGTATAATGACGCAGCCATGATTCATCGACTGTTAGAATACGGTTTATAAATGCTTCTCCTTCCGCTCCAAAACAGTCTAAGTCATTTCGACGAAATATATGTATGTATGCCCATGTGGAAGAATTCGTGCGCAGTTGCGTTCATACGATCCACGAATTTTTACGATATTCGTACTTAAAAATTGCCAATTCTATGACAAATGTATATAGAATTGAACAGACGTTGCGTAGAAAAATAACTCTCGATGCTGTTGAAAAATGCAAACACACTTGTTCGTTTTTGATAAAATACAAATGTTGTGTAATATCTTAAATAATGTGAAGTTTAAAAAAAAGAAATAAAATAACGGATTTAAAGAACTTAATTTATAATCCACACCAGACTGTTCGTATACGACCTAACATCCAAACACTTGATCAGTGTACAAAATATTCAAATATTCAAGAACAGTAGAACTCGGTTATAACGAGCACCAGAGAACCGACAAAATTTGCTCGTTATAAGCATTGATCGTTGTATCAATATTGAGTTAAATCTGCCTTCTATTTTTCAATGTTCGATAACCGGGCGAAAAGATTTAAAAAACAAGAAAAATAGAGAGAAAAACTAGTATCTTTACACGTATACGCGCATTTGTATCGATCATTACAAATGAATGACAAACACCATTTGCGATCGGTCCTTTTAACGATGAATCTTAAAATCGATGTTTCCTTCGGACGATTTCGTTTCGACGTTGCTCAAATTTTCGAAAACTTTTACATCGCGTAGCACCGCTCGTTATAGAAGTGAGCGATCCCGTGGGAATACGCGTAAATTACCATCGTTATAGTTTTGTGCCCATTATAGACACGATCTCGTTACACACATAGGTGCTCGTTGATATCCAAGTTCGACTGTATTCGAATAGTGTTCGAGTTACCATTCGCGTAACACTTCTGTAATTCGAATACACTCGATTACGGAAAAATTCGAGCACGTAGCCCCGACCGTAGAACTGCGAATGTAACACACGTGGCTCGACTCCGATACAACAATCGTCGAGTCGTTAGAAATTCAAGTGTCGGCGAAGTAGAACCGTGTACAGAGACCCGATAAGTTACCCAGCCCGAGAAACGTTCCACGATTCGTATTTATCGGCACGAACTCTAAACAATTACAATTTTTTCGATAATACGATCCCAGTCTTTTCTTACACTACTCCGACGCGGTGTCTGCGCTCTCATCGGAAACTGGAGCACTAAAACACTTTTTGCCCCCGTGACGTACCGTTCGCCAACTTACCAGCTCCATGTATCACGCCGCATTAAAATTCTAGGACAGGGAGACGGTTTCTCGTATCGTTCCGTCGTGGTTCCAAGTAACGGGTCAGAAACGACCCGAGACACGTTGCCAGAGAATCGAACCGAACGTTGGCGACACGGTCTACCCGGTGTGGGCGGCGCTAGCTTTTGCGCGAAACGCGCGTATCGACTACGCATCGTAGCATCTACACACCCACGGCACCCCGAAATTTAAACATCGGCTTACCCTGAACCAATTACAAGTTTTTCCGCGCGAATGTCCCGTCAGCAATTTCCCAGCGAATTTCACGCCAGCGTAGATACCCGTGTTTCGCTTTTTTCTTCCTCCTTTCGGTGTTTTACTCTTTTCCCCGTGCCCGGCTTTTTCCTTTTTCCCTGAAACGCAAGCATCGATCGTTCTGCACACGCCGGCAAATCCTCGCTTGCCGTATCCGCATAATTGCAGCGATATACCGACAAGGGTGGAAGGGGGAGTCATGGGGGACCAGAGAAACTAGTTGGTGGGTTTCGGGGGGAGGGTGGGGGATGGGGTGGGGCAATGGGAGGACGAGATAGATGGAAAAAGAGAGAATAGGTGTACATATGTACGTTTCTACGGCGTTACGTTATCCGAGGACCCGCGCGCTCTACGCATGTCATTGTTCCGTGGATTCGAATACGCTTGGAGATCTACAACGTCGGCCATAAGTCATCGGACACTTGGCTCGTCCGGTTCCGAAAATGCGAATTAAGACGAGGGATAGAATTTTTCGAAACGTGGCGTACCGTCGACTCCACTGGATAATTGTACGTTTGCGTACAAGTTGTCGCACCAGGGAATTATCTTTTTTTCCTTCTCGTTGGTTAATTTCCTTTAAGATTGTGAATTCGGTTCGACCGATCTGATTTTTTTAAGATCCACGAAACAGTCGCTGTATTTATCGTTTCTTCGTTCGATGAACAATTTCACGACCGGATCAAAAGTTTCATCGGCTCGAAGAATGTACAGATGTCCCAGGGAGTTCAATTCACGAATTTTCGTGCTTGTGTCGCCGAGACGAAGCGACACTTTCTTTTCGGTCTGTACGAGCTCCGTTTCGATCGGTTGTAAAAAAGAAAAGTAACCGACGACTCGTTTTATCGATTAATTTGTTCTCGTAAGAATCGAGGTTAAAAAGATCCGGAACGATTCGAACTCTGCTCGCACGGGAGGCAAGGAACTTGTCAAATGCCTCTCGTGAAAATTGTAGATGCGGACACTGTACACGGAGATGGCGATAATTAACGAAGAGTAGAGACTGTGCTTTTCGAGTTTATCGGCTCCGCTCTCGAAAAAACGTTAAGAACTGACAATACGAGCAACGTTTGAGCGTTGTTTCGACGAAAGTTCCGTAGGTAAATATAAAAACGAAAAATACTCTATTCGTTGGATCCGATTAGAAACGGTGAACGAACACGAGAGTTTAAAGTCGATAAATATCGTAGAAAGATCGTTTGTACGGTTACAAAGATAAATAACGTATATGTCCCAAATGGTTGAACGTTGCGCGAATATATCGGAGATTAAATAACGACGAAGATTTAATTCTAGTTTTTACTTTCGTCCCTTTCGTAACATCGTGCTGATTTATTTTGGTGCTCGACGTTTCGAGCAACACGATCTTCAGAAATTGATAAATACGCGTCTACGAGCCGACCCGTTGCACCTCGCAACGCTAACGATGATACTTGCAAGTAGCTTACGAAATAGGTGCAATGCTAAAAGCGAAGCTCGCGCAAGAGTCGAATGTACATACGTAGAGAGGAGAGTGTGCATTGCGGAGCAAGCGAGATACACAATGCCGAATGAAGAAGCAAGCCACGTGGTAGAGAAGGATCGCTAACGCCCAACCGATCGTGCTGCGCTCGCTCAACAAGCTCCGTGGAACTTTCATTAAATTATTCTTTATCCATCGAATTACGTCAAAACTGGCTACACTTGGTTAGTTTTCAATCAACACCGACACCTTTTGTATTTACAAGGAGTTAATGGGTTTTACTCGTCGAACAGTAAATTCGCAAATTGCACTTTCCGCGACCTATTGCTTCTTCTTACCCGTCTGCCAATATTTTAATACTTTAGCATCCAACAACGCATCGGCGATAATATATTTACAGTTCGTAAATTGTAATTCTTCGTAATACGAAGGTATGCGTATTTCTATTAGTATTTATTGTTACCCTTAGCTGCACAATTACTGTATAAATTTCTTTGTTTTCTCCTACCATTGATGCAGACTTTACATCTGCTCTGTTATTTCGAATCACGGCTTAACACATTTGTATCTTGAACGTGAAAACAAAATGTGGAAAGAAATTTATTTTTCGAAACTGTCAAAACGACGCTCCCCGTTGATTTTTGTTGCGATCGAAACGCGTTTTCCAAGAACAGGAAACGATCGAGGTTGCGATTCTCCGAGGCACATTCAAAATTTGAACTGACGTTATCTATAGATTTGTTGCGTCGCCGGTACAGGTATATTTGGAAAAGCTGTTAAAATCGCCTGCAACCAGTCGTCGCAAACTCGACACACGTGCCCTCAACTTCGACGCAGGCAACACTATAAACCGCCACCAGCAGGCGTCGCAACGCTTGATCGCTAGACACGTTTAGTTCCAGAAACTTTCCAGTTTCAACTTTTTGGCAACCGATTCCGTACCCTCGAACGACATTCTCTTGCGCCATCAGCGCCGATCCCTCGTTAATGGAAAAATATGAAAGCGCCAATGGTTGCGGCTCCAGCTTCCAACAGTTACGTTCCATCTACCTCCAGTTATCCTATTGGACTTATCTTACTGTACATTAAGGTCTTCTAAAGAACTCTGGCTTACCTTTTAGAAGCCCGTAGAATATTAAAAAAAATCTGGTTTACGTAATAAGTAGGCGTGTACCAGAAATCAGGTTGGGAATTTCGATCGAGATCGGGTTGGAAATTTTTCATCGAGATCGAGTTCGAAAGTACGCAAGTATCTGTAAATTCGGATGGTTTTTCAATCGAGATCTCGAAAGTTTGCAATACTCGATTACTCGAATCGACACATGGGGAAGGTTTGTTTAACAAGATCCTACCTCAAAAGCGACTCTAGTGATCGTTTGTTGAACAGTTCCCAATTTCTCGATAGTTCGTTAGCACGTAATTAGTTCATGAGATCGTTCAAACGATTAACAACGTCACGTCTGAGACAGAATCTGCTCGATAACTGATAACATTGCTCTTTGTACTACAACGTTACAAAATTGTGTACCGATCAAGCGAAGAAGTGTAAACTTGTTCGTTCTTAAATCTCACCGTTATATTTTATTCAATTTAATTTCGTAGCTCGTATTAAGAAGTTGCATCTGTAACGAGAAATCTCGATCGATTGCTCCCTCTCTCTATACCTCTTTGTACGTTGCACGATTTCCGATTTAACGGTTAAATTCTGCGAGTTTTCTCGGAAGAAATTGCGAATCGAGAACAGATTCTACCGGCGATGAGAAAGTGGAATAGCAACGGGCGCGATAAGACGGGCCAAAGGAGCGCGAGGCGGGGGAAACGTTGAGCGTAGTATAGTGTGTCACGCCATGGTATGGCAGAACGCAATTTTGGACGACAGAAGATGGCAGGAGACGGCACGGCACTGCACGGCACAGCACAGCATGGCACAGCGTGTTATGTCGCGTCGAGTCGCGTCGAGTCGCGCACGGTGCGTCGCCACTTGAGCGTCGCGATCGACGAGCCGAACACCGAACTCCTACGCTCGTAGAAGTTAGGATAGTCGCGGATGTACACCGGGCGGTACAAAACTTGTCGGTAGTAGTCACGAGTTACCGAGGCGGGAAGGAAGCCTTGCTATTGGTAAAACGTGCGTGACGAATATTATTCTACGTTCCCCGATTCGGACAACTTTTGCCCCAGTACTGTCGAGAATTGGAAAAATGACTCTCGAGTTTAGAAGAATGTTTACATAACCACTCTGGACTACCAGTTTTACTTTTACAATACGTATTCTCACTGTTGGTCGAGGTAACGAAAATCAACTGCAACCGATAGCGTATGATAATACAGGAGCTAGTAAATTGTGGGCTACAATGGGGATGCAAACACTCGTTGGCCTTCTTTTCGCGGGCAGACAGTACATTCTCTTTAATCCAGGAGCGAGCGTCGATTTTCGTAATCGTTCTCGATCAATAGCGATAATGCGTGCTATAGTAGGGGAGATGGTATACTGTAAATATAATAATATAAATGTTCGTTGGTCTTTTCTCAGTAGTATCATTTGTCAGAGGAGTGTTGGCAGTATCGAGTAATCTTCACTCAGTCGTGGGTCTTCGAAGACCTATTAAAATGTTTAATTCGATACGATTCGCAGTTCCTTCCAGAGGTCAACTTCTCAGCTCTGCACAGTACTATTTAGAGATGGAAAGAAGACGAGTCTCAGCGGCTTAGTACCACCTCTACCGATACACGCTTCAATCTGTGGCGTAGTATCGGTTACAGCGGTCTCATCTATCGGTATCATTTATTGTTAGATCTGTGGTCCAAGTGGGCGGAGCGAACCACCACACCTACTTTGTCGCGTCCCACTCGTCTTCTTTCCAGCTCTGAATAGTACTATCGACTTCTCTACCGACTGAACTATTTAGTCGAGTCGAGCACCGTCCGCGACTTCTCGGTAGTCGAGTGCCACTTTCACTGTTTCGTCGAGCAGAGGACCGATCGACAAAAATATGCGCATTTTCGTATAGGTTCGTGCAATTTACCGCATCGACTAAACCGTCATTCGACAGGGAGTCGATGGTATGCGATTAACGTCGTTATTCGATCGAGAAACGAATAAACGAAGGGCGAATAGTGTCGCGTAAGTAGAACACATATTGTAAAAAACTGTTTGCGACGAATGTCGATCGCCTGGTCTAGCATATGTTTCGATAAAAATGAAAATTTGGAGTAATGCTACTTTCAGCACATCTCAAGTTAAATTTCTCTCGATGTCAGTTACAACCCCCTATAGTCAAAAATATGTAACGTTTAGATGATTTTTTTGACAATTTGTAATACCTAACTGTATAGCCGACCGAAAGCTACCTTTTTTGTTCAAAACATTTGTTCCGTGGATCAACGAAAATGCCTGAAAAATAATCAAATTTAAACGATACGCCCCGTTTATTCCGTGACTGCTTCTATTTGTGACTCGTTACTTAATTATGGTATTTCTTTAACTCGTAGAATGTACATCGCCGCAGAGAACCGTACAAACAGTATTCGTGATCATTCTAGCAAGAGTATTCTACGGCCGAGTAATTAATTCGAAGACCAAAGCTCGTATTCGAAAAGAGCGAAGTGATCCGCTCTTCGAATAAATTGTTTCGAATAAAGATTCGATATTCGAATCATTCGAGCGATACTTGTACGGCGTAAAAAAAAATGTAAAAGCGGAGCCTTAAAACTCGAAGCAAGATTAGATCCCCCGTCGGCTAACTTCGCGTCTTCGGAAAAATCTAGACGGTGCAGCACGAAGTTGCAATCATTCGTGCCGCATAACCTGGGGTACTGCTCTGCATTATCGTCATGGAAACGCAAAGCCCCGAAAGATCGTTTCGACGTTGAGCGTCGGCCGATAATAAAAAGGAAGATGGACCGTGAAACCGTTCTGTTCAAGTGAGCGAGAGAGCGAGGACCAAGGAAATTGAGAGTGTGCGAGAAGGAACGAGGCCGAGGCGAAGCAGAGTGCTTTTTCCGTACAGAATAATCGTCGAGTGGAGACGATAATACCAAGCGTTTTGGAAAATTACGCGAAACTGCAGCGTGCAGGTCTGGAACTTTTTGTGCTGTAAAATCGCAAAAGAAAGGGATGCCAAGAATTTTCGCCGAATTGAACGGAATAACCAAATCGGACTTTGTTGTCGATCGAACGATACCCTAGCATCGATCGATCGTTTCGTCGACGTTGAGAGGAAACAAAGGATCGAGGGAAAAAGTAACGACGAGAAGATATCTTTTCTTTTTATCCATCTTTCTCGTCTTCCGTATTGGTACGACATCGCGAACGAGATCTCGCGCGAAGCATCGTAGAATTACATTTCTCAAAAAGAAGTTAGAAAGATAGCCTTCTATTTTCTTAGAAAGATAGCCAAATCGGATTTTGTTACGGATCGAGCGATACCCTAGCATCGATCGATCGTTTCGTCGACGAAGAGAGGAAACAAAGGATCGAGGGAAAAAGTAACGACGAGAAGATATCTTTTTTCTTTTTTATCCATCTTTCTCGTCTTCCGTATTGGTACGACATCGCGAGCGAGATCTCGCGCGAAGCATCGTAGAATTACATTTCTTAGAAAGAAGTCGAAGAGGGGATACGACGACGTCACACCCTGACACTTGACGCTACCTCCGGGGGATGATTTTCCCCGTGGTAGAGCCGTATCCTAGATGCAACGGGTGTACGAAAAATGAAACACCGTGAAAGGAATCGAATCGATTTCATTTTCGTACACCGAGTATCGGCCACTGGCGCTACTTACGGTTATCGAATTAATTTCTATCGCGTTTATATTCGTATCTACATCGATGAGAGGAGCGATTTGATTCGAAACGGAAAATTATAATCTGCGAACGTATCGAATTCATCTTTCGGTAATGGAACGGCGGGATATGTATAATTATGTATGGAGCGATGTATCGTATAATTTCGATAAGAGTGAAATTGTTGAGAAATTGTACAGTTTTCTATACGTTGTATTCGATACACTTGTTCGCTGTAAGTTAATATAGTCGGGCAACGTTGAAATACGAATTGCGCTCACAGAATGAAAAAACTTTTCCCGGTTGTAGGATGTACGTATGCGTACGTGAAATAGAAATGTGTTTCTTTCTATGCGATTTCTGATAATTGAATTTTCAGATACAGGAAAACGCCGTTTTTAACGTTCACCGCTATACAAATAAAATTACTTCACCATTTTTTCGTTCCCAATACGAACCACCATCGCGCTCTGCTCTAGTTTTAGGAGCCGATTTCAACGTCGTCGAAATTTTATATTTCAATTGACGTTTTAACCTTTGTCGTCCTCGATACACCTATACACAATTGCTTTATTAATCATTTTAGGATTTATCGCTGTTTCTATGTCACAAAAGTTTCACGAATACACGACGAAACGCAGTGGAAATTTTCCACCACCTTTTTCTGCTTCATGGTGTCCGTAAAATCTAACGTACAAATACGATACTTTTAATATCAATGATGAATCGATACGCGTGTATTACAATTCGCAACGAAAGGGAGGCTGCATCTTTTAAATTTTTGCGACGAAAAAGAAAAATGACTATGTATTTTAATGTATGTAATATCGTCTATAAAAAATATCAGGGCTTTACTCAGTTTTGGTCATTTTCGTTTCGTAGAAGGAAATGTGGGTAAATAGATGCATTTAAATATTTCAAAGACGAAAGTTTTGTCTAAGCGCGGATCGAGCGTAACGCGCCTTAACATTGCACATGCACAGAAACGCAGTAACTGCTCGATTTGTCGTCTCGTGTATATTTTATTGACGATCGGTGCTGCTCCATCGAACCATTGTTATACAACAACGCGTTACAATAATCATTTGAACCCAACCGAAGATATTGAAATTAAATTCCGAGTCTCGCCCAAATATTTGAAGCGCTGTTCTATTACGTCTAGAAACTGGACAAAATTCGTTCGAAGAATATTCATTGAAAAAAATAAAAAGTCAATATCCGAGAATTCGTGTATCCGTGAATTTGAAAAAATATCCTACCGTTCTGTAACAATATTTCAAGCTCGGTCAGATTATGGTGCGACACGCAATCCTCGAGACGGTAACAAGGTGTTGCGCGTCCAAACGCGCCTAATTAAATTTGTGCGAGCGAAGAGTGAAGGGACTAGTACGTACTTGCGTCAAAAATTGTACTTACGAGGAAAAGGTGTCTAAAACGAGCGCATAAGAAACCGGTTGCGTAATACTTGAATATTCGTTGAATCACACGTGTGTCGTATCGTTGCGAAACGTTGACTTTTCCAAACTTCTAATCGATACATATCTCGCAGCGCGAGTGGCAAAAAATCGTGGCACGATCGGTGTTCGAGGACATTGTACGTAAATATCCCTTTACGGATAAAAATGGGACTGGAGTGAAAAATAAATGTCGAATCGAATATAATTTTCGATTATATTCGAAAATCTGCCCGATCGAAGTTCGCGTCTAGCGTGGAACCACGGTGAACCAGCGCGCCTCGCGACTCGTTCCGGGCGTTAGGGTCGCGCGCGACAAATGTGCGGTGCGTGATTGTTTCGGCTCGTTTACAAACTATTGCGCAGCGCCACCCTGCGTGCACGATGCGCGCCTAGTACGAAGCAACGTCGCGGCTCGGTGCGTCTGGTCGCCGATGCGAAACGTTCAACGGTTTCTTCCCAACGATTTTTCCTCGGGCCGTTTTCGAGACAAAGGGACCGGGGCCAAGATCGTCTCATCGTCCGTATCCGAAGACGGTGGAGGGAGTGTGAGAACGCGTGCCATCGCGCATAGAACGTCGGAGATGGAAGATAGCGTGCGATAGCTTCGTCACGCGTCTCGGTAGTTGCTCGACGGCTCAACGGCTCCGACGGTCCTTCGGTTCGGGCTTACCGTCAGAAGGGTGGGAGATCGAGGGAGGGGTTGGGTGTGGGGGTGGGTGGGGATAGCAAGTGGAAGTAGAACGACGGCTGGAAGGGACGACGGTTCCTCCGCGAGTGAATGGATGGGCGAGTGTGAGTTATCAGGGACAAGCAGGCTCATGGCTCTGGTGCACCGTGTGTGGGGGGAGGGTTAGAGAAGTCGGGGAAGGGCGGTAAGGGAAATCGAGGGGGTTTTGGGGGAGTTCAGGCCTAGTCCTCATCCGTGAACGGATGGTTTGGGGTGATCGATATGCTTGCCGCCACTAATGTCACGGCGCCGCAACGTATATATCAAAGTGCACTACGCTCGGTTTTGTGGCGCGCAAAAATAATCGTTGTTAAAACTATCCGTTGCAACTGGCCCGTTCTCGTAAATTCGATCGCCTACCGCCCGATGCGAACGTTCCGAATAATTTTGTAATTTTCACCCTGGGTTAGGGAAGATTGCGAGAACGAGAAACAAACGATCGCGTTTGGATCGCGATTACACGTTGGGCGAATAAACCGCGACCGGTAGTCTCCGAGTACCCGTATCGCCTCGATAAAAGTCCGCCAGGAGACTTCCGACGAGCACCGTGGACAATTTTATTCCGGGAATCGAGCCACTCCGACTTGGATCGAACGCGAACCGAGCAACTTTCGCGAAGAGCGTACAGGGTTCAGTGAGAGCGAACGAGACAGAGCAACAGCGAGCGAGACTCGCGTTATATGTGCTCCGCGAACGAAGCTTCAAAGCAAACTTGCTCGAGCGTGTAGCTGCACCCTGCGCTCTTCTGGAACGAATGTTTTTTATTTTTTATTCCATCCTTGCGAAAGTATCGTCGATAGGGGAGCACTTTTCGACTCTTTTTTTCATTATACGTTACATAGGAATCATTTTTCAACGACTTTCGATTGCGTACCGATCCGCGACGTAATCGAAAGGTGTTGTTTTGTAATCGAAACAGTTTAACGTTTTTAGAAACAAGACGAGAAAGTCTCGTTTGGAGAAAATAATACGTACGGCGTTCAATTACGCTACGCGAGGTATACGTCTACTAATTTTTCTTGCGATTCGGTTGTTGCTTTAGAAGAAAAAGAAAATAACAAAGAATACTCGATTTTTGGCCCAGAATACTAGACGTTCCCTTAACAAGGAGTTACGATCTACGATGTACGGATGCGAGCGATGGAAGCGAGGAATCGATGCGACAGGAGCGATCAAAATTGTGGCACGAACAGCACGAGCGGCACGAGCGTTACGCGCCATTCCGCGCCGTGGCGTCGCACGACTAGCGACGGCTTCGACCTAACGTGTCCAATCTTTCAAAAGTATTACAATGAACCGATCGTTTCTGTAATTTAGCCCTCGCTGGTCGTTCAAGTGTTTTAAATTGTTGTTTCTCCGATGATGCGTAACATTGTTCGCACGAATAATTGAAATAACAGGAAAGCGTGTAAATACGATCTCGCAATACGAAACGCAGCATTGGAAACTGAAATTGGAAATGTGACACGTGAAAATTGTCTTTAAATTAACGTACACTTAAGTCGACTTGAATCAACATTGCAACGAAATGTAAGTAAAGTGAAAAGGTGCACGAAAAATCACGAAACCAAGAACTGTCACCAACTATTTTCAACCAACGTTTAAAACTACGAACAACGATTCCAATGTCGAAGGGTTCTTAATTCTCGTGCCTGCGGTGAGCAATGAGTGTAAATTTAGCGATTTCTAAAATTTACGCAACGTATTTAAGGTCATATTTATTTACTTTTGTGTACAATGGTAAATATGGTTGAGTATCGATCGATTGTTCAGAACTTAGCGCTATTGGCTCGAGCTTAGTTCAGATCAAACATAATCGAACCAAATCATCGGTCTCGCGACGTTCGTATACATCGCTACTTGCATTCTCTTTCCATTTCCAGAGGTTCACGGCTACTGTACGGTTGCGCGCGCGGACGTGTGAAAATGCCACATGTGAACGACAAAAGAGACATCCGACCAGCGATATATTTCTCGTCTAGCTCCCTCTATGTTCCGAGCTGGCCAGAATCTTTAGAATAGAATTTTTTTCTCCACGATCTCACCTCTGTCTTTCGCCTTTTCTGCGATTAGCGTTTCATCTGTCCGATTTTATTCCGCTACCCTTTTACCCTAAAATGACCATGTTTTTTTCTTTATCGTTCTTCACAATTTTCATACGGTGCCTTCTCTCCTCAAAAACAAAAAAAAGAGAATCTTTGTAACCGAGATACGTAGACAAGAAATTGGTATTTCGTTTACTTCAACCCGTTCGAAACTAGTGTTCTCATTGATTTCGATGCACCGAATATGACATATTATTTAAGAAGAGTCTCCGATTAAATGTTTGCGAAACTCTTGCACCGATAAATGAATGATATTTATCGCAATATGTCCCGCGATAATGTGAAAATTCCAGTGGCTAATGAACTACAGTCGGACAAAACCTGTACCTTGTTGCACGGTGTGTTATCGTGCGAAATAGAGTTCGAGAAACGTTGATTCCTTGGAAAATGTGTTCATCGTCAAGTGAACATTACCGTTTTCGAATCTTCTCGATTTACAGTCATTCCCGCCTTCGAGTGAAAAATTCTGAATCGCCGATTCACTTTAAAGCGGGTTAGGTAGCGACTCTTATCTTGAACTGAAGCCAATAAAGATCGCTGGCGCGCTTGTAACCAGCGATCGCGTCAGTCGATGAGTTGCTTAAAGCAGGAATTATTGTATATTTCTCGTTTTGTAAACGAGTTTTTTTTCTAAAGGAATTTAAAAACACACTCGACGTTTCTGTCGCGAATCGTTTCACTGTCTGCGTATGTTTCACGTACGGGCACACCTAAGCGGGGTGGACGAGAACGTTTGGTACAACCACACGCAGGCTGAATTCTCGTGCAAAAATAAATCGAAATTGTGGAACGAAGTTGTTTCATACGGGGGCTTCGTTTTTTCGAGAAAATCGATTCCGAAAATTCATCGGGTACAGGTGCGATTGAGCACAACTTGACTAATGCATCTGGCCATCAATCATTATTTCTACTTGTGTTGGTGCTTCTAAACATGGACGATGGTATTTTATCTGTTTCCCATTGATCTTATCATCTTTCACCTAGCTAGACCCAATGAAAATAGATAACACCGTAAGACTGTTAATATTTACAAACACCGATACAAGTAGAAACAACGGGTAATGGACAGACGGGTCTGACCAACTCGTATCGAAGTTTTTAAGCAAAAATTTTTAGATAAAATTAAAGCAAAAAAGATTGAAATAAAATTTTCTTGTAATATTATGCTATAAATCACTTGTCCAGAAGAGTCTCTTTAAAGAAGTACTTCGTATGCCTTTTAAATAGAAGAAAGTTTGTAAATTTACCTGCATTTGTTTCTACATGTCAAGGAGAACGAAAAATAATAATTTTTATCTTCCACGAAAAAATAAGTCTCGAGTGTACAAGCTTTAAAGCTTCTATGCGTTATACGTGCATTCTTTTTTCCAAAATCTTCTTTTAGTCAAATATCTATGTTTCAATTTCAATTGTTTCTAAAGGTTCTTATGAAATTTTTATGTACTCATATACAACATTATCTATATATCGCCTAAAGGGTGATTTCTCGTGCAAAAATAAGCCGAACATATGGAATAAAATGTCGTTGTAAGAAATTTCCTTTTTGAGAAAATCGACTTAGAATACTTGTCGATTACATACGTAATTGAACAAAACTTGACGAACGTGTCTGTCCATTACTCTTTAATTCAACTTATGTCTCTAACATTGACGATGGTGTGGTACCGGTCCTAATTTGTTAGAAGATATCAACGAAACATAAATAATACCATACCGTGATAAATGTTCAGAAATATCAACACAAATAGAAATAATAAATAAGGTACAGTCACACTGGTCAAGTGGTACTCAAGCGCACGCGTATCGGACGAATGTTCAAAATCGATTTCCTTGAAAACGAAGGTTCGTATCGACAAATTTTATTCTACATTTTCTATTGATTTTCTCACAAAGAATCATCCGATATCCTCGTCCGCCTTGTATCGTTTTAGATGAGCTCGGAATCACCGATTTTACATTGCAAAATTCTTCTTCTTTAAATTTTTGCTTTAAGAAAGTATAATTTGAGAGGGAAATTAAACAATTTTGCAATCGTGTAAAATTTATTTAAGTTTTTCAATTGTTTGCTTACGATTCTTCAGCGAACACTCGTACACATCTCAGGGAACACAATTTAGGGAAACACTGTCCTAATTATTGACACAAGACTAGTTCAACATAATCTAGAAACTAGATATCTATCAGCATGCAAATTATTGTCACTGACCGACTTCATAGTCGAGACATCAAAAATTCGATCGGTCAAATGTTTTTTTTTTTTCTGAACGTGGTATTCTAGTTCACAGGATCCGCAAGAAATCGATTTTTCAATTTTATATTCGCTTAAAGTCGACGATTTTGAAAATCGTATCTTTAAAATTTTTTTAAAAATTTGATTCGAATAATTCGGAAAAATCCGATCGATATCACTGGTTGAATACAAATTTCGACGAAGTCGGTCTCTATCTCGATAAATATTGAAGATAATTTCTTTCAATTTCTTTACAATGTTTCTATACCAAACTTTTCTTTTCGTCTATACCAAAATACACTTTTGAAAAAACCCTCTACTTCGATCTGCGCATCGCGCGGATCGAATTTCATTTGAAAAGATCATCGTTCGTTAAAACGAACGTATTCCCTACCTTTTGTTCGTGTTCACGAGTGTACAACTCGTGATATCCAAGGATGAAATAACCATGGAGGTGGAAACAACGAAACTCGAAGGAACAAGATACCAAATCTAATTCATAATTGTACACTTTATTAATTTCAAAAAACAAAGGAGACTGTACATTGCGACGTTAGGCAAACGATGAAAAACCGTCGATCGAAACGTATTATTCCAGATGAATTTTGTTATACGCATCGCGGCAAGCTTGTCTTCATTTCTCGTAGCACTGGAATTCGGTGATTGTAAAGCAACACGCGTAGCAAGATATCAAGAAGTTGGGGAGGAGGGGTCGGGAAAGGGGTTAAGTTGCTAATACATATAGATATGGGATTTATTAAATATCAATTGATACGTTGATCATCGATATGATATCGCCATATCGTATAAGTAGGTACAATGTGGTTGTGCATTGCAGTTTCATAGAAAAACGTTATGCCTTTAGCTTAAGTTACGATTTATGATACGTATGGTTATCGTTATCACCATACGCGCAGTCGATTATCGGTATACGTTTAGGATGTGTCGCGCTTTTTACCGATCAGTCGAATCGGCCATTAGAGCAGAGTTCCAAAAACGTCACTGCCAGCTCTACTTCTTCGGCATCTTCCTAAGTAACTTGACGCACCAGCGAATATCAGCGCAAAATTATTCCCGGAAAATGTCGTGTACGTTGCCGTACGCGCTTAGCGATGGCAGTGAATAGAGTGAGCTTCCATTTTTTTTTTTGTTCATTTTTTCATTTTTTCTTTTTTTGTTTTCTTTTATTGATTCCGAGCAACTAGGCATGTTTTGTTTTTTTTTTTTCGACTCTTTGTTCTCGGTTCTCACAGTGTTCCGCTCGCACGATCCCATTTTGTTTCGTCTATTTCTCAAACTGTTTCGACCAATCGTCGATACTTCGTTGCTTCTCATAGTTTCTTATACCAAAAGAGATAATGTTCGCCTTCGCTGATTTGCAGATCATCGACGCCTAAAAATTTCCCTCTTTAGAGTGCGATACTCAGCGCTGACGAAGATTGGCAATAACGAACGTTTGGCTCGGTTTGACGACGCAGCAAACGAAAACGAGAACGTCGAGTTGTCAACGTATGTGACAATGACAGGCTTGTCATGTACATGCGGAGAGGGGAGAAACAGTGGTACAGTCGAAAGGGGTGATTTTGCGTGTAAAATCGAATCGAAAGTTTGGAAGAAAATTTGTTCATTCGAGAAGGAATAACATTTTTGTTGAAATTTATAAAGGAGACCTAAGATTCGGGACATGATCGAGAAGGGGATGAATTTCGCGTGAAAATAAATCGAAAGTTTGTTTCTTTTCGAGAAAATCAATTTTCAACAGCGTGTAATTCAACACAACTTGGTACTATCGTGTCCTTTATTCCTTATTTATATTTGTCTTGGTGTTTAGAAATATCATTCGTTTTTCGTCGATCTCGCTATCTTTCAACCAATTAAAAACTAGTTAAACATGTGTTATGGCTTGTCATACGGCGATCAACGTGTGATGATCGACTTCCTTCAATTGTTTCCCATAAATCCATTTTCTTCTGCTTCCTTTGTTTTCTTTTCTTTGTTCGTTTCTTTTTTATAATTTTTATTGTAATTTATCTCCGACCGCTGCTGGTACTTTGTAACGTACGTCTTCTAATATTGGAAGCTCGCAATAAATATTTTGATTAACGTTAACGTCATGGAGGAAACCATGCCACCATAAATTTTTGCAAACACCAACGCAAACAGAAGTAATAAACAACGAACAAATTATCTACATTCCATTTAATCGCACGTGTACCATATAAACTTTCAAAATCGATTTTCTCGAAAACTAAACCTTGCTATAAAAAAAACATTACACCCTATAGTCGTTCGTATAAAAATTCTATTGTACTCGCACGTCTGCGCGTAGCTGTTATTGTATAGATATCTTATCTTATCAAAAGGTTTAACCAACTTTTTTCCCCATGAATGTTCCGATCATATCGTACGTAATGTGGCGAATTGTATTTTGTGAAATTTTCACGTACATTGCTTCGTTTTCTTTTCATAAAATTATAATTTCATCCAATAGTATGTTAACTATTCAAACGTATACGCGAGTTCGTAAACGAATCACCTTTTTTAATTACATATAAATAAATAATTTTGAAATTATTGCCAATATGTTGTATAAACGAAGGAGGACGTTTCGTTTACATTTTCTGTAAATTTCATGTACGAATGCAATTCTTTCACACGTACAAAATAGACACGAATAATTGCAGAATTCACTTCATATTGGCTGGTTATTTAAATTATAGAATATACAAGTGGAAAGAGCTGAACCCTGTACAATGAAGTTTTAATCGATAACAGAGTCTCTCGAAGAAACGATGAACGAAAAAAAGAAATTCCATGCAAACGTATTGGGTCAGACGTTATAGTCAGCCTTTGTAAGGCAAGATGACTCGACGCTGTCCACATTCTACTTACTCGTAGACCACATTCCCCTTAAGACTGTCTTTCGTTCCCCCTGCGACACTTCGCCTCAATGACTCCCGTGCAAAGATCGTCCTGCACACAGGAACGCTTTTAGGTCAAAGCACGGCTTAGGGGTGAGAATGATTTTACATCGAGTCATTTCGACCAAGTAATGCATACATAAAGTCTCACCAGCTCAGAGTGCAACGCGTCTATCGATTCTTTATATTCGTCCACTGGTCGTCGAAGTCAGTTCGGACTGAAGATTTGATCAAATTCACATTACGTACAATCTGTTAAATTTAACTTTATCTATAGAGATCACTGTCCGCAGACTGCTGGTTCGACCAAATCTATGATAATATTTGTTCCAAAAATGAAACTCGATTCTTAAAAATAAATTAATCGAAATTAAACGAAAATAAATCGTAAAAGAAGCTGTCCATTCTGTAGATAATTTGTGCGTTCTCGTTTCTCTTCGATCTAATCTACTTTCCTTCGAAAAATCGTAAACTCGAGGAATTACCCGATATAAGAGCACCAACTTGGAAGGTAGGACACTCGATTTTTAAAAATAAATTAATCGAAACTAAACGAAAATAAATCGTAAAAAAAGCTGTCCATGCTGTAGATGATTCGTGCGTACTCGTTTCTCTTCGATATAATCCACTTTCCTTCGAAAAATCGTAAACTCGAGGAATTACCCGATATGAGAGCATCGGCTTGGAAGGTGAAACACTCGATTTTTAAAAATAAATTAATCGAAACTAAACGAAAAGAAGCTGTCCATTCTGTAGATGATTCGTGGGTACGCGTTTCTCTTCGATATAATCTACTTTCCTTACGAAAAATCGTAAACTCGAGGAATTACCCGATATAAGAGCACCAACTTCGAAGGTAAACGTACCGAAACGCGTCTCGGTCCCATCGTTCGGTTTCTCGTTACCCATTTACGGTCGAGGTGACTACCGGAGAATACGTTAACGCTCGCAACCGGTCGTCCAACTGGGAAAACGTTCTTGTTTGGATCCAGGCGCCATTTCGAGGCAAACTCGAAGGCGAGTCGACGGTGCAGCTGTGTCGACGTACTTGTGTTTCAAATATACGCGAAGAACAGGATCGCGTCGATGACGAGTACGACGTTGTTCGCGTTTGAAATGTACACGAAAACAGGATCACGTCGATGACGAGTACGACGTTACTCGCGTTCCAAGCGTGCATGAAAAATAGGACCACGTCGATGACGGTTCGACGTACTCGTGTTTTAAATATACATGAAAATAGGATCACGTCGATGACGGTTCGACGTACTCGTGTTTTAAATATACACGAAAATAGGGTCACGTCGATGACGAGTCGACGTTACTCGTTTGGGTTCGACGTTGTCCGTTCGAATCGACGTCGTTCGTTCGAATCGAGGTTCCTCGTTCTAAACGATCGTTATTCGATTGCTGCGTGGTCAAGATTCGTTGATACGTACCTCCGGGGGCAACTAGTTGATTACCCGGTGGCGAAGAGGGTTCCGGTGGCGTTGGGAGTCGATAAAGTAGCCAATAGTGATAGGACATCGGCTCCTCCTTGTAACCGGCTATCGTGTGAACGTAATGGCCGTTTGGCCATTCGGAAGCGGCGAACTGAAAATGCGGGGACATTTCCGCGGCAAGAAGCATCACCTCGTAGAACGTTTCGTTCTTGGGTGCGGTCACTGTCAAATTGTACGTCTCGTTCACGTTATTGCCGACCCAGAGAGTGTACGAAACGTTCACCATAACCGGGGCCGTGGTACCAACGATCGCGGTGTTATCCGTATTATTGGCGTTGAACGAGTTCCCAGCGTTGTTCCCCTTGTTCCCGTTAGTCCCGCTATTTCCGTTTCCACCCTCGTTCCCGGTACTTCCGTTGCTCGAGTTGCTTCCGGAAGCCACCGACACAGCTTCGCTGTGATTGCTCGAGATCGTCGGCTCTGCGATGAAATACATTGGAAACGTTTTCAACGATGTACGACGACGTCTCTGTACCGTGATATAGTAATTTTCAGAAGAAGAAACCTAATTCGTTTACTTACATTTTCATTCACAGGTCCCCGAGTGTAAGAGCCTCTTTTTTAACGAGTTTCTGTTGCAAGATAGTCGAGTCACAGTGGCAGAGGACACGATCGGGGAGATCATTGAACAACGATTCTTACCATCTCTGTTAGTCTCGACCATAGTGCCACCGAAAAGCTCTAACGTTGACTTTTAAATGAAGTTTTGAACAGCGACAGGGTTTCGGATTAGGGATTCTCGAATGTTTCCGTGTTCGAACATTATCTCGTTCAAATATTCAGTGAATTGAATTCGAATACTACTCGACGAATGTTAACTGTTACGGTGTTGTAACTAACACGCTATCGACGAGACTGTTTGAAGCTTCAACGTTCCACGTCGCGTAAATTATTAAACGTGGACCTCGAAAAATACATAGCGCGTCTTGGTATATGCGAATACTATTTCAATGATCGATTCAGCGCTTGAAGACGACTAAATAAATTCGTACAGACGCATACTCGTCCGAATCCTACTCTGGAATTATTGAAGAGTTTCGGTAACTCGTACTTTGGTCGATATCTCTGCGTTCTCGGTTACACCGTCTCAAGCTCCATCGCTGTGCAAAACTCCGTTAAGCAGTGAACGTCACCGGGGACCTGTCATTGCGAGTCATCCACTCGATCGAAAACCTCCGCGTCCTCGATCTCGGTTACGTACACGATCGAGGAGGCAGCGAGAGGGATACGAGTAGGTGGAACACGGAGAAAGACTATACTCACCGTTACCATTGCCATTACCATTACCATTACCATTACCATTACCATTACTGGTGGTGGTGGTGGTGGTTGTGGTTGTGGTCAGTCGCGATGGTGAGGTATCGGTGGGTCCTTGGCCACAATCGAGGGTTCTGATACTCGCCAAACTACGCGGTGTCACGCCGAGAAGAGCTTCGGCTGTCACGCGGACATCACCGGCGAAGGAACCATCGGTTCGTTGTTGATTCGACAGCCACATCAAGGCGGCCGATCGATTCCAATTGTTTGCCGGTTCGTTCTCGGCCTCCTTGAGAGCTTGCATCACCAAAGCCGTGGTACGGAGATCACCGAAGCTGCCGTCGAGTCTCTGTTGTTGCGCCAAACCGATCGGCGGTTTGCGCACGAAGTGATGGAGATTTCGATATCTGTGGTCTTGGACGATACACTTCAGGGCCAGGATCACCATCGCGACGGTGTCTGAAAGAGAAACGAGCATCGAGGAGAGAAAATTCCAGGAGAGCGAATTCGAAGAGAGAAAAGTAGCTGAGAGCGAATTCAAGGAGAGGAAATTCGAGAAGAGCAAACTCGAAGAGAGTTGGGCGGAGGAGGGTGAATTCGAAGAGAGCAAAGTAACGGAGAGCGAATTCAAGGAGAGGAAATTCGAGAAGAGCAGACTCAAAGAGAGTTGGGCAGAGGAGGGTGAATTCGAAGAGAGCGAGGTAGAGGAGGGCAGATTCGAGGAGGGAAAATTCGAGAAGAGCGAATTCAAGGAGAGCAAGATAGAGGAGGGTGAATTCGAAGAGAGCGAACTCGACAAGTGCAAGTGTAGAGGAGAGAAAATTCAAGGAGGGAAAATTTGAGAAGGGTAAATTTAAAAAGAGCAAACTCAAGGAGAGCAAGGTGAAGGAGAATAAATTCGAAGAGAGAGAACTCGAGGAGAGCAAGGTAGAGGAGAGCACGTTCAAGGAGAGTAAGATAGAGGAAGGGAAATTTAAAAAGAGCAAATTCAAGGTGAGCAAGATAGAGGAGGGCAAATTCGAGAAGAGTAAATTCAAGATGAGTAAGGTAGAGGAGGGCAAATTCGAGGAGAAAAAATTCGAGAAGAGTAAATTCAAAGAGGTTGAACTGAAGAAGGGTAAATTCAAGAAGAGCAAATTCAAGGAGATCGAGTTAAAGAAGGGTAGATTCAAGAAGAGCAAATTCAAGGAGAGTAAGGCGAAGGAAGGTAAATTTAAAGCGAGCATTATTCAAGGAGAGCAAGGTAGAAGAGGGTGAATTCGAAGAGAGCAAATTCAGGGAGAGCAAGGTAGAGGAGAACATATTCGAGAAGAGTAAGATAGAGAAAGGCGAATTAAAAAAGAGCAAATTCAAGGAGAGTGAGGTAGTGGAGGACAAATTCGAGGAGAAAAGGTTCGAAGAGAGAAGAAGATTCGAGGAGAGAAGATTCGAGGAGAGAAGATTCGAGGAGAGAAGAAGATTCGAGGAGAGAAGAAGATTCGAGGAGAGAAGAAGATTCGAGGAGAGAAGATTCGAAAAGAGAAGATTCGAGGAGAGCGAAGCAGAGAAATAGAGACCGGGTCTCTCGCGAAGCTCTCGTGAACACGATCCTCACCAACGTTGTGATCCTGAGCGGCGTTCGCGATGTTCAGCAATCGATGTATCTGTCTCTTTCGCACGTGAGCTTGCGCGTTACACGTGGCCAGTGTAGTGAGAGCGAACTCGTAGTACGTGGACGGCTCGTGATGCTGGAGCGTTCCGATCAGATCGTGACCGTGAAATTGTCTCGGGTCCGTGCACATGGCGTTTAAGGCGAGGGTGTAGCGCGCCAATCGGACCGGGGAGAAACTGATCTCTCTGTGCCTGAGGAAATTTAATCGTCGTTCGATCACTCGGCCGGTCGAGAATCAACGTTCGATCTATCGAGCCGGCGACCGTGGAACGCGAATCTTCTTTGCGCTTCGGGACAGTCGTAATCCCGTCTTTCTGAACATTCTTCGCGATACAGTGATTTTCGTAATAATTTTAAAAGTTCTGCGAAATAAAATTCGATTCGATAGAAACGTTTTTAATTTCACGAGTGACAATAAAATTCAAATATCAAGATATCCTAACGAATTAATGATCTCGGTTTAAACGCACGCCGAGAAAGTAATTTTTTAACGCGAGACTCAAGATACTTTTAATACTTTTGATACGCTTTTGATACTTTTGTGCGCGGAACGACGCGAAAAATCGACTTAGGTTTAAAAGTGCACGGTTGTAATTTACACACAAAGAAAAGGAAAATAGATGTAACGTGCACTTACTTCTCTAACAATGTTTCTGTATCTTCGTTCAGAACGTACAGCTTGTCCCAGTTTCTAGGATCAGCTTATACGTAATCGTGTTACAGTCGAGTACGCGCGAACGGAATTATTTAAACGCGGCTAAGTGCGCGTAAAATGATACCAATGTACCAAATTGAGAAAGTTACACCACGTATACCGGAGTGCTGAAAAGAACGCATCGCTTCGTCACATCGTCTACGCACCATGTGAAATACTTGTCTTCTTTTCAAATGGTTCGCGCGTTCGAAGAAAAATCGTTACGGATTATTTCGTTGAACGGAAATAATTTTTCAGCGTACGACGATAAATTTCCGCGAAATAATCTCGCTTGACGATCATGGAAACGTTACCGATTACGTTTCTGACTATCAGGAGGTATAAATTTTCGAAAAATCTTGTACTCGAAACGCTAAATAAAAGTAAAAACGATACTTCGATACTCGAAAAAAACGATACTTCGGTACTCGAAAAAAAACGATACTTCGGTACTCGAAAAAAAGAAAACGATACTTTGGTACTCGAAAAAAAAGAAAACGATACTTTGGTACTCGAAAAAAAAAGAAAACGATACTTCGGTACTCGAAAAAAAAAAAAAACGATACTTCGTTTCGTTAAAAAGGTGTCGAGTTATCCTCGAATCGTAGACCTTGGAGAACGAACGACAGGAATCGTCTCGCGGTATGGTATCCACTCGGGACGTATCTTTACCTCCAAAGTTGCATAACTATTTCCAGCTCCATCTGTTTGCTGCTGAGCTGCAACTCGAGCGGTGGCGCGGGAGCGACGTTATCCTCCCGCGAGAGGTTACCCAGTCGTAGAACCAACAGCACCCGATGAGTATCGTTCCCCCAACCGGCGTCTTTGTCGCGCTGACTCCACAGCCACGCAGTCGCGCGTTCCAAAATACCCTCCGCTTCCGTGTCGCTCGAACCGACCTCCGCCATGTTCCCTATCGAATCGTACCAAGTTACCGCTACGTCCTCCTTAACCCCGTTTTTTTTTTTCGCGATACTTCCCCACCGAAGTACGAAAAGAAAAGAAAAAAAAAAAATAAAGAAAACACGGTTCGAACGCACCTTCACCGTGAACCACGTCGAGCGTGCACAAGCACGTTAAAAGTAGAAGGATCATCACCGCTGCCATACTCGGTCTTCCCCGCATCGTGACCGTAGATCGAACGATCCACGTGTCTAGACTCGGTGGTGTCGATAAACAGCGTCTGCAAACACAAACGAAACAACAAAGATATTCGTGTTTGTTCGATTCGCGTTCACCGACCGCACCTCCCTCCGCACCCCCTCCCTCAATCCCTCCCCCACCCTCCCTCGATTCCACGAAATCTTGGAAACGTTTCTTGCCTCGATGTGCGAATAAAAGTTCCCGCGTCCGAATCGTCGTTTCCGTGGAGATCGCTCGGTTCGATCGATGGGCAATTTCGTGTCAACGATCGATCAACGGGGGAATCGTACGAGCGTCGTCGTAGTCGTCGTCACGGATACCGGGACAAACGAGACACGAGGACGCCTAGAGCACGTCGCTACGCCTGCGGAAACACTACTGGGAACAAACGCGATATTGCGTGGGATCGATATCGCGGCAACCGTCGTCCTCCGTGGCGACGTATATGCCCGTAGTTACTCCTTAACTATATAGGTAGATACGTGTACCTGCGCTCTCCCTTTCCGTGCTATTGCCTGGTTGCGTTTAGTCTCTCTTTCTTTCTACCTCCGCCCCCGTCAACGCCATCGCCATCTCGTCACCGTCACCACCACCGCCACCGCACCTCTGAACCGAGCCGTCGTCGTGTCGTCGACGTTCTCGTTGTCGTCGCGGTCGTAATCCTCGTCGTCTCTCGCTACGTACTTTTCTTTTTTCCTTTCTCGACACTTTTCATCGACATCTCTCTACCCGCTCTACGATCGCCGCGCGTTTCGACACGACCCCGGATAGAACTCGGTGTCGTTTCCCCCGTTTTCGATCGATCCATCCGCGAGAACCTCGACCTCCTCGTCGAACGATCACACCGGTGTATCGTAATCGTGTATCTTCGATACCCGCGCGCTCGCCTCTCGTCTCGTTCGTTCGTTCGTTCGTTCGTTGGACAATTACCAATCGTCGTACGACGCTCGATAACCAACTGCTCTTTTCGTACCGGTAATACACCGCGATAACGATCGACACCGGTGTTCCAAACGTATCGCGATATTTTTGCGCATCGATGTGTATCGATATTTCTCGAATACGAACAAAAATCGAATACACGTTGATAAAATAATCGCACGGTGATTGGATACGAACCGAGAGTAGTATCTCGACTCTCCTCGAGTATCGATTTCCGCGTGATTTCTCGAAACGTTTTCTCGCATCGTGCTACTCGTTTCTCTCTCGCGATTTTTCTTCTCCGTGAACGCGCGCGCCCCGAAATCATTTCATCGATTCTCTCTCTCTCTCTCTCTCTCTCTCTCTCTCTCTCTCTCTCTCTCTCTCTCTCTCTCTCTCTCTCTCTCTCTTTCGTTCTTTCTTTCTTTCTCTCTTTCTCGGCATTGTCCGATCATCTGCGCTCGTTTCCCGCTCGTCGAGGGGTTGCAACGAACGGTTTCAATCGGTCGTGAGTAATCTCACCATCTAGCGGTGAATCGATCGCGACTCGTGCGGAAAAAATGCCGTTTTATCGACCCCGGCGCCGACCGGAATTGTGTAAAGAATTCGTACATACCGTCCAAAGCGGAATACCGTCGAAAGGTGGCAAAGGTGTTGACAGAGACGAAAGAAGAGGAAGAAACTGAAGAGAGTGCGGACAACGACGATGGCGACGATGGCGACAATGGGACCGAGATACCGTTGTGCGATGCGCCTCTATCGAATGAATGCGCAATGCGGATCAAACTTCAAGGAAAATCGACGTGTCCGGTGTGAACGCCACTGGAACCGTGCTCGATTCTGCGCAGATTTTCCCACTCCAGCCAATGACTTTTTCGACTACCGAATCATTTTTCGAACCCGGTACTCTTCGCTCCCCACCTCTCGATGAAGAAAAACTCTACTGGAATTTTTACGCGATTCTAACCGCGAACGCGCGCACACACGACGTCTTTCGTAACCGAGCGTTGTTACCTGCACTCGCTGGTAAATCGAGATGTTTTTCTTTCTACGCGCACACACGTTCCGCCGATATCGCGCCAACACGGATATCCTCTAACGCTCGAGAAAATTACAACACACGCGTCGGATCGTGCCCATCGTTGACGGAGACTGACGCGAACACGCGAGACCGACGCATCGAGCGAAACGGGTGCGAAGGGCTTCGAGGTCGCCCTCTTTCTTCCATTATTGAGGGTAGCTAGGCGTATCCCCTCTACGAAACGCAGATCGAACGAATCCCTTCTCTGCTGCGGAGAAAACCTTTTACACGGTCAGTCCGTCTCCATCGGTACGGATGATCGCGTTGGAAACGTTCGCTCTTCTTTTTTGTCAGGGGTTTGAGAATTTCTCGAACGGACAGCTTTCCGTTTTACCGCTCGTTCGTTCCTGTTCCTCGATACTTTGCATCCTCGAGGATGAGGCGATTTTTACTCGCGAAACGTCGCACGATCGATCGGAATAAATTATGAACCGTGGCGTGTGTCGTCGTTCGATGAGTCGCGAAACGTAATATCTTTCGATTGGGTACTCGGTTTGTCGTAAATTTTTTTAAATAAAGGTACGTAGCGAGAGTCGATGTATTTCGTTTATTTGTACGTGCGGATATACGAGGGAACGTATTCAAAATAATAGTACGATTAGCATAAATACTTGTGAAAAAATAATGTACCTGATAAGATTGTTTTAATATCCAATGAAACGGTGTGCGTCGCACGATTTCGGAGCTCGTATGTTGTATTATAATTTTAGTGTCGCATCCTACTTTATCGATTCGAAAATGGTATCGGCTTACCGACGCGAGAGAACCAATGAAATTTAATGTTACAATATTTTCCGAAAGTTTGAAAAAAGCACAAATGATACGCAAGGACGAGTTTCCTTCCTCGTTTACTTTTATCGACGGTGATTCGATTAGATATACTTTTCAAAAGCACTTTTCTTAAACGAAGACATCGCTTTGAAATTACCGCTATATTTTACGGAATCGTTTCTCTTTCTTGAGGTTTATGTTATATTTCGTCTATGATTTCGACTGTATCGAAATAACTAATTCTTGTGTTTAGTTTCAATTCTGACATCAAATAGCGTTATATTTTATTCCAGTCGATAACGTTGAAATTGACACGAAAATGGTAAAGAACCGCGAACGCTCTTACCATTTCGGTGTCACGAGGTCACGATCAACGTTATCGATTCAGATTGGAACAAGATTACAATGCTACAAGCTACAAGAATTAAAACTACGTGTACCGACAGTTGCTTATTCAAAAATGATCGAAAAAACTCTCCCTACGTATTTCAAGTTTTATATGCGAAAATGTATAGAAATTATTATTAAAATATTTTCTGAGACTGATAAATTTGATAGAACCTTATATAGTATACAGGGACCTGTGTTCTACATTTATCAGCTTTACCGATTTCGGTGACGCATTGAGGTCGGTATTTCAGATTGTGGAATCATAAAATCAATGAGATGATTCGTCTACTCTCTATTTTGTCTATGCTTTTTATACGTGGTCGTCACTTTTCATAGAGTATCCGGTCAATTGTACACTTCGTTTGTGCCTGTACGAATATTCTAGAACAGATGGTATTACGTATATCCGTTGAATGTGAGCACATTGGAAAAGGGTTCCATGGATCTCAGGACGTGGACACGTAATTTTCTAAGAACTGTTGTTACCCTATTCACATGGCAAACATGAAGAGTTCGCATTTAATTGGAAAGCAAAACGTTATAATATCACGCTTTCAACGATTACGGCTGACTGACGATTACGGCTGATATTGTTACAATTACGGTAATATGCATTTTTTTAAAAACAATTTCTTTTCATCTCATCGTTTCGAGAATTTATAATTTATAGAATATTTTTCTCGTTTTATTTTTTATTCATATTTTTACCGGACTTATAAAAGCAAAAGGATATAAATTTCGCGTCTGCGAATTGACCACGTGGAGCATTACCAATAACAATATTCTGGTATTTGTAATTAACATATTGAATGATTTGTAATTGTTTTTGTAATTAACATTTGAACAAATGTACTATGGACTAAAGTTATATGCTCTACTTTAAAATGCCTCAATTGATGTTCAAATAGTTTGAAAAAATGTGTAAGTTTTAACACACGTTTTTAACTAAAAAAGATACATCTTCAAGAAATACTCAAATGAAATCCTGAAAATTTATTAAACTGTTATTAATATTAATTAAACTGTTATATTTTCTATGAAATATATATCTATAATACGTGTAATGAATAAATCATTTTTAAATTCTAGATCGGCTCCTAAAAGAGATGTTTATGTAATAAATGATGCACAGAGTACCTTGGAAAACATGGTTTTGGATCAAAAAATTACCAGTTTGATGGTTCAAGTATTTCATTATTACCTTATTTGAAGTAAGTTGTTTTTGTCGTTAGTATGGGTACAATTCTTTTGCCCAATGATGATAAAATATGACAGAGGAGGGTAAAAGTTTAGATGATTAACTAACATAAGTTTAGGTTTATTGAATTCTCTCCTCGTATTTCCTATTACGAGAATGAAAATTAAAATCCTTTATGCGTGTTAGTTGACAATCTCTCTTTTACAGTTACTCCAAAGATTAATGATTATGAGATCTGAGGGCTTTGTTTTATTTTCATAAATTTGAGAAAATAAATGTTAACTGTAGTGAAATAGCAACACATTTTTTCAGCTAATTCTTTTAAGGAATTGACGGCAGTTAAATTTCGTAATGCAACTTCATCAAGAAACTAACATTTGATGCTATTAGGAACCAAATGTAATCACTGTTTTCATTACAGTGGAAATAAAATGGTAATATGTTAGAACATGTTCTTCTTAAAGTAAACAACAAGCAAAGAGAATTTCAGTGGTATTTAATTATAACTAACTGATCAGACACTTTGCAAGAACAAGGCATTTCAATATTCTTTCTTTTGTTCAATTTTCACGAATTTAATTGAAAACAATTTGTCTAATGCTACAACTCTATGGGTTACAAATTTTGTTCAATCAATAAAAGTATACCAATTTATAAAACTATGTGTATTTCTATTTTAAGATTATCGAAGATGCAGAACCATCCCAAATTTGCGTGCGCAAATCAAACCAATATCAGCGTCTGGAATGATTGCTCGAATTGCAACACGCTCTGAATTTACTATTATCTGTTACTCGTTTTCGTTGTAATAAACAGCAATCAATCATTTATTAATGTCGCAGATATGAAAGTGTAAAGCGTTTTCGAGACATTGATAAATAAAACTCAACAAATCCTATTAGTCACGCAATTGGTGAAAATGATACTTAAAATTGATCATGTACGTTCACTGAGTCCGTGATGTAGCCTAAAAGGAATACATATATTCTACTTCGACTATGAATTATGCGAAGATAATTACATTAACTTATACACTCCACTTTCACTTTGAGTTACATTCACATTTTTAATCGATAACTACGTTGATGACTCATACCTGTTCCGTCGTTGATTCGTTACAACGATAATTCGAATAAAGTCGTTTTACTTGTATCAATACTTACGACGTTTTGGGTTTTATTAAAATCCTCTCATTCCTGGTATTTGATGACACGATAATTCACATTTATATTTACATACAGATATTCATATATAGATTGAACGAAGCACGTCTTTCCATCAACGATCTCTTTTTATTTTCATTGTAGGAACAAAAAAATTTGTCACATCGAGTCAAGGTATAATCGTGTTAACAGATTCTTCTTTCTGTATGTACACTCCAGGATAAGGGATTTTGTTTACAAAAGGTTTGTTCTATAGAATGTATTCGTAAAGCGTAAACATAAATGCAGATCGATCAACGTAAGAAACAGAATTTGGTTACTTTCTACTAACAGAATGGCACAAAATACAATCGCTTGTACATATTTATAAATTATATTATAACAAGAATATATACCTCTGTCTTACTCTCTCCTGCTCATTTCTCTCGTATGTTCGGTCTTCGGTCTCTGTGAACCGACTTCGTAATTAATCTTTCTCGTATCACAAAATATACAATCTATCCCAACGTAACGTTATATCTCTTCCTCGCCTTTCCTTTTTACATATTAAGTACACATCCCCAATGGATTACCAATATTGCACGCATAAAGTTCTTGCTTGGAGTTGCAATATTTGCCATAACAATTTTCGATAGACTTAACAATATCGAAAACACAACGCATTACTTTAAACTTCTTTAATCTCGATAACAACGCTTCTGTATTTTTCAATACAGAATTCGGCACTTCGTTTCATCGTATATATTTGCATCCTTATAGTTCTCTATCCTCGTTTACAATAATTCTTATCCCATTCGAATGTACGAATTGCAAGCTCCAGCAAAGCCTTATACATATTGACACGGTCCTCGAATCTCGACGTATATCGTTATACGTTAAGAACAACGAAAAATATGTTTTTTATCACTCATGGAACGTATTCTTTAAGGGGGTTGACCAGGGTGCCGATTCGAAAAGTACGATCATCTTTGCAATTTATCTTTGAGCTTAATAATTATATTTCTATTCTAATTTATTAATATACTAAACATTCATTCTTTGGGGAGTAAAATAAAAATAATGGTTAAAATCATTCATTTTATTTAAAGTTATTTATCATCGAAATTGATCTCCCGAGAAAAATATTGTTACGTGAGTTATCAAATCTTTGATCGCTTGAAACATTTCGAATAAAAAATTTTAGTGACAAGAATTTCTGAGTGTTTCTATCGTACAATCGTGGTTTTTGTAAAATAAAATTTTGGTAAAATGACTTCCATTTAAATTAAAAAATTTTACATTGCGATAAAATCAAATAAAATAGAAACAAATGAAAAAAAAGCCACGATCGAGCAGTAAACAATATATTTGAGAATCTGCTGTAAAAATATGAAGTCAGTACTGTTCGTTACATTTCGAGGAATCTTGACAATCAACTCGAGATAAACACGTTTAAATCTTACGGACGGTGTGCTGAATAATTCGACACGTTCGCAAAAATGATTCGCGATTTTGTTACTTTTTCAAATGGTTAAATCGTTAAAAGTTGTAGCAAGAAACTTTCGTTCGTTTCGATACGACGGCACCGTGATTATCCCCCTTAAACCGACGTGTTTCACGTGGAAACGAATAGGAATTATGCATCGTAAAATACAAATTACGCGAGTAAAAAAAACAAAAAAAAAAAAAAAACATATAAAACATGACATATCGATGACCCGCTCGATGCGTTACCTAACTCAGCCAAAACGATTAGCGTTCATTCTTCATATTTTCTTCTTCTTCTTTAATAAATAGGCTATGCGAATTTCATTATTCGTTAGACAATTACTCAACTAAAAGTTACATGCGCAGCGGGGCCTCTAAATTTCTCGATTACTATGATTACAATTTCTTGAGCATGGGCAAATGAAGTACTTCCGGTATTTCGATATCTTCCAATCTTATATTAGACGGGTTGAATGGGAATCTTACCGGGTACGAATACTTTAGATCCATTAGAAGCTGAAAAAAAAAGAAATATTCACCGTTTAGTGTCCTTCCTATCGATGTAAATTATCAATAATACGTATCGAACAATTACGTAAAACCGTAAACGAAATAGAAAAATTTTGGGGACTTACTTGCTCGTTGTTCTCACCCCGCTCGCTCAGCTTGGCTTTTACGTTTTTGATAAACGAGACTGGCACGCGTGTCTCGAAATCGTCGGCGGGTGTGTACAAATTCAAAATTTTCACTATTTGATTGGCGGTTAATTTGTTACACATCTCGCATACCGCGTTCACGTCCTCGTCCGTTTTACGAGCTTGTAGAAGCTGTGCAGCCTGGATGATCGGTTGAAGCGCTTCCGAGGCTGGCTCTAATTCCCGGTCCCTTCCCCATTGCTCTAGATGGCTTAAATTGTACCTTATCTGCATACCCTTTGTCCAGTGACAGAGCTCGTTCCTCAGGAGCAAATTATTCAGAGCACTGGCGCACATGAAATAGAAAAGCTGCTTGAAGAGCTGCACTACGATCTCGAGATCGACGCCATGGAACTGGAGGGTTTTGTAGACGGACGAGAGCTCATCGAGAAGTTTGTTGAGTTTCTGTTTCGTTGATTCTGGTTCCTCTCCCATGGACGAGGACCGAGGTCGGCCGGGTTTGTTCGTGTTCAAGCCGGTTATGGCCTCGTGTTCCAGAAGAGCAGGCACCGTCAGAGCTTGAATCCTCTCCTTGAAGCTCGTCACGATGTTATTGAAGATCCACAACGCCACGTTGCTCAACACGACTCGGTACTCGCTCAAATCGAAATTCCTGAGACACTGTTCGTTCTGTCGCGGTGTGTTCTCGATCTGGAACGGTTTGTCACCGGAGTACTGTTTCATACTGTGCAACAACCTCAGTGTATTGCTGAGCCAGAGCACGCTCGAATCGAAATCCTCGCGTTTCTTCACCACGCGTTTCACAGCGTTGAGGTAGCCCGTTAGTATCAATCGAACTTTCGTGTCATCGTTTATGCAATCTGTGTGCCTGATACACATGAAGAGGATGTACGCCGGCAGACCAGGAAGCAACGTCACCGCGACCCTGGGTTTTAAGTCTGCGAAAAATTGTCGTAGCTCAGAACCAGTTTGAAACATTTGTAATCGTTCGCGCGAGTCTACGTACACCTGTTTGGTATAGTATGAAAATCCAAAATGAAGAAGGTTTTATGTTGTGCAATAGGAAACTAACGAAATATTAATATACATTGCGATGGAAAATCTTTTTCCTAGGTATTCTTCAATATACCTGTATTACACCTGTATACATCTGTTTCATTGTTGTTTTGCATTCGTCGAGCTTAATAGACAGTATCACTTTGTTCAAAGTTCCTCTCGTTCCACTGGCAAACGATACCTACGGGATTATCGAAACTCTTATGTCACCCGTAATATTGTAATTTATACTCGCTCGTGTAGGCGTACGTAGACTCCTGCGATCGATTAAACATTTTATCGATCGAATTTACCGATAACTAGATGACGTATTATTATGTTAATGTCCTCCTTCCTGCACTCGAACATGCCCTCGTAGTCCCTCTCCTTCTTTCGAACGATTGGCATGTTACTTCCTCTATCTCCCGAAGTACCATTGGAAGACGTTATCGTAGGATCGCACGTAGGTTCCGCGTTATCTAGCACTGCAAAGTAAGAAACGTTAAACCATTCGAATCCTATTTTGTCGTTTGGATAGATTTTCGAGCTTCGTCGCGAACAAACTGTGATTGTTGATTCATGAGCTAGGGTGAGTTATGGCCTGTGTAAAGTGCGATGAAGATATAAACACTGGACCATGCACTCACCGGCGCTCCTTGAATTATATTGTCGATCCTTATGTTCCTTATCGTCTCCCTCATCTTCGAAAGCATTGAAATGTTATAAAATTTTAATACCGTATTTCTCGAACCACGTTGTTCCGCTACACCATGATTCTTGCGTCAGGTGTTTGCGAAGGCCGATTAAATAATTATTCTTGTTTCGTTATTAATTTTTCAACGACGTACGGTATGTATATACTCACAGCCTGCATCTCGGAGACGTTTCGCCAGTATTTTGCATTGTTTCTTGAATTTCCGGCACTCCTCTGCTATTTTGTCAAATTTCTCTTGCAGTTCCTGCAATTCGATGTAATTGTTAAAAAGAAAGAACATTTTTCCGATATTCTGTAGTAAGATTCGCGCGATTTTTACCAAATTTTCGGACGTTAGTCGGGCAATTTCGTGTTGCATGTAGGCCTCTGTTTGAGTCTGCGGCGATTTGCTCAGGTTCACGGACAACAGTTTGTGTTGTTTCTCAATTTCCTCCTGTAACCTGTCGATTTCCGCCCGCCATTCGTTTCGTTGCTCCCGCCATCCTTTTTCTTTCATTTGAATCTCGTCCTCCAATTGCCTTCGGAACGAGGTGGAAACAAACAAAAAAATCATTTAACGCGCCGCGAAATTCGTCAATTGATACGAGACTTGTTCAATCGAAAGAAATGTGAAAATTTCGAATACTTTCGGCTATTTCATAACCGGAATACCCTTGAAATTGAGAACATTATTAATAAGTATTAATAATGTACTAACACTTGACAAGTATTCAACGATTGGGATTCCTTTGGCGTATAATCGTATATTTAGCGTCAAAAAAAAAAAAGAAAGAAAGTAAGAAAGAAAAGAAAACAGAATTTAGCGTATATACTGATTTGTCTCGATTGAACAGTATAAGGATCGTTAAATGAGACCGCCGACTATTCGCGGGCAAAGTATCTTCTCAACTCACTCTCCTCTTGAGGCCTTTCGCTTTGTCTTAACACTACTGAAAATCGAAGTGCATGCACAAACGACAAAACGACGATTAGTCACGGTGCTCTCAATCACGTGAAGAAAAACGTGGCTCACGCCCCGGGAATTCTCGATTTACCTGTTGATCTTTTTCTGCGTCTCGAACGCGAGCACCAGTTCTCCGTCCTCGTTTATGATGTCCACGTCCCGACCGTAATTCGAGCCTAAGCTCTTCATTCTCCGTGTATTATCGGCCAACACGCTGTGCAGCTGAATGCATTCTTCCCTTCTTCTCTCGAGCTCCTCCTGAAGCGCGTCGAATTGTCCTGGAATGGCAAATTATTTATCGCACTCACTTCGCCATATTCGTTTCGCGAGACGCGGGTTTCGAAGGATGATGATTACGTGATCAAAATGACACATCAAATAAATCACTCAATTTTGCTGCAATGCTTTTTATTGTTTACAATTATTATAAACAATAACACGAAGAGGTGCGTTCAACTTCGAAGCGTTCTACGTACGCAGAGTGTCCCGCGATTTGCACATACGAAGTCTCGTGTAAAAAGGAAAAGAAAGAAAAATTTCATCGTATACTTTCGATCAATTTGTAAACGAAAAATCGCATTATTTTGGACAACGCCGCGATTTACGAGACACTCTGCGTACAAAGCGGGAAATGTTTCATCGTCAATGTAAATCGCGATACGTTGAGTCAGCGTGCGTGAATTACACACAAAGGGTGCGGAAGCGAAATAATCCACGAATGTGCAGTGTATGTGTGCGTGTTATACAAAAATCCAGTTTCGGTTTACGAGGATACAATGCGAGTGAGAAGAAAGGAAAGAAAATTAGCAAACGATTTGTACACGCTTCTCGAAGCGAGCTCAAGCGAACGAAACGAAGAAAAGCAAACTTACAGAAATCGATGAAATACATATTGAAAGAACTCTTTACTCAGGATTATTATCAATTTACCCATAAGACTCTGTTGTGCACCTGGCAGCCCTGCCGAGGACACGCTTTTCCTCAGCGTGCATAAATCTTTCTTCAGCTGAGCGTTCTCCATTTCGAGTTCCTGAAGCTGCGAGCAAAGAGTTCAGAGCGTTAGCGTTCGTTACGATTGATTGTAACCGCGATCGGATAAACTTTCTACGATTACTTGAAACGAGTAAATATTACTTTGAACGAGTCTTGCGTCCTCGAGGTCTCTTCGGGATTGTCGCGCTCCAAATCCTCCACCATCCTGATCAATCTTCCTTTTTCTTTCTCAACGTCCTTCAATTTCTGTTGAAGTTTCAGGACCAGACCGATGTCCACGGGGGCGTGGGCCGGTCCGTTGGTCTCCGCGGGCGATTTATGCGATTGCACCTCTCCGTCGGGTGGACTCTCCGATCGTTGTTGATTCCAATCGATCGTCTCCACTCGTGAATAGGCGGTAGACGAGGGAGCTGTCGATCGTACCGATCCGTAACCCAAATCCTTCGAAATTACACGGGAATGAAAATTGGCGCGCGTTACGAACAAGAACGTAAATACTTCGAACCGATTGAAAGAAACGAGAAACGATCTTACGATATTCAGATCATCCGGCGGCAGTTCCGTGGAGACGATTTGTCCGCTGCTGCTGGAAGCGTTGCTCAGCGAACGCGAATGCGCCGGAACGTGCGTCGTGAGCTTCTGTTCCAAAAGTTCCGCGTGTTGCTCGAGTTCGTGATACTCTTTCAACAGTCTCTGATAAGCACCGCGATCCTGATCCTGATCCAGCAGGAGTAGATCCTTCTCTTGCTCCAATCGGTGCTTCAAGTTCTCCTCGGCGCCCCGTTGGTTGTTCTTCAGTTTCTCGTTGGCCACCGAGAGTTCCTTTCGCAACTTGTCGATCTGCCCTTGAAGCTTCTCGTTCTCGTGTTGTTTTTCCAGATTGCTTCTCTCCTTGTCCTAACCGAAACACATCGAATTCAATACCAAAAATTCCTTTCAATTTTCGAACTCGACCAGCTACCTGCAAGATGTCCATTTTTTCGTCCCTCTCGTGCCTCACTGTGTCCTGAATCTTCTCCAGTTCTTTCTCCTTCTCCAGTAGCGCGATGTTCAATTTCTTATTCTCGACCTCCACCGTCTTCAACGTTTCAAGCTTGTGTTTCAAGTCGATCATTTCGTTCTGAACGTTCTTCAATCCTTGATTCTCTCTTGCCTAAAAAAAGAAAAGAAAAATAACGGATGAGAAATTACGTGTTCTCGTGATCGACTCTACGAAGAATTCGAGTTAAACAACAACGTGAGAACGAAACACACGAGTTCGGTGATCTTTTGCTGCAACGTGATGATCTTCTTCTCCAGTCCTTTGTTCAACGATTTCACGTGCTCCACGCTTCTCGCCTCGGCCTTCAATCTTCTGAACATCTTCTTCGCTAGGTACCTTCTGACGGAGGACTGGACGATAACGATGTCCCTCAATTTTTGTTTGCACGCCATTCTCACGAGGTATCCTCGAGCGAATCGTTGTATTACGGTCGCGGCGGCGTTGTCCTTCATCAACTCGTACTTCTTACGCGCCATTTTGCCTCTCCCGTACGTCTGGATGCCAATAATTGTGCGCTTTATCTTGAGGTACCGACGCCTCTTCAGCCAACCTTTCACGTGAGCTTGAATCTTTATTGCAGCTCTTTCCTCCCTCACTGCTCGAGCTTTCTGTCTGGCGATGTAACCCCTGCCGTACCTTTGAAGACCGAGCACCGCTTGTCGTATCTTTCTATACCTGTTACGACATATCAGACCGCGTACTGTCTTCTGCATCATGATGCAGGCATCACGTTGTCGTTCCGCCCTCAGCTTCTCCAAATAGGCTACTTGACCGGCTCGAAACAGTACCTTCGTCTTACCGAATTTGAATTTGTCCTCGTCCTTGATATACCTGAAGAGTTTCGATTTCAATTCATCACAGGTTTCGTAACTGAACACGTTCAAACGCAGGGGTTCAAGAACTCGAAGGAGAACAGTACACTTTTTCGCACGTTCGATAATTTACCTCCTTCTCTAGACCGGAATAAACGTAATCACAAATTCAATGAAAATAATCAACTTTACTCCGTCGTTGTATTTTCCTGGAACCGATACCAGTGGATCGGTTAGAATCTACCGATGAAAACGAGTCTAAACACGACCCTGATCAGACTATTTTTAATTTTACTATTTCGAAATTTCTTATTTCTCGTTATAATTGGAAATAGTCCAAACGACGTCGTGTGCATCGAAGGTACAACGAAAAGCATACAAGATTCATTTTCGTATTCGTTTTGGTAAAATTGGAACCGGTCCGAACGACGTCGCGTACAACGAAAAGCGTACAAAATTCATTTTCGTATTCGTTCTTGTTTTCCGAAAGAGAGAAAGAAACTGGAAATCGATCGATTTCTGGAACGAAAACTCGAGCCAGCCCGAATAATCGAAATGTCGGGGAATCGGTTTCGCGTCGATTCAGCACGTCGGACGAACGTAATTCAAACGAAAGAATACGTAAACGACATCGAGTTCTCGACGATCAAATATTATATTTGACACCCTGCACGAACACTTGAAAGAATTACAGGTAGGTTGACCAACCTTGCCAATATGCGTCTGCAGGTTTCTTTGAGATCGTCGCGTCGTATATCCTTGAATTTGCACAGGGATCTGTACCTAAGGAAGAATTCACCGTAGGTTCTCTGACTTGGGAATCCGGCCGCGGATATTCTGATTGTCTCCAGTACACCGCAAGCTCGTAATTGTTGCACCGCGCGAACTGGGTTGTACTCGAAAGCTTCCTTTGTATCGTTCGGTTTAATGCAGCGCACGTAATGCGGAGTGGTCGCGTTTAACGTCGCCATCAGCATATTCAAAGAATCACGGAACTGCGATCCTACCTATGGATTTCGTGCGTCGAGATATAAATTTGATTTCCTCGCGTGCGCGGCTCGCTTGAACGTTACCAGCGACATTTTTCACTTGGAGGAAATTTACCGTTTTCTTGTTTTGCTTGGGCGTGTTCACCAGTGGCTTCTGAGCGAAGATTTTCACTCTCACGTTCGACGGTACGGCGAGCTTCGGGTCCTCCTCGCTGAACAACTTCTTCAACAGTTTATTCTGAAACGATAAACGACGCTGGATTTTCGATCGGACGGAACAAACCGTGCACACGCTGGGACAGTGAACATAAATAATAGCCCGTGGCGGTAACGTTCCATTCAAAGCCGATACTAAATTTCGTTAACGCGACATGTATCGATTTTGTAATCTTTCGCGGTATCTCTGTTGCACGATAAACGTAAAATGTTCCGTTATCTTTTGCTTTAGATTTTTTCATCGATAAATACACCGAAGGGGGACTCGGAATATAGGATCGAAGCGTTTAATTACACTGTCCAACACGAACTTTTGTTTGCAATATCCATTGGGCGATGCCCGTAGAATTTCTCGATCTGAACACAAATCCGTAAACAGAATTGCTCTGTCGCTTTCGATGTTCAAAATATTTCAAGTTTCGTAAAAACGTCGAAAATTTGTTATCGAGAAAAACTCAACCTGGATCCCCCGGGCTGGTAGATATTGCAAAATGGAAGTTAAAAATTTGTTGGACAGGGTTATCGTTCGAGCCATTATTTATGCACTTGTTCTCGTGGAATAAGTAGCAAGATACGTTGTATCGAATCTACTTTACGCACATCTCCGTTTCGTAGCACGTCAACCTGCTCCTCGATAACAGTGTCTCGATTCTTCTCCAAGAAACCGATCGTCTCGTACTGCACCAGATCGGCGAAATGATGGATCAGGAAAGCGGAGGTACCGAATCGTGGCTTCTCAAAATGTTTCGATTTGCCGCATTTGGCGTAAAGTTTCTCTGCCCAGGAACTGTCCGAACCTTTCGGCATCTGTCGTTAAAAGCAGACTGGTTAATAATCGCGCGGAACGGTTTCTTCGAACGATCGGTAATACACGATGAAAGTTAACTGACTCTGCACTCCTCGTCCAACAGGTCCAAGATACCCAGCTTCGTTTCGATGAGGTCGATACAGGGCTGATTGTCATAGAAGTCGATGAAGGTCCACTCGATCTCCTCCCGTAGGTACTCCTCCTGCTCTAGCTTGAACACGTGTTGGTTAAACTGCTGTTGAAGTTTCTCGTTCGCGTAATTTATACAGAACTGTTCGAACGAATTGATCTCGAACGTCTCGAAACCGTAAATGTCGAGTACACCGATGAAGCATTGCGGCTTGTTCTTCGATTGCAAGGAATTATTGATACCAGCCACGATCCAAGCGAACAGCTCCGCGTAAATGTGTTTCGCCAGGGCATCCCTGGCCCCGATCGCCTGTTCCACGTTTATCGGTTTCAGAAACACCTCTCTCATCGAGACGATTTTCTTATGGCACAGCCATTTTCGCATCGCGTTCACCTCGGTGCCTAACAATTCGCAAATCGTCAACAGATGTCTGTCCGACGGCTGCAAAATGAAGCAAACAGGTGTCAAAGAGACAGCTAAGAAAAGATACGATTCACGGAACGCAAAAGTAACATTTAGGGAAGTGTACGCTCTGATTTAACGTAACGTGGTAAAACGGTAGATCACTATTTGTAGATAGGTGTTGAAGAGACAATTGAGAAAAGATAGGATTCACGGAACGCAAAAGTAACATTCAGGAGAGTGAATACTATGATTTGACGTAACGTGGTAAAACGGTAGATCACTGTTTGTAGATTAATATTGTAGATCACTATTTGTAGACAGGTGTTAAAGAGACAGTTAAAGAAAAGATAGAATGAACATTTAGGACAGTCAACGCACGATAGGATTCACGAAACGCAAAAGTAACATTTAGGACAGTCAACGCATCGATCTAACGTAACGTGGTAAAACGTTAGGTCATTATTCGTAGATTACAATCGTTCAGATTCCATATGTTACGATAGTAGAATTTGCTAGAGATAATTTTTGAATGCATTGTCATTCATCGATACTATATTTTAAGTCGATATCTTTCGTTCAGACCATCGTCAAAGCCTAAACGAGGTCGAAACTATATGTCGGTGTTAACATTGATCGCACGAAACTGATCGATTAAAATGAAATTAACGATTAACAGATAGTCAGAGAACGTGTACGTCGAATGTTGGTACGTTTGTCAAGCGAATATAAAAGAGTGTATATTTACAGAGATGTAGCTGCCCTCGGCGTCGCTCTCGTTGTTCGAATTCTGAGCTTCTGCACTTCGTATATCAACATTTCCTAGGTGCATTATGGCCGCTAAAATACGAAGCATGTCGTCCTGCTGTTTGGACGTGAATCCGAGCATGGTGAGCGCGTTTATCGTTTCGTCGAAACACGCCAGGTCCTCCACGCCGTCTATCACCGGATTATTTCCTTGTTTCAGGTAGTGAAAATCATTCTGATGGCCTAAATGCAAGTGAGGATGACGTCTCGCGGCTGCGCACATTTGGTAAAAGATGTGGTAATTCCTTTCCTCGTTTGCCTAGAGAATCGCTCGATTTATAAATTCGTTTCGTACGGTTGCACGGATAATGAACGCTCGCACGGCCGTCGACGGGTTTTTACACAAATTACGGTTGCAATAATCGTGAAGATACCCGATCGGTTATCTGGATATATAATTTATATATCTACATAGACAATTATATCGTAAAGAAGACGATTACTTAGATTTCTTTTAGAGATTTTTCATTTTTCTTAAAAGGGACAGCAACTTTTACGAATCGTAAACACAGTTTACGCGTTCCACTCTTCTCGCCACTATAGAATGGCAATTACTTATGCAATTTACGAAACGAAATTATTTGCATTTTATATATTTTTGAAAGTACGGCTCAGAGAACCGATACCGAAAAGAACGCGTAAAGTGGATTCGAAAATAGATGGAATTGTATACATAACCGTATAGACCAGTGGTCACCAACCAGGTACTATGTAAATCTTATGGTTCTCGGTGAAGTATTGTCGAAATATTGGAATTTTTGTACGTATACGCGCAAATTTAAATAATAAAATGACAAGACAGGTGAACATTTCTTTGAAATAAAGAAACAATGCTTTCGTACATAGTACTATATGCAATGTGGTAAAAGTAGGAGTAGAAAAAGTTTTACCGTTGAATTAATTTCACAATTTATTTCTCAACGCGTTTGCTACTGGTATTCTTACGTTGGAAAAGCGGGTACCACAGACCACGGTTATATTTGTATAATTTTATTTAACGTAGCGCGTGCTTTCAACTATCCACACATGCGGTGCATTAAATAGGCCAACTGAATATACCGAATAACGTGTCACACGTAATGCGACTCTGGTATATAGTTCATATTTCATTTGTTCTACGAACATGAAATAGAGAATTTTCGGTGTCATACATTCACATTTATGCGATATATTATGGTCTTGAACCGAACTCGACGTGTCATACGTATGCAAGCGTGGTAGCGAACGTATTAATAATTATTATGTATGAAAATTGAACGAAGAAGTAACAAAACTTACAGAATTATCTACGAAAGTAAAAAAGTTTACTCGGTGTTTTCTTTGTGTATTTATTATAACTTTTATCACAAATCAAACCCCCTTTGGATTGTAAAATGCTCATCTTAGAGGTTGCATCCTTTACCTTGATCTATTATTAGATCATTATGTATGAAAATTGAACAAAGAAGTAATACAACTTGCAGAATTATCTACAAATGTCAAAAAGTTTACTCGGTGTTTTCTTTGTGTACTTATTACAACTTTTATTACAAATCAAACCCCCTTTGGATTGTAGTGTCCTTCTTAGGAGTTGCATCCTCTATTTTGAGAAACAGTGATCTAGAAAGATCCACCGACAGCCGTGCGAGCATTAAATGTTTATCGATTGGCATACCTGAAAAACGACTCTCGACTTTTCCAGAAGGTACGTTCTCATGCTGGCCCCCGTTATGTGGTAATATTTGTTAAATTGAATTTCGATGAACTTGCCGAACCTCGAGGAATTATCGTTCCTCGTTGTCTTCGCGTTACCGATCGCCTCCATGATCGGCAAAGAAGCGAGAACCTTTTTCTCGACCTGTGTTTCTGTCGTTGAACCGCCAACAGTGGCGAAATATCGCATCGTGTATTTCGCGGAGACCGTCTTTCCGGCGCCTGACTCGCCGGAAACGATGATGGATTGATCGTGGGCCTCCCTGAGTTCACGTTACAATACGTAAAAATCATTTACCTAAAAGTTTCTCGCAAGTGGGGACTGTGAACTGTTAGACACCGATGAAATTTCGCAGAAAGTTGCCTATTAATTTTTGCTAGTTTTAGATTCGAAGAGATAAACCACCCCTCGTATGACTGAATAATTCTGAAATTATTACAAAAGGTATCGAGAAACATTTCGAACGAATGTTGTTCCACAGGTCTGTGAAAAGTACAATTTATTTGAAATATTTTCGATATCTTTTCTAATTTAAGTGTTATCCGGGAGTTAATAAATTGGGTCAGATTCATATCGTATGCAATAAAGCAACTGTAACACTTTGACGGCCGTTGTCGCGTACACGTGATTTTACTCACTCAACGTATATCACTTTGCGTCGTTTGTTTATTACAATATCTACGTTTACATTTTTTTCACGATAATATCCCGAACACCCTCGTGCGCCTTACTTTGCTCTACAAATATCAGAAAAGTGTTCAGCAAGGTGTCTCGTGTCGGTAGTACGTTTCAAATCGTTCATCGTTCGCCTGGAAACGATTTATTCTACTTACACTGTTCATTGATTGACAAATTCGTTAAAATTGACACAAAACCACGATTCTCGAGGATAACGGTAAAATATGTACCGATTTTTTCTTTGACTTCTTTCCGATTTTAAGAGCAATACGTTATATTTCATTTAAGATCGATCAAAACGTTTAGAATAAAGTCTACACCGTTTCGAAGTTAATAATTTCAAATACTCGAGTAAACAACCACAAACGAACTTATATAATACATTGGATCGTTCGGAAAGTCGTCTCGCTTTTTTTTTCGGTGAAAATGAAACACGATTTTTTCAGAGCGTACAAACATTTTGCTAAATTATACATTCTCCATTTTGGAGAACGAAACGACTTTCCGAAAACCCCGATATTATTCCACGATATTCACGAAACGGCGATATTCAAATATTTTCGGACCGAATGACACGTTTGGAAGCTAGAGGAAGACCGTCAAAGTGTTGGGATGAAAAATTGTGAAAAGATGGACTTGAACCTTTCCAATTTCGTGTAAGCCTCCTCGGCGACTGCGAATATATGAGGCTCCAGGTCGCCCATCGCTTGACCTCTGTACGCCCAGATCGTGTCATTTCCGTAAATGGGTAGCTCATTGTACGGATTGAAGGCGACCAAAACGATGCCGCAGTACGTGTAAATGCAATGTCGTTGGAAACGTATCTGGAGATTGTAGAGGACGGCCGGTTCGTGAAGAAACGACAACGACGTCAAATTATTCTCTCCGATGAGTATGTCGGGGTTCCTCAGGGGCGGTAGGTTGACGTCCGATTTTATTTCCAGAGTCTTCGTCTGATTCGAATCGTCCGTACGGACCCTCAACGTCCGCTGGTTTAGCTTGTAATCCTCCAGGAGCACCGCGCCTTCCCAGACCTTTTCTGGATGTGGTACCCATACTCTACCACCCTGGAGAACATAGTTGCTTCTTCAACGATCGTGTCTTAACGTTTACCTACAAGTCAAGGGGTTATGTACAGTAATCCACGCTGGTACCGCACCGATATTCTCCCCCGTGTGGAGGACACGGAGTGATCCACTGCCACTGCGTTCTTGTTCATTCAACCGGAGCGATTCGATAGCCACGGCCGAGAACGATTCTTATCTGAATCATCGTCGACGAAGATTAAAATTTTCATGCTTGTCGTTATACCTCCGTACGATCATTATCAACGAGTCGGTGATGTTTGCCCGATGTAAATGAGTCCAAACACGGCCTCGTACGGACCAGTTTTAATCGCGCGTTGTGCGAATCGCTTTTTAAAAAATTCGCAAACGCGTATTGTCGAAAGTGGACGGAACTGGGTCGTGTTTGGGCTCGTTCTCGACGAGTAATTTCACGCCGATACATAGGTAATTTCCACGCGCGGATACAACGTCAAGTGTAAAAATGAAAATTTTCGTTACCGGAATGACTCAACCGCGCGCATGTCTTATCGCTCTCGATTGCCGACAGTTGAACACAGCTTGTCGAGACTCATCCGTTGTTGCTCCGTCTTGCTCGCTTTCGAGACGCTTCGTTCGCTCTCCTTCTTAAACGGCGCGTATATGGTTCGCGGTCCGAGATAACAAAAAAAAAAAAAGAAAAGAAAAACAGGTCGATTGTTGAAACGAAACCTCTACCTTCCCCGGACGTATCGAAACGAGTGCAACGTTTACAGAAACGCATCGACCTTGAAAAATGCAACACTCATCGAAGCCACAACGAAACCAGTTTTTCGAGAGAGGAATAGTAAAAACTTTTTCAATATTTTTTCCTTACCGTTGTTACACCAGTTCTACAATACGAAGCACCAAGCCTGTAATCGTGGTTCTACATTCGAAACACATTTTTCAACGATGCAAACGAGCTCTTGCGAGTTAATTACTCAGCATCTAATTCTCCTTCTTTTGAAAAGATGACCCGCTTTTTCATATATATATATATATATATATTTTTTTTCTTCTTCTTTTGCGAGTGGCACTACGCATGAAAATGAGGTCGGCAATACAGCCATATCGATTTCCACGTCGAGTGCGCCAAATCGGGATTGGTTATCGTGTTAACTGTTATTACTTCTTCGCCACGAACAGGGAAACGCGTCCCACCGCAAAACACGACCACAATATCGGAATCCAGAAGGCGGAATGAATCGAAAATCGTTAGCCCGCGAGTAATTTTCGCCTAGTTAAATACACGTATCGGTGTTCCCGTAGAGACGATTTTACGTGCGAAACGAACACCAGAGAACTCGAATTTTTTCGTTAGGGGACAAAGGTATCGCTTAACGGTATCCGCGAAGTTGTACTTCGACACGAGCCGGTATAATACAAACCTGGCACGAAACGCCAAAATGTACTGTTACCGAGCACAACGTCGGGACAGAAGGATTACGTGATCTGAACGAATATCGAGCAACGGTAAAGTTCAATGTTTCCTCGTATTTTTTCCTTCCCACGCTGTTCCCTCTTTTCCATGTTACATTTCTGGCAAAGAGCTGGTTGGAAAGACCGCTCGAAGGTAGAGAAATTTAAGCATTACGGTCTTCGAGCGGGACAGCGATACGCTCGCAATAGGTGAGTCAACTATGCTTAGAACGATGTGAAAAGTAGCCCTGAACTCTCACGATCCAATCTTGTATGTCAAGTATTACGTAAGACACTGGTTGAAGGACACTAAGAGCGAAAAATAAAAAGAGACGAATTTACCGAGTCGCCGATAGTTTCGATTACACGTAGTTTCGACAATTCTCTACGTGTACTCGACAAATTTAATTAACGCGACGTGGTAACGAGCAAGGTAACGGGCGTTCGTTAAAGCAATTTCGAATCGCGTTTCGTCGCGATCGAGGACCATCTGCCGAAATTCTTAACGCTCTGACGTACGATAACGAATTGTAATCGATCGGTCGGTGTGTTTATACATAACGAGAGAAGCATTAATCGAAACGGAAGCACGCTCGTTAGAGAGAATCTCGACGATTTTTAAATAGAAAATCGCGAACGTGAGTGCAATTATACGTGAATTTATTACACAAGGTATGGAATTGATCGATGAAACGAATTTATCGATAAGGTACCGTATAAAGAGTTATGTTCGTTTTGAAACAAAATTTCGAAGTTTCCTATTTGAGGACACGTGGAAACGCATTTTTGTGCATCGGTTTTGCTTCGATATCGCGCGATTTTTAACACACGAAATTGATACCTGAATAAAGTGAACTGTAATTTTTGTTAACACGTCTAAGCACCGGTATCTTACACGCAAGACGCGTCGTGACCTACAGGAAAAATATGTTTCTCGTAAAAAGATCACGTTTCCGAAATGCACGTAAAATAAACACGAGTTTGCGAGAAACAATAATTACGTGCTCGGCGGTTCAAGGAATCTACGTTTCTGGGTATCATCGCGGTAGATTTTCAATTTGAACGTTCACCGTCGAAACCGTTGCAATATCGTTGAGAAATGCTTACTAATGACACGTTACGCTCACCGTGGTTATTTTATTTTTGCGACTCGAAGGTTCGTCGATCGCTGACATTGCAACACCGAATTGCACAACTACGAACTCGCGAGTAGACGCATCTCGGTGAACGATGGAATTTCTTTACGAGGACTTTCGTAATCCCCGTTATCGAAAGAGATCGAGAGAAATGATCGATTCGATGGATCGGTGAAATAACATCGATCAAAACCGTACCGTACGGGCTCGTGTTGCATTAATTCGTAATTTCAAGTTCTTCCGCGGCGAAGTAGGCGCACACGTTCGCGATGGTCGACTTCGTTCATCGAAGCACACCGAAGAAACGGGGTTCCCATGCTTTCTACGTTACATACCAAATAACGATTACGCTCCTAAGTCTTGCACACCGAAAGGCATAGAAAAAGCGGAATCCTGCCGGGTTCCCACGCAGCTTGTTAATTGAAAAGGTGTCTAGAACGAGAGAGTGAACCGCTCGTGGTTGAGTTTACACGCGACAATCGGCGAGTCCAGAGATGAGAATACCTGACTTTCCCTTTTTTTTTTTTTTTTTTCACGAATTAATTAATGCTCGCGATCCTCTCACGATACTCGTAGATTGCGTAACCCACGATTAGCTACGCAAATTTCTCGGTTTCATTCATGAATGTTTCGTTCCTTTGCTGGTCAACATCCGAGTCGAACATGAAGTTCATGCGACGTTTACCTTTTAATTGAACTTAAGGTGAAGTCAAGAATGGATAATTCCGTGTACTTGGGAAATGAATAGATGTAACGTTATAGTTTTTCGAGTCGTAACTGTCGCCCGAGGAGAGCCAAAAAATAATTACTAACGACACTTGGGTATTAGTTACAGTTGTGTACGATCGTTGTTTTTGGACTGAAAGTATATATTTTGATAATTTATCGCCCGATAACGAATACCACCGAACGTGTAACCATTTTCTTTAATTAGATTTTCTTAATTGCTACAGAAATTCTCTTCCGTAATTTCTTAACTCGTAAGAAGAAAAGCAACTGTTTTATAACATTCACTGCAAATTATAAAGAAAGCTAGGTGAAGGTACTATTATTAGTCTATTGTTGATCAGTCATTCGCAGGAGATTGTATAGGTGTTTGAAAAGATAATGGTGTGGGTCTTGGGCATAGTTGTTCCATAAATCGAACAAAAGAATTTTACTAAAGTAACGGTTAGAATTAAAATAATTTCAATATTGAAAATAAAAAACGGAAGAAGGTATTTTAAATTAATTTTAGGCAAAATAAAAAGAATAATTGGAATCGTTATTAATATTAAATATAAAAGAAATAAATGCAATACTGTATACTATTTAAATTGTTTAATCGAAAGTAACAAGTGACGACATTGTCGCGTATCGCGCAATGTCTACAAAATATCAATATCAGGGTGCAGCTTCGATAAAATCTACAAAAATTCCTACCAAAAGAACCTATTCAATTTTCAAGCAGATTATAAACTATCACTCGCAACTATTGGCGATATCAAAAACTATATTTCTGATGAAACATAAGGAGGAGAGATATTACAAATGTGAAATATGTATTAAATAACGCTAGGCGTTAACCAAACGCCTACGATTCTATTCTAAACACCATGTATTTTTATAATTCGAATATTCGTCTCGTGCGTTCCAACGTGTTAAACTAATGCAAAAAGTGAACATTTATCGTGAAATATTCTCCGAGCTTGCAAAACGATAGTACCAGACGCAAGCTTGTATTTTTACAATTCGAACATTCGTCTCGTGCGTTCAAACGGGTTAGAACTAATGCAAAAAGTGAACATTTATCGTGAAATATACTCAGAGCTTGCAAAAGGATAGTTCCAGACGCAAGCTTGTATTTTTATAATTCGAATATTCGTATCGTGCGTTCCAACGAGTTAAACTAATGCAAAAAGTGAACATTTATCGTGAAATATACTCAGAGCTTGCAAAAGGATAGTTCCAGACGCAAGCTTGTATTTTTATAATTCGAATATTCGTATCGTGCGTTCCAACGAGTTAAACTAATGCAAAAAGTGAACATTTATCGTGAAATATTCTCCGAGCTTGCAAAACGATAGTTCCAGACGCAAGCTTGTATTTTTATAATTCGAATATTCGTCTCGTGCGTTCCAACGTGCTAAACTAATGCAAAAAGTGAACATTTATCGTGAAATATTCTCCGAGCTTGCAAAACGATAGTACCAGACGCAAGCTTGTATTTTTATAATTCGAATATTCGTCTCGCGCGTTCCAACGGGTTAGAACTAATGCAAAAAGTGAACATTTATCGTGAAATATTCTCCGAGCTTGCAAAACGATAGTTCCTGACGCAAGCTTTGACGCCTGTGTAAATGCAGTCCGTTCGCATGTTGTGTTTGAGCTTTGCCAACCGTCTACCGATCTACGGCTTCTGTCGCGTTCCACCTACGGCTCGTTTCAATCTTCGAACTATGCAACATTTTTACCACACGTTCGCCGCGCGGCATTGAAACTTCGATACCGTCCATTATGCCGGTAATAAATTAAATTTACCAGCACGCCCGAGGGCTTCGAGGATTCACCTACTTCCCGTCTTGTTATCGACTAACAATTAAAACATCCGTGACGGAGGATCCGTCACTGCGATCGAATGATTATCCATCGTTGAAAAGAATCGGGCGCCGATCGAAACCCGCGAAGAGCACCCGTTTAAATGTCCACGTGACCCGTAAAATTAAACGCTCGAAAAAGTTAAACGGAAATTACGTTCCATGGACGATTCGAACGAAGAGCCAACTCGACGAACTCGTTTTTCGAATTAGTTACGGTATTCGCGCGAAAGTAGGAAGAGGATGAAACCAGCAATCTTATCAACGGTTGCGCGGGGCCACTCGGGAATGAATCACTACCGTCACAGTTTCCTCCCAAAGAAATACAACATTGATACGGTAGCCGCGCGAGAGATTTCCGCGAAACGACTAACGCGTGCGCTCACCGGAGAGATATCTCTATTGCTATCGTGTTTCGAATCGTCGGGTGTTCATCGATCGAAATAAAACGTCGGGGAACACGGAATCCTTTCTCCCGGTGATTAAAGTCGGCGAAGTGTTAAACTGCGACGACCGCGGGTGAAATATAATCGAAATTGTTGCACGGTGTCGTGTTTCAACGTTAAAACGGAACACGGCCCGTGGTGCTCGTACGTTTACTCGCGACACTTTATGTAACATTTGCATCCATTGTCCTCCAAACTCTTACGCGTAACGTCCATCAATATTTCCACCGACTTCGTTCCCTTGGGCTTGCAAGTAATTGCACACGTGTACTATTTATACGGAAGATGAAATTCAACGAATCGTATTACCCACGTTTCGTGTCGCGAACGGTGCCGACCAATTCGAAGCGTTCTCGTGGCATCGCGCCGCACACGGATACCGCTCGACGACGACGACGTCGTCGTATTCGTCGTCGCGAGATCGATCGTTCATGGGCTCGCGTTGCTCCTGAGAAACGTGCCGTGTTCTCCGTTATTGAGAATATAACCGGGTCAAGTTTCCCGCCCATCTACGTTTCTTTACCGCGTGCGTGGAAAAAATATTGCCACCGTTGACACCGAGCTGCCTGGCTACGTGTCCCTCGCGCCCTTTCGCTCCCGGAAGTTTTCCCTTTCGTTGAACCAACAATAGTAACGGTGCCCTTCGGGAACAAGGATCTTTCCTGTGGGACAACCGAGTCACGATTCCGTAACGCTTCTTCCGTCGCGATCTCGAACAGGGGAAAGTTTCGAAAAACAATTTGTACCAACGAATCGATTCTGTTCTCCAATCATCGTTTGTCAACGTTTCTCTCTTTTTCGTCTCTCGATCGATTTCGAAAAGTACAGAACGAAAGAGTACAGAGCTTCGAGAAAGCGATTTTCGGTTTGGGAACATTGAAACGAACGTGGGGTTTGTTTTTTTTTTTTTTTTTGCTAAGAAATAATTAGGGATTTTCGAACATCGAGCAAAAGGTTGTACTCTTGACATTGTAACGCTCGATCTTTTTTTTTTCGAAAAGAGATATCGGTTTATCGGAGTAGTTCGGTATAAAGAAATATAAATTCTTTGTATTTGTGATAATTTAAACTCTGTTCACCGCGAACGAGAAAATTGCATTTGACGTTTGAAATAAATGCAGAGAAAGTTAGGGACGAAAGGAGAATGTTTACTGCTGGAGTTTTTCAGGACATTGCCACCGAAAGGGCAGATTCGAGATAAAATGATGGATATAATGCCGACACGGTCGATTATACGCAAGCAACTGTATATTTCGCAATAGAGTACGTTACTAAACTTCGCAGCTTAGTTCGAACAAATTGCAACTTTCCCCGAAAAGAGTAAAAACAGTGAAAACTAAACTGAGTTACTCTCGTATTGAATCAACTTTAAGAAAATGTAACGAACGACTATCGATTCTTTCGAACTTCTAGGCTGGAAGATTCCCTTCAACTATGAAACCAAATATCGGAAGACCCTCTTAAACTATGGAATCAATATCAGAAGGCCAGCTAAAACTATGAAACCAGTATCAGGAGAAAGCGAAGATAAAAGTTCCTCTGTGTGAAACACATCGAAAAGAATCAATTCGCCGGAAGTGACTCCAAACGCAGGGATCTCTTTATAAAAATGGTCGTTCTTGGTGCTCGGACTGCAGTATTTATTTTCCAAAAACGTGCGAAACTTTACACGGTGTGTTCACCGATGAAATGAATTAAAATTTCGGTAATTAACATCGGCTGGTCGTCTTTGGAATTTTCTTGACAAGCGTCCTATTAAAAATCTACGAAAAAAAAAAGAAACCAATTTCTATTCAAAGTATAGTTCGTCGCATCCTTTTAAGCCGCTCGTGTTGCATTTGCGTTACACGCGAACCATCGCTGTCATTACCTACTTCAATTATGAAGTAGATACTGACAGCGTGCCGCGTTAAGGACGGCCCGATATTACAAATGCAAATTTCGACGCTAGTAAGCTCTCGTCGAGGAAAGCTCGTGACCGTGAGAACGAGAGTTTGTTCTTTCAGCGGTGTCCCCGTTGAGTAAGATCGAGAAACGGGATGCCTTCGTGGGAAATTGCTGCGAGGAATCCTCTTTTTTCGCGGAGACCTGGACAAAAGGGCGATCGCAACACTGTATTTAACCGGACGATAATTTTGTCGAATTGCTGAATCACGTTCAGATGGAACCACGACTCACCGAGTTCCACGCGTGTTCTCCAAAGAATACGCTGAGTCGATCCGTGAAAAACCAAGGTGTACACTCTACGAGGGTACGTGGAAACGATGAATATTTTTCAAGGAAAGACGTAACTCGAAAGAATAGCGTAACCTACCATTAACTCGACCGAGAGAAAGTTACGGAACGCGACCTTTACAACTTTGAGACACGTAGACTGCGCTCACTGTGCGTGAATCCCGTGGTCCCGTTTCTTAAGCGTACTCGACGAACGCCCATGGGCGTTCACCGCACGCGACGAGCCCCGATCGATCGTACGCTTAGAAACGCCCGCAGCATCCGACGTATCAATGTTTCATTCCGTTCTCGGTCGTTTCGTTCCCGGAGATTCTTCGTTGGTCGCGTTGCGAAAAATGTTCGCAAGAAATCTTCGTTGACCTTTCAGATAAAATCTCACGGCAACGCGGAATAGAGTCTCCGCGATGGTACCCTCCGTCTTCTCGCGACGGGGCACGAAGAAGCAAGGAGAACGACCTATTCCAAGACGTTTTGCTTTTCTGTCCCGAGAGAAAGGGAACTGCTCGCGAGCGAGCGAACCAAGTCTACCGATCACGTTCCACGAACCGATCGTGCGAGCAACAGTTTCGAACGGGGTTAGCTTACCTTTAAATGTAAAGGCGCGATCGGGACCACGGTTCGAGTTTCGATCCATTGCGTAACATTAATTTCGATGCGTTACTCGTACACCGTACCAATTAACGTTTCGTTAATTTTGTTACAACTTTTCCCTACCACGAGCGCGAACACACCGAATACTGGTTCGTAAATTCTTTGCCGGCGAAACGTTGCGTAAGCGGTCGAAAGCTTCGATACCGATCGAAAAAGCTCGTGTATTTATAGTAGATCTACCGCGAAGCTTTCGAGAGAAACGATATCGAAGTTTCGGAGTTTCTTCGACACTCGACGAACCGAGTTACCCAATCCGTATCCACGCCACGAATTCAATACGGATCGTAATTGAAATAAACAGAGGGACCGTCTGCAAGATGTCCTGATCAATATACACGCTCTATATAGGCGGGATAGTCGGCCCTGACTTTATGCGTGCCCACACACTTGGCGTCAATCACGAACACCATTATACTCGACCACTCTCTTATTATCCCTTCAATTATCGCCAACCTTACGCGTACAATTTTCTCACGATTAATATCGCGCCGCTCAAACGAACAACCTTACCGTCCCAGAGAAATGTCGATCGAGAAGATAAACTCGTTACTTCTACGGACATCATCGTAGAGGGTGATTACAGACACTGGGCTATAGGTTACTTCGTAGCTGGAATCGAGAGGGAAACGACGAAGAAAAATATTATAACAATTTTCTCTGTTCTAACTTGGAAAGGGGCTACGACGGTTCAGTGTTTGGATCAACGTGCCCGAAGGTTAACATTTCGTCTCGAGGAATAGAGTGAAAATCGATCGTTTAAACAGTGGAGAAAAATTCCTGCCCGAACAATAATACTGATAAACTATTACCACGATTCGAACGATACTAAACGTTGGAAGGACGACAAAAATTGCGACACGACCTCGGACAACCCGCGCAGTTCACCTGACCAAGGCAATAAATCAGCCAAGATGGAGAGCTACCGGTACGACCTTAAAGGGGCAGGTTCGAGTTGGATTAAACTCTGTTCTCGTACAGAGAATATTTTCTCACATTTCTGGTTTGCCGCGCGCGTACAACTCGTACCAGTTATCTTAAGACCGTGGTGTAAAGAGCAGTTGCCACGAAATAGTTACACTATTGAATTAAATACAGAATTATTTAGAATGTTGTTTTCGCAACTATTGTCGTTTCAATTCAACATCATTTCCCGAGCAAGTTCCTCGCATTAACGGCGTTCAATTTTATTTATTAACGAAGCCCCATTTCTCCGGTGTAATCGATTCCAGCGATTTCTCGATGCAACGAGACGTTTAAATAGCGATAAATGACCGCGACGAATGGTGGGAACTAAACGACAGGTGTTTCGTACCCGCAGACGCCGAACAAACGTTTCAACGCGATAGTCTTAGGAAAGATATCGCGTTTGCGCTAGGACACTTCGTTCTACCGAGTAAACAAGTATTCGTCTAAGCGTGTATCGAAATAAACGTGTATCCGAGCAAGCGAGTAGACTAGTGAATGTCCAAGTAAGCGAGTATTCAAGTACGAGAGTATTCGAGGAAAACGGGTATCGAAGTAAACGTGTATCCGAGCAAGCGAGTAGATTAGTGGATATCCAAGTAAGCGAGTATTCAAGTACGAGAGTATTCGAATAAAGCGAGTATCGAAGTAAACGTGTATCCGAGCAAGCGAGTAGACTAGTGGATATCCAAATAAGCGAGTATTAAAGTAGGAGAGTATTCGAGTAAGCGGATATTCGAGTAAAGCGAGTATCGAAGTAAACATGTATCCGAGCAAGCGAGTAGACTAGTGGATATCCAAGTAAGCGAGTATTAAAGTAGGAGAGTATTCGAGTAAGCGGATATTCGAGTAAAGCGAGTATCGAAGTAAACATGTATCCGAGCAAGCGAGTAGACTAGTGGATATCCAAGTAAGCGAGTATTAAAGTAGGTAAGTATTCGAGTAAGCGGATATTCGAGTAAACGAGTAACCGATTAAGCGTGTATTCAAATAAGTGAATATTCAAGTAAGCGAGTATCGAGATTTACGCGCGACAAACGTTATCGTGTTCGTCGATCCGACTCGACAATCGTAATCGTGCCACCTGCTATCAAAACAGAATTTAGGTCTTGAGTCACCTTACTTCCTAACGACAGTTATTGATTTTTGTTTTGCAAAGAGATCCGTTCGCTTCGCGGTTCTTCGCCGTATTTATTCTCGACTGGAATATTCCGCACGATTTTCCGCCGTGTTCCAGAAACGGACAAAGTTACACGAAAAAAAGAAAACGTTACTCGGTCAGCCATTCAAAGTGTTCGGTTGTACGCGTCTCGATCGAAAAGAAACAGATTTCGGAATTCGATAGGTAAATTATATCCAACGCTGGCAACTTTCTTTCCGACGAGAGGGAAATCGAGTAAGCGTTTTAGTTGTACGCTTTACTGCTCCTTCGAGTCGAGTTGTACGTGCTTAAGAATATCGCAAATCGTTTGCATGTGCATAAGTTCAAAGATGCGAACACCTTTCGTGAAAGTTGTTCCTAGATCCAGCCTGAGAAAGATACCTTCACTCGGAGCCAATGATGTATACATCTTCGACTAATTGGTTCAATATATTGTCTACCCCATTATTTTCTCAAACAATTAACCTTGCATCGTGCGCAACAGAGGAGAAGAAAGTTTTGCTCGATTTTGCGAAATTATCTACAGGGTGTTCCATGGAATTCGGACGTGAGATCGAAATTCTTCGAAACGAGGAAAACGATACTGGAATACTTTAAGTACTAAAATAGTATTATACAATTATATTTCCATAGATTCTTCTCATTCTATGTACGAAAGTATTAGAAAAAGGTGCTCTACAAATGAATGCTTTGCGAATTACTTCATATTTCTTAATTCGGTATACGTTTTGTTCGAACAAAAGATCGAGCGATCGATCCATTCACATAAGAAGGGTTTGTTTGTTTACGTATGTATCTTGTTTGAAATATCTCGCAAAGTATTCATTTTTCGACCACATTCCCCTGACACTCTTGTGTACAGAACGACAAGACAAGTTTTTTTTTTACGTAAAAAAAACATATCTGGTTCCATTTAAAGAAAAACGATAAAATTGTACATTGTAAACGCGCGCGTGTACATTAACGCGCAACTGTGACATAGAAAATCGAAGTATTTATTGGGTTGTTCGGAAAGTAATTTCGTTTTTTTGTTTTTCGTGAAAATGAAACACGATTTTTTTAGAGCGTATAAACATTTTATTAAATTATACATTCTCCATTTTGGAAAACGAAACGACTTTCCGAACAACCCAATAAAATTACTCGATTTTTCCCAATACGTTATCGTATTTCGCATTTCGAACAATTTCGACCGCACAACCCCGTTGACATTCCGTGGGACACCCTGTACGCGCAACACCGTTTCGTTACGGAATTTCGACAACGTAAATCTCCGAGTGTCCCAAATTTGAAACAACTGGAGCAACCTCGCGCAATTTTCGTGTGCGCGGAATTATTCGAAGCTGGCGTAAATCGAAACAGGAACGCGGCATTACGAGCAACCTGAAAATCGATAGGGGCTCGTTAAATCTACTTACATCGGGCGTTTGTTCCGCAAACCGGGGTCCGACTTTGTGCAACTTTAACGAAAAGCACGCCAGAGAGCCCTGTGCCCCGGGGGAGTATCGTGGTTCACGGAAAAATGTCAGGTAGTGTGTTTACTCAAGGTATGTTTCGAGCCATCTGCTCGAGGACCAGCTTTGAACTTCCAACAGTGTAGCAAAAACTCTCCTCGAAATGTCGTACACGGAACGAAGGACTACCGACAAACGCGGTCTAAACATTCCCCGTATGCGATACGAAAGATACTTCGTAGGAAAAAGAAAGAAAAAGAAAGGGGAAAAAAAACTGTTGCCACGACGTTTCGGACTCGTCCTTGGTCGTCAACAGACCCGATTAGTTCGGCGAATGAAATTCCTTTCGAGCGAGATTCACACTCTAATCCGTAACAGAACGAATCCTTGGACCGTCCCAGCGAACAGTTTCACGACGATCGCAGATGTCAACAGACAAACCAGTCGTGGAACAAGTTACCATCGTGTAGTATCTAGCAGGTACCTGCCGCGCGCCACGATAATCTAGGAATTGGCTCGTACCTTGACGTACAATTCCCTCGTAGTCATCGTTGTCGGTCCAGGCGGTCCACCTGGGTCAGGTCAGGTACGAGCGGAGGTGAGTATCACCCACGGGCACACCGCGTTTTCAAGCACACGCGCACACACCTGAGCACAGATAACGAGGGTACCCTACGACGGTCGTTCGAACGAGTATCGTACGTGCTACGAGCACCGCGAGTTTCCTTCGTTCTTACAGTACATCCTGGTGTCACCTGAGGTGCGGTCACGGCATGTTTATGTTTTTATTTTATGTTTTTCTGCCCCCCCTCGGGCTCGGTTTTCGTCTCGTCCCGATCTAGAGCTGTCCGTGGATCGATGACGATGAGCTACGGATTACCTCCTGTTCCTTCGTCTAGTCACGGTGTCCGTCGCTGTCGTTTTTCGGGACTCGACCGTACGAATCATCGACCGTGCGCCACGGGAAAATGGATTTTCGCGAAGGTCGTACCTCCACGTAAACGTCGCACGACGGCACTGCCACCAGCTGGTTCGTTATCGGGCTTAGATTCGGCGCCCCTCTACGTCTCCTCGCTCGACCACTCTTCGGCTCGTAAGCCGAAGCGCCCTTTCACCTCTTTTTCTAACCGGAGCGCTTTGTGTCGCGCTGTCTCCCTCCGATGATCGAACTACGAGTTCCACGCCATCTCACAGGGGAATCGGAAAACGCCACGGACGACAAAGTGTCCGCGCGCGCTTCTCCCGTTTCGTCGATTTCGCGTGCGTAATTATTTTAATCGAACGTAACTTTTTTCCACGCGATCGATCGGTATTTTGTATCTAGAGCGCGTTCGTGCGTCTCTCGCGAGGAATTACCATCGCGAGGTGTTATCCGTCTCGTGAATTACCGTCCGTCACTTTCTCGAAAAAAGTTGAGCAATCGAGATCCGTTTGAACGATAAACGTATCTCATACGTTGACACTTTTTTCGGTTCGCGTCGATCAATATCGTTGCAATGAAATTAAAAACATATATATATTATGCAACGGGCTCGCGTTTGTAAAATACCGGAAAGACGGTGCGTTATCAGTCCGTGTTACGCGCAGCTTCAAACTTCCACGTGCTTATCGTTTACTCCAATGATACGTTATCGGCACTATCGATAACCAATTGCGAATTAACCGACGGAAACAAACACGACGACAATTAAACCGTGCAACAATTACCGATTCGTGCAAGCGCGTATCGTTACAGTTTACTTCGGTGGTACGGTAATTGAGACAGAAAAAAAAAATAAAGTCGCGGTTCTTTTAAATTACACTGTCAACGAAAATGTCGACTTTCGTCGGTCGCTTACAGTAACACGTTAACCGTAAATTCGGACGATGAACCTTTAACCGGTACCGAACGGAAACTAATTTCAGTTTTAGTTAGCAGTATGATATATTAGTGACGGGCGGACAGCCGGATCATGGCATTTTTCCAATTAGTCCTGAAAGCCAGGAAGCTCGAAAAAGCGAGGTTAAAGTACGAGGATGAAAAATTGGCGTCGATCGCGATCTCGAAAGGTGCCAAGCCTCGATACACTTTGAAGCAGCGTCTTCGTCGAGCGAGATATCGGTGAGATTCTCGTTTCTGCCAGAAAACTGTGCCCGAAACTTTTTCGTAATAATATCACTACCGTAGGTTCAAGAAAAAGGTTAGAACCGTCTGTGGGAAAATATGCGCCTTCCCGAAAAGTCTCTGGCCTTGCAGAAAGATGATTTCGATCCGTACCGATGGCACTTGGGAGAATTACATAGCGAAGAGTCTTCTTGGTTTCATCGGTGGAATGTTTCTCACGTATCTTTTCTTCACGTTCTTCGTTCTTCAGCTGAGCTTCAAGCTCTCGTCGGCAACGTTTCTATGCTCGGTAATAGGCGTGATCCTCTGTCTCGGGCTGGCGTTCTCGCCTCGAATTCGGTAAGACAGAAATCGATTTTCCAATGTTTACTACAACGAAGCTGCGCGTCGCTGTATAATACGGTCTCGCGGTGGTAACCAGAATCCAAACACACGCTGGGGTTAGGTTTTTCGCGTGAAAATACAAATCGGAACTTTACGCGAAGATTTACGAGAAATTTGAAAAAAACATTCGCACAAAGTTTGCTAACATTTTCTAGCATTATTAACTCCTGAATACCCAAAAATCTACCAATTAAATAACTGTTCGATACTGGGGGATAATTTTTCGTTCGTTATGAATTATATTTACATTTTTCCGAATTATCGATCTCTATTGTCAAATTTCCAAGAAAAAGTTTTCCTCCAACGAATCGAAACGCTCAATTATCGAAAATCCAAGGAATCGTGTTACGTATGTTTGCGACCATGGTTATCACCTTGTCCTGTATATTCCACCATTCGACTTTCGAACCTTGCTTCGAACGTTTACCTATACTTTACACTTTCTTCCAGTTGCTTGGTGTTCCTGTTATTACCACAATTTTTCTCGAAGCGAGGTAGACAAGCCTTAATCGCGTACGTGTTTATTTTAGCCTTCTCCGGACCGGTCAAGAACACTTTGCACAACATCGGCGTTCTCTCGGAATCACTGGCCTGTGCGCAAGTACGGCTATATCATTCTCTGTCATTAAATCCGTCATTCGCGATCATCGAACGTATCGTTCCGAACGGATTTCCTTACATATTATATATATATATATATATATACATATACGTTCGAAAGGACGTGCTCGGCGATGCGATATCGAAGAAACAATTTTATTTTCCAGGAACAGTTAAAGGAAGCAGTGAAGTCCATCGTGGACTTGGTGAAGCAACCGTACTACGCACTACGGGACGTGGTATCGAAAATCATAAGATCGGTAAAAGTAGTCGTGAAGAAAATTAAACAGACACTTCTCGCGATCAAGAGGATCGTTCTCAGTATACGTAAGCGGAAATGCGACGCGTTATCAATTGCCAATTAAATATTCTTGAATATTCTTAAATATTCTCTCGTACAATTTCAACGCAACGATTTAACCGAAACCCATCGTCTTTCAGTCAGGGTCATCACTTCGGTGTTCCAATGGTTGGGTAATGTCGTAAACATCTGCAATAAAAAATTAGGCACGCCGTTCGATAGGTGTCAAAGTGTCTTCGACGGTGCAGTGTCGGACTGTAAGGCGAAATTGGGACCGTATTTGGGAGCAGTGTGCAACCTGACCTACGTAGTCAGTACTCTCTGTTACGTGGTGAAACCGTTTGATCTCATATGCATGCTGGTCTCATACATCGCCGATACCGTAGTCGGTGCCGTGAAAAAGAGTAAGTGTCCTTTCGAACCCATCTCGACCGACTCTTCCCCATATCTCTCATCTCAAATCGTTCTGGAAACAAATCTAGAGTACTCGTTGTTACGGTTCGCAGGAATAAAAAGATTCACGATGCACATGAAGGCGATGTTCTACGTTAAGGTCAAGTTCTCGCATTCCTTTCATTTCGAAACGAACGAAACCAAGACGATATCCGAAGTGTCCAAGGGTATCACCACAGAGATACGCGCAAGAACGGACAAAATCTTCAGATTCTTCAATTTCGTCAACCTGGTTACTTCCATCTTCGTTTTCATTATCGTGCTCAAGTACGCGATCGTGGACCAAGTCCGTTCGACACTTAACGAAAATAATTATATTCCAAACACTTGGTATTCCAGTCTACGGGTTACGGCGAATCGTCTGTCCCAATTTCCAAAAATGTTTTCAGGGTGATCCGTTACCGTTACAAATGGATGACCAGCGAGCGCTACGACAATCGATACATCACCAAAGATATACGTACCATCGATTTGATAAGAGCGCGCCAGGACAAGGAAACGGTTTTCCCGCTCAATCCGCGAGAAAGGAATCGCTACGTGTCACTGACGTCCGTGAGGTTAATCAAATCGGAGAGGATCAGGTTGGCAAGGTCGTTGGTATTTTTAACCATGGCTACGATCAAGATCACGGCCTACATAATTATAGACTACAGTTTCTACTGGTTACTGAACCTGATTCGTGTCCACGGCCGGTTCCAAAACAGGGTAAATTGAATTTCCGTGTTCGACCTTCTAGAATATTTCACGTACGAAAACCCAGTGACAATTCCCAGGTCGAGAAACCGAGCGTGGTGACCGTTCACGTAGCCGGTGATGGATATTTGGCTGGCCTTTACAGAAGTATCGCCAGATCTTTCACACCGGATGGAAAGGAAATGGAAATAGACACGATGCTCTGTCTACCGATGCCGGTGCCACCCGATCAGGATAATTACATTCATATCGGCTTTTTGTTGATTATTTGCTGGTTCGTTACGATTTTCGAGCCTTACGGTTTACGAATAAGACACGTGGTACTGTGTAACTACTATCCCGAGAGAGCGCAACAAAGAGCGGCCTGGTTGTACAACCAGATAATCAGGTATGAACCAGAGACGTATTGTCCGCCTTGGAGAAGATTGAGACTAACAGAGCAAACATTACCGGGTCTACGTTTCTCTTAACTCAAGATCTTTCCCTTTACGATACAGTTAGAAGGCCACGAGAATGGACCTGGAAAGAACAGTCTATTGGTCAGACTCGTTATTAGACGGTACACAAATGGAACCGAGAAGCTCTCAACACACGATAACCGTCAGGTCCATTCTCGTCGACATTGTATCTCGATAACGCTCGCATCGAGTCGTTCCTTAAATAGACGAAGACACGTACACGAGAAATTTTCACTCAGCCTTTTCTCTAGAGATTGTATCGACGGACTACCACCTTATCTGAAGTGCGCTTAGGACCGACAAGTTCTAAGTGTTAGCTATTTAGACGAGCATAACAGTAAATAATATTATACTTTTCGTAATCTCGGTCGAACGGACGAGAGCGATTGATCCAACGATGTTCGATACACTGTTCGCAACATTGTTGTGAAAATGTTTCTCGTTGTGCAACAACAAAGATCGATCGCGTAATTTTGATTACACGTAGACGAATTCGTGGTACTCCATCGTTCGGAAATATAAACGAAAATTTCTTTCAAAAAAAAAAACTACTCGACGTTTCTCTGTTGCGTATTTCGTTAATTGTTATTCCCAAATGCGAGCAGGTCGAGGGGACGGTTCTTAAAATTCGCCAGACGCCAGCTACGAAGGAAGTTCGGTCTGGGTGGAGCGGACCCGATCGAAAGGATAACTTTGAAGGAGAGACTGTGGTCGGTGTTCCCTTGTTTGAATTTTTGTTTCCCGCTAAAGCAGAACATGTGTCTACTATGCGGCGCGGTGGAACGTACCGACGCTAATCCGCACGTGAAATGTCAGACGCCTGGTTGCGTCGGTCTGTACTGCGCGCAGTGTTACGCGGATTTGCAAAACTTGTGCACCATTTGTCGGTCGCCGATCGAGTACGGCGATATGTCCGACATCAGCGAGGAGAAGTGAGTCACGCTCGTTAACGAACGACTTTATCGAACTTACGGGCGGTTAAGTACGTTTAGTATCTTTGACGTTAGAGACTCTTCGGATGACCAGTTAATGGAGAAGGAAATGATAGGGGTTGAAGTTGAGGAGTTGGTAATGGAGGAAGAGGAAGAGGACGAGGGAGAGGAGGAGGAGGAGGAGGAAGAAAAGAAGAAGATAGAAAAGGAGGTGGAAAAAGAGGAGAAGAAGGAGGTGGACGAGAGTATGGAAAAAGCAACGATAGTAAAAGACATGGTCCAACAAACGGATGATAAATACGTCGAGGATTCCGATCAAAGTTCCAAGAGTAGTTACAGTTACAGTGAGAATTTGGCGTATAAGTTTGAGTAACTCCCGAGAATACACAAGGTGTTCCTGAAATATATAGCCAAACTTTAGGACCGCGTTCAGGTGATTGTGGTTCGGAAATTTATCTTTACAATAAGTAGGATACGGTCCTGAAGTTTGGCTACCTGTTTTAGAAACGTCGCCTATACAGGGTGATTCGAAAACAATTGCTCTGTGAAATGACATCAGCGACCTGTAAGAAAACGATCTGGAAACGATTTCCTCGATCGAAATATGCTCTATTGTATTCGTTAAAATGTTCAATCGATGAGTTCTTTTGTACGGCAATTGTTATTCATCGCGTACCGTTGCGATAAAATATTCCACGAGTTCTTTGATCGTTTCAGCGTATCAGTACGAGTCACCGGAGGAAACGGTGATCGAGAAACGAAGGAAACCGTTCAAAGACGTCGAGGCGCAGAAAATTAGAGACGATGTGACGATTCAAGTATACATAATGCGTACTTCGACGAAATCTCGGGCAATTTCATTTTATTCGATTTACCAGCACCGTCGAACGAGTGATTTCCAATCCAGATATTTAACGAACCGTTTGCGAGAGAATCATCGTCGGGCAGCGAGACGTCGACATCTTGTTTCGTGGTGAGGGCACGTAGAAACGTTCGTACCAGTTCGAAAAAACGACCGTGCTGTTCGCCACCCTTGGGAAAGGATTCCGATTCATCGAGCTCGACCGAGGAAGTCGTCGACGAAGAAGTAATACACATGGAGGTGGACGACTCCTTGGAAGAATTACTTCCGAAGGATCGAAAGGATAAGAGGAAATGGGGTCGTATAAATAAAATCGTCGGTGCAGTCGCGAGGATTCCGTGGATCGGTAAAGGGGAAGTACGAATCGTTCTAAATCCCTGTAATTCTACGATATCCCCGGTCCCTTCGTAATTTTTCGTCGAAATTTCACCTACCGTCGAAAGAAGGTGCGATATTGTAGGAATTTATTTAATTAGATGGCGCTGATGGTCGTAAAACAAGCGTGAACAAAGTTCTAGGATACACGTGTATCGAATAATGTAGTTGCAGGAACGAAACTTTGACAAATCGCACAATTAATAACTACCTTAATAACTACGTCTACGACGTTACCTTTATCGTTCATCTTTCACACTTCGCTCTATTCCAAACACTTCGAATTCTCCCCGGGCCGAACGCAATCCCTTTTGTTCTCTTGCATCACAATATCGATTTCTGTGTACTAGTAGTTTATCAAAATTTCCTAGTACAACGCTATCTCGATCGTTCATCTTTCACTCTTCGCTCTATTCCAAACACTTCGAATTCTCCCCGGACCGCACGCAATCCCTTTCGTTCTCTCGCATCACCACAATATCGATTTCTGTGTACCGTAATATTCGTTTCATCGAACAAGGTACCATGCCAGACGTTGCAAACGAGGCGGCCTTCCCTTATGAATAAGATCGTCAGCATGTTACGAAAGAAGTCGTTGTTGCCGGCGATGACGTACAAGCGAACCAGGAAGACGAAGTTGAGTTCCGCGTCGAGTTCGTCGTCGTGCGTCGACGAGAACGCGGCTCTGTTGAAAACCGAGGACGGATCGTCCGACGATGATTCCAGCGACGCGGAAAATTTCAATCTGGGGCGATCGCGCGACAAGAAATTCGTCGCGAAGAAATTACCAAGGTAGTCCGCTGAAAGGTAAACGGTGAACGACCGTTCGAATTTTTCACGAAACCACGACGAATCCAGGTATTTGGAATCCACCGCGAGCTCCACGGCTTATTTCGAAGTGGACGAGACCGAAGATTCGCGAGTAGCGCGCGAACACGCCCGACAAGTAGAAGACGTCAACAAACTGTCAGGCGTGAGAGTATCCTCGGACTACGCGGAGAGGAACGCGTGGAATATAACGAAGGACGACGAGTCTGTGGTAATATTTCTTCTTTTCTTTTTTCTTTTTTTTTTTCACGCAGGGTTTCACGTCACGTCGGCTATTGGATGGTTAGCGATTACTTGTAGCAGTTTTGCCTTTTTCGCGTAACGATTGTACACTCTTTCGGTAGATGTTGATTTCCTTTAGGAATTTCGGTATATTATCCGTCCTCGCACGACATTAAAACGCCAGATGGTTTTATCTTGTATTTTTGTTCCAGAGTCTGCCATCTTTTACGTTCGTGTCGTAATGTTATACCTTCGTGTAAATTACGTTCCGTGAGTTATTCTAAAAAATAATTTCGCATCTCCAGGGTCCTTGTTCTTGCTCGTCGGAGATCATCCACGAGACGATCGGGAAGAAAAATGTTTATTCGTTGGACGTAAGCACTGTATCGGAACGCACGGACGACGCATCGAAAACCATCAACGAAACGGAGATGGAGAACGTATCGACTGTTCTTGAAAGCGGCACGGTGTACACGGAGGGGTTGGAGAGGACGAAGAAGACGGAGAAAACAGAGAGGATAAAGGAGACAGAGAAGACGGAGGGGACGAAGGAAAAGGAGAGGATGGAGGAGACAGAGATAACGGAAATGACAGAGACGGAAATTGAGGGGACGGAGGAAATGGAGGAGACAGAGAAGACGGAGGGGACGGAGGAAATAGAGGAGACAGAGAGGACGGAGGGAACGGAGGAAATTGAGGAGACAGAGAGGACGGAGGAAACGGAGGAAATAGAGGAGACAGAAAGGACAGAGGGAACGGAGGAAATAGAAGAGACAGAGAGGACAGAGGGAACGGAAAAGACGGAGGAATCGACGGAAATTTCGGAAAAAAACGATACGAAGGATACTCTCGAAACTAGCGAAATGTTCGTCGACTCTAGCGAATACGAGGAACGGAGTGATTTGGAGGAAACGAAAGGTGAGATGACAGAGACGAGCGAAAGTCCACGAGAAGAAATTAGGATGAAAGGTGGCGCGTCCGTGAAAGGGGAAAAAAGATGGCCGATAGTTCGCAGAGAAACTGAGACAATTTCCGCGAAAGAGAATACGAAGAAACCAATGTATCGAGAACGAGCCATGCGGAATGTGCTAGCGGGGTTGGAAATTTTTGAGGTTCCTCGTAAAATGAGAAGAAGGTCTAGACTGGTAAAACGCGGGACAGTTAAAGGAAAATTAAGCGAAGAGAAGAAAACAAAGAAGGCTAAAAAAAAGAAGGCTGCGGAGGAAAGGATTAAAGCGATAAAAGCTGAAAAGAAATTTGCCGAAATGAAAATGGCCGAAGAGAAATACGCTGAAATGATAATAGCTGAAATAAAAATGGCCAAAAATATGAGAATGGCTGAAGAGAGATATGCTAAAATGCAGATGAGGAAAAATGGAAAGGATAAAGAGGAGAAGCCTAAAGAGGCTTTGTTGATTAAAAAGGTCAAGGAAAAGAAGAAGGCTAGAAAGAAGAGGGCTGCAGAGGAAAGGATTAGAGCGATAAAAGCTGAAAAGAAATCTATTGAAATGAAATTGGCTGAGAGAAAATATGCTAAAATGCTAATGGCTGAAAAGAAAATGGCCGAAGATATGAGAAAGGCTAGAGAGAAATATGCTAAAATGCAAACGAGGGAAGATGGAAAGGCTGAAGAGGAAACGGTCGGAAAAAAGAAAAAGGCTAAAAAGAAGATGACTGAGGCGGAAAGAATTAAAGCGATAAAAACTGAAAAGAAATTTACCGAAATGATAAAAGATGAGGAAAAGACCGATGAGATAAAGGTTGATGAGGAAAAGATCGATGAGGAAAAGATCGATGAGGAAAAGGCTGAGAAGGAAGAGAGTGAAAAAGCTACAGAAGCTGATGACAAGACTAAAAAAAAATCCATCGATTCGCAAACTCTTAAATCAAAGATTGACAAAGCTACCGATTTACCTGATAAGAATAAACGAACACAAACTAGGTATTATAAACATGTTAGGAAGAGAAAAGCTACTTCGATGGAACGAGATACCGAATCTCCAGATGTAAAAGGTTATGAAAAAGATGCAAAAAGAAGGTGGAAAGAAACGAAGAAAAGGTGTTTAAAAAAAAAAGAGCGCAAAAAGAGAAGGTATTGAAATGTTACTTGTCGTAATTCTTTTAATTAGGAAAGCTTCTCGAGTTCATAATACTTTTCACTTATTTTTTTTTACAGACGTAAAGATGACGATTGCATCAAACACTCGAAGAAACGAAGAAAGCAAAGTTGCTCGGAAAAGTCGTCTTTAACGGACGAAGAATCGTATGTTATATGTAGAAGAAAAAGGAGAAAGAAAAAGCGCCCGCGAGATACCAAGTAAAATTAATTTGCATTAAATGCTGCAATGATTTTTCTGAAAAAATTATGAAATTTATTATTATGAAAGCGGATTGATTAAAGATTAATGAGAATAATATTTTAGATCGCATATATGGTAACGATAAGTGTTAATAATAGCTATTCGAATCGGTGCATTAATTTCTAAGAAGAATTGCAAAGATGTTCTTTTATCCAAGCAAATGATTTTTTAATCAAAGGACGTTTGATTCTGGGTTGCAAATGGAATTTTCCCCTTCTAGCGCTTTTACTTTTCATGTAATACCTCATTTTTGTCGAAAATTCTGGGTCTTTATAAAAGTTTTAATTTATCGGACAGTGTAATTTAGAATCACACAAAGAGTATACAAGAAGACCAGGTAAAGTAAGAAAGATACTGGATTACTCGCAGTGAATTCATTTCATATAAGTATTATTGATTCTTACACTCTACAAAACTTTTCGATATCGTAGTATAATATTATATTACGATACGCATTTCATTCTATACCCAGTCTAATTAAGTTTTGATAAAGGAACAAATTTTAAACTCTTCTTAAAAGATAATGCATCGGTAATGTCAACCATTGTTAACAAACGCAGATTACATTACGAAGACAAAAGGCCACTTCGAAGATCAAGAAAGAAACGTTTAAGCGACGAAGATTCTTCCACAGATGGGAGGTTGTACGAGGCCTCGAAAACCCGTTATGATAGATCGATAGACAGAAGAAGAAAGGAAAGAGAAAAATGGAAACCGTGCGAATATGACGAATATCCTCGATACGATCGTGGTACGACATGTCGTACGCAACGATGTTCTGATAAGTCCTCCGCAACGGATGATATTGTGTGGTACGATCAATCTCGAGAAGACATAATTCCATCGCACGTTGAGCGCGAGAGGAGGTAATTCTTACTTAAAAAATAAATCGAACACTGCATTTGTGCAATCAACGTTGATAAAACATTGCGTTTCAGACCTTGTCACTATTATCCCCGCGATTACGAGCTGGACGATTGCAGAAGGTTCTCTCCCGAGCCATGTGACGAAGCCCCCAGATACGTGAGAAATCATCCTGAAACATTGAAACGAAGTTTCGAAATGCCTATATTGAAGAAATATTTACCCATGTACCAAAGTCCAGAATTGATCGAGGAACTGAAAGGACACGATCGTATGAGATTGATCCGCGAGAGAGAGGCTATAAGACGCCGACAGGCGAGTTCTCCTCGATCTCCAGATTCTTTCTCTGTTAGTTCGAAAATGGTCCACGAAAGATCCAAAAGCGCAGATATGCGTCACCCTCAAATATCCGTGAGTATCGAAACTGGAAACGATAATCGTCCATTCGAAACTCAATTGTACAATTATTTCGTTTGAAGATGACGCCGATCGATGTGGCCAAACTTCCTTATCAAGAGACGCCAGCCTATAAAAAGGTGTTGCGCGAATTTCAAAGGACCGCGCAACGGACGAGTCACGGAAATCGTAAAAACACCGTACCTCTGATACGTTTATCCAAGGAAGCGGATAGAACTATGAAAGTAAAGCAGTTGTATCCCCCGCAAGACCGAGGTCAAAGGAAATCTAGTACGGTGAAGAAATTCGCTAGCAAAATAATTACTTCGCTCAAGGTAATTTAAAACTCGAATGGAGGTTGTAGTTTGCCAGAATCACGCGCGGTGTTTTATAATCCATGTTTTGCGTTTAGCCGGTCTCGTGTACGAAACACACGTGTAAGAAACGTGGTAAAACGATCGAACAAACGGATAAGTCGCATTACAAACGTTCCATCGAGCCGGAAATGTTGAGCGACGTATCTCCATGCACTTGCCCGAAAAGGGCTCGTAAATTTGACTATACGAGTTCTGCCGATGAAACCACAGACAATAACGATTCGACGCATTAAAACGGTAAGAATTAAGTTTAAATATCTCTTTGTTACTTGATAAAAACTTTCCGAAAATACGATTTACGCAAAATTAATTTTATCACCCTATTAATTTTAATCGACACAAAGAGACCGTCGATTGTTCCAAATCCTCACCGTCATCAATATGTATAACCTCTGGGGTAACACCGTGAAGTAAAATAAAATTTGACCCCTACGCATTCGAGATAAGAGTAAATTAATGTGTCGTGATGAAATAAAGCAAACAATTAATACAGCAAACAAATTCGACACTTCGTACACATCGACATGCGTCGCAAATTATTAAAATGATAACGTAAACATTGGAGTGACGCGAGCGGTTAAAATTAACCAAGAATGATTTTATAACGATATCGGACCTACGTATTCTATATACATTCGCGAACCGTGTACGATCGAAACGTGTGAATTACTCTTAAATTCGAGCTTCGGCGATGTCGACGGCAACGCAGAATATTGCAAGCAGAAGTATTACAGAAAACTGCATTACGTACTTTCCGAAAGTCAAAAGTGTTCATTTGAGAGGCGATACAAAATTCAACACCGATAGAAGAAAGAGAAAAAAGTAACGAAGGGGAAGTTCTTGCGAATCTGTCGATTTCTGGGAAACGGAAATGGTACTCGGAAGAATATTCAGTCCCAAGAGAAAGACAGAGGAGAATGTTCTCGAACCTGACAAATCTCCGGAGACGAAGAAAGATGAGGCCGTTTTAACGAAAGACTCGAACCAGTCTCTGAAACTCAACAACGCGAAACCCAACGACGCGAACGGGCTCCATTTGATTCACGATTCGAAACTCAGTAAAGCAAATGTGGTCTATCCGTTTCAAGATGCGAAAGCGACCAGCTTTCCGTCGCCCCTCTCCAGCGATACGTTGATGTTCAACGATTCACAAAATCAAACTGCAGCGTTGTTTCAGAACGAGAGAGAACGATTTTTCAGCGGCCATGGAAAAACGGACGAGAAAGAGAAGGTGGACGAAGTCAAGGGCAGTGTCTGTGACTCCAAAACCTGCACCAAGGAAAAGTGTACGTCGGTGTCCCACGAAGGCTCTCTAAAGAAACAAAGCGATTTGTCCAACAAGCTCGACCACGACAAATTGACGGAGATGATCAACAGTTCGATCACAGAAGCGATGAAGACTATCGTGAAGCAATGTAGAATGGTATTTAAGAAGCAAGTATCCAAGATACTTAAACCCTCGAGTACGATGACTTGAATATCGCAGACATATTTACCGAATAAACGTTTAACCTTCGTTACGGTAGTTATCTCGATTATCCGAATTAATTGGAGGACACGATATATTGGGATAATCGAACATCAGAGATTTCACAGAGAGAAAGATCGTTTAAAGAGTAAAGATGGAAATTTAGTAATTTCCATCGATCTCCATTCTCGTTTCTCGATCTTTCTCACCTTTCGACCAACCAATGTATTTTTTTTTTAATTACACCGTTCTGATGAAATTACTTTCTCTTTAGACGGGATTTTCTTCCAAAGTTATTTCTAAAGCGATAAATGCTCATGATAAATATTAGAAATATCTTCTTCGTTGTTCTCGTAGCTTCGAACAAACTTTTCGATAATTTCATCAACTCGTACACGCTCAATCGTTTTATTTTTCATCGTTTTCGTTAGAATGTATACGCTACGGTCGGTTGTATAAAATTACGAGCGTGTCGAAACAACGCTCGGGTAATCGAGGTAATTCACTGTATTTTGAATCGACGCGATTTATTTTATCGTGTCAGTAGTATGTTTCCCTGTTTCTAGAATCAGGAGGAAAAGGATCTCGAGAAGAAACCGAAGGAGGAGTGTCCGGTACAAACTAAACACGAGAGTCGACCGCGTACAGTTCAGGAACAGTTCAACAATCGTTTAAAATCCAAGAAAAACGTTCACAAATCGAATCGACCGCAGGAAAGGTACAATATCGTGCGCCCGTGTCCGAAGAAGGTATACGAGGAAAGCGTCAAGTGTAAAAAGGAGACTGTATGCGAGGACGCGAGAAGCAAACGGCATTCGAAGCCGGGAAACGTGAAAACCGATAACCGTCGGATGACCGGAAACGTGAACATTTACATTTGTTCCGAAGCTAACGAAAATGCCCAAGTAATTTTATTCTTCGTAACTTGTGACGAATTGAACGAAATTGAAAAAAAAAACAGTTGACCACCGTAATTCATTGAAACGTATCCCGACACGATATATTGAAAAGAAGTTAAAATTCAAACTTCGTAAACGAGATCGTACACGTTATTCGATTCATCAAATTTATACGTAATTATACGATCTCGCGTAAAACGAATCTTGAGAAAAAGTAGTGTACTCGATCGTTGCAAAGAATTACGGTACATTGTCGATTATAATACGACAAGAAGGTTACGTTCAAACAGAAATAGTTAATTCCAACCCAAAGGTGTTACGCAAACTTTGAACAATTAATATACTTTCGAACTGTTTTTTTTTTTTTTTATATTATTCGTACATGCAACGATACTGTCGAATGGTCGTTCCATACGACAATCCCTCACAGGTTACGTTCAACATGGTCGTATCGAACCAATCGTACGATTGAACGTCTCTCTGTGTTTACGGTAAGTTATAGTCCGGTACGGTCCGTTTATGATACTTTGAACTCTGGTTCGCAGGCAACGAACAAGCAAAAGAAATCCCCGCCGTGCGCGGAATCGAGTTCGGAGACAATGTCCACGCGATCGGACATCTCGTCGAGCAAACTAGTAACCAGTATACGAAACAAACGCAGGAAGAACAAGGAGAAAAATTCGGTCGAATTCGTTCCGTGCACGGAGGAGAGCAGCGTTAACAGCAACTCCTGTACCTGCCTTACGAAATCGACCGAGTTGAGCGTCGCGGCGAAATTGGCGAGCAGCGAGTTCATCGATGTCTGCGCGGTGGAGACGGGTTCGACTTCGATCGAATGCCATTGCGAGGACGCGAGCACCAGCAACAGCGACAAATCGGATTTCTCGTTTCTGAGCACGAAGTTCGTCGTGTGCGAGAACGCGAAACCTTGCTCGACGATCCATCCGTCGAAAGGTTCGTCGTATTCCGACAGCGTGGAATGGTCCTCGAAATCGATGGACAGCGACGGTACAACGAGAGTGTTGTGCGATCAGAATCGAAGGGATTGGTCGTTCGGTGGGAAATCTTCCGACAACGATGCTTACAGAGCACGCGTCAAAAGGAATTTCGATAACGTTTGCAAATGTCGTAGGAAGGATTCAACGAGCGCTCGTGACGCTCAGAACGATCACAGAAGTAGAAGACAATTTTGCAGAACGGTCGAGAAAGAGAATTCGATGCAACCGTGGTCGACTTGCAATTGCATCACGGAGGAGAACGAGGAGGAAGACAACGTGTGCATCGATGTTAAAACTCTACCGGAAAGTAACGTGTGCAGGAAATCGGACGAACAAACGCACGAGAAAACAAAAGCTTGTCCGCACACTTCGAAGAAGGAATTGACGGCGAACGCAAAGGAGAACGCAGCAAGAGCGAAAGAGGAATCTCCCAGAGACACGAGTCCTGCAAAGATTTTGAAAAGTCAGAGTCCTGAGAAGATTTCGGAGAACCCGAATCCTCAGAGGATTTTGAAGAGCCCGAGTCCTGAGAAGATTTCGAAGAGCCCGAGTCCTGAGAAGATTTCGAAGAGCCCGAGTCCTGAGAAGATTTCGAAGAGCCCGAGTCCTGAGAAGATTTCGAAAAGCCCGAGTCCTGAGAAGATTTCGAAAAGCCCGAATCCTGAGAAGATTTCGGAAATACCGAGTCCTGAGAAGATTTCGGAAAGCCCGAGTCCTGCGAAGATTTCGGAAAGCTCGAGTCCAGCGAAGATTTCGAAGAGTCCAAGTCCTGAAAAGATTACGAAAAGCCCAAGTCCTGAAAAGATTACGGAAAACACAAGTCCTGAAAAGATTACGGAAAACACAAGTCCTGCAAAGAATTCGAGAAACACGAGTCTTGTAAATACTCCGGGAAACTCGAATTCTGAAAAGATGTTGGTAGACAAGAGTTCCGCGAAGATTTCGGGGAACTTGAATTCCGTAAAAGCTCCGGGGAACTCAAATTCTGGAAAGATTTTGAATGACAAGAGTTCCGCGAAGATTTCGGGGAACTTGAATTCTGTAAAAGCTCCGGGGAACTCAAATTCTGGAAAGATTTTGAATGACAAGAGTTCCGCGAAGATTTCGGGGAACTTGAATTCTGTAAAAGCTCCAGGAAACCCGAGTCTTGCAAAAGCTACGAAAGCCGACGAGAAAAATACGAAAGGGAAACAGCCGAACGTAGAGGTTCCTTCGACTCGGCCAGTATCGCCGGGTCAAGCGATATACTTTCCAAGACCGATAAGACCCGAGACGCGAACGCTTCAATACATTTTATCGAAACAATCGAACGCGCCCTCTTCGGCCGCGGGTCAGAACGCCGACGAGCCGGCTTACTTGAAAAAGTTCAATATACGCGATCAACACAAATTTATGAAAATACCGAACCTTGAGAATGCCAAACAAACGTTACCTACGGAGAAAGGAACTTTAGGATTTCCTGCGCACGAGAAGAAGTTAGAGGAGGAGGATCGGGACAAGGGAGCGAGGAAATGGTTCCAGGATAGATTGAGGGACTCGTTTCTGGGTAGAACGTTCAACAGATTCGTGTGCAGAGTGGATTGTCCCGCGCAGCTGCAGAAGGGACTCGCCGAGAAATCGATCGACGAAAAGCGTCCGGACGATCCCGGTAAGATCGAGAATCTCGAAGCGGAGAAAACAAAACAGGAGGAAAAAGTAGAGTTTAAGTCGACGAAGGTTGACGATGTTCCCGAACCAGCTGTTCCTGAACCTGCTGTTCCAGAAATATCACTACCCGTCGAAGAGGTGGTCTCTTCCCCCAAGGTAGACGACGTTATTGCCACGTCACCGGATTCTACGATCAAAGAAGAAACAAATGGAGACGAAACAACTGCCGTCGTTCCCGAAGAGGAAGAAAACAAGACCGAGTTGTTGGCCGGTATCATTGCCAGACAAAGCAGCGGTCTCAAGGTGACGAAACGAGCAAAGTCGCAGGAACTTTCAAACAGATCCGTAACACTTGTTGATTTTACGGAGAAGGACGAGATCCAGGTGTCTCGAAAACAGTCCGAGGTTGAGCAAGTGTTGCGCGATCGAGAGAAGGAGGAATCCGAATCGCGAGTATGCGTAACGCGACATCAAGAATCGATGAAAGAGATTAGCACCGAGCAACCGGAAAAAGACACGGTGACCGTGTGCATGCAATGCGTTCAACGAAAATTGTCGTCGAAATGGTCCAGGCAGCCCCCAGCTTTGCAGTCTCGGGAATCGGAGACTCGCACGATATGTATCAGCTCGAAATTTCCAAACGAGAGTTTCAACTTCGATAACGAGAGACTCGAGGAGAGCAGATACAACTGCTGTTGTTCGATGACGTCCCAATACAGCGACAGACACACGGATTATCCAAAGAGCTGCTTGAAGAAGGAAAGGCAATTCTATCGCATCGGTGTCCGGGACACTAATTCGACTTTGTATCACGAGAATAGAAACTGGGAGGAGTGCAATTGCAGGAGAGTGCTTCCTTGCGATAATTGTCGCGGATCGAGAAACGAATGCAGGTGATTCGTACGCTAGCATTTTTATATATATATATATATATATATATATATATATATATATATATTTTTTTACGCTAAAATTTCTTTACGGTAGTGAACAACGATCGTGATCGATGAACGTTTATCGTTGCTCACGGAAAGATCACTGGTTTAGGTTTTCATCGATTCGATCAGCCAAGGGAACGTCGATAAAATGAAACTGTACACCATTCGTTAAAATGGTTTCATTTACCGGTTACAGTACGTACGTTGTCGATGAATGCTTACGAATATAGTTCATTGTCGATTAACTTCGATGACAATTAGTTCGTCGTTTAGAAAAGTATTAAAATCGTAATCACCTGTGAAGGAGATTCGAAGCAGATATTAAATGGGAGATCACACTTGTTTAAAAAACACTTACGTTTCATTTGAATTCAATGAATCGAGAAATCTTTCCGATTTCTTCCTTTTCTTTCGGAAAAATTTGTCCGATGACGTCGAACGATCGTTAATCTTTTCGAAGTTTCTTTGTAAAATGTTACCGGTCGTTCCTTGCAGTTGCAGACCGACGATATCTTGCACGAATTGCCGCAAACCGAGGAACGAGTGCGAGTGCAGTGCTGTCTGCAACGCGAGGAACACATGCAGATGCATGAAGTCGATGTTCTGTCTCTATTGCGACAATCCTCGTGAAAAGTGCGTGTGCAGGGCGCCGTTGCGAAAATGTTCGTGTTGCGAGCTGTCCGTGGATCTGTGCATGTGCGAGGATCGTAAAAGCTACGGGGACGGAAGACCGGTCCTTACCGAGCCCGATAACGAGCGCACCATGTACGTCACCGCTTGGAAACCGAGGGAAGAGGTGAGACGTTACTTTTCCAGAAATTTCGAAAACCGTCGGACCGATTCCGTCAACGAGTGCCGTTGCCACGAGAAGGTGAAGTCACGCAACTCCGATGACCTTCCTTATCAACGGTTACCTGTGTTCTCGGACGTGATGGACGAGCTGCAACAGAAGATCAGCGAATCGACGTGCTGCACGCAATGTAGAAAGTCTCCCTGTTGTTGCGGTATCAAGGCTGAGAGGGATGAGGTACGGGAGGAGAGAAAGATGAAATACCGTGTCAGGTAAACCGCGATTTCCCGTGAGAACGCGCGATAGTCGCGAACGCGTGTCTCGAGGAAACGTTTTCACATCGATTTCTCGTCTGTTCCCGTCTAGCAGTCCGAAAACACGACGCAAAATCGTCTGCCGGGACAAACCCAGAAGCAAATCGCCGAACGTGTGCAACTGCGACGCCGCCGCCGCTGGTCAAACGAAAATCGACAAACCGAAGAAGATCGTCGTGCCGGTTTGTTGCGCGTGCAAATCGTCGCCGTGCAGATGCAGGAAAACGAAATCGAGCCCGAAGAAACCGAGAGCGAAGTGTTACTATTGCAAGAACTCGCCTTGCGTGTAAGTAGCGCGCGCGTAAACGGAAACGACGATTTGACATTTTGTAAGCGGTCGTTGAAACGGGAGAGATAAATAGATAGATAGAGAAAGAGAGAAAAGAAACGAGAAAAAGGAAGCGAAACCTTGCGTTAACGAGAACACCGCTTCCATCGGTTAATCGTCCCGAACGTAGATCTGGTACTTCCAGTTGCTGATCTTTTATTACATTCCTTGCTACAGCTGTATTACGAGCAGAGAGCGCGGCAAACCGAGGCCGTGCAGGTGCGCTGATTCACCTTGCCGTACGAAGGAGAAGGAAATTGTCCCATGTGGTAAAACATCCACGAAACCGAAGAACAACGAGGAAAAGTTAATTTGTGTACGTTAACGCGAACACCTGCGATTACTTCGCTCGTGGTACTCGCCGCGTGTGTCGCCGCGGCTCGAGCGACACGCCGATCGGAATTACCGAGACAACGAACAAAAGAACCAACAAAATTACCAACAGGGCGAAAAGTTTGCTTGCCAGCGTTTACCGTGGAGAAAGGAATGTTTATACGCGCGTTCGTTAATTGTTATTTGTTGTCGTGGAAACATTACCGATATTTTATAATCCATTCGTCGTTGCGTCCCGTGAAACGGAATAAACAGAAATTTAGTAGCGGTATTTACGTATCGTACTTTGATTGTCTCGTAGCAGGAGAGGCACCAGCAACGACAACAACACAGGGACACGTTCTCCCGGCGAGTGTAATCGCTACGTGTCGATCGTACTTACGCAATCGGTCGAATAAATAGTCAATTCTTGAAAAAGAAGACGATAGCTCGCGTTAGTCGTTTGTCGTTTTTATATCAAGAGATGCTGATACAAAACAACGGTGCTGCTGCTGCTGCTGCTGTTGTTGTTGTTGCTCCTACTCCTGTTGTCGCTTTTTCGTATCGTGCGATGAAGCAAACGGAGTAACAAACGTCCGATAAGAAGCTTAAAAAGAAATCGGCCAATTCCGGAACACGAGGATCGGAAAAGCGTTAACGTCGTTCGATTAATTTTCGCGCGATAACGCTCGTCGAGTAATGTTTGAAACGCGTGTTCGAACGGACTCGTCAAGATCCACCGCACGAGGAACATTCATTCCATTCATGTGCAATTGTTGCAAAATTGTTGCGTAATTTCATCGTACCGATATCGATCGATCGATCGAATTTCTTTTCCAGAAGCCCGAATATTGTACACAATCGCGTAATCAAGCTCCGAAGCGTTGTTTCGCTTCGTCGCAGGTCAAGAAACACCGATAACACGATCACGTCAAAACAATCGACGTATCGACAAAAATTAGTTTACGAACGTGGCAAAAGTATTTGAATCTGTTTATAAGCGGTGGGAGGAGTAGGGGGTATCTTACGCTTCGTACAAGACGCTGACTCCCCTGTTCTACTAGACCGGTACGAGCCGTAGACCGGTAACGTGTTCCTCCTCTGTTAAACGCGCTCTTCGTTTCCTCCCGCTTCCTAACGTTTTTATCTCTGAACCTGAACGAAAATAAAACAAACACAAATCGAGCACATCGACGTTCATTCTCGTATCCCCCCTCACGACAAGCTCACCATATTCCCTATCGAATCTTTTCCGCGCGAGTGTGACAAGATCGAGTCGCTTAGAGGAGAAAGTAAATCGAAACGAAACGGGCAACATAGTCGAACAAAATCGAAAGGAAAATGCAAGTCTACGGCGAGGATCCTGGATTGCTCTCCGTTACACGTGACAAGCTGCTCAACGATAGAAACTCCCACGAACGGAAGGTAACAACCCTACGCGAGCTCATAAACGGGTTGTACGAAGCCTTCGAGACCGATCACGTGAACATCGACCACGTTCAGGATCTTATGGCCAGCTACAGAAGCAATCCTTCGGAATGGAAGAAATACGCGAAATTCGATAGATACAGGTAACCGCGACACGTCTTACAATATTCCGTGATCGATCGTTTCAACGGTGAATCGTTCGATCGTTCGACCGAGTATCGATTGGCGAATTATTAAAATTCTGTACAAGTTCCGTCTGTTGATAAACACCGTGAGGGGACGTCTTCGAAACGGTTCCACCGAAGCGAACCGCGTCCTTTGTTTATCGGTAATCGTTAAACAACGGGAACATTGTTCGGCGACCCGATTAAAAACTGGTTGTTCGCGATCGGCTGGGTTGTTCCAATTGCGACGAACGCAGAAAACGTAATTGCGTTTCGCGCGCGTGTTTCGTTCTACACGAGTAATCGAATTTCTCGGTATTTTATCTGGCATCGTGCAAATAGAACGCGCACAACCGCACCGGAATTGTGAAACGAAATTAACGTAGTTCACGATAGGTTATCGCTCGTCACGGTTTCTCCAACCCCGATCGTCTCGTAAATTTTCTGTTCGTTTTCGTAAAACGAGCAACAGGTCGCGTACGGTCCACGCGTGTTTACGAGCGAAGCAAATGACCTCGCGACGAAACGAGAAGACGGACGATACCGTAATTGAATTTAACCGCAGGTGTTCCAACGTAAATTTTTCAAATTGTTACCGATCTCGTGGACACGTTCAGCGATCCGGCGTGCCCCCCGTATCGGAAGCGGCACGCTTTTCTTACGCGCGATCGATACTCTCGAAAACGCGGTTATTCGAAAACACGAAAAACGCGCGTGACCGTTACGTGCATCGAGAACGATTCGTTGTTGCCCACCAGCAACGCAAAATCGATACGAAACGGATTAACCGGAATCGTTCCCGAGAAACGCGAACTTGATCGAAAGCAAACGACAACAAACCGACTTCACGACCATAATGCACAATACGCGCATATATACCCCGCTAACGGGTTTTCATTCGAGAAGGTTGAAACGACCTCGTAACACGAATTCTATCTTCTCGATCGCTTCGTAATCTAATTTCTCGGTCGATTAATACGAATAAACTAATCGCGGAAACGAACGTGGGCGTTGCGTTGCGTTTAAACGTTTCAAAAGGGGCCGGTGAATTCTTTTTAATTCACGTTTCCATCTTATTCGCGTGGTCTCGGCTCGTTACGAGAATCGTTTCGAAAAATCACGAAGATAACGAATAGGTCGAACGTGTAACGTAGAATTGTACCGCGTAATAGCCAACACGGCCGATTTCCACACGACATGCGAAAGTATGGAAACTGCAGTTCACGCGGTCGCTACGTCTTGCAAAAAGTGGGACGTGAGTATAAAAATGCGAAAAGGAAACATTTATCGAGCACTCAGCATTTGCGAAACGATTGAACCAATATCGGTTATCGTTTTACCCTGTACACTTGTTTTTACACTAACGAACGGAACTAATATCGTAAAGCGATCTTTGTTTACTTTCTCGTTGATTTCGCGCTAAATACCTCTCTCTTTCCTATCATACCCGATAATATATCTACGAAAGAACGGACACGATCGAAATGGTTCAACATCGTTGCAATCTGAGGCTAAGTATGCGGAACACTTCAAAGTCTGTGTGTATTGCGGGTAAATCAGTGGTGTTCGTACGGTGAACGGCTGGTTATACACACTTTCCACGTGTGCTCCTCCCCTCCGTCCCCCTTTCTCTCCACTTACATTACGTTTAGAGCCAGAACATCGGTTCCTCGACACACGACACATGTCGGATCGAAAGCGATCAACGACCAGAGTTTTTCACACGAGTAAGACTGATTAACCCGATTGCGCGACGGAAACGCTTCGATCAATTTTCGTTAACAAATATCGAAAAATGTCCCTAACCAGCACCGTTTTCTTATTACCACGATTCAAAAGCCCAATAACGTGGTCGATGGTAATTTATTCCCCTTTAAATACGGATGTCGATTAATTATCCTTCAACGCGACCTGACACGTACTCCACTGTTACTCGTTCCACTTAGTCGAAGAGGGCAATTCTTAAACGGGGAAATAAATGAATCATTCTGTTCAGATACACAAGGAACCTAGTTGACGAAGGAAATGGAAGGTTCAACCTCATGGTATTATGCTGGGGAGAAGGTCACGGATCGGCCATACACGATCATGCCAATGCTCACTGTGTTATGAAAATTCTCCAAGGTGAACTTTCCGAGGTATCGAGTGATTATTTCGTTTCTGTCGCGTTTCTAGCGAAAGATTTTTCTCGAGAATGCCAATTTCCCACAGACTAGATACGCGTGGCCTACGGAACGCGACGACGATAGAAAATCTGACGAACCGGAAGGACTGGAAGAATTTAAAAAAGTTTCCGTCGGTCTCAATGAAATTTCTTACATCAATGGTACAGTTATTTGTAAAATTAAGTGGAAATTTTGTTTCCTTCGTTGTAATTACGAGCAAAGGTGTTCCTTGTAGACTCTTTGGGGCTTCATCGAGTAGAAAATCCGAGCGCTGTAAATCCTGCGGTTTCGTTGCATTTGTACTCACCACCGTTCACCTCGTGTTCGGTTTTTAATAAGCAAACTGGGCAAAGGACATGCTGCAATGTCACTTTTTGGTCCAAATACGGGGAGAAGAGAAACCGGGTAAGATTGTTGTTATTATTTCTTCTTATAAGTTTAACAAGAAAATTAGAGAAGCATTGCAAATAATTCTATTTTAATCTGCAGGAGATTCAAAATGCCAGGTGTCCCGAAGACAATTAATGCGTCAAAAATGAGATTTACCGTGAGGGAAATTTTTTAATAGAAATTCTTCTCAAGACGAACGAAACGAAATTTAAAGTTCAGAAAGGTTAATATGTAACTGTATAAAATGTTAAGTACTTAAAATGTATTTATGAGGACAGCTGTACACGTCGGTGTATTTATGCTCAATAACGATGAGGTCTCTGAAATTATTATATGTATCTTGATGACGACGTTTTATATTAAAAATGTAAGTTTTAATTTTAAATTGTTACGTAAGTCGAATTAAAATCAAAATTTTCCAATTACTAATCTTACGATCAACGACAACTGAACCAAAAGACAATAGAAATATACGTGTTACCTGTTTGTTGTAATAAATTAGATTTTAACAGTACGTACTTCGTGAAATTCCGTTTAAATTGATAATCGATAGCGCGCCACTTACACTGGACCCAATCAGGGATCGGTGCTAGTAAAAAAGGCACATTTGTTAAAATGTGCGGTTGTATTATAATTGAGCAGCAATTGAATTCGAAATGTGTCTCGAAAGATAGTGATTTAATTTGGGAAAACGTATACATATATCGATCAATTGATATTGGATGGAAAACGGAAAAAACGCAAAAACCGATTCAACCTTTTTCGTAATGTCGATTTAATTTATAATCAAACGTGTATTAATATTAGATCAAAGTACTAGTAAAGACTAAACAAATGTAGTAATAGTCGGTAGAAGACATCGAGTATCAAAAGATAAAACATATGTATGTATTTCCAAAAGCTGACAAGATCAAGGTTAAGAAGGATATGGACAACGTCGGATAATTTTTGCTTATCCAGCTCCCTGAGGTACCTTTAATATTCGTAAAATATAATTGCAGTATAATTATTTGCCGTAACTGCTCGAGTGACAAATTAGGCAGTGAATGGGGAAAGTTCCAACCTATCCACTGAAATTTATATTTTTAACAAAATGTCACAGAACGTTGCATCTATAATAATATTAGTAATACATTCCGTCTAAACCGCCTCGGATAAAAAGTAAGATCGTGAAATGAGCAAAGACACCCATCTTATATTTACTTTTTCAATGGATGATTGTCATATATTTTGATATTTTTCGAGGAATAAATTGTTTGATATAAGTATCTTTATTTAAGAACAATATAATTATCTCTTAGTCTAAATATTTGTTTCACGAACGAAAAATTAGTTTGTAGATATTACACATACCTCACTATGACTAACCTAGTATAGGACTGTATATCGATACACACACACATGTAAGGAAACAGAACATATATTATAGTATAAGGTATATTTGGCGCGAGATTCTATTGAATCTCTCTGTTTATTGCGTTTTGTTTGATAATAAACTATTATGTTATACAGATATTGAGTGCAGACTGTGTGTTAGTATGTCTGTGTAAGATATTCTTAATAAATAAATTATGACAAGTTTGTCTCACGTGCAGCGTGTTAGAATGCTGTACAAAACAATTTTAAGGTTACATCGTGGTTTACCGACTGAAATGCAATCCTTGGGAACTAATTATGTACGAGATGAATTTAGAAGGCACAAAAAATGTAATGAAACTGAAACAAATATTTTTTTAAATGAATGGACAGTGAGTAACATTGAGTATTGTATTCCAATGATTCTTTAGAAAAATTAGATTACCTTTCATTTAGTTGTCTTATGACAAATGTCAAAAGGTAGGATATAAAGAACTAATTCTTATTTTATGCCTAAAAATGATGGTTTGTGAATTGAATAATGACAATTATTTTTTCATTGTAGAACTATGCAATAATGCTTGCTACTCAGCTCGGATTAAAGGGGCCGCATACTGCCAAGCCATTAGGTGAATATTTAACGCAAGAGGATTTTGAAAAATTTAGAGATGAACAACTATACCAGTTGTATGAGTTAATGAATGCAGTAACTGGTAAAACAGAAAAAGATACAAACTAAATATAATCTAGTCGCCCCAAAATATTAAAATTTCCTACATTGTACAGTTGATGAAGTATATCATGTTGTGTATTATAATCATGTGTTATTCACATAATTTATAAATGTAATAATTATAGTTTTCATGTACATAAATTTTAATTAACATTGTACATTTAAACAGAATATTGAAATATTAGTGTTTAAAGACAGTGTTCAATAAAATTGTACATATTTATCAAACATAGTAATACATATCTATGTACCTAATGTTATAATAAATATAAAATGTGCTCCAACGATTTCATGAATCAGTAAATCATATCTGAAATGAAGATGAAAGAAATCTGTGGAACATGTTAATGTTGGAGACAAATTTTGGCAATTAAATTACACAATTGAAAAAACAATAGAACCATTTATTATAACTGTAAATGATAGTTCTGGTAGTTTATAATTATATACAGACTGGATGTACAAAATATGTAATAAATTGATAAATTATGTATAGAAAAACATTTTTTTGTAACTTATTTTGTACTTTAATTTATCTTGTTACATATTTTAGTTCAAAATATCAAATTAATATTGGAAATAAGGAATTATTGTTTAGAAAATTAACTTCGTATTTTCTCATGTGCAAGGATCTGAAAATTGGGTTTCGGCCCTGTTCTGCTCAACCGTCGTTTACGTGCAACTGTTTAAATTTCCCGCCAATTCTTGCTAAACAGAGTTACAGTTAGATTGCAAAATCAACTTATGAAAGTATAACCTTAACAGTTATTTTCGATACAAAAGCAATTATATAAATTTTTAGATATATTCGTAAAATTATAAGTACTTTATTAATAAAGAAAAATGAAAGCTTTTAAAGAATCAGCTAGTTTAATTCTAGCAGCTCGTTACATGAAAAAATGTATTCGTCCTTCGATTCCTCTAAACGTAAGTAATAAAATTTGTTGCTTATTTTATAATTGTTTATGATTGGATGTTATTTTAGTTTATTGTCATATATAATAAAAAATAAATATTGTTAGATATTATATCAAAATTTAAAAGTATATAACTGTTAATTGCAATATTGTATTGCTGTAACTGTAAGAGTGCGCGAAAATTTAAATACTTTAATAATTATACATCTCATTGTCAAGACACCGAATTAGAGCTATTTATTAAATATGAAAAAGAAATGTAGAAAATATTGTGTAGTTTCAGTATAATTATAATTTACTGTGCCTGAAAAGACATCATAATTCAAACTTTCTGCCGAGTTCATACGTATTCCCTGGAGGAGTAATAGATCCATCTGACGCGGACTTAAAGTGGCACAATCTTTTCTCCACATTTGGTTTTGACACCAGCAGCTTTATGTCTTTAACTCCAAACACTGCTGTACGACCACGAATTTTTAAATCGAAACGAGACGAATTACCAAGAGAAATTTCGTTACGAATTTCTGCCATTCGTGAAACCTTTGAAGAATGTGGTATATTAATTTGCAAGAAATCACGAGAAGACCACACACATTCCGAGTGGGCACAAAATATTGAAAGTAATTCTCTTAATAAATTCGAGTTTCGTAACAGTTTGAAAGTTTGTTCATTATAGTTATGAAACACACGTTTTAAACAAAATAGCATAATCATAAAAATAATAAAATTTTGATTATTTAGTTTCCAAAAATGAATTGCAAAATTGGCAAACAAAAGTACATAACGATGCTACGGAATTTTATACTTTATGTGAAAATTTTAAATGCTACCCGGACTTATGGGCTCTCTACGAATGGAGCAATTGGTTGACACCTACTTATTCTCCCAAGCGTTACGACACCGTCTTTTATTTAGCCTGCATACCAATGATGCCGTACGCTAAGTTCGAAGTTACAGAAATGGAGGATATGAAAGTAATACTCTACTTATTAATACGTTAATAGAATGATTTGCATCTAGCGAGAATATGTTTTGTGCCATACAGTGGGATACGCCAGGGAATTTCATATTTTCTTCTTCGGGTATTTCGTTACCACCTACACAACAATATGAAATTGCAAGAATAGCAAACTTTGAAAGCATAGACAATTTGCTAGATTTTGCCATTGATCGTAGCAAAATAGGAGTGTGTTTGAATTTGCCAGTACGTAATACATTTTTTTAAATTTATTTTAAATTTCAACTTTTGAATGATTTTAGTCAAATGTATGTGATTAGGTGAAGGTGGAGTTACGGGATGGATGCGTGCACGTTTTGCCAGGAGACACAATGTATCCTAAATGCCCTAGTTTGTTCAACAAAGAAGTAATCGACAAAACAGACATCACTATTGGCGAATTTCGAGATATGTCATCCGTAAAAAATAGAGTGGAACTTTTCAATCTCGAAGTAAAGGAGCTTTTCGTTCAAAATTTCGAGAGTATAGATGGTCATTTACCTCCTATACAACTAAAAAATATTCGCGTACAACAGACACATAAAAAGTAGAAATTGTGATACAACGCAATTTGTGATATTTTCATGATTAGTATATAATTTTACATGATGTTTGAGTAAATGTTTCGTTTCTATTGCGAAAGTTAACTATGATAACAATAATTGTAAATAAAAGTGCACTTCAAGTTATACTTCGTATCCTTTTATTTCTAAATATTTGGAAATTTTGTGTCGTACAATGTAAACTGCTTATTTAGTAGCAATTTGTGTATTCCCCTTTCTATCACAGCTCCTTCAAATAACTGCGGGAAAAAAGCGCGGTAAACCTGATGATATAGAGTAATGGCTGCATAAGTTCTTTGAGCAAAAGTAAGTGTTTTAAAGTCGAACAAATAATAAAAATGATTGTTCTCAGTGAATAAAATAACGTTTACTAAGTATGTGTAAACTTTCTTGCGTGCGTTGTTAATCATTCAATCATTTTTTTCTTTGTTATAAATCACTTCAAAAGACCAATATATGAAAGTAAAGATTAGAATGTTTAATATAATTGAAAATAAAGAATTATGATACATTTGTCTTTTAGAACATGGAATATACAAAACGACGGCGATTTACAATTAATGTTGAAGCTAGTAACCTTCAAGATATTTATCAACATGACTTGCAAATGTATGATTTCCCTCCAACAGGTGAAATTCCATTTGTAGAATTTCAACAACTGGGCATGGAAAGATTAAAACGTAAGTTTTTGGCTGACTAGAAGCTGATGACTATTCAGTGATTATTTTTTTATGCATTTAACTCATAAGAAAATTGAATAATGAATGTTATTTCAAATGAAGTTACTTGTACATATATATAAATATATAATTTTTTGTAGTTCTACAAAATATTGAAAACAATGCAGTACGAACAGATTTAAAGAACCTAAAGGATCGTAAGGATGATCTAAGTGCAGTTCTAGGAAAAGCAGGTCTTAAAAATTTTGCACATCTCTTAGATGCGAAGGGATGTAAATCTTCTACCGAAATAGATTTACAACGTAGAAAAATGGATCACGTATCGCATTTTATCATGAGATTATCATATTGCCAAGATCCAGATCGTCAAATGTGGTTCATTAATCAGGAAGTAGAGCTATTTAAATTAAGATTTGATTCATTAGACAAAGAAGGAATAAAAAAGTTACTTAATTTGCATGACGTCGAGTGTGAACAAGTAAGAGATGCAACTTATAAAATAAAATGTAAAGTGGTTACATAATAATTTCATAATCATTTTTCCAAAGATTACACAAGAAGAAAAAGATGAAATTGCAGATGAACTTACTTCGTCCAAGCCAAAAGGTATAAATATTGTTTCAACAGAATTTTATAAAGTGCCTTTTCAAAAAGTCACTGACCTAGTTAGATCACGCAAGGTTTACCTTACTCAAGGAATGGCATATATTCCACAGGCAGACTTAGTGTCTCTGTTTGTTTCTTATTTTAGAAAAAATTTATACGATGGTATGGAGGTAAGTTTTATCAAGATGTTACATTAAATTCATAAAGTGTTTAAATTTAAATTCAATTGAATATATTTTTATTATACAGTATGCAAAAAACTATGTTTCAAATATATCTGACGATGAAAGATTAATGTCTTATCTCAAATCATTGCCTGATTCTTTCTCTGGTATGACACGTGTTGTTTGGTCGACTACCACTACCCCTGTGGATAAATTAGACGAGGTAATTAATTTGTTTTCCATATCTTTATTTTTGTTCACTATTGTTTAACTTTCAGTTATCAAAAACCTCTTATCCTTTGTGTATGAGAGTATTACACGAAGCACTTAGAACTCAGCATCATTTAAAAAATAGTGGGCGTATTCAATATGGTTTATTTGTAAAAGGTATAGGTGTAAAATTTGAAGATGCTTTGCATTTCTGGAAAGCAGAGTTTACGAAAAAGATTGATTCAGATAAATTTGATAAACAATATGCTTATAGTATAAAACATATGTTTGGTAAAGAGGGAAAACAGACTAATTACACTCCTCTTGGATGTCCAAAAATTATAACTTCTACCGTGGGTCCTGGAGAATACCATGGCTGTCCTTATCGGCATATGGATTCTGAATCATTAAAGCAAAAATTATCTACTTACGGTGTACCAGCAAAAAGTAAGAGTACTATAACTTTGTTTGTGAAATATCAATCCCGATACTTACAATTTTGTGTGTTTCAGATGTAAATGAAATAGCAGACAAAGCCAAGAGTGGTCATTATCTTCCTGCTTGTATAATGTATTTTGAGGTGTTACACAACTGTCGGCTAGATAAGGCGATTCTTCATCCAAATGTATATTTTATGGAGAGTCGAGCCATATTGACTAAAGATAATCCTACAGGCGAAGGTAACCTAATTTTTAAATTTAAAAATTATGATTTACCATTATAAATAAATGTGACCTTTTTTATTTTACGCAGAATTCGAAAACAACGAAAGATTTTCACAAAGTGGAAGATTTAATGAGAGAATAAGTAACACACCTGCGAGAACTCCTATAAGAAATAATGATAGAGCGATCGGTACCCCTTTAAGGAATAATGATAGGTCGATCGGTACCCCTTTAAGGAATAATGATAGGTCGATCGGTACCCCTTTAAGAAATGATAGATTAATCGGTACCCCTTCCAGATATATAGATAAAAATAGTACACAATCCAGAAGATTAGATAGAACAAGTATAACCCCAATAAGGGCTGGTAGAGCTACTCCAAAAAAGCTAGACATTAATCTCAACGCCGATGATATCGCCGAATTAATGAGTGAAGACATGTGAAAACAAATAAATAGTAAAAATATCATTGAAGAATTATTAGTCATATTTTTTATTATAAAATAAATATTATTTTTATAACTTGTCTAATTCACATTAATTATTTCCTAAGTGACATTGCGTTATACGTAACTGTTGACCTCCTTCAATGATCTGGACGAGAAGTTTGCCCTCACATCACGTACCATTGACTCCACAAGTCTCTCCAAGTTGTATCGATGTTGCCATCCCCAATCTCGTCGCGCTTCGCTGTCATCGAAAACTTGTGGCCAACTTTCAGCTACAACAATTTAAATAGTATAATCTTTTATTTAATCAAATGCATCGACGATTAATACACCTAATAGTATAATTAATTAACCAATGTATTGTCGTCCATCTGGTTTGTACGTAATCTTTAATTCAGGAACGTATCTCTTAAGTTCGTTGAATAGTTCTTCGGGTGTGAAGCTCATTGCAGTGACGTTATAAACTCGCCTTTGTAACAGTTCAGTTGGAGTATTCAAAAATTGAAACAACGCAGACAGACAGTCCTCTATGTACATCATCGGCAGTCTCGTGTAAGGTTCTAAATAACACTCGTATGTTTTATTAAGTAATCCTTCGTAGAAAACTGCGACAGCGTAATCTGAAAAAGAAAAATTAAAGTTTAACTCGTCGCATAATTATTCTTACAGAAAATAAACTCGACCGCATTGATTGTATCACGGTTGCCACTTCGCAAATATGATTCTAAACAAATTTTGCCGCATATCGTAGTTTCTGATTCGTCTATGTAGTCACTCCATGGTTTACGCATCAGGAGATAAGGGAAACGCAAAGAGCGATCTCACGGCTCATGATCAAGAGACACTCAACAATTTACTAATACTATTGTCCTTGAGGAACGATGGATTGCACTATTATGCAGTTACTCTAATATGGAATGTGTTCTATTTCTTGGCACAAAAGATTATATTTGTAATAAAATTCTGGTCGTTGAAAAAAGAGGAAAAGGAAACTGATGTGTGCGGTGATTAACTCGTGATTATTCGTCAATGTTTTTTAAAATTGTCCGTGTATCGATTACCTGTGGTACCACCGCCCGGTGGATCACTGCTGACGACTCCCGGAAATCGAAGACAACGGAAGTCAAGTCCGAATCTATGATGATAATATTCACCTAAAAGTTCAGCGTGGACTTTACTGACACCATAAATAGTCCGTGGTCGTTGAATGGTAATATTTGGAGTGGGATTTCTTGGCGAATCAGGACCAAACGCTCCAATTGTCGATGGAATGAATATCCTTAATTTGTACTGTTTTGCCAGTTCAATAACATTGTGCATACCTGACGCAAAAACGAATCCTTAATAATAGTCGAGGTGAGAATTATTTCGTTAGATTGTACGTATCGTTTCTATATTAAACAAGAGTTTGTGTTTCTTTAGGGACAGCTAGGAAAAAATCCACTTTCACCGACGTGCTTTCCTTCGCGGCGGCGGTAACAATATAATTATTATCGTAACGACAAATTCACTTGGCACGGCATTCCATTTCACCCGAGCGTAGTCTCGAAAAGCAACGAAGCGTTTTTAGAAACTTTCGTTTTGAACAGTTCATTGAAGAAACAAAAAATCATTTTACCTTCTATGTTGACTCTTACGGCAAGGGGAACGTTTTGTTCACCGACAGCGCTGAGAAGTGCGCTAAAGTGAATCAGCCAGTCGATTCCATAGTCCACCACGATTTTTTGAAGACCTTTGAAATCAAGGATATCGGCGAAGATGAAAGGTCCGTTCGACAGGCTGTCTTCGGTCGGCTTGATTATGTCGGAGAGAATCACGTTCTCGTTTCCATAATTCTTACGAAGCAGTTTCGCGCACTCGGTACCCAACTGTCCAAGACCACCTTGCAAGAATGCAAATGAAAAAGAAATGATGTAATACAAAACACGATGCAATTGATGATTTACAGGAAATGTAAGAATGTTGTTTTCATCGTTGAACCGTCATCGTTGAAACGCGTTATTTTTTAATCGCTCCACGTATTGAAATTTTAACAAGGAAATATTACAAAGATAAAACTGATTTTATAATCTACATTCTAATTAGCTTCCTAAGATCTTACGTACCAGTGATAAGTATTCTCGGCATTTTCGTTGTAACGCTCGATCTGTTGTTTTCACTTTCTTTCGAGTCCCGAAGATAAGAGTTACGCGTAACGTGGGAGCATCTCAAAGTGTTTCTCGAAAATCGTTGAAAAATGTGTAGAAATTTGTTGGACCACATGTCTATTTCAAAACAAATCACACGAGCCTATCGGGAAACGGTAATGTAGTTTCTTTACCGCGGGATGAATACTTCCCGATTTAGTTTTAAACGCGTATCGCTGTAAAATTGAAAAGCACGGTGGTTAGCCGCGAACGAATCTTTCTTCCTTACAAATGTAACAGAAACAAACGCGACTGCTTTGTCTCAGGACTACGAAAGATCGATCGAGCCCCTCTGGTCTCAGTGAGGATAACTGGCTTAGGCTTGCTTGGTTGTATCATGTTATAACGTGGTTGATTCTGAAAACCAGTTAGAACACACAGATAATTCCCTTAGCTTGTGTTCGTGCGCCAATAGATGCAAGACCTTCAACATAATGATGTTGAATATATCGCGTAGAGATGTTTCAATTTATCGAAGACGACGAACATTACACATTATAATCTTTATTTTGCTGCCAATTTGTACTGCGATACTCGTAGCATATCGATTACTAGACACGATAAACCCAAGTATTTTTTCAAAAAATTCTCATTCATTTTATTTCGTGTACTGGTAGTTCGATCACGATTGTCGACAAATTAGATCGAACTAACGTGTCTCGTTTTCCGTGTCGAAACGTGGCGTACAAATAATTAACTATTCTTCAACGCGTCAAATAACAAAGGTGAAATGTTCGTACTCTGCGGTAGAGTAATCCGTTCGTTGATACGGTTTAGAATCGGTTATTGTCGAATATCTTATCTCGAGCGTGAAACATCGAATACCAAACTCTAAACGAAATGCTACGGTACTTGAATGGAAACATACATATAAAAAGATCGCCAAGTTTTTTGAAAGACGGGACCGAAAGAATCGCACAACAATAAGGCGAATTTGTTTGCGCGGGTTCGATACGTTGCATTCTTCTCGAGTCGATGTTTTGCAGCGACTACTCTCACGCGTTCGTTGTTGTTTTGTTTCAGTTCGAAGATTTCGTACGTTCGACGCGTACCGTGTACGGAGATCCCGTGCTTGCCGTTTGCCACGTGTATTCACCGACGTTGTTCACCGCACGCACCGTATGTTTCCATCGAACGTTAACGATGGGTCCACGTTGCGTACAGGCTCAATTAGAGCCGCGAAGATACAACGAGATCGTATTGTTGGTACCGTTGCCGCATCTCGAGAAGAAAAAAGTTGGCCCGAGAAAGATGGAACTCGTGGCATCTGGACTGGAACCCGTTTAACTGCACGTTTCTGAGAAAATCGTAGATCATTACGATCATTGTTGACTCGAATCGAAGAAAGCTCCAACATCGTTACGAGGACAATGCGAACGCAACGTGAGGACGATCGAACGGTATAACGATTATCGTATCGATTTAAACAACGATCTCCAAAGATTCCATTCTGTAATTTCGATCGATGTACGCTACGACGCGTGTAAAATATAAACGGAGAGAAACGTTTACTCGTAGATAATCTCGATTGCACTTTGTCTTCCAGATAGCCGCGGAGATTTCACGAGGGTTCGATCCGGTCGAGTCCGTTCGAAATTCCACGGATGTCCTCGCTGCTTCTGACAAAAGGACTCGGACACGTAAAATCTTCGTTTACGAAATATGTCGCCCGTCGTCAAATCGTTCGAACGCGAAGATTCGGTGGAAAGGGAAGAATTTCCTGGAAGCGTGCCTTCACGGTGGTTGGACACGGCACTTCGCAATTCTCTTTTCGTCCCGCTCGCCATCGCCCACGCCACAGTCATCTTCTCCCCTCGACTTTGTGCATCGGCACGCTTTGCGGAAAACTTCTTCGTGTAGTTAGTCCGTGCCTGGCCGTAACGAGAGCACCGAGGCTCTTGCTCGTGTCGTACCGCGGGTGCAAAACGCGTCGTTTGTTGCTCGCTAAGCTTTGCGAACAGGCTGTGATAACACACTCGTTGCTCGAGGAAACATCGAGGGTCCACCGCGAACCGTCGAGTCTCCTAGGAGAACGTCGAGCAACTTTTTCTTAAGGGATAACGTAACCACGAGCCATGACGAATCAACAGGTAGGGACGACTCGAAGCACCGAAGGGGTGGGACGGTGGAAATTGTTAAGAAATTGTTGATCGTCCTCGCGCGACCGCAGACTCGTTTTTATCGTTCGACTCGATCGAGGTACGTTCGAAAGGTACACGACCTTACGTCGAGGTTGCATAATTCTCGAACGCGTTGCGCTCGTTAGGGCACGATGAAAAACGAGAGCGGGGAAAAATGATGGAAGTTCGCGTATCACTTTCACCGAATCGATACACGACCACGGTGTTTCGACGATAGTTACCGGCGGTGTGGTTGACAATGCAGATTGCCGCTGCTGCACCTGTATCAATTGTACACATTGTAAACTAACAGGCGGTACGCAATAGGCGATTGTGTGTCGGCCGTTTGTGGTAGCCATCGGGCACGAATCACGCGGAAGATCCGCTCGTCGTGTTACGCGCGACAGAGAGGACTCGTTCGGTATCGAACGAAGCTCGGTTTAGCGATTCATCGAACAACGAACAACGATCCACCGAGCGATCGGGGACGTACCAGTTCCAGACCGCGATGCAAATGCAGTCACGTGAGTGCAGCGACCTGTATTCCTCGATTCTGACGCGCTCCCTTAAATATCCGACCGAACGCGTCGTCTGGAATTGTACGCGCTGCATCTTAATTGAATCGTTTTTTTTTTTTTGTTTCTTTCTTTTTTCTTTTTTTTCTATTTTATTAACGATCACACGATATCAACATTCTTCATGTTCGGCTGCCTTTCCAGGCCGTCCGATTGTTCGTACTTACGGAAGACGTTATGAAACACACGTGGTCACCCGTGACAACATCCTAGGAGAATACCTTTGTTTTCGTTCTGGCCGATAGAGCGAAGGGACGTCTTCCGCGTGAAGCCCTTCGAAACCGAACGATTCGTACAGGTCGCTCGAAGTTTGAAATTTTTTTTCTTTTTTTTTTTTCTTTTTTTTTTTTTCTTTTTTCGGATCGTTGTCGTCTTCGTCGGTTGTTTCAGGCGACGACGAATCGCTACGGGGCAAGATTGTCCTAGCGGTGTTTAGCTTTGCTTACGGTACAAAACACATTAATTTTGTCGTTTACAACCGTGACGTGTAGCCAGCAAGATATATACCCACACACGTACGTACACGTGCGTTCCTCGGTTCCACGCGTAGGGAACACCGTGACAACCAAGGACAATTCTAACACCTAAAAAAAAAAGAAGAAAAAAAGAGTGCCTCGTGAAAGTCGATACGTAGTTTTTGTGAATCAAAGCAAGGAACGGAATATTTCGTCGCGCGGTAGGAACGAGGTGTCTCTTGACATTCTTTCCACTGGACAAACAATCGTCTTCGATATCGAACGCGAACCGGTCGAAGCGCGAGATATATGATTTCTTTTTGCAGAAAATGCGGGACTGGTATTTAAGGACGTAGACCAAGGTCTAAATGCGCGATGGTTAAGCCCCCGGAGGGTGGAGGCCTCTTTTTAACCGGCTGGTTTCTGACACTGTGTTGCATCGGTGTCGGTGGCCAGCCGAGTTCGGAGTACGGGTGTCCTACTCAGGAGAGGATTCTGCCTTGCAGATGCTCGACCCGTGACATGGAGATACAGATATGGCAAGTGTACGCGCCGATGAAAACCACCGATTCACGTGCACCGGTTCCGAACGAGCTTCCTGGTCAACGCGAGCGTCACGCGCGAAACTCGTCTCGAACGATGATTTATCGTTTTTTCTTCTTTTTTTTTTTTTTCTTCGCTCGAGACGCGTGCACGTCAGCGATCCAACGATCGCTTCGAAAACAATTACAATGTCACGAGGTAGCGCCGTACGCGACTTTTCGTTTCCCAACGCGAGTAAAGTTTCTCTCTCGAATATGGAGATTTCTAATTTAATCGGAGAACTGGTTTCGTGCGGGATGCTCTGCCGCAGCGTTTGATGCAAGGAGCTAGAAAGAATGCTCCCCGGAGCGATGTTCACGGTGCGTGGGGTCGTTGACCAAAAATTCTATACCGTGGCGACGCTTTCGATCATTTGGTTATTTAGCTCGCGTGAATTCCGATCGATGGGGAAATAATATTTTTCGAAGTTTCGGTATCCATTGTAGGGGATCCTCTATCCAGGTCTGCGTGTATTTATACCAGACGAATTTTTTCGTATCCGGTGCACTCTGTCTCCCGAATAACTGCTCAGCCTTTTCTTCGTAATTTCGTCTATTAGTGTCAATTAAAATTTTTTGCACGCTAATACATTCGCGAACGAACGACGAAGTTTCCTCGTTAAGAATAAATCCACGCGCAATCACGCTCGAATTATTTTCAATTGTACGTTATTCGAATCGCCGTTGGAAAGTTCTCGATTAGGTAAATCGAAATTAACCCGAGCGGGGTTGCGTTCGGACGAATTTGTTTCTCGAGATAATATCGTCGCTTCGTTCTGGCGATACTTTCGCGGGGATATATCGGAAAAGTTTCGATTTTCGCTGACTCGTGACTCATCCCACGAATGACTCAGACCGAAACTCGGTGCATTATCTCGCTCGTTCGCCATGTATTCCATATCGTTCTCTTCGTCGAACGATACGTGCGAGGTACGATTACGGATCGAAATAAAATAGGTCGATCCTTGAAAAGAAAGTCGCTACCTGGTCTAATGGAACAAAAGCTGACCAAACGCCCGATCAGTTATCCGGGATGCAGTGCTCGTTCGACGTAAACGAAAATTAACCGCTTTGTTGGTTTCATCGGCGACTTTTTTCGTGGAGAATTGAAAATTGCGTTTCGAACCTTTGCGAATCCTTGTCGAACGATCTAACGCGCATTTTTATACGTATTCTCGTCTTTGACCCTTTGGACTCGAGAGGAGCCTGTACCTTTTCCAATCTGGTAAAACTTTGTGACTTGGAGTTCAAATTGGAATTTAACTATCACACTCCCGTAAGATGTAAACGTATACACGCAAAGTATTAAAATAAAAATGTCCCAGATGAACGTTACCATTTGAAAGATTTTATCGAGTCGCCAGTTTCTCGTAGCGAGAAAGCTTCGAGCGCAAATTTAAAAAAGAGCACCTTTCTATCTTTTCCTGTAAAATTACAACGCGAAGGAAAAAAAAATGTACCATATCATATAATGTACCAGTTGTGTATTCAACGAGGATCCGTACAAGTTCGAGACACGATGTTTCTACGTCCCTTGAGACATCGTCGACGAAACAGAAACAAAACCCGTGGATTTCGTTCGTAATTGGACCTTAAACACGTAACAAAGATGGACTGATTCGCGGTCCTGGAAGTAGGTGCAGCCACAGCGAGCTACCGAAAGTTTTGGAAGGTCTGAAGGCGGTGAGCCATTATCTGGATCGGCCGGTGGACGAGCTGATCCTGGAGAACAACAATCTACCGAGTCTACCGGGCAGAGTATTCGCGACGTTGCGGGTTTTGCGTTTAATGCTGCGAAACAATCGATTGGAGAGGGTGTCACCGGGCTGGCTGGAAGGTCTCCACGATTCACTTCTGGAACTGTTCGTCGTGGAACCGGACTTGCGTTCGTTGCCGGTGGACAGTCTGGAGGATCTCCAAGGTCTCGAGGCGGTGACACTGCAGAGTCGTGTGATGAAGAAACTTCCGAAATTCTCCGGACTGGCCAAGCTCAGATACCTACAGATCAACTCTCCAGCCCTGTTGGAGCTCGCGTCGCGTAATTTCCGTGATCTACCCGGTTTGGAGCAACTCCACGTCTTCGGTAGCTCGCGTCTGATACGCTTAGAGGCGGGACTGTTTCGCGGTCTGCCGCGGCTCGAGTTGGTGAACATCACCGATTGCGGTATCCATTGGGTACATCCCCGCGCGATGATCGATCTACCGGAATTGAAGGAAATCTCGTTGGTCGGTAACTCGATAGTGGACGCGGCGATGATCGGTCGTGCCTGTACCGATCTACCGTCTTTGTCGGCGATTCGGCTCGATCGTAACCGGATAAACCGTCTCGGGGAAGGCGCGTTCGTCGATCTCCCGGTTCTCTCGCGTCTTTACTTATCGAGGAATCAGATTACCGAGGTGTTCGCCGGAGCGTTTCAAAGAATGCCGGCCCTGAAGACCGTGGATCTCAATCACAATCTGATACATCGCGTGCATCCGGAATTCTTCCCGCGGCGGCCCGGTAACGTGCTCGAGGAGATCTGGCTGATCAGTAACGATCTCAGCCACGTGACCGAGCTCAGATCGATCATGGAAGCGTTGCCGAGACTGAAGTTCCTCGACGTGAGTCACAATCAAATCGAGGAGATACCATTCGGCGCGTTGAGGGGTCATCCAACGTTGGAGAGGCTTCACCTCGATCACAACCGCGTGGCCTTTCTGCAAAGGGAGACCTTCACCGCGATGCCCGCTCTCAGGGAACTCCGATTGAAAAACAATTCTCTGTCGAACCTGCTGGAGGCGCCGTTCTGGGACCTGCCTGCCTTGAAAGTGAGTCCCGCGAAACCGTCGTTGTTCATCGTAATACAGCGACACTTGCGATTTTCAGGGCCTGGATCTATCCGAGAACTACTTCCGTCACGTGGAGCCGCGTTTGTTGGCGAATCTACCCAGCTTGAGACGTTTGGACATCAGCGGGAACGCGATCGGGCTCATAGAGCCGGAATCGTTCCTAGGCACACCGGTCCTCGAACACATCAACGTTTCCGGGAACGCGCTCTCGGTTCTCCATCCGCTAACGTTTCATCATTTGAACAACCTGTACGAGCTGGACGTCGGCTGGAACCGAATGCTCGAAATCGTTCCCGGTTTACCGCGAAACATCGAACACCTTCATATGCCCATGAACCGTATCGTTGTACTTCCGGCCGTCTCGTCTCAGGATCTGGCCCTACCGGTGCTCAGATCTTTGGATCTCAGCGCGAACGGAATCGAACGAGTGTCACCTGGTAGTTTGACCGATCTATCGAGCCTGAAGAAACTGATCATCGGTTACAATTCTTTGAGAATACTCGAGGACGGTGTTTTCGACGGACTGTCCAGGTTGGAGCAGTTGGATCTTAGATACAATCGACTGGTCACGCTACACGGACGTAGCTTCAGACCGCTCAGATCGTTGATGGATCTGAGCCTGCGGGGCAATCGACTGGAGGTACTCAGGCCGGATATCTTTCAAGAGAACGTGCGACTGCAGAGGCTGGATCTGAGCAGGAACAATCTCGCTCAGATCCCTCACGTGACATTCGCGAACACCAGGTAAAATCGGACGAGTGTCGCGTCGGTTGGTTTCCGTATGAGAGACTCCAACGCGACTCTTGTCCGACAAAACGGTACAACGAGGAGGCGTTTCCTCCCTGCGCGTTAACACGCCGGCTGAAAAGCGGTTTCACTCGTGGTCGTTTGGTTGCGTCACCGACAAATGGTACCTAGAAAGTTCTTCGTGCTCGCGTTAAGTGTCCCCTTCTAGCTGCGAGCTGGCACCATCCTGGCGTGTCGCTCATTTTCTACCAGGTGCTTAGCGTTGCTTTAGCAATGGACTTAACGTGCCTCCGTTTCATCGAAACGGAGAGACTGTTTTCTCTCCGACGATCGAGAACCTGGACATTTCGTTCGAAATACCGAAATTTTACGATCACTCCGGTCGATGATTCGTTCGAAACGCGTACAGATCTTGACGCGATCGATCTTAAACGCGACACGCGATCGAATCGGTGTCCACCGATCTGGCCAGGTCGGAAACGACTCTTTCCGTTAATGACTCGATGTCAAAGGGAGGAAACGACGTTAATTGCAGAGACCTTCGGGAACTGTACGCGTCGCACAACACTTTGACCGAGTTACCCGGATCGTTGCACGGCTTAACAGCGCTTCAGGTTCTCGACTTGAGCTTCAACAAGCTGAACATCCTGTCGCCGGAAACCCTCAGCAGCCTATCGGCCTTGCTCGAGCTGAAGCTGGTCAGAAATCGCATCCGTGAACTACGCGAGGGCGCCTTCGACGGTTTGCCCCGGTTGTCCTTGATCGATCTCGAGAACAACGATCTCAGGATCATCGAGAGGAACGCCGTCAGAGCGCTGCCGGAATTGCAGGCGTTGCGACTCGGGAAGAATCGATTGCAGGTAATCAAACGATTCTCGATTCTTTCTTCGAGACGCGTACAGGTGTGCGTTCGGAACACAATGAACACGTGTACTCGATGTACTTACAAGTACGCGAACATAATGAACACGTGTACTCGGTAAACTTACAAATACGTGAACACAATGAACACGTGTAATCGGTAAACTTACAAGTACGCGAACACAATGAACACGTGTACTCGGTGAACTTACAAATACACGAACAAAAGGAACACGTGTACTCGGTGAACTTACAAATGCGCGTTTTCTCGTTGTTTCGTTCGCAGATGATACCGAGCGGTGCTTTCACCGAGCTGCCGCTTTTGCAAAGCGCGGAACTTCAAGAAAATCGGATTCAGGAAATTGCGAGCAACGCATTCATTAACGTGCCTCACCTTCTCTTCCTCAATCTGAGCTACAATCATTTACCCGCGTTGGATTACGTTGGTTTGGAGAGCCTCCGTTCATTGGAGGTCTTGGACTTGAGCAACAATCGACTGGCCAGGGTGTCCAGCAATAGTTTAGCGTCGATGGAGTGGTTGGTCGAATTAAAAGTGCGTCGTGGAAGATTTTTTTTTACAGAAGCGTATTTATCGATGGTCCCTTTGGGAAGTATTTTTAATTGTTGCGTAGAACTAGAAATGTAGAAGCATGGAAAAACTTTTCATTTTCCGTTTTCAACGGGAGATCGTTGAAACGAAATTTTATTTCGTATTTTCGATATGTTCACGAATATACGAGTTAGATTTCTTAGTTTAATTGTACGGTAATAGTTTACATTGAGTTTGTAATTTAAACTCAAGAGAACGAGGTAGAACGAGGATTGATTTTAGATTGAAAATTCAATAATTTACCGTATAATTCTCACTTTGTTTCTCAACTCGTCCACGAAAAATCGAAAAGAGAGTTCGGATGCCACTCTGTGTAACGTTTGAAAAAGAGGGTGTGCGAAATAATTGCGACGAGAGTCGATTTTTCGTAACGATCGCGTTAAATGAACGCGAAAAATGAAAAAAAAAAGAAAAAGAAAAAATTACACGACGTCGGGGATCGACTTTAGTAATAACGGAGAATACTTTCTCGTCGAGAGTGAAACTTCTCCACGAACCGTGGTGCGAGGCCACGTTCGTTATGCTAGCAGAGCAATTATTCGTATAGCTGAATCGTTAATTAGAGAGATAGCGGATCGTTTTACATACGTTTTCCACTTTGCCCACAGATGGATAACAATCGAATTTGCGCCATCCAAGGCTCCCCTTTCGATGAAATGCCGAGGCTTCGAGTTCTCAGTTTGAGAAGCAACCGGATGGCTTCCGTTTCGGAAGCGGCGTTCAAACGATTGAGATCGAACATTGCTGTTTTGGATATCGATGGTACCCGAACATCATTCTACATCGGTGTTTTACAACGGAGAAGCGAAGTTTCGAAAAGAAGACGTATCGATCGTCGTTACTTACAAATAAGTTTAAATTAAAAAATTCTTAATCAACGAATGAATCGTCGGTACGAAAAGTTTTGGAAGTTGTTATGCGCTTCTCGTACACTCGATTCGTAATTGCAGAATCGATGGAAATATTGGTTATTTTACCCAATAGGGAGAACTTTTGCTTACAAAATTCAGCGACAATATTTCCTATCCGGGAACTATTGATTTAACCATTACTTTTAAATGTACCTGAATACTTTTTCAGTTACACTTTACCACAAAGAAACAATTTCCAACTTCTACGGCAATACTTTTTCCTATTGTTTAAAATTTTCGATCAAACGCTCTGTTGAACGCTCTCCGTATTAAACTACATCGTCCTGGCTACATAACGCCGCTAATTCCGATACCACATTGTTAAGGCAATCCACTTTCGTGCTCCTGTGGGATGTTGTGGTTGCGAGGATGGTTGCAGCAAGCCTCGTCCGAAGGTCCGAGATGCGCCGATGGATCTCTGTTCAAAGAAATTCGACTGTCGCGACAGGATTGTCAACGAGAAAGACAAATCGATCCAATTCATCCCGGCTGCGAAGCTGAATTCATCGACTCGGCGCCCTATCCTGTCTCCTCGTCCAGTGAGTAAGATTCGCGCGAACAATTTTACCAACCGTGTGAAACATTTACGTTTCCCTCACTTCCAGTTTTCGGAGCAACGGAGATTGTACCGCTTCGAATGCACATAAAGGAGTCATCGACGCGAAAGCCTCCCAATAATCCGGACTCCGAGTACTTCTACGAGTACACGGATTATCAAGAAACTAAAAACGACACGTCGAACGGGACATCGGTTGAGTCGTCGGTCACGGTGCCAACGGACACCGTGAACGTCCTTCATACACAGGAGAAGGTACAAACTCGAGCGAACAGTACCGTTCCAGTGAAGAAGAACACTTTGATGCCCCCTTCTCCAAGTAGCTCGGGCTTTACGTTTTTCGGGGTACCGTTGCCCAGTCTCAATTTCAATCTATGGGGAAACACAGGGAGGAAATCCGAACGGAAGAATTCATCGGATAGACCCGGTAGGGGCCGTTACAGAACGTTTCCACCAACCGAGCCAGAGATTCACAGGGGCGGTTTCGTACCCCTGCCTCGTGGACAGAGCGGTTTCGTGCCAATCGTTGATCCCAGACTGACCTACCAGAGGCAAGTTAAAAACGAAACCACGAGCAAGCAGAATACAAGCATCGCGCTAGAGGAGAAGAAACGATGGAGAAGCGGGAACGGTACTGTGGTGAAGATCGAAAGAAGCCAGGTTAGAACGAACAGACCGAAAACAGGTATCAAAGAGAGGGAAGAATTGTCCACGATGGCTACGAACGTACCCGATCCTCGAGGGCAATCTTCCAACAGAAGTAAAAGGTAAGTGTCCAAAGGGACGGTGGCTGGAGGATTAAGAGGAATAAATTCTTGCGTTAACACGATTCTGTTGAAGTTCTGGTAATTCGACGAAAAGCTCGGATTCGAGCACCGCGGCGGACGAGTCCGGCCAAGAAGCTAACGAAACCTCCGTGGCGACTAGGATCCACGATGACGAGGTAAATCGAACACCGAGCAAGGTCGAGGAGAATCCTCGAACAGAAGTAGCGAGTAGAATCGTTTGGACGACACCGAGAACGATTTTGGAAGCGACGAGAGGACGTTCCGTTAAGGAAACGACGATGGAAACACTGAAAGGAGAGAAAAACACATTCTGGAATTCCAAGGGAATGGAGTTTCAAGAAACATCTACCTCGACAGCGACGAACGTTCGAAACGAGCCGAGTGGTAAAGACACAGTTTCAATTACGATTGTTCGATCGTGGTTTTAGGTAAATAGTTTCTACCGTATTGTTTACAGACGACTCGAGGGTGACCGTAACGGAACAATCTACCTTTCGTTCGGCTCTCTCGGAGAATCGGCAAAACAACACCTCCGCGTCTCAGTTTCCTCGGGAAACAGAAGCATCGGCTCTTTCAGCGTTTCTGGTACCCGGCGGTCAAGTACCCTCCTCCGTGTCGGTATCAAATTTACGACCATTAGGGAGGTCGACTATAACGAAAGTTCCTTCGCCGCATCTTGGACTTTCCAGCGAGCCGGAGAAACAAAAGTCCGTGGCCGAGGCCGTTCAACGGAACGTGGAAAACGTAGAGGGCCAGATTCTTGACAAAGAGGAATCATCCGACGAGAACGCCGAAGTTATCGAGGACAGTTCGTTCAATTGGTATTTTCAACATTACAACGATACCAATTTAGAACCCTACGTGGGCATAGCGTACAGTGCAGGTGAAAAGACAAGTACGTGTCGATGGACCCTATTAGGTCAGATATGCCTTATTTTTTACACTTTCGTATAGAAACGTAAAAGATTAAACATTCTAAACGATTAATTTATTAAGCGATTAACGCGGAATTTCCATTTTTTAAATACGCGGAAAACGTTGAGCAATTTATTTCGCGAATGAAAGACGAAGAGAATCTATATAGGTTTCTTAAAAAATAAATTAAGAAATAAGTCTGTTAATGAAAAACAGCGTGTATCTCAAATTATGTAACGTACAAGTACAAGCATGATAAAATGCTGTTTCACGGTACACAATTTTGCAGTTCGCGCGTACGTTTAAGTATGAGTTCGTATGATACAAAGCGAGGAGTGCACGATCGATTTGTACATCTCATTTTGGTCTTCGTAGAGTCCCTTTGTAGTAACAAAGAATAAATAAAACCGTATGTTCAAGTGATCCATTCTTCTTTTTCTTTTTTTTTTTTTTTATTAATAACGCAGTGTGTTAATCATGAAAGCTCGAGTTCTTTAGAAAACATGTCTGTAGCGTCTAAACTGTCTATATTATGAGAGAGATATCAGATCGGAACTGATATCTTCGGATAATATAGGAAACTTTTATACATACGGGCAAATTGTTGACAGTGATTGAGCAGTTCACGAGAAAATTGCAATAGTTTGTTAATATCGAGACGTTATATAAAAATTACGCAGTTTCAAGTAGTCGCTTGTTCCTGACGAAACAAGGCAAGTTGATGGTAAGAACTCAGTAAACACATCTATTGTGTTATGCCGTATAAAAATTATTTAACGCTATAATTTTTAATAATTATGCTGTGTTTACTAGATTTAAATGGTGAAAATGTGTAACTGCGTTCCTACTATCGTATCCTTTGTCTAATGTACATTTTTAAATTCATACTATATTGGAACACTTTAAGAATAAGGTCATTCATGTTTATTTTTGGTGTTAACTCGAAATACCGGCCGTTTAAAAGCACGAAATACATTTGTACATGTATAAACAAACTTCGCGACTTTTGTGAACTTTCGTAAGATTAGGAGTCTCAAACGCACAGGTTAGTCTCGATTTCACTTTATTCACTGACTCTTAGCTTTTACTTTATCTTTCTCATCCTTCTTCTCCTCTTCTTTCTTCTCGTCCTTTTTCGTTTCCTTTTTATCCGTTTCTTTTTTCTCGGCGTCGCGATTTGTTAATTTATTATTAATCAAATTATGTAGCGCCACTATGGATCTAACAAGAGCTGCGAGATATACGACTAACATTTGATCATTCGTTTTTACGTACAGTGCATCGACGAAGCTACTTTGCGACATATCGGGTAGAAGATTAAAAATGTCCTGAAGTTGGTAAACTATCTGATGGTTTATTGGTAATTTACCACTGCCAACTTGAAGCAGGTAATCTCTAATTTCCCTAATTTGCTCGTGAAGACCTTTCAAACCTAATAACTGGTTTGTAATTCTCTGGCTAAGGGTACCAACGGTAGTATCTTTAATATCTCTTAACAAGTGTTCCACGCCTACTTCCTCTGCTTCCTCTGCGCCAATTTCGCTAGGGATGTGTTCAAAGGTTTTAGACGTCGGTGATCCATCCTATAAATAATTTCATCGCGTAACAGTTGCGTTAAAAATGATGAGATACATTATATAATAAAAAACTTACATCGTGAATTTCTTCAACGGCTTGATATGCTTCTGTAGGAAGCCCAAGATCTTTGGGTTTAGCGTCAATGATGACCAACACAGAATTAGGGCAATATCTCCTAATGAGTTCATTAATAGCAACATCGTTTTGATGTAGTTTAGGCCCTGTGTGATACCATCCTACTACCTTTTCACGGGCTAATAATATATACAATGTTAAATCGATGTTTTCATTAAAAAATTTCAAATTTTTGTATACAGATGCCAGCCTTACCGTTAACTTTTTTGAACATTCCATACATGTTTTCGAGATAATCATGGTCAAGAAACCATACATTCTTCTCTTTGTCATCTTCGTCAAAGGGCACTGTAAGAAAAACAATTGATTTTTCTAATTCGAATGTCTCATTTACTCAAGTTTTGGAATTTGGGTATAATTACTAAACCAGTTACACTGTAAATCACTGTGCAATCAAAAATTAAAATTCATTTACGAATTGATCACAAACGTAATAAATTATAAATACTTTGTCGCAAAAATAAGTAATAATTTTAAGAAGTTATAAACGTTGGAAGAGTCATTCTAACCTGCAAAACTGTTTGACACGTCCAGCACACCTTTAGCCCTCCAACATCCCAAAAGAACACCGACGACTCGCTTTTGATTGCCAATCTTTCCCATACGATTAAAATGGTCTACTACACTCAATAAAACCAAAGGGTGAACCACCACTTTTGTAGTCACAACCTCTTGACTCGGCATTTTTGGGCAGTTTCTTTGCTTTCCACAATGAAGGTAGTCACGTTAGAAACAAGTTCAAGTTACACGTTAATCTTTCGCTAAAAAACCCTTCTACATGCAACAATGTAAGTTTCGAAATTAGAGTAGAAAAATTTATAGACCACTTCTCAATGAATCTAAGAACAGTATTTACTATAAAATGAGTTAATTTATATCGTAGTGGTACTGGAAATATTATTTCCCAATGAATTGGCGATAAAAAAATAGATTTTATAAAGAATCTAATGGAAGTTTCTTCTAATTTTAAGCAAATCATGAAACGTGAAAGTTTTAGTTTATTTTTTCGTTTTACAGTTACAACAATGTTTCTACACTTATCGAAAATTCAAAGTAGTGTTACAGTTAGCAGCACTGTCAAGAAACATGTTTTTTCACAAGTGTATGCAATTACAATTGAATGTCATATTACTTTGCATTTAACCTGTTGCAAAAAGGTAGTTCCGTTTATTATAATATTTTTACAGTATACCAATTGTGAAATTGATACGAATAAGATGTTTTTGAATTGTGTTTCGATTGTAATTTATTGGAAAACAGATGTATCGTTTCACGTTTTCACTGCAATATCTCACTAATCAGTTATAGCTGAAAGGCGCGAAATTTCAAATCACAATTTTTTTTGTTATTCGAATGGAATATTTTTGATTCCAAGAAAGTCAAATATTTTTAAATCGGACAATCTAGTAAAGATGCTTCTTCAAAATTTTTGTATTATCTAAGTTCTGCTTTAGTTTCTTGTCACGTTTTCGTAAATAAACAATTTTCGAATTCTATTCTACAGGATGTCGAAGTCCATAGTATTCGTAACCGGAAATGCAAAAAAATTGGAGGAGTTCATAGCCATTCTGGGCAAAAATTTTCCACGAAATATCACAAGCATGAAGATCGATCTTCCAGAGTATCAGGGTGAAATAGACGATATTTGTCGCAACAAGTGCCGGGCTGCATCTGATTTGGTGAAGGGTCCGGTTATCATCGAGGACACCTGCTTGTGTTTTAACGCGTTAAAGGGCTTACCTGGTCCTTACATTAAATGGTTCTTAGACAAACTTGGCCCAGAAGGTCTTTATCAAATGCTTCATGGCTGGGAAGACAAAACAGCGGAAGCGGTCTGTACATTTGCCTATTGTTCCGGAGAACCAGAAGCACCTATTATACTGTTCCAAGGTCGAACTCAGGGAACCATCGTGAGTCCTCGAGGACCACGAGACTTTGGTTGGGATCCGTGTTTCCAGCCTCTGGATAGCGATAAAACTTATGCGGAACTACCGAAAGAAACGAAGAATCAAATTTCTCATCGCAGCAAAGCACTAGAGAATTTAAAACAGTATTTTACGAAGTACATCGAACAATGAATCAGTGCACTATTCCTATCCAAAGAACAATATTAAATATATAGTAATAAGTTTTTTGTAACACTGTTAAATACAAATAGTAGATCGATTGTTCCTCGATGGAACTTTCTTATTACTTCTTCCCTACCTAGCTGCGTGTTTTCCTTTACGAGCGACCGATTATCTCCAGAAAACACGCTGGGCACTTTGACCCAATATCAACACGAAGTTTCTTTCTATTATCGAAGGTGATTCGATGTTAAAAAATACATTTTAGTCGGTGTCACGATAGCGAGTGAACTCTGGGCTACAGCCCAAATTTTCATATTATTTATAAACTCGGCATATCGTTAATTGCACCGTTGCATCGATAGAGTTAATCGATTACCGGTCGCAGATCCATCGTTTCTTTACTGTTATTTTACGATTATTGGTTTACGTTTTCTGCAACAATAATATTCTGCTAAATAAAACGTAATAACAGTCAAATGTTGATCACGGTAATCAATACCGTGCGAATCGCGAGTAGTCATGATATTACGTTTATCAAAATGGTTGCTCAATGATGCAATAATATTTAATATGTTGTTATATTATTTTTACAAGAATAAACGTACAATTGTTAACGATGTTAATTTCATTTTATCGAATTTGGCAAAACGATCTATTACTGTTTTATTATTTTTATTATTGTTGTTCGTTACGAGCGACGGTAAACATACAATCGTTTCCGATTCGTTGCTATGGAGAGCATCGTTGATAAAGTTAATTAAACTCTTTGATTAAATACGCTTGGAACGCTGTGCTTTTTAAGCGTAAAGAAATCTCGAAATTTTTTATCCGATGTGTCATAGTTTCTTATAATAAATTCAATAATAAGTTCCAATTACTCTTACTTGTATTCGAATGTTGTAACATAATAGAAATCGTTTACAGGACGACTTATAAATATTCTTTATTAATTAATTTATCTAAATATGAAACTAAATATACCGATCGTTCGTTCGAATCGTGATTTCGAATTCTTGGTATAATTTTAAGATTATTTTCTCAGAAATATCAATGTTTTTCCGAAGTATATTTAAATTCTTGTGCAACGAAATTTTAATTTTTTTACGTTACTCGAGCGAAATATGTTAACGAGAACGTTGCGACACCGTGTATATAAATAAACCGCAGTTCCATTTAAATGTTTGTTACCGAATTACGGGAAAATTGTAAGAGCAAATGTCACCGAGTTTAAAGCGTAACTACAAGATGATACGACTTAAAATTTATCTAACGATGAAAGAATTTTCAAAAGGAAGACTCGTAGGCGGTGTCGACCATAGAACTTACGATACCTCGCTGATCCTTGCTTTTATAGCAAAAATATACTAGATAAGAATGATCGTGAATTAAATTTGGAAACTTTTTCGTTCCGTACCGATTATCGATGGAATCGATGCTAATCGAAATAACGATTCGTTTCTTTCTTCCCTCGAAGAATCGGTTTTTCCCATATTCTGTATTGTAGACAAGGTTTATCACGTCGATGTACTTTCGTTAATTAAAATATAATTCGTTTGCCGCGAACGAAACGAAGGAGATGAGAAAGAAATTGAAATGGAAACGAACGAGGAAAGAAACGAGTTCTATTACGCATTCAATTATCTATCGTTACGAAAACGCGAGAGGAAAACACGGAAAACCGCGAAACGTTCGCTCGAGGGGACATGGATATTTTTAAGAGTCATTCACGGGATGAAAAAAGAGTCGGAGAACGATGTCCGAACGGGTTATCTTTTGCATTGATTACACCGGCACGGTAACACCCTCTTGTGAAGGGTTATCGTTTACGTTTGCACATTCTCGTTGTACCCGGATTCGCCGATTTTTCGCCTTATAAAAGGGGCAAGCCGCGCGGTAGCGTCTACAGTCATTCTTCGAGTGTCGTACTACGATGAATGCCCTAATCGGTAAGTGAGACGATGAGATCATAGGTCGTTACGTTTCTTTTATTCCTCGCCGTAATTCAACCGTCTCTGTCCGTGAGCTCTCTACACGATCTATATAAGATTCTTTTCATTTTTTTCAGTATTATTGGGGTTGTTGGCGGCGGCGCAGGCCGTGCCAGGTACGTTGATCGAACTAGACGAACAATTTCGAATTTTCGAACGAACGTTCCCGTGTGTAAAAACGTATCTTAAAACGCGAGAATAACTTTATTTTTCAGCCTACTTCCCTCATGGTAAATTGGTCAAGTACAAGTACTCGGTGGACGTGAAGTCCGGTGTTATGTGGGCGCCGAACCAGTACGCCTCGAGTTTCGGTATAGAGTCACAGCTTCGTGTACAGCATGTGCTCAACGAACAGACCCTGACCAACTCCTATTACGTGGAACTGAGGAACGTGGTGCACACGATGCACAATGGGCCGGCGATGCACGCTCAACGTCCCGATACCAAGTTACTTTCGATCCGTGACGACGTCAAGCTGATCGAGAGCCCGTTCGCGATCGTTTTCGACAACAATGGTCGGGTAAGTGGTTGAAAACTTTCAAACGTTCGATCCAGCGGTAAGCGGTAGCTTTGAACGGTGAACATCCCCAACCGTTGGAATTCACACGTAAAATTCTCATCTTTAGCTGAACGGTGTGAAATTCCTCGGTACGGAGAGCGAATGGTCGAAAAATATAAAGAGAGCCATCGCCTCTACGTTCCAATTGGACATGGTTCACATTTTCGGACACAGCCCGGTGAAACCGAGCAGTTTCGTGACGCAAGAGGTAGGTAACGACTGATGGGAACATCCCGGGGATTGTGGTTAATGTTCTCTTTGGTTGTTACCACTAGGAAACCATTCACGGGTGGTGTCAAGTAGCCTACAACGTGCAACCGAAGCTCCAAACTTCTTCGTTCGATACGGAAACCGATAACGAGCTGACGATCACGAAGTTCCACGAACCGATGAATTGTACCGAATTCTCCCACCACACGTTCAACAGTATCGAGCACGATCGTTGCGAAATCGCGGAAGAGGTACTACCGAGCAATCGTGGATTTTCCTAAGCGTATCGAAATTCTTCTGTCTGTGACTTGATCGAACTTTTGTTTCCCCTGGGTACGCGCAGAACGACATGACCACCGCCAGCAGACGCGTCTTCGAAATCGAGAACTACGGTCATCAGATCCTTATAAAAAAATTAATCAGTCACGGAGTGATCAACTATTTCCCGTGGATGGCCAGACAGGAGTCGCACTACCTGCTCACCAAGTAAGTCGAGAATCGTGTCTCGTTCTTGACCCTCGTCTCGCCACGTCTGGGTCTCACCTTTGGAAATTAAGAAAGGTGAAACGATCGAATGTTTCCTCGATATGTTTGTGCAAGCGTGGCGAAGTTACGGGTCCGTTTGGACCCAGGCGTGGCCATTCCCGTGGTCGTACGAACCGCTGGTATCGCGAGGGTTGAGAACGTTCGTTCATTGAGAAACGTTTACTCTTGCGCAGCCAAACATTGATCTTCGATGGTTTCGAGCCCGAATGGCTCAACATACCGATATCGAACGTTCCGATGGAACACGTCGTGTACTCAAAACCGACCATGAATCACTTTATAACCGGCCACGTAGACCTGACGCAAGGTGGTCACCAAGTCAAGCGGATGGAAGTCATCGAGAAAGTGAAGAAGATGCTGGACGAGGCCGTCAGTTACCTCAAGGAGGACCACATGGAGAAGAAAGACCCCGAATGGAAGCACGGTCAGACGATCAACAGGCTTCTATCCGTTATGAGTTACATGAATCTGGAATCTTTGGAGGAGGTGTACAACGACATTAAGCATCCAATGGACGAGAGGAGAGCAATGATGAAGTGCGTGAATCGATGTTTATCGACTATAGGGAGTATCCGACGGGTGAATAACGATGATCCTTTCCCGTTCGTTTTCTTTTCAGAAACATTTTCCTCGGTATAGTGCCGAACGTGGGTACCACGGCCGCGTGTCTCTTCACGCGAAACGTGATTCTTCAAAGAACAGTTCCCGATTTGATAGCGCTCACGATGCTCAGCAAACTACCGATGAGCGTGAGACATCCGACGGAACTGTTGCTCAAAGATATGCAGGAACTACTGAAGAAGGACGAGTCTATTTCCATCGACGTGAGGAAAGCCAGTATACTTTGCTTCTACACCCTGGTCCACAAGACTTACAGGAACGAAATGAAAACTACTCAACGGAAGTTGTACCTGCAGGAGCTCATGGAGGAGCTTAAAGGTAACACTGTTTCTGCATTTGACTCCGAAATCTCGGCACGGTCTAACGATAGAACGCCTCGAAACCTTAAAGAAACGACCGACTCGAGCAATTAATCGATTTCTCGTACGTTTCACAGACACTCCTAGCGAAGAAATGAAGGTTACGTACTTGATGGCCCTTAGAAACGTCCGTCTACCCGAGGTACTGGACCTCCTCGAGCCAATCATCCGCGGCGATCTCGTCGTGTCCGATAACCTGTACATGATCCGCATCTACGCCATTTTGGCGATCAGGGACGTGGCCCACGAATCCCCGACTCGTACTTACGCTTTGCTCTGGCCAATTCTCAGCAACGTCACGCTTCCGGTAGAGCTCAGGATCTCCGCTTACGAAGTGTTGATGCACAATTTACATCATACCGGGGATCTGATGAACATGTACTGGTTCATGGTCTACGAGAAGGACGAACATCTCTACAATTATCACGTGGAAACGATCAAGGGGCTGGTGAACTCCGTCGATCCTTGTTCGTTACAGATTCGTGAAACCGCTAGGAAAATATTACGCTTTACGAGAATGAGGCACGTTCCTGGCCAACTGTCGACCAAGTTGCACATCGAGACCCATGACGAATCGTACGGACACGGCGAAGCCGTGAAAGCCTCCTTCATCCTTGATCGCAGATTCGGTCTGCCGTACATTGGCTCGGTTCATCTCCGTACGTCCACCGCTCGTAGACCTACCAGTCGATGGGGAGTGAGTGTCTCTTTTTTACGAGATTCTTTCGTAATACCGAGTTACAGAATTTCGGATTGTTCGTTAACTCTCAGCGCGTGTATTTCTTTGTTCTATGGTCGTTCTAGGTTTACTGGCACGTGGAGGGTATGCCCGAAATAATAAGGAGCCTCAAGGGCGAGGTGTTGGGTAAGACCGTAAAGACCATCAACAAGCAGAACGTGAAGAATCTGATCACCGAGGCGGCCAAGAGCGCGCCGATCGACAAACCCGTCAAGATGTACATGATTCTAACCGGTTTGAACGACAACGTTGTCGCGGTACTTCACTACAACAAGGACACATGGAGGAGGTTCTTCGACGAGTTGAACTGGTGGAAGCAGTGCATGACCGATCACAATAAACACGTCAATTGGCAGAACGTATTCTACCAGGAGAACTACGAGATGCACGTGCCGACCGATTTCGGTGTACCGGCCGTATTGGCGACGAAAATGCCGATGGTCGACTCCTTGAAACTGAAAACGATTTGCTCGAAAGAGGACAACGTCGTGAAAGTGCAACTGATGGCCAGATACCAGGAATGGAAACACGGCGAGTACTTCATGTCGATCTACAATCCTCTCGCCGATACGTGGCACGCCGTTCGTAGAACCGAAACACGGGACGTTGTTCTACCGCTCGATCTGACGATCGCTTACAACAGCGTTCTGAAGAACTTGATGGTCACAACGTCGAGACGATTGTTGACGGACTACTCGACCGTTGGATTGTTGACTCAAGCCAGAACCTATGTCACGGTAATGGAGGACGAGACTGGCGTCTTGGCGAGCTGCTGTCCCCATTGCTCTCACGTACAGAACGTCACCACGGTCATCAACAACAAACCCCACGAGGTTGACGTTCACTCTAGGGACCTCGCGCTTCGGTATTACTGGGGTATATACAACTGCGACCGTCACGTCACACCTTTACCATTGGCTGGATGGGTCGAGGCCATCACGGCCGACAGTGTTCCAACGTAAGTGGTAAATGCACGGTGAACTTTCGTGCGAACGTATTAACAAAGTTTCATTTTCGATGTACAGGGACATAGAGAAATTCGTGCTGTTCGTTTTGAGACTACGCCAGAAGGTGAAGAACGACATGATCTCGTCTCAGGGGGCGAGTTGCACGAATCTGATGAAAATCGAACCGAGCACCGTCTATCCAGCTGTACAGGTAAACCGGAAGAGATGATTCGCGCGTGCATCGTGTGTACGTTCCCTCACGTTTCAACGTTAACGTTTCTTTTTCGGGAATGGAAACTCAGGTCGACTTCACCGTCAAAGCCAACATCAAGGATACACCCACCGAACAATTGCACATCCTCGAAGCTATGAAGATAGACGTCCGCGGGATCATGGACGTTAAGGGGTACACGAACGTATCTATGGGACAATGGGAGGCGAAGGTTGACATTCAGTTGTCACCGGGACACGAAGAAAACCGCGCGAAAATCGTGCTCACCCACACCGTTCCGGGAGAAAAGATCTTCAAGGTTCGAAAGATTTCGCGGATCGAAGTAACAATCGATAACTGGTTCTGTACTTTTAGATATGCATCGACGGACAAAAGGATTATCCGCAAATGTATCACGATCCGTTGATAGTGAACGTTACGGATAGACAGACCTACATGAAAGTAACGATCATAGCGGGTAAAACGATGGACAACAAGTGCGTGCGCGACGACATGGACGTCACGATTAACGTGAAGAGCGAGTTGTCGGAGGACCAGCATCTGATGGATCACATAGAGCACGAACGTCTTCGCGACACTTGTGAAAGTCATATCCACCATCCGGATTTACAAGTCTTCGGAGTGAACGTCCCGAGAACACGTGAATGCATCCGGGAAGCTATACTTCATACCACACCGAGAAAGTACAATATAAACTTGGCGTTGAAGAAGGTAAACGTTGGTCGTGAATTCGAACAGCTGTCGGTGTCCTTTTAACGTTTGAAGCTACCACGCCTGGGTCTCTGCGGACCCGGAGAGACTTTTCCACGATTACATCGTTCGTAGAGCTTTTCTTCGAAATTAAGAAACGTACTGTAATATAATGGATTCCATGGAAACATTTGCCCGGGAGAGGTCAAGTTACGAGTTCGTTCGGACCCAGGTGTGGTCTTTTCTGTGACGTTTTTCGAGGTCGTTGAAACAGCTGGTCGAGGGTTGAAATTGTTTCGTATCACTCGGACATTAATTTCCAATTGCTGTTCGTTGTTCAGGTGCCACCAGTCGTGACGATGTGTGCGAACGTGATGCAAGAAATTGTACGCGGTATTTATTTCTCGCACATACAATTCACTTCGGAAACCGTGTATCCTGGAAACATGAATATTATCTTGGACTATTCCACTCGTACACCTAAACTCGACATGTCGGTTATTCGTTCGTCCCACAGCTACCGATTGCTCCAATTGCCATTCGGTGATCTGGTATGGAATCAATTTATGGACAACGTTAACTTCCCTGTTGATGTTTTGGACCAATATGTCGATCAGACGAGCAGTAAGTTTGAAATCATTTTGTAGTACGAGAGAACTTTGAGATCGGTGCAACTTCGATAATTGCACGCGAACCTCGTTCGTTGCATTCTGTCCGCAAACGATATGTAAATTTTCCGTTCGAGGCAAAAGACGATGGAAGTTATTTAAGAAATCGTGACCATTACGCAAGTGATCGAGTATCGATTATTATTAAGTAGAGATTGTATAAATAGAGCTATGTTTTATCGGATCGGTTGCCTCGATAATTGCACGCATCTCGCTACACGGAGGAATTTTCAACTCCGTTCTCCTGCACCCAACGAGGCTCCGTGGTTATGATAATCGATAAAATTAACATCAGTCACATTTTCATGTTACAAAGATTATACGTATTTACGGATATTAATTTTGATTATTTCTGCAGAGATATGCACGACCTACCCGCAGATTATATTCAATTATGACGGTTTCAACATTTCGACGATTATCCCTAACACTTGGACCCTTCTGACTGCTCATATGCATGGTACAGAAAGTACATTCGCGATCTTTGTACAAAGAGTAATGAACAACAGATTGGGTATATTGTGTTACATCGGTGAACATGTACTGGAAATCGTTCCCAGCGGTACGTTGGTAGTCAAGGTCAACGGCACGGAAATAAATAATTATAAAAATGGTATCTTAGTACCCCACGGTGAAGTGGATTCCTACGTTATGAAGTAAGTATTGTTCGAATATTAACGTATTCCCTAATTTTTATGTAATATATAATTTTTCATATCAATCTTACCGTCTTGATAATTTCTAAATTAATAAAACAATTTTTAGAAAAAAAAAATAATTTAATTACGATAACGATGGGTTTTCTTGTCACAGGTTAACATTTAACTACGACCAGATAATGATCACATCACAATGGGTACCGCTGATCATCTCTTACACAGCAAACAGCCTGTCTGTGATATTAAATACGGATCTTCAAGGTCATGTATTCGGTTTATGCGGTTCCATGAGTAACACTCATCCCACAGTTCTAGATGTGCATACTCTTTCGGGCTACTGAAGGTATCAATAAGAGACCATTCAAGCATTGCAGCCATCTTACTAACTGCGTTCATTAGTTTCATAAGCCACCAGACTCTCTTCCTGTTTTAGAATTATGTAGAACGATAAATGTAGAAAGAAGAAATGACAGAATAAATTTTTATTTTGGGTGTTCCGTGACCATTTACTTCTAATATTTTCAGTTTCGTTAGACGAAGTACACGCGAGGTGAGATCAATTCAATTACTTCGCCAGCTGTTCCAAATCTTCCAAAGGGTGAAATATATTTTGCAGTAAGAAGTACTACTCGTATCGTACTATTAACAGCAAGCGTTTCATTTCATGTACTTGTATAGTATTATTATCCAGTTGGGTACGAATCTGCAATTAGTGCAATTATGTACAAGCAAAATATACTTGAAAAATATATGTATATACACATGCTTCGAAGCATTGGACCTCTTGAAAATAATAATTGAAATATATTTTGTTAGGTTTTGATAATATAGGTACTGTTTTTCTTTCTTCAATTTACAATATAATGTCCGAAAGTAAATGTTTTACTCGTGATGTCGTAACGCATCTGTTATTTAGTTTTTTTCGTTGACGGAAAAAGCAAATGCTTTTATTTTTATTCCGTACTTGTTTTTATCAACACTAATGTAAAAAATATTTATTTGTATAGTATTTTTAGACTGTATAGTTATATACTATATAATGGAAACGATTGAACAAGTCGCCTCCGTGGCGCAATCGGCTAGCGCGTTCGGCTGTTAACCGAGAGGTTGGTGGTTCGAGCCCACCCGGGGGCGTTCTTTTTTTATATTTAATTTTCAAATTTCATCAAAGTTGTACTCGGTAAGATTAAAAGTTTGCATACTGTGCCTGTTCGTCGTTAAAAATGTCACGTTTACGTGTGTTACTTGAACGAATTTTTGTTATCGACGATAAATACATTTAAATTTGCCTCGTTGGAAAGCAGTTGCCAAGGGGCGCCACTGTTGCGTTTCTTTTTGATCCGACTCTGGACTCCATTTTCTTTTTATCAATACACGTATACCACGCGGGCAGAAAAGTTATAATTCCAACTTCAAAGACAGAATTTATTACGTAAGGATTAATTCTGCCGGCAACAAATTTTGATTATTTTTCATTTTAGTAGTGTTGTGATTTGTCAAAGGCATGCATAATTTTGTTTTAAACGTGAAATCAATTGGATGCAATTCCTCTGGGCCGGTCGTAAAATATTTCTAGATATTTAGATGTTCTTTGAACTTATTCGTTTCAATCAGTTTACGCATTTTTCGTTCATACAGTTTATAGAAATCAAACTTCTGTTATAACTACTTGACGTGGAATTCGAGTCGTAATTTGATATAATTCTAGGTTAGAATTAGTTGGCCATAGTTGAAATCCATTGTGTTACATCAGGTTACAGTCACTCGGTAAAAATTGTACAGATCCTATCGTGAAAAGTACAGACTCGGTATAATACTAAGATAAGGAATTTGTTTGAAAAAAATTACTAATCTATAGATTAATACTTGGCGATTACTCACACCAAAAATGAAAAATGAAACGTTATTTTTGATTGATGAAACAAAAAACAATAACGCAAAATCGTACTCATATTCGTTCGTCACATCGTACATAAAAATGTGCAGCATATTTATACAGTAAAATAGCAATTTGGTTCAGTATTTTTACAATCAAACACGATCAATTGTTTTTAAATCAGTTGATCAAACTGCTCTGAAAATATCTTAGGAGCAATTGAACAACCTTTTTCGAGCAATCCTTGATGCATGTTTCGTGTCATTATCACTGTAATACACAAAGGAATCCAACAATCTTGACTTTCAAACACAAAGCATTATGTACCATTATGTACCACATTATGTACCATTTGTCCAAAGAAAAGCAATATTATGCTGTACAATTTGGTATGTATAACAATGTTATTGTTGTTTTCCATAGATAAAAAATGTTTAATTTTTCATTTTTGGTAACAGTAATGACTAAATACTAATCTATGGATTAGTAATCTTTTTTCTTCCAAATTCCTTATTTTTTTACTGTATCGGATCAGTATTTGTTAGGGTATGGCAAATTTTTATTACAATTGATGTGTACATTGATGTTTCTCTGGTAATTAGCTATTATTCATTTTTTCAGGCACTTCATTAGAAAATGTTAAAGTACTTCAATAAAATGGGACCGTTTGGTCTGGCTTTAGCTGCGACTGGAGCCGTTGTTAATTCTTCTCTTTACAATGGTTAGTTTTCTTCTTTTCACAGGACTGAAAATATATGCATCTCATTTTGTTTATGAGCTAAGTATATGTTTTAATTTTTTTAGTGGATGGAGGTCATAGGGCTGTTATCTTTGACAGATTTGTGGGCATAAAGAATCTTGTCGTAGGAGAAGGAACACATTTCTTCATTCCTTGGGTACAGAAACCTATCATATTTGATATTCGATCTAGGCCAAGAAATGTTCCCGTCGTTACTGGAAGCAAAGATCTGCAAAATGTAAACATCACACTTCGTATCCTCTTTAGACCAGTACCAGATTCCTTGCCAAAGATCTACACTATTCTTGGCATAGATTACGAAGATAGAGTACTGCCGTCTATCACTACTGAAGTATTGAAAGCAGTAGTTGCTCAATTTGATGCAGGGGAATTGATCACACAGAGAGAGGTTGTATCTCAAAAAGTTAGCGAAGATTTAACAGAAAGAGCTGCACAGTTTGGATTGATTTTAGACGATATTTCAATTGTGAGTACATTTGAATTACTTTCTTTCTTCGATGCAAATATAGTATTTTGCATTAACTTTGGAGTATTTTTTGTTTGTTTCAGACACATTTAAACTTTGGAAAAGAATTTACACAAGCTGTAGAGTTGAAGCAGGTAGCCCAGCAAGAAGCAGAGAAGGCACGTTTCTTAGTAGAAAAAGCAGAGCAACAGAAGAAAGCAGCTGTCATTACTGCAGAGGGTGATGCACAAGCTGCCAGTTTAATCGCACACTCTCTCGGCGAATCTGGTGATGGTTTAATCGAACTTAGAAGAATCGAAGCTGCAGAAGACATAGCCTATAATTTATCCAAATCCCGTCAAGTAGCTTATTTGCCATCAGGTCAAAGCGTTTTACTAAACTTACCACAATAAAAAGATAAACTGGAACAAATATTATACATTTAAGTTGTGCATTTATATCATAACATATGCATTTATATGCTATAGCAGTGTATGAGAAATAGATGCTGTCGGAAGCTGCTTGAAAGTGTTGCTTAACTGGAATATATAACATCTCAGAAATTATATTTCAATTCAGTGGTTACAACTTTTATGCGCAAATATGTTCCTGTACCTTTTGTTCTGTACAATCAATTATGGTCAATTTATTTTACATTTTCAGTTTTACAACTTTGGTTTTTTCAATTACATAGTAGTTGATCGACAACTTAGAAACGGATTTGTATATTGCTACCTACAATTCATTTTGATTGCTTTACAGGACGAGGAGAGCATTTTCCCTGTGTTTTCAATATCCCAGTAACAAATTTAAAATATTAGAAGCAATATTTTAAAATTAGAGCGTGTTCCGTTCTTGTAAGACTGGTGGTTATTGATTTATCAATTTTTGGCTCTCTACCTCGACGAAAGTATTCATATGAGTTAGCGAGCAAGAAAAGCTTTGTCCGTTTGGGTGCCAAGTAATAGAAGCAGCATTTTTACAAAATTTCTATAATTTGTTCAAATGTACAATACTTTGCATTATGTATGTAGATTATTATATTGACACACGAGTAAATTTGTAAACATCTCGGGTACAATACAAACCAGAGTTAAGGAAAATAATACCACGAATAGTGAAAAGACTGTAATCTAAAAACATAAGGTAATGGAGTACTTATATTTTTAATACAATGGCTAACGTTGCACTATTATAATAAGCAGAGAGATACAAACGTGTTTCCAGTGTAGTGATTGTATGTACTACGTGAATAATGTTAGTAATAATTCTAACTTTGGAACATTTTATTTGGTTCGCAACCTTGTGTTCCTCAAAGCTTCGATCTTTCTTCCCGTTTACACAAACACCAACGAGGAGAAGGACATCGAAGTTTCATCACGGCGATCTCTTCGTGCGAATCGTCGATTCGATAGATCACGCTGATCGATCAGCGACTCGAAATTGGTGAAAGATTATCTCAGTCGGGGTGCTGTGGTTCCACGTTTGTCGGCGTTGCCAGTTAACAGAGAAAACAATTCATCATAATTTGGCGAGCGCGACGGGGTTCCTCCCGAAGGTGGTCCGTAACGAAAATTGGAAATACGCACTACTAACTCGAACCTCCCCTTCGTAAAATAAAAACGTACGTATACTTTCTACGATACTCGTTGCAACTGCTGTATACTCCACTAATTTAAAATTGCACGTGAAATTTAAATAATATCAATGGAACATCGCAGTTTACACCGTTCTCTTGCCCGTGTAATTCTCCTTTTCGTATTCTTTGTCCAATTTATGGATTTTAACGATCTACTAACGATTTCGTTCGCGGTAACGATAGTCTGTGAATAATTCTCTTCGTTTTTAGTGTTCATTGTACTCGATAGCGCTCCGTGGAGGGAACGAAAGTATAGAAACGTGGAACAAAGATTGGAAAAGGACCGTTTCTCCGTGATAGATCGTACCGGTATAATTTTCGTTAAATTATAAACTAACCGAGAGAGCTTGCAGACTGGAGGAGTAGAAGGGGTGAGATTGAGGCGGTCGGAGCGCGAGGCGAAAGCAGATTAGCGTGAATAATGAAGACACGACCCCGTGAAAGCCTAAGCGGGCCTCCTTAAGTCTGCTCCTTCGAGTAGAAGCCGAAGCCGGAAAGGAAGGATGCTGGCTGAGAGGTGGAGCGGACAGAAAGGAGGTAGAAGCAGTTAATTACTCCTCCCATCCAGGGGATAACGACTTCCCCTTATTTGTCGAGAGGCGCAAACAGCCAACCCTCGGCGAAATCCCTTGGCAAGACGCTTTCTCGGATATATATCTCACGGATTCTTGGGTCTATCCCATAAATCGAGCGTTGCGCCGTTTTGGTGGCCACCGATGGATCCAATACTATCGTGGAGTCTTCGAATCGTAGCCGTGGGTAACATTGCCACCAACGGGGAGACCATTGAATCTGGAAACACGATTTTTCAACGAGTCGTCACAAATTCTAGGCCCTGATACGAGTCGCTCCAAGTGGAAATGAAATTTGGACGTTACGAGAGGAGGGGTACATTTAGGAATTAATCGAGGAAATATTTCCCATTCGATTCTTTTAACTTATTATATAACTTATTATATAAGCTTATTATACATTTTGTTCAACGAAGAATACCGATATATTTTCTCACATTGATACAATCAACAGTCTTTCAGAAAACAAAAAGAGATTCGTTTCCCTCGCAGAGCTGACTGCTATACATCTTAATCGACCGAAAGAGAAATATTGCCGCAATATCGTTAGGTATGAGTTCAATCGAGTTATTTTGTTAAGTTGCCCGTTTAAACGTGAAAAATTGAAAATTTACGAAAGAGTGTTGTTCTTCTAGAGCGAAAAACATCCACGACAGATATTGTTACAATTCTGGTTCAACGGACGAGCGGACATATTTTCTACGAATTATTAAAACGTACGATTCTGAGCTCTATTAGTTAGCGAAGTATCGATTACGTAAGCTCGAGAAGCGTGGTTCGCTGGAGGAGAACGGTTTGAAATTTTCCGATCGCCATTTTGCGAAATACGCTTAACCGATTGAGACTATTGTAAGAAAATGAGATGAAAAAAAAAATCCCTTTCGGATGGTCGCGCAAAAGAAGAAACCCTTTTTAAGAGACGAGTTCGTTTTTAGGTACAATTGGGTTACTCGCTTTAGAGATACATTCGCATAATTTCCCCTTTATTCCGTAGATTGGTTAATTTCATGCGTTACGAATGATTTTATGAGGCGTAGTTAATATCGAACAACGACGATTTGAACAGTTTTGCGACTACTTCTTGAACGGCACGTCGTGTACCGCAATTCTGTTCAAAATTTCCATCGTGAAATATACTTCGATCGATCTTACAATTTATTTTAAAAGATCCATAAATTTCGCGCGACGCCCGCGAAGTTACAGCGTCATAGATTTCGTTCATTGTTTTCGGTAACGCTTTCGGTAAATTTCCCGCGGCCGATGCGACAATAACACGTTGCAAACGCGAGCAATTAGTCGATTGAAATAGTAACGCGAACATGTAAATCGCTTTGTTGCCATAAATAGCACGGCTACGATCGCGTTGGAGGGGGACTGATGAAAGGAGCTTATTCAAAATCGACGATATCATCCCTGTCCGCGTGCATTTACTTCAAATTTTCAACATTTTTAGATCTACGCGATTGTCATCGATTTCCGTTGTCAATATTTTTCTGTATTTATAGGGGTCGGGGCACGACGAAAGTGGCGTTCCGCGAAAATTGAAATAAATTCATAACTTTGGAACGGTTAAAGATTTTTTTAACGAGAGTCGCGCTACAAAATAACAAATAATCATTGTTCTCGTACGATACAGTTTCCACGGATTATCGTTACTTTACACGATTTGTATCCATTTTTCTCGATTCATCCCCCGAAATACGTATTAATCGTTATAAGAAAAAAACTCTTCCTTCTAATCTTGACAAAAAGTCTCGATTATGGTTCGATGCTCTTTCGAATGAAATCTCGAGTTGAGTGGAATAGTGTTTTGCCAAGAGTCAACGTCGATTAACAGTGTTTCGTCCTCATGGTAAGTTTGTCGACGAACTTGATTCCAAAGTTACCAATTCGTTTTCATTATTATCGGTAACTTATTCGTTCTTCTATTCTCCAATTTCGATATCGTGTCTTTCATGCGACTCGTTCGTTTCATTTTCCAGCGCTTGGTTTTTTTTCAAGTTCCACGTGTTCGTCTAATCCACACAGACGTGTACATCTTCTCGCACGAGGAAACATAATCCAGATCGGTAAGCTTCCTCCCATGTTGCAATACTTTTCCTCGCATACATTCTACTTTTCGACGAAATTTCTTTTTTCACCATTTTCTGTTTCGATAAAAATCGGACAAAGATCGAGAAAAAAGGCTACTACTGAAAATTGAATACCTCTGTTGAATTATTTTTCCATTCTACACGTTTCTAGATCCATGTGGTTCGTCATCGATTCCCATTCTTTTCACCCGGATTTACGCACTGGATCGAAACGAAGTGGTAACCAAAATTTATCGATTCGTTTCAATTTTTCCTGGCTAGTACTTTCACTCCTGTTTTCTATATATTCCATCGTCTAAATCGACAACTATGTAAACCTACGAGTACGTACGATTGTAAACAAGGCCACAGGGGATTGATTTCGTCGATTTTGCACAAGGTCCTCGCAGAAGAAAACGTTAAGACGTCTCCGATGAGAGAAGTTCAAGGTCGACGCACTGGATCGAAACAAAGTGGTAATAAAAATCTGTCAATTCGTTTCAATTTTTCCTGGCTAGTCCTTTCACTCCTGTTTTCTCTACATTCTATCGTCTAAGTCGACAACTACGTAAACCTACGAGTATCTACGATTGGAAACAAGGCCACAAGGGATTGATTTCGTCGATATTGCACAAGGTCCTCGCAGAAGAAAACGTTAAGACGTCTCCGATGGGAGAAGTTCAAGGTCGTCGTCATCGTCGTCGTCGTCATTACCACCGATGTCCCAGAAGACGCGAAGAGAACCGCGAACGACAAAGGCTGGCACATGTTTCTTGGCCTGTGCATGCGTGCAACGAAATAAATAATAGGTACACACCCGAATACGCGTACGAGAGATGTGGCGTAGGGGCACCAGAGAGAGAGAGAGAGAGAGAGAGAGAGAGAGAGAGAGAGAGAGAGAGAGAGAGAGAGAGAGAGAGAGAGAAAGATATAGGGAGAGACTAATTACGAAAGAAATCGTAATAGGCACACATGCACCGCGGGCTGTCGGGCTAACGATCGCTTCCTCTGCATCTGCACCTGTTACTGCGATCCTACGGTTGCATCGATGCACGCGAGCCGCATATGCCGATGCCTTCCCTCGGAGACGCGATCGCCTAAAGCGGCGGCGGCGGCGGCGGCGGCGGTGGCGGTCTCTTTTCATCGCTCCGCAGGCCTTCGGAATTACGGAGACCCGCGGCGTTCTTGGATTTCGGGTTCCAGTAGCCTAGTGGCGATTAATCGGGACAAATTCGTGCCTCCTCCTCGGTAACATCGAAATTTATTTCACTCGTCGCGAATTCCCACGCAAGGTGTGCAAAAAATGCTTGTCAACGTTTCAGGACAATGGAGGGAGCAGCGGCCGAAGTAACGAGGGAATTGTCAACGAGGCTACGAGAATCGCGCGTTCATCGAGTCGCGAGCCGGAGGTTTTCACGAAGGTACGAACCTCGAACGTGCATCGTTGCTAACCGAACTTGTTTTCGTGAACAAATATGGTGGAGCAGTTCGGAAAGCTCATTTCGTTTTCCAAAATTGAGAATATACTATTTAACGTTTATACTTGCTCTGAAAAAATCGTGTTTCTTTTTCACGAAAAAAAAAAACTAAATGACTTTCCGAACAACCTGATATTTTCTCCGAATATCGCATAGCGATATTGTGGTAGAAACTTTTCGATACTCTCGTTGAACGAGGTATGCGTGTAATATAGGGGGCAGAAATAATGTCCAAACGTCAGGAATCTGCGTACCAAGACGAGTAAAAAGTATCTCACGAAGGTATACTATACTTTATACACCTTGATTTTCGAGTTATGGACGATTGGAGAAAATGTTCCAAGTATCGAAAAAAGAAACCGATTGTTTGAACCCGGATTATCGGAATATCCCGTTAAAGGGAATACAATACCACGTTACAGAGGAACGCGAAGTTAATAGTTTTCGACACATGGAATATTTTTCACTCCGAAAATCGATGGCGTCGATGATCGAAAGAGTAAGCGTGGATTGTTTTCATGATCATTTAATACGAAGTTTTGGTAAAATTCGACGATCGAAGACCGTCGCTTGCTTCCCGACTTTAATTCGGTTAACCGTTAAATAAGCTCGCCTCGCGTCAGTTTGGAGAACAGCGAGCGTTGCATCGTAATGCACCAATGGGCACAATAATTTGAAACATAATTAATGCCCGCCCGGAGCTTTGTTCGTCCGTTCAGAAAGGAATCGTCGCTTTGAAATGACCAACGTAGTAAATTGCGGTGATCGTATAAACGTACACGTTATTAATTAAGGCGGAAAATGTGGAAACGAAAACGTCCCTCGTACGCGACTTCGTCCCTCTTTTCGCCACGGAGAACACGAGACTCCGGGGCATGCAACGAAACGCGCGTTGACCATCGTGCGCGAATTAAAGCCCGGAAAATTGGATGCGTCGCGACGTTAAACGGCCGTGCTTCGCGTTTTCTTTTATACCGTGTTCCGTTGATTGCTCGTTTCGATGGTAACTCGTGCGTGGAATAGACATTGTCGTTCGTAAGTAAAAATAAATTTTGCTAATCGTATCGCCGACCGTCGAATCGCTCGCATGCGTTATTCCGTGAATTCAGTTTCCCGTGTTGCTACAAAATACGCGTCGACGATTACACGTTTTTTACCCGGGACGAGCGTTTAAACGAACACATAAGAAATTTGTTTCCGTTGTTACGTAATTTGTCAACAAATATTCTTAATACCATGGAACGAGATTCGCTTCAGGCCTTTTATTATATTACAAGAGCAATACGTATCATTCGGAAAAGAGTAACGTTGCACGAGGTTGGACATATTCGAGAGATTTACGATGTATCGATACAACTTTTCTTAGAAATTAAGAAAGGTACGATAAAACGATAGCTTTTAATTGGAATTTTTGTACTCGGTCGAAGTACCGGTCTGTACCCAAGTGCGATCTTTTCTCCGGTCGTTTGAACCGTTGGTATCGCGAAAGTTAAGTAGACCTACAGCTCGAGAACCTTTTCCTTGGTCGACCGAGGGACTGGACGCGTTGTTCAAATGCGAAAACTCGCGTTGTATTATTTTCTCTGCTGGAAGTCTCCGCTCGAAGTCTCGGGTTCGCCGACGAATTTTCGGTTAACGGCCGCGGGCGGTGATCCGACACCGGATGGCCGCGGTGTGAAGATATCGCGCTTTAAAGTGTTTCGACTCATTAAGGCAAGCGCCGCTCGGTTAGCATAATCGCGAGGACCGTTCCTCGCTGCACCTTTTTCACCCCTTTGCCCCTCCCCTGTCCCGGTTCACCGTCTCTCTCGCGCGTTCGAACGCGCTACGCACGCGAGCAGTAATTTTCAATAAATGCAGTCGGCTCGATTTTGTCGCTGATCGTCTTCTAGTTGGTGCAACGGCCAACGGTAGTCCCGCCATTCACGGCCCCGTCGAATCTCTCTTTCTCTCTCTCTTTTCGTTTCTTTATCCCCTTTGCGCCGTTCTAGGCCGAAAATGGCGGTACTTGGTCCAACGCGCGCGAGCAAAACGACTAGGTTGCAGTCTCGGAGCATTCGACGACCGCGTCACGTTTCTGGCGTTCACCTTACGTCGTAGAAACGAACGGTTCAGGCGAAACCCTCGGGGAAGCTCCACGGCAGATTGATTTACATCGAAGCGAGGCCTCGAACCGGCCTGTAATCTCGCGAGCACGCCGGCTAGGTATACACGCGAACGTCGATTCATCCCTTTCACGACCTCCGGGGTGTATCGGACCGATAGAGCGTCCTGTCGAGAGGCAACCAAACTTACGCTCGAGAGCTGCGTTTACCGAACGTTCGGCTATCTACAGCGACGCGTAACACGTTGGACGAACGTTTACAACCGTTCTCCGTCTAACTTACAATCGTAAGTTTACGATTTTGTCCAATGTTTCTAATCGTAACTTGTTTCTCGGACTTTCGCTCTCTTGGAGTTGTTCTTTTTTTTTTTAGAGTTTCATTTTTTCAGAGACTCAGTCTTTCACCGTTTCTCGTTGAAAAGTATCGTTTCGCTCGTTCGGGTATTAACGGAGCGGTACGTGTATCGTCAAATTCGCAAACGAACGTTTCAAATGGTCGATTTTCGGTCGAAAATTCTTAAACCGAAGTATCCTTTCGGTACATCGATTCGATTTAGTCGAAAATTATCGAGTCGGCGATCATAATGGGAAAGCTTCCGTTGCATCTATTGCCGCAAATGTATTAAACAATGCGACGGGAAAATCGATAATTAAATGGACAGCGATGTGGGAATTAAAAGGCGAAAAAGAGTGTATATAAATATAGTGGAAAACAGAGGAAATCGAGTGCTCTCGAAAAAAAATGAAAGAGCTTGCTCAAATTTTGCAAAAAGGCACAAGGACTGAGCGATCGTTCAATGGAAACACATATTTTATTTATTTAACGCCTTTTTAACGAGGTTCGTCATCGGTTGTTTCGATCTAACTCTAACCCTAGTGATCAACACCAATTATAATCTGCTTTTGCAGGACGATAGCGACAGCGACATAGAATTTAAACTACGGACGATTAGAAATGAATATTTTCCGTTTCAAGTGTACACCTATCGAAAATTGATTTTCATCTTCATTTCTCCAATTTTCTCCATCGCGTGGATTCGTTCTATAACGCTACCATCCTGCAAGCCCATTGTAATCGAAGTTGTTCATTCGAGGTCCTTGTCTTCTTACAATAGAATCGGCGACATAGAATTTAAAGTATAACCGATTAAAAATGAGTACGTTCCGTTTCAAGGGTACACCTATCGAGAGCTGATTTTCATTTCTACTTCTCCAATACTTATAATCGAAGTTGTTCACTCGGGGTTCTTGTCTTCTTACAATCGAATTGACGACATAGAGTTCAAAATACAGCCGATTAGAAACGAATATTTCGAGTGTACACTTATCGAGATCTGATTTTCATTTCCATTTCCCGAATTTTCTCCAAACGCGTTACCATCCCCCATCGACGTTCCGCGTATTCGTTGGAATCGGTTCGGCGACACGTCCGTGTTCTTCCGCGATTTCCATTCGCGTGTCCAACGTTCCGATTTCATCTAGATGGAATTGCTCCGGGCACGGAACAAAGGGGCGAGGCCTTCGGACAGAAAGCGCGGGGCCACGCTCCCGTTAGAAACGTTTCCTTCTCGGTGCGTCCTCAGGAAGTGCGGAGGTCATCGCGTGCAGACCCCCGCGAGACGATCCGTGGATTTCCATTGTCAACCGCGCACGAGAAAAGAAGGTTCACGGCTATGGGGTTACCCGCTGCCGCCTTCAGGGTCACCGTTATCCAACGATCATTGTACGAACGAAACTGGAACGCATTGCCCCGTTCAACACCGACGCCACCGATCGTCAGACGCCGCGTCGTCGTCGCGATCCGCGTTCGCTTCGTACGCGTATATCTCGGTGTACGTAATCGACCCGTACCGCACTTGTACCGTACGCGGTCGAGAAGATGCCCTGCGGATGGAACGCGGCTCTAATTGCTCGGAGCGAAAGGAGCACACTTTGCACGCATTTTCAGTAGAGTATTCTTGACTGGTAGCGTATATGTACTAATATATACTTATTGGTACATATAAGCTACCAGTCAGTAGTAGTATATGTACTAATATATACTTATTGGTACATATAAGCTACCAGTCAGTAGTAGTACATGTATTAATATATACTTATTGGTACATATAAGCTACCAGTCAGTAGTAGTATATGTACTAATATATACTTATTGGTACATATAAGCTACCAGTCAGTAGTAGTATATGTACTAATATATACTTATTGGTACATATAAGCTACCAGTCAGTAGTAGTATGTACTGTACTAGAGTGAACCACGTAACTTGGTCATTGTTCACTCGCGTTGTGTACACACAAATGAAAATCAAATGGGTTCAACGAATCAAAATCCAATAGGTCCGAATCAGGTAATCGTTGTAACGGTACAATAGGTCCACCTTGATGGCACATTCGTCGATTTGCAAAGGGGTTGTTTAAAAGTATTCTCGCGAAGGAAATTAGTTTAGATTACTAACGAATTTTACAATTGCGATGGTATTGTGCGTAAACATTAGACAAAATGTACCAAGGTGTACGGTAGAACGCTTTCCTTTAATTCTTTGTAACTCGAAAGGAAGGATTGCAAGGTATACGTTCGCGCGACGTTTTTTTTTTTTACTTATTCGAAGGTGTACACTCGTTTCTCGAAATATGGACGGACATTTACGAATGTAACATCTTGTTAAACGAGACACGTTAAAATCGAGCGAGACAGGGAGAAGTGAGCCCCTGTACCATACCACAGGACTTCTTGCCAGCCGTGCACAGTACCTGGAAGCAATTTTGCGGCTCGCGTTGTAGCGACCGCGGGCCCCCTCGGGCCGCTTCTCTTATTCTCGTTTCGCGGGCCCCCTTTTCTCGGGCCCCTCGCCATTCTTCGTGGCGCACAATGCTGCTCGGTAGCCGAATTACTTATCGTTTCGCGCGCGCGTGATTCCCGGTAACGAATGTTCGCGTGATGATCGCAACATTTTGGATAATATCCAGTTAGGGGACAGAGAGCACCTTCCACCACCAGAGTTCCTCGAAGTCCCCCGGTTTCTTCGTTTCGTTCGCGATCGGTGATTCTTTCTCGCGAGAACGACCAGTCCTCCGCTAGCCTCCGTGCCCCGAAACGACGATATTTGCATAATGCGCGATACGTAATCGATTACTGGCGCGAATCAACCGAGAGAATTGAAAAATCGTCCGAGCCGAGCAACACTTTCGGTCAACGAAACGGTCAGTCTCTTGCGACAGGTAATTTGCGGTTTACTCCGAACGAAAGGGTTCACTTCGATCTAAGGTTAGCTGTGAGCCGAATTTTCGACTAATTAAAAATTTCGAACTCATCGAAATTTATTACGGATAGAAACTCCGCTCGATGCTTAAATAGCGATACGTATTTTTTGATCCTTTTCGTGGAGACCTTCTCGGAGATAAGTAACGCGAAATCTAATATCGGTGAAGTATCTTCCATGACCGCCTATCGAGAAAGTTTCTAACTTAAATTCAAGTAGTAATATAATACCAAAAGTACATTAACAAAAATTCAGTGCTCGATACAATTGCGTTCGTTTATTTGTTATCAAATACGAAAGTAACCAGTAATACGTGTAGGAGAACTGCCCTCGTTTCTCGATATCGAATACCATCGAAACGAAACGAAATAATCGTTTCTTTTCTTCGATTCGTCGCTGCTACCGGACCGAGTTGCCCGATTCACGGTACACAGAGTCCGGTGACGTCTTCCTCGTCGCGTTCAGCCCCTCGTGGCCCGGTCTCGTCGTCGTACGTTCGCCAGGCGTTCGTTGACGAGGATCAACGTCGACAAAGCCGCGGCTCTCGGTGTTCCCACAGGACAGTGTCTTTCGTGCTGCCCGTACGAAACATTAATCCGGGCAGGAAGGAGCGCGCGGTAAGGAGAGCGGCGGGGAGTGGTGCCCGGAGGAGGAGAGGAGAGGGACAGAAGGGAACTTGTAACATATGTGTAACGCAAGGGGCGTTTCATGGCTGCGGTCCCGTCCATCTGTGGCAAGGAGTCCACACGTAAATTGCTTTATCCTCGGATGCTGTTGTCGTACCTGTGTGTACGCCGTTCGCTCGATTCACGAAAATCGTCCTCACGAGCGACCACTCGCATGGGACACGCATCACACCGACGACGACGACGACGACGACGACGGACACACGCTTTCACGTGTTCAATTTCCATCGCGACACCGGGTATACTCGGTTACTCCTTGTCCGAAGCACTCGTGACCGGAATTTTTCGGGTTTAGTCGGTCCGGGGAATTAGAGGTTAGGTGCTTGCGCGAAAGCAACGCACACTTTATCCGTGGCCGATCGGTAAACATTTAGTCTGCGCGTTGTTCTCGTCAAGCGGTATAAAGATCACGCTACGAAGTTACTAGAGGATCTTGCGCAGCATTGGCTGAAATTTCGAGCGAAGTAAACACGCGTACCGACAGGGTACCAATCTAGTTTTTATACGACTCTATTTGCGTAAGTTTTCGAGGTCAGTTGCAAGCTTCTTGCGGACAATTCTATCATTTGTTTTTTTTTTTTGAGCAAGATATCGCGACGGATCTGAGTCAAGACACAAATATTTTTTTCATCATCGTCTTTACCGTTCCGGTGTTCCCTTTTATTCGATATCGTTTTGGCAATTTCTGCGTCTCGAAGGGAGCGCGTAGCAAGTGACCGTCGGTGTTCACGTTTCGTCGGCGTCAGTTGTCACCGACTAGTTCGCACATTCCATTGGTACGTTATTGGTCGTAAACAATGGGACCTGGTATCGTTTCAGCGCGATCGAATCCGTGGACGAGCTCTCATGGAAAATTTCAAGACAATTTATTATAATTTATAAAAGATTTCACAGAGGACCCGTCGAATCGCGATCCGTTCTTTTGTTTGCGTGAAATTCGCTGCCACGGTGTAACGCATCGCGACGAAGTTTCCGTTAGTCTCGGACGGATCGTTGCCGATATCCGTGACATCGTGCGTCACACGCTCACGGCATTCACATCGTCGCGAAAAAGGTATTCGTATTTCCAGAATACCTTGGCCCTCTTCGCGGAGTACACGCGCGGGGCAAGATGCAAATACACGCGTGCGTGTGCCAGCGATCACGGGCCCTTCTGTCACGCGACGTGCTGCTTCCACCGGGCCCCCCTCCCCCCTTTCTCCATTTTTCTTTTTCTTCTCCTTCTTTTTCGCCTTTTTTCTCTCGTTCGTCGTCATCGTCCTCTTCCTCCCTTCGCTCTTTCGCCCGCAGACCGTCCCCCTGCCTCTTGGCCCGAGCTTTCTCGTGGACGGTCACCCGTTTGCACGTGAGGACGAATTCCCGCGGGTGCAAATCGTCGTGAAATTGTCGGTTCCAGGGAACGCACGTTCGAGAGGTACATCGAAATTAGCGATTCGTGAATTTCCTGCATCCTCCTTCGGGTATCTTGTCTCCCTTCTTTCGTTTCTGCTTGCGGTCCTCCGCGAAACCGCTCGGAGATTTTTATTGCCCGTACACGAGAGAAGTTGATTAATGGCTGAACATACGATGAATATTTTATTAACAGTGTTTCTCAAGCCGTGTTCCACGGTTCCCCGAGGGAAACGTAAACGAAACTTCCGAAATAATCTTAGCATCCCCTCCGATCGCGAGTCTGCTCCAAACGGTACATTGGTGTATACGTAGAGTCCCAACGATTAGGATTATATTTTGTTTTTTCGACGATTTCTAAAAGAGATGAAAAGTCGTTGATTTGTATGCGTGTATTGTGTATCAAAAACCGTATCAGACAGATGGCCTCCGTTCACGACGCAAATGCACTTCGAAGCGTGCACTTTGCATCTGTGCAGTTTCGTTTCGAAACTGCTCAAAGTTCTCGGAGAAATGTTTGTAATTTTCCGGTGTGCGTTACTCCTTCAATTGCCTCGGAGTTCTGGGTTTGTCAACGTTGAGTTCTTTGAGAAATTTCAAAGATGTCCGGAAACGTGTCTTTCAGAGCTCGTGTCGTTGCCTTTCGAGACGAACTTAATCAGTATGCGCGATAAGAAATTTCGCAACGTGTCCCCGATAACGTCTCGAAAAAATACAGGTCAACGACACTTCTTATCCAAATTGTCACTTTCGCGTAGACGAAACGATCGTTCGTGAACTATACAGGGATTTCCAACACCCCACGAGCGATCGTTCCGCTTCTCGAGGAAATCGTCGAGGTCATTGCGAGTCATGTCGCTTGATCGTTAATTTTTTCATTGAAAATATCAGGGTCACCGTTAACGATGTTTATCGTTGCGTCGCTGTATTCTCGTGGACGATAAATCCTCGCGCGTCTTCTTCGCAATTGTAAAGTAAGAAATTGCCGCGTGGTATCGAAATGGTAGCCAATCGGAGTACGGGACTGATTTTCGAAGCGTCCTGTATCAACCTTGAAGCACTCCTACCTTCGACTGTACGCTCAAAATGGCGCACAAAGTTGTCTGGTTTGGCCTGCACTAAACGCCTGCCAGCAACATGTGCCAACCCCTCCTCCTCGTTGGTGGGCGATGGGAGACTGTGGTTCACTTCACAGTCGGCAAACGGGGCAATATGGCTCGATGAGTTGGAGACTAAATGGAACGAAGTGGAATCCAAGTCTGTCCAGAACGACGGCTCAAAGGGAAAAATCTTTAACAATGCAATGGACTGGAGCGACGATACGGAGTCTTTGGGCCCTCCTTCTCGCTCGATCGAAAGGAGGAGAAGATACATAAATTAGCACGATTATCCGAAACACGTTCGCCTGTGCGTGCGATTGCGTTGTAAAGTGGTGCCAGACCACCTGGTAAAACAGTAGACGTTGATATAGGACTTAGATCCGAGAAACAACGCGTCTATTCTTTTCAAGGACCAATACAAACCACGAAGTTACACGCACCCTCGAAACCTATAGGTAGAGAGGTCTTCGATGTATAGAACTCTTACTTTCAACTTTATAATACAACGAGAGGACTAAGGAAATACAGGAGCATCCAGTCACGTCCATGTAACAGTTCGATTACAGATAAACAATACACGATGGCTCGGAAAAGACCCATCGAGAAACGCACCAAGGTGAAGCCTGTGTACGACTTATATACGTACTCGACAAAGAGTGTTTTCCAGTTTGTTTCTTCACGGTTCGAGCCACGAAACCAGTGTATTCGCGAACTAACTATAAACGAACCATTTACAAAATATCAAACAGCCTCGAAGAACTTTATTCAGTTATCTGTGGGACAACCGACACGTATTCGATGCGGAGTGTTCCTCACGTGGTATGTATTTTTCACGTTTTCGAGATAGATGAAACGTTGACAAAAAAAAAAATCGAGCAGCCCCAAACAGGAGACACTTTACATATACGGTACATCGCATGATTAGTTGTTCCTCTTACGGTACCGCGAAACCGGAACAATGGGCGCGGTCGGAATTTTCTCAGCGATTGTTTCCACGATTTAAGGAAAAGTGTAATTCGACGAACGGAGAGGAGGACACGGTCGCGTTTCGAGGTTTCTTCGTTCGAACGATGACGACCGTCGCGTTTACGTAGACCACGCGATCACGGGGTCGTTCGTTTCTCCCGTTAACGGAACGGAATTTCGTGGAACGCGGTCCGGCTTTAACGGGGCTTTTTGTTCGCGGGAAATAACGATTTCGCCTTGCCGCAGTTTTTACGACCGCTAACGATACCGGCAAGATTAACCGCCTCGGCAAATAAAAGCGTGGGCGAAGATAACGTAATAAATCTTCATTAGGAGGGGAAAGAAAAAGAGAAGAAAGAAGAAAAAAAAAAGAAGAAGAAGAAAAAACAAGAAGAATACGCGAGAATGCATATACAGGCGGATAATGCGACGATAAATGGCCCGCGTCTTCTTTGAATTTTCCTTTACTTTTTGCACCACTCTTCCACCGAAGATCTTGTTACAGGCTGTCGAGTTCCGGCGACTCCGTTTCGAAGGACTCCGGTTATTGCTTTATCGTCGATCTCTTTACGAGCAAATTAACACCGGATCGTAGCCGCCAGGGTGGGGAGGAATCGTTCACGACGAATGGAATTTATTTATCGAATTGTAGTCCTCCGTTCGACACAGGTATAATAAGATTCCGCGTCCGGGCACTGCGTTACCACTCCGGGCAGAGATTGGTTATTTTATCGTTTGCCGAGCAAACAGACTCGCCGAGGGTGCTTCGTAATGTACCATGGCGTACCTCTCCACGTTCGAAATGAAGGGTTGTTCGTAAATGGTGGGTTAACTTGCTCCCGGTACCGCCACGAAAATCCTCGGGGTCGTCTAATTCAATTAGGATTCCGCTGCGAGGAGACCTAAAATCAGCGGACGATTAGGGTAACCTTATCATTACGTTTCGAGCCACTACGTGTACCGAGTGCCTCTTACACGCCGAATTGAAAACAATTCGATACAGTAATTTGGAGCTATTACGGTTCACCTTCCCATTTCGGTGGTCGTTTACGGTTTTCTTCTATTTCGTTCACTTGACGCCTTTATTAACCGTAACGCGTTCTTCCTTTCGAAATATACGCTCGATGTTCTCGGCTAACGGATATCACGATCGTATGGAATTTGTGCTTTTAAATTTACGATGGAAACAGAGGATCTAGGAAATACTCGGTTAAGTTTATTATAGTAGCTTTAATAATTTCCAGTCGTGTGTCTGCTCTCAGCCACCACAGCAAGGAACCGTACCAATCTTACACTTTATTCAACTGTGTGTACCTTTTCTACGAACCAACCTAAACGTTTGAAGAATCTGTTCACGAAGCAATACGGTGCTCCTATTAGAGATAACAGAATCCAGTAAAGAGGAAAGGCTTAACGGAAAACTGCGTATATCGCGGCACCACGAAGATGTGAAAAGTAAAGATTGTTCTGTATGTTCAAACGGAAAGACTAAGGGCGAAAGACACCAAACTAATTATTTTTGCGGCACGTGTAGTCGAAAACCAGAACTGCACGTTAGACTGTTTCGAAAGATACCACGCGATGGAGAGTTATAAAATAGAATTTTTACAGTAAAACATTACGTTAAAGCACACCGTTGTACGAACATATCTTGAAAGTTCGCAAAAGAATGAACAAATCTTGTTTATCCTTCGTAATCTTACGTGTTATCTATCACTGATTTTTCGAGCAGTACGACACCCATGTCCAAATTTAATACGACCGCAAATGATTAATTACAGACGAAGAACATATATTTGTCAACGATAAGAATAATTACATTATAACGAGGACGCGATTCGTCGAGAAGAAATCCGAGGAACGTAGCAGTCTCGAGCGAGCAACCAGTGAATACAAAGTCGATTTAAAGCGTTGCTTTAGAGCCCATTTGAACGTAATAGCGTATATTTTTTAGTAACAAGAGTATCAATAACGAAGATAAAATATCGAAGAACAACCGTGGGCTAGGGGAGCGCGTGTCTCGAAAAGAAGGGTGCGAGGTTCACGGTCCGATAGCAAACGAAATTGTGGGACGAAACGAAAGCAGAGCATCGATTCGGATGTAAATTGTTGATTTCACTTGTCAATCATCGTTGATTGCAGCTCGATCCTTGAGAACGGGGCTGCGTCTCCGATCGTTTCCGCTAGCGCCGGAAGTCGGACCTGTAATTTTCCACGTAATTTCAACCGAACTTTCGTCAAATCCGTGGCGTTAGCCGTTCGAGGCAACCGCGTTATTTTCGTACAAACGGCTGCTCGCTTTTTAAAATGGCGACATCTTATCCGGCGGAAGAGGAGGTAAAGGTGTCCGTTTAACGGAATATTTCGTTTCTACGAACAAGATTATTCAAAGTAACGCGTCAAAAGGTTTATTCGTTCAATTTACCGACCCTATATTACTCCACGTTTAAAGTATTCTTTGATCTTGATACAAATAAAATTGTTTTACACAAACACGCTTGTTTCGTTGAAAATTAGTATCGTATTAAAAAGTCTTACTCGAATACGAGACTATTCTTTAGAACGTGTTACATCGATATACTTACAAATTTCTAGTTTTTTTCAAAAAGGTCCACCGCACAAATATTTATACGAACCGTTCCTTACTCAAAAGTACGCACACTAACATCGTATCAAGAAGTAACCTTATCGTATTAATTTCAACAATTCGCCGAATACGAATCAATAGAGGGTTGCGTAAGAGACTGAAGGGTCTCGAATTGACTTAAAAAGATTCACTTCTTAAATTTACTACTAATTGTTCCGTGGCTACGAGACTCGAAGAACTCGGCGTCTAATTTCGTAAAGTAAACGAGACGCGTGTACGAGCGTGGTGTACGGCGGGGAACAAATGTAAAAATTCGCGTTGCACGCGGAATATGAGCCGATAATTGAAAGCAGCGCGAGGCGGCTTAATTTCGCGCTTAGTTCAATACAGCGCGAAGGAGCGCACACAATCTCGCGTGGTCTCTGAAAAGATCTCCGTGTGTCCCGGTGTGCGGTTGCCGCCCTTGCGCCTCGGTGGCAGAAGCAGACGTTGTAACGCCGAGATTTACAGTGGCGCTTGTAGGCAATAAGTCATGTCCGGTGAACATGTCGCCTACCGCAGACCTTCCACGCGTGGCCCGTCTGCATATATAAAGATGGCCGTGCCGTGAAACGCGATACGCGCATACACGAGCAGCCACTCCTTCTCGATAATATCGCCGCGATACGCTCTACCGCGATTTCGGTGCATTCGACGCGTTCGCCATTTCGGTGCGTACGATGTTTAATAGACGCGACCGGGTTCGTTGCGTCGTTGTTGGTCCAATTGTTGCAAATGCTCCGATGGACTCGTCGTGGGGTTGTTCCTTTTCGGACGTTGCAGGGAGAAAATCGTAGGGTCCGCGAGAATGAGAATCAGTTTTCGTTTGCCCTTGTTGTTTAGTGTCTTGACGCACTTCAGTGTTGTTTACACTTGTGAGTAAAGATTTTCGTCTTTGATCGAATATATCAGATTTTGCGTGTAAGTTTAAGTCTTCGTTTTCATCGTAGCTTCTAGTTTCGAAGTTCTCAAGTCTGGTGGGGTTCTGGGTCTTTCCTAACCCACGCTCGTAGTGCATCGTTTATGTACAATTAAAGTTACTGTACTAGATACGATTTTATTTTCTTGATCCTGTGGTTGTATCGTGAAGTCAAAGACACGAGTTACGTGCAATTGGGAAATTTTTTTATGAAAAAAATTTCGAGTGCATTGTCGAATGTAAGAATGCCTTGAGGGTAAAAATTGAAATAGTTGTGGGGTAAGGGACATTCTATGAATCGTTACGATTTGTGTCTCGTTGTGAAAATCTTGCTTTCGGTTTTACTGTAGCTTTTGTAATTTTAGGAATTGCTTCAGGAGGTATGATTGTACTCCAGATTAGTGTTTTTTAAACTTTTACGAGCCGAGACTCACTCGTGATGGGTATTTCAAAAGGAAGGGGAGGTTGAATGAAAAATATCCCTTTACCGTTTTCAAATTTTGTATCGAATACGATTAAATCGAATACAATGCGAAGCTCTCCCAACGAATTTTTAACCTGTTATCGTATTTTAACATTTAACTCGACTCACCTGAAATCACCTCGTACTTTGGGAACCTCTGCTCCAAACGGTTACCAATCGTTGGTTCGCTCGTACATTAGTGCGAATGTACAGTTCGAATTTCAAGCCAATCGGACGAGAAGTTTCCGAGAAACGTTGCCAACCGCTTTGAAAAAAACCTGTTTCTAGAAAACCGCGTTTAGAGTTCAAGGATCGGAGCAGCTTTAGTGCCCATTAGTGGTCGGTGTTTATATCTAACGTTTCGAAACCCCGTATTCGTATTTCAACGTACTATTCTCGAAGTGTTGATTCTCCGAAAACGTAAAGAAATAATTTCGATATTTCGAAATTGGAAAAGTGGTGTTTCCCCTAAATCGTAACGATCCTCCGGTACGATTGTACTCTCGAGGTCTTTGGCTCGCAAAATGTCCCGAATGTGTAGAATTGAGAGAATCGTGGAAATACAGGAGCACTCGTCTATTGTGATATTTTCAATCGTATAGAAACAATCTTTGAAAAAGATGCTTCAGGTCCGTTTTAAAAAGATCCGTGGAACGCAATAGGGTTAAGCTCGGTTCCGTCCGAGAAATTCGTCCAGGTTGCGACATCCCCCCGAACACAGAAACCTGATTCGAGGGAACCGGTGGTAATTTTTGCGTTTCGAAGGTTTCATTTTTCGAACGTACGAAACATCCGTGGCCGAATCTGTTACTTTTGCTTCGGTCCCCTTCTTTCACCGTACGGGGCTGGCCGGTATACGGAGCGGATGATTGCTCCGCTCTCTGGACATAATGATGATCGTTCGTAATAATTTCGGTGGCGCGGGTTCTTTTAGTGTCACGCCATGCGTGGAGTCGAATCCGTGAGATGTAAATTTCTGCAACGGGCACTTCTTCTTCCCAGTTTTCTTTGATCGCGGTGTCGTCGAACGCGACGACGAAATTGGTAATACGTACGTCCGATCGTGAACGATTTCAGGTCGTTTTTAAATACAACGAATCGCTCGTATCGTGCCTCCTCTCCTTTTCACGCACCGGGACGCGCAATTTCGTCGAGAGCTCGTAATGACAGAGTCGATTCGCTCGTTCTCCTTCGTCGCGAGTGTAACACCCTAATAAATGCCCGTGTCGCTATCGTAAACTCGAAGAATGCGGTCGGCCAGTTAGCGTCCCAGTTAGGAGACAGAGGACCGAAATCGCGCTGCGTCGCGAACCATCGAACTCGAACTGCACGTGCAGTTCGAGTTGGTGCAGTTCGGTGCATCTCGTTTTCGCGTCTTACGATGACGCGTCGCGTTTACGTGAAATCATTGAGAAATTTCACAGTCGACTTTCCATCGACGGTAATATCACTTTTTCCCGCGTTGAGCAGTATCGATTTTTTGTATTTTAAATTTCCGCGAAGTCGAAGCCTCGAAAGGAAAACGATTAGATAGTAGGGAAATTGCATGCAAAGTTGGGGAATTTCGTTCAAATAATGTAAATCTAACCTTTTCACGGAATAATGTATTCTTGAGGGGTTTTCGCATCGTTCGATGCGCGTATCGGTGCGCGAGTAACGATTACTATACTGTAACATTACTATACATTTCGTTTTCTTTTTTTTTGGCGAAAATGAAACACGATTGTTTTAGAGCGTACAAACATTTCGTTAAATTATATATTCTTTATTTTGGAAAAGGAAATTACTTTCCGAACAACACGATATATTACAGAAGCTCTTCCACGAAACATTCGATCGCGATCTAATAGTCGATAGTATAGAATGGATACACGATAAAATCGTATATAAGTTTCTCAAGCAGATGAAGCACTCGAAAGCGTGGTACTTAAAAAATCTTACAATACCCCAAATCTCTAAAAATTAGTTGTCTCAAAAACGCATCGCTTCATACACGATAAAATCGTATATAAGTTTCGCAAGCAGATGAAACACTCGAAAGCGTGGTACTTAAAAAATCTTACAATACCCCAAATCTCTAAAAATTAGTTGTCTCAAAAACGCATCGTTTCGAACTCACCGTAAGATTTAAATACCTTCGATACGGTAAAGAAACGAGAAGAAGAAACCAGTACACCTCGATTCTGCAAACCTACGCATCAAAGGGTTAATCGAACGTCGAAATGGTTAATAAACAAGGTCGCTCGGAATTAACGCGTCCGTTGCGATCCACCGTCCAGAAAGATCGTCCGGTACGATCGAGACCCGGGCGTATCGATCTAAACGACCGAGAAGAAAGAGGACGCGTAGTTGATGCAAAGACTGTGTGTGTGGTGGAGCGAGTGAGGTTCGAGGAGAGGAACGAGTGAAGACCTCAGCCGGAGTGTGACCTCCGACCCCCGCGGATCTCGAGCGCGCATAATGCCTTATTGTAATTACAATAAAGGTTATCTCGCCGGGATTTCGAGGCTCCGGGGCCATTCAGTCGTTCGCGTTATTGAGATGGTAAGCGAGAACCGGGAGAGAAAGGGGGAGGGGGGAAGAGGAGGACGCGACGCGAGCGGGACAGAGAGGGGCACAAGGCCCCGAGAGTGAGTACGTCGAGCGAGCGAGCGAACGAACGCGAGCGCGAGCGCGAGCGCGCGCGTGTTTCTTCGACGCGGACGAACCAGAAATCACGTGGGCGATAAGGTATCGGGGATATTGTGTATCTGACCGGGGCTGGAACCTGAAGAAGATAGATGGTCCGATACCGGAGGTTTCGCGCGGAACGGAGAAAGATGGAACGCCGGCGAAACGGACCAGCCCGAAGAGGGATCAGCGTCGGGGGGGAGACGATCGTTCCCCGATTCGAATTTCATCGCGCCGGATCAACCGTGGATCCCGTGTTGAGCAATTACGGTGCATCTCGCCTCGTGCGCCATTCGATCGGCCCGGGTTCCCTCTCCGTAACCAATATTCCTTTTCGCGTGGAACTTTATCGCGCCAGTTTATTAAACGGGTTTATTAAACGCGTTTATTAAACGCGCACGGTGCCCGTGTTACGTACTCGTTTCAACGAATCGCGTTTCGTATGCGCACCGCGTTAAACCGACCGAGCCGAATATTTCCTATAACCGGGTACGGTATTGAATTCGATTGCACGGACGTGGAATAAAAGGTGATAGTTTTGCTACGGTACTCTTCGGTAATCGACGTTCACGCGTACGGTGGTACGAAGTCGATCGAATCACGAACAAGGAAGAGTTAAGTTTCGGGGACGCGTTCGGATGTAGGTAACATCGAAATGAGTTTATTTTTTTTACCACGAGATGTTTCTTTGGGTTATTGTGTATTCGAGGTCTTTGGCTCGAAAATTGTCCCGGATGTAGGAACCTTGTGTCTTTGATTTTATGGTACGACGAGAAGAGTATTAGAGTGTATTAGAGTGGCTTTGGTTAGAGAAAAACGATATTTCGGGTCGGGAGAGACCCGAGGAAAGCATCAGGGTCACACTTTCAATTTTGTTCGAGTAGCTTTACGAGCGAATGTTACTTTTATGAAATCTTGCCGAATGTTTTGGACTGTATCTCACTTTATACTCCGATTGTATTAATGCCTCGCGTAATGTTCGAAAGTCGAGACTCGTCGGATTCGAGTGTGCCGTGGAAAAGAACCACGAACGTGTTACAATGGGATGAAACGTATTCTCGAAAATGATTGTCCCTCGAGTCGAAGAAACACGCACCAGCGGTGAGAATGATTTCTGATCACGAATACGAGCGACAAATTTTATCCATACCCGAGACGTGTACGTTCTTGTACACGTTAACGATTTACTATGTTGTATTAATTTTTCACTGGTCGATGAATTCTTTGTTCGTTAATTTATATATTCGATAACGTTGCAGCACGTATACAACGTGCAGTAATATTTTTTACGCTGTAAAAAGCAATATTTTACGCGTAAGCAATATTTCTTTACGCTGTAAAAAGCAATATTTTCTTACGTTGTAAAAAGCAATATTTTACATGTAAGCAATATTTTCTTACGCTGTAACAGGCAATATTTTACGTGCAAGCAATATTCTTTTACGTTGTAAAAAGCAATATTTTACACGTAAGCGATATTCTTTTATGCTGTGAAAAGGAATATTTTACACGTAAGCGATATTCTTTTATGCCGTGAAAAGCAATACTTTACGTATAAGCAATATTTCTTTACGCTATAAAAAGCAATATTTTACGCGTAAGCAATATTTTCTTACGCTGTAAAAAGCAATATTTTACGCTGGACGCGTAACTAAAAGCGAAAATCGAAAGGATCGCGGAGTCCGGGAGCGATCCTCCTTGAAAAGCGGAGGAATCCTCGGAGCGATTTGCAACCGGGCGACGATAACGAAATTATTGTCCCTAGCGAACGGTGATTTCGTCGAGGACCGGATCACCGTCGTGCGGTGCGCATTTGTTCGGTGCCTCGACAGCCATCGATCGCAATGAATCGTTCATTGTGAGTCGTTTCGGGGTAAACGGCAGCGGCGGTGGAGGCGGCGGCGGCGGCGGCGGCGGCGGCGGCGGTGGCGGCAGGTAACGTTGGTGTTCTTCGAGCCCTGTATCCCGTGCTGCAAAAAGCGACGGAGGAAAGATAAATAGAGGGGAAGGGAGAAACAGAAGGGCAGAGAAGATCGAGTGGTGCGCAGGGTAAAGGCAGAAGGAGGTAAAAAGGGCCGCGGAAGGGGAGTGTAACGGGAGAAAAGGAAGAAAGAGCACGACGAGGGACGACGGTGCCTTTTCAATTAATTCGTTTGCGCGTAAACGCCTCTTCCTGCCGATGATTTACGGATTTCCAATCCACGGATCTCTCCTCTACTCTCCTCTCCTCTCCTCTCCTCTCCTCTCCTCTCCTCTCAGCGTCGACCGATCCTCGAGCGTGCTCGAGCGTGTAGTGAATCAGTCACGAAGGCGCACACGTGCTTTGTGCGAGCGGTACGCGCCGCGATACGGAGGGAACCGAGTACGAGTGGCCTGTAAGTGCATCCGGTATCCGAGCGAGGCTGGGAAATCGACGACATTCCGATTCAGACAAATTTTCACTCGAAACCGTCGCGTCGTTTCCGTAACGGGGGTTGGTATCGTCGATTTCGATATCGAGACGGACGCATCGTTCGGCCTCTACCGACGAAACACGCGACTCCCGGACATCGAACTTGCAACAATTTCGAGCAGACGGCTGACGTCGGGGAATAATAATTGACAACCACCTACCTACCGGCAGACGCTGTAATTACTCGGGCATTAATAATTTAATCATTCGGGATTAACAGGTGGTACCGAGACCTCTCGTTTCGCTTCTCTTCTCCTCTTACATGGGGGTTGGCGAGCGATCGGGGGCGGTGCCGACGACCACACGCAGCACGGGCCGCCACCGCCGCCGCTGCCGCCGCCGCCGCTGCTGTTGCTGCCGCCGACGCGAATCTCATACCCGTGTACCCAAAAATACGAGTACGTATACGGTGGTGTACACGAACGCTGTGTGTTGTTTATCGCGTTTCTCTCGATCGCCCTCCCACCAGCCCACCCAACCCCCTTGCCCTTTTGCGAACCGATTACTTTCGTCGGCGATCCAACTTGCGACGATATCGATCCACCGCATCGAACCCTCGTTAATTCCCCCTTCGATTCGGACTCGTCGATACTACAATGTTGTAAAGTGGCGAAATCGTTCGGATTAATTACAACCGGCAGACGGGAGGCCCGTTAAATTCGAGTATTATCGAAAAATTGATTCGCTATCCGGTCTGGTATCACAGAAGCGGTTGCAAATTGCAGCTTTGCCGGCCACGGTCCGCTTGTTTTATTCCCGTGTGTTCTACCACCCGTTAGAGAGCCTCTTACCGCGGAGGGTGTGATTTACGTGTCCCCTGATTTACACTGATTACGGGCCGCGCCACGTCGCAAAGCAAACAACTGCCTTCTTCTCTGTTCTTCTTCGGGGTCCCCCCCAACCCGTTCCCCCGTTCACCACCCGCAGTTCGGTCAGCCGGTTGCAGCTCGTACGGCACCCACTCACCGAACCGGCATCAATTCCCGCTGATTGATTTTACTCGTGTATTAAATTAATCCCACCCCGGAGATCGTACGCCCGCGACTGTTTCACCTAACCCGGCCCCCGTGGAACGCGTGCCCCAGTCAGTGTACTTTTAGTCCCGGGTTATCGCATCGTTCGCGGACCACTTTCCTTATCTTTGTTTATTTTCGTCAAGTTCGATGCCTACACGTAGTTTCAATCTTCCCCCTCTACTATTAGCGAGAAGCTCTATCATTAGAAGTAAGAGAAACGAAATTTATAAACAAGGGTATTGCTCAGGATTGTCCCAAGGTTACGTTACGGATGTACCCGTTTGCTACTTGAGAGAATTATAAAATTTTAGATTTTTGGACCACTCTCCTTATCTTTGTTTCTTTTCGTCAAGTTCGCTGCCTACACGTAGTTTCAATCTTCCCCCTCTACTATTAGCGAGAAGCTCTATCATTAGAAGTAAGAGAAACGAAATTTATAAACAAGGGTATTGCTCAGGACTGTCCCAAGATTATGTCTGCTATTTGAGAGAATTATAAAATTTTAGATTCTTACACGTTCGCATCGTTCGCGGACCACTCTCCTTATCTTTGTTTATTTTCGTCGGATTCGCTGCGTACACGTAGTTTCAACCTTTCGTCGGCGGACAACGTGTGAGCCAGTTCACATTTTTGTTTACATTCAGCGATGCTTCGGTTTTCGAAACGTAATACCCCAGCTTCCCCCTCTCTGCTATCAGCGAGAAGCTCTACCGTTACAAGAGAAACGAAATTTATAAACAAGGGTATTGCTCAGGCCTGTCCCAAGGTTACGTTGCAAGCGTACACATCTGCTACTTGCGAGACTTATAAGGTTTTAGATTTTTACGCGTCGTTCGTCTGTTTCTTTTATAACCAAAGAACGCCGGTAACGATAACAAATATACTAACAAATGCTAACAACGTTTGCAACACGTTTGCATATGCGTGCACATATTGATAAAACTCTATTGCGTACAAATTGCATATAATTGTAGAAGTTTAAATATGTTTTATTTTGAATATAACTATATATTTATTTAGAGTTTAAATACAGTATAAATATGTTTTAGTTTAAATATAAGTATATTCCGTCCGCTCCGGTTAGACACAGCCGAAAAACGAATAAAACTACTTAAATTTCGAAGTTAATTTCGAAGAACGTAACGGGTAAAATTGTACGCTCGCGAAGAAACGTTTCTTCGACGAAATCTACACGAATTTAAGTAATAAGACGAAACATAATCCTTGGAAGTGACGGCCTCTCGAGCGTAAGAGAACACGAACAATAGCGGGGATGATTTCTGAAGCGCGAATCCGAGTATGAGAAAATTGATCGGATACCGTAGACATTGCGCGTGGTATATTTTTTTAAGTCTCGCGGTCTGATAGTAATCGCCACGTTATCGTTTTATAGATTTTAGAAAACCACGGGTCCTTAATGACCTGGTCTCGCGTGAACGGGGGTATTCGTGAGTGTAAAAAATGTCGAAACAAGTGTCTAATCGGATGTCGACGACACCGTAGAAGGTCGGCTTCGATTTCGAATCGTGTCTGGAGTTTCGAGCGTGGACCCGTGCCGAAGCTGTTGCAGATCGGATGTCGGATTTTACCGTGGAATTCGGCACCCTTTTTCGAAGCAGCCCGTCGGTAGAAACGAAAGAGTACATTGTAACAAGGATCATCGTTCCCCGACGAAACATGCATCGCGTGTCACTGTTCCCTCGGTCGATTTTTCTCTTTCGGGTGTGGAACCGGGCCCCTTCGAGATCCTAGAATCATCGAGGAGGGGGGACACGTGTTCCCCGTTCGCTTCTAATTTCATTCAACCGGCCGGATACTCGTTAAATACGTTCGTGTTCCGTGCCGGTGTACGAAGCTAGCGTTCGCTATCCGAATCCGCCTAGTGTTTATCACCTGGTGGACACGCTGCGGCAAATTGGCTTGCTAGGTGTTTAAAAAAACCGCTCCAGCACGAGACGGGGATCTAATCGTCGTACTCCCGTTTTTCTCCCCTCTCTTTCGTCATTTTCTTCCCATGGTTCGCCATTCTTTTTAGCTTCGCGGGTACCCAACCCAGACCTCGTCATTTTCTGACTCCCTCGATTCCCTTGGCGTGACGAGCTCCGCATCGAAGCTTCTTCCTCGTTCGGTGAGCCTTCGGTCCCCTCATCTCTGCTGATATTACCTTCCATTTTATCCAAGTGTTTATTCGTATACATCAGATTGTTCGGAAAGTCGTTTCGTTTATCAAAATGTTGAATACGTAATTTAATCAAATGTTTCTACGCTCTGAAAAAATCGAGTTTCATTTTCACCGAAAAAAAAAAACCAAATGACTCCGAACGACCCAATAGTTTCGCGCCTTTCGTTACACATGGATCTCTTTGCACGCGGAAGTGAACTTCGACAACGAAATTGAAATTTTTCACGCGCGATCCCTCAAAGGGCGCGGCAATAACGTTCCAATCGTCTCTCGAAGAATTTTTTACGATAAACTCACCGAACTCTATCGTCCGCGATATCGAAACGTCACGGAACAGGAAGTACCTTCGTTCGAGGACGTTCGAGATGAAATCGGTCTGCGTTCGTCGATAGTTCCGTAAATAACGGATTGTGGATATTACGCGCGAAACACCAAGGTCCCCCCTGTAAATTTGTCCAATATTTCTCGTCCCGTGGACAACACCGTGGCAAATTGGCTAGCGGGTTCTCTATCGCAACCCCTTCCACGATTTTTTCATCACCTCGACCTTTTTCCTCTCCTTGTCCCGTTCAAGGTACCCTCTCGCTTTCCCTCTGTTCCTGTGCCATGGTGGGGGTTTCTTTTTGCTCTTCCGGAGAGTCTTCGAGGAGGAGCCCTCCGGCAAACGTGACCGGACGGGCCCGAATCATAAATTCCGACGAGTAACGTAACGTCCGCCGCGATTATTTACCGATACTTATCCGATGGCCAGAACCAGCCAGAGCGAGGCTACCCAGTGTTCCCTTGGACTTTCCTTCGACACGATGGACAACCACTGTCCACGGTGTCGCCCTCGATCTCGCGAAATCCCTCTCGTTCGCGCCATCAAAGTCGAGCTTCGTCGTTCTCGCGATCGCAACCCCCTCAGCGTGGAATTCCTACGAACGAACCCTGATACGGGATTGTTCTTAACGTGGACACTATTGGGTTGTTCGGAAAGTCATTTTATATTTCAAAACGGGGAATGTATAATTTAATAAAATGTTTGTACGCTCTAAAAGAATCGTGAGTGTCGAATCTAAAAGAATTCTCTCGCAATCTGTTTACTGTTCGAGACTCTATTGAATTGTATACGCGCAAATAGGACACCGATCGTTAATTTGTTAGACAATAGCGATTCTAGCGATTTGGTAAATTCGTAATTCATTGTGTGCAGTTTATCGAATTTTCTCGAATTTTTTTATTTTGCATTTTCATGCTCGGCACTCGTCCCGTGCGAGAACCTTACGAGAAGCATCTACCGAACGTGATGATCGAACGCGCATAGGCGTTCAACGCACGCGATATACCGCCCGAGGTTACAGTTTGCGCAAACGATCACCAACCAGCACCAATTGTATTCTTCGTTCACGGAGCGCTAAAAGTTTCGTTGAATGAAACGAGAAAAAAAAAAAATACAGTCGCGTTGGACACCTCGTTTCCCCGCGAAAACTGTTACGAATTATTGTCCCCGCAGATATTAACGGGTGAGCACTCTTCTTCGCCGAGAATAAAGGAGGAAGTTAGGGCGTATATTATCCCGGCCGGCCACCCCCTTCGTCGAATTATTAAAAGCTAAACTGGCTTTGATTTATAAGAGGGCAGAGCCATCCTGCGCCACCAAAATTCAACGGGTGGTTTAAAAGGAGACGCGGTCTCGTAGAGACGGAGTGGAGGGGGGTGGGGGTTGGAAACGCGTTGGGGCGGGGCCGAGATTAATTTTATTACTTCCGCTCGAGTAATTATCGCATTACTTGCCCGAGGAGAAAGTTGCTGGGAGCTGTGTTGCCGGCGTGGTCGTTCTTGATAAATGCTTTTATCTCGGCCGGTATCCTTCCTCTCTTTCTTCCTCGTTGCTCTCCTTCCTCGAGACTGTCCTCGAGAACCTCTGGAAAAACCTCCCCCTTTCGTTTCCAGTTCGCGCGCTGAAACCGAATTCGAAGTGTACGCGTACGCGGGAGCTCGTGACGCGATACTTGAACCGAGGTGAACTCGATACACGGTTACGAACCGGAGCAGATAATTGGCGAGGAGGCGCGCGTGCACGCGGAACGGCGTAAAAATCGTGGAAACGACCCCAACGCGACGATTAGTCGGCTCCGCGTCTTAATTCCTTCGTGAATCCCGTCATCGTCCGTGGCCAAGCGGTTGGGAAACCGCGCGCGGCGCTGGATAAAAGGTGCGAACGGCTGGGGACGTGGAAACACAGGGGGAACGAAAGGGTTTCGAGAAGGGGGAGAGAAAGAGAGTCGTCTCCCCTTCTCGCGTACACCTACACGCGCGTGGAATCGCGTCCGTAAGAAAGATATCCGCGTCGTGACGAGTTCCGCGCGGCGTGACGTCGTCGGTTGGAAAAAGAAACGAACCAGGGGGAGTAGTGTGCGCGAAGTCGAAAAAAAATGTACCGGATCCCAGGGGGAGGGGGTTGGTACGAAGTTCGATCCCACAGAACCGAACTTCTCGCGCGGATACTCTCGCGTGCAAGTTTTCCTCGGATCTTCGAGCGAGCAAATATTTCAACGACTCGCTCGTTTCTGGGGGACGACGGTGGGAGGTAGGTTGTCGGCGTTGGAGGCGGCTCGGTTGGAAGGAGGGGGTCGAAGTTGCGTCGTTCGTCCCCCTGTCCCCGACTCGTCCTCGTCGCCGGCGCGTCGCAACTCCCCGGGCCCACTCGTGGCGCGCAAATGAGGTGGAAAAGATAAAGGCCGTGGCGGGCGATCATTAACATGCGCGCTCCGCTTTCGAGGAGCCGCTCGAGGGTGGCTCGGTGGTGGTAGGTTTAGCTCCGCGAGGTTTTTTAGAAGCGCGCGCGTCTCTGTGTATACCCCCGCACTCTATATAAACAGAAGGAAAAAATGTATATAGTTGGAGGGCATTATGTACCGATCCAGCCGGGTACGGGTAGAAAAGATCCGCGTGTACACGGTGCACGCCGGTGGCCGCGCGCGCGCGCGCGAGTGCGAGCAGGAGCGAGCGCCCCCTCGCGTACATCGACGCTCGCGTCTCCGTGTATTTATTATATAACCGTGGCCCCATGTATCTACCCCTTCGTGGTTGGCAACGCCACGAGGAGAAGAAGGTGGGAAGATAGAAAAAAAAAGGAGGCCAAAGAGTTGGAACGAAAGGCGTGGTACGGGGACGGAGGTGGACGAGGGGCGGTGGGCCAGGGTGGTGGAAACTCGCGAGGAGATGCCAACCTAATGGCGGCAGCAATTAACAACAAACACCGCTCATTAATCGCGAGAGAGTCCTCTCCGTCTCTCTATCTTTCTTCATCCTCCCCGCCCTTCGTTTCGCCATCCGTTACCCAGGCCGATCCGTCTCTCTCGCTCGGATCGCGGTTGCTCCGGCTGCCTTGTATTTTTTATCCTTCTCCCCATTCCCCCTCCCCCCACCTCGTCCCCCGCGGCCCCGTTCTCCTTTCCCCGGGAGCATCGCTTACCCCTTTCACCCTTCAGCGAGCCTTCCAACCGTCCGCGAAGTTTCCTATTAAAAGGGAAGGTATGATAATAACGCCGTGGCTCTCGACGCGGTCTTTTCACTCGAACGACCAGCAGGTTGTTGTAGCTCCGTCTCCGTGTGCGTATGTATGCGCGCGCTGGTCCACGTACGTGTGTCACCGTGCGCGCGGTCCACGTGTATGGGTCTACACGCGGTAGGGAGGGCGTTACTTTTACGGGGGGAACCGCGCCTCGTTTATCCGGGGATGACGGGGTAAGTCTTGCTACTCGCCGTAACAATTGGGTGAAACGAAGTTAAGAGATGCCTCCGTTTCAGTTTGTCCCGGGGAACGTCGCGGAACCTTGCTTTCTTAGCCGATCGACAAACGAACGCGAAAGTATTTCCTCGCTCGTCGATCCTACCGATCGACCGTGTAATCGCGATCGAATCGCTCTCGTCGATCGTACCGTGTTGCCACGGAAGGGTGCAAAGATTTCGGACGCGTTGTTCGTTTAATTGCGCAGGATGTGCGCGCAAATCTTTGTACAAAGCACGTTTACAACGGAGTACGTACGAACGGGTCTCGCAGTACCCGACGAAGTACTCGAGGTCGCTTTTGTCGAATTATTATTATTATTATTTATAAACGGACCGAAGCTCTTTGTACAAAATGTGTACGAAAGGAAGAAAAATCGAAAGAGACACGAATAATAATAATAATACGACATCGTTCTCCGAGAAGATTTATCTCCAATACGAGCACGAAATCGAACTTACGGCCCGGTTTAACGAATCGATTTTAACTCGCAAATGTAATCCAGTAATTCCAACTATAAAACCAATGACAATCTTTGTCGCGCCGAAAGCGAAACATCGAATACAAAAATAATACGTTTCGTCAAAGATAAGCGCGCATTCACGGTAGAAAAGACAAATGTAACAACCTCGGTCTACGTTTAAACCGCAATCTGTAACGAACGAGCAAATTTTACGTTTCTTCTTTTCGCATAAGTGTAAAGTCGTATGCGATTTGAACAACAGCGTAAAAGAAACTTGCTTTACCCTTCCGGAAGAATTACAAAGCGACCGCTTCCAAAGAGGAATTCATTTGTCCGAAAGAAAGGTGTACAAACGGAACCGTGATCTTTCGTCGAACGATACCAATCGGAACGTAAACGATGCGAGCATCGACTCTGGTAAATCATCGAGCACGTACAAGGGCGTCTTAGCGTCTGGACGCCTCGATCGCAAAACAAAACGCAACGTATTCGTATACGACCCTTCGCGGCCCTTCGTGGATTCGTCACTGAGTAGTCGACGCGACTATAGTCGAAAGCGAACGATCGAGACCGTTCAAGGCCACTTCTCCCCTCCACCTCGCTCTATCTTACGATCTTTCGGCGCGAACTGGGCACACGGTACCGAAAGGGCACGAGTCGCGCACCCGGAAGCCTCGAAACGGTATCAATTATAAGAGACCGAGCGCCACGGTGCACCGTGGTAGCCTGAAATATCAAGTGACTCGGTAAAGTCAGCGTTTCGAGGCGGAATAATTTTCGTCCGCGCGTGACGACGAGAGGTAGCGGTGAATATCGTTTCTCCGTCTTCTCACGTGTCCGGGCGCGTCCCCTTTCGCGAGATATTCGTGGGGGAGCCCCGGCGGACGTTAGCACGGGGAAGAACCGGAGCAAAGAGACGACGAGGAAAGTCAGAGAAGACGGGGCCGAAGAAGCTACCGGTCGAAGGCGCGAAAGAGGAACAGAAGGCGAGACGGCAAACTGTGACAGGACATGCGAGCGCAAAGATGAATCCTGATCACGCACGCTCCCCCCTCTCCTCTCCCTCCTCGCCTGCCGCGTCTACCCCCACCACCGCCGCGTGTTCCCGTGCGCCGGGTTCGTACGCTGCCGGCGTTGCCCTCGTTCCTTCGTATCTTCGATAATTGGAAATCAGCCCCGAATATAAATAAACCATCGCGACTTGGTTTTTCTTCTCTCCTTCCATCTTTCGCGGAGATCCACTCCTCGAGGTGGTGCTCCCTCATTAGCATAATGGTTCCTCGCCGAACAGAGAAATAAAGGGAGAAGAGAGAGAGAGAGAGTATTCGGTTGCTCGGACGCGTCGATGAGCGCCAAGGGTGGGGGAAAGGTCGATCGTTTAGAAAGTCGTTATTTCGGAATTTTGTTTCTCGCGGGGTCGTCGGGTCCGTGAATCGGCGCCTAAACGATGCTGCCACTATTGGCCAGCGATCGAGTAGATCCACTCGTTTCACGGCGCGTCGTACCATCGGCTAGATCTACCACCGCCGCGGTACGTTGAACGCCAATTGGCGCGCGTGTTTTCTTTTTTCATTCGCGATTATTCGAGCAGAGGATGAAACCACGAGAGAGGTACCGTAGGGAACGTAAGCAAGAACGACGTACACTCGATATCGGGTACAATTTATTTTTCTCGTTTAGTGTCTTCGGTCATGAATTTTAAAATTGATTCACGAACCGAAGTCGTGGCACGCTCTTCGCGGAAGCGAGCAATCGAAACGCGCGGAAATTAAAATTCTTATACTTGCGTAAATATCGGCTTGTTCGGAAAGTCGTTTCGTTTTTTTTTTTTTTTTTTTTGGTGAAATTGAGACACGATTTTTTCAGAGCGTACAAACGTTTTATCGAATTATATATTCTCCGTTTTGGAAAAAAATTTTCGAACGACCCGATAAAATACTTGAAGAAACCGATGTAGGTGATGTACCGCACATACCCCGTTACATTTTTCTGGCACACCATTTCGGGGTTGAATTCAAAACTAGAAACTTTCATTTCTCGAATTCGAAGGTAAAAAACATTGCAGAGACAAAATCGACCATTCCGAAAGTAACTCGGGTATCGAAGCTTCGAATAGGGAAGCGATCGAACGAAGGGCCGGTCGAACGTTCTCCGAGGTCGAGGAAGCGTAGGTCCCCGATTAAGTCGCAATTAAAACCCAGGAAGAGCGCCACGGTTCTCGTTTCGCGAGCGTTTCGGCGAGTCGGCTGCTTCTTATCGATCCACGCGCGCTTATTACCGCTATTTTCATCTTCCATATATCGCGCGTAGCCACTTTCGGTCGCATCCCGCGCCTTCCCTTCGCGTAGGAAAGAAAAACGTGGAAAAAGAAGACGCAACCGGGCTGGCAATTCCACGCTACATCGTGTAAATTACTGCGATTTAATTACTCGGTGACACTCGGTGCCGCGTCACCGGTCACGGGTGTTAATTATCGCGTTAACAAGGCGCGAGGTGTCGACTCGGCATCCTACCGACCGCTGGTGGGGGCGATCGAGATATTTTTTTTTGTTTTGTTTCTTTTTCGTCGAATCTCGTTCGTCGAATCTCTAAAAATCTCCAAAGGGCCCCGAGGAACGGTTTAAAAAGGGACCGTTTCCCACGAGGTTCTTACGGCCAGAAGCGGAAACGACGTTTCCACTCGCGGTTACGCGAGCATTTAGGCGAGTCGCGGTGCTTCCTTCGTTGATTCGAGAGTCGCGGGCGTAATGAGGAGGTCGCGGCGTCTTGAAGATGGCCATTCACAGGTGGACAGAAGGGTGACGGAAAAGAACTCGCGCGATGCGGATGAGCGGGCTCGCGCGACGACGAGCGTAAGTTTGAAAAGGCGGGGACGTCTTTTGATTCCCCCTAGCTCTCCTCTGTCCTCGACTCGCGACGCTTTTCCCGAACCGTTTCGAGGCCGTTCCGGTTTGCGAGGCAGACCGACCCGGTGCACGTCCGCTGACAAATTATGCGGAAAAGTGTATAAAAAGGACTCGCGGCGACGCCATTCACACCGAGATCGCTTGAATGTGCAAACATGGCGCGGGTCCCGCCGAGAGAGAGATCGTTTAATGAGTTTCACGGTGTGAAACACGCGCGCCGGTGAAACGAACGCGAATCGCGCGAGCCTCGAGCCGGAGACCACTGTGCGGGGAAATTTTAATCGTTTCGTTTTATTTCCGGGAGACGACGACGTCGGTTGAAGCGCGTCGAAAAATCCGGCGTCGCGGTACGGCGCGGTGCAGCGCGGCGCCGAGCGCCACGAGTCGCCTTGAGAGCTCGTTAAAAATTTTGATCAACGTCCGCGTAGTATCTGTTTCTCACGGGGAATTTCGCGCGGTAATTTGATGGGCTGTTCGCGCGTCGTTCAGCGATCGATCCCTTGGACGTTTCAGGGCATCAAGTGTCTGAAACGAGCTCCGAGTGAATCCCGAGCACTGGAATAGTCGAGCGACGAGTAAAAGTGCGAGCGTTTCGATCCTACCGCTGGATCCTCCTCCGTGGAAATTAATATTTATTTTGTCACTTAGACTCCCGTCTCGTGTTTATTTCTACCGTTGCGCGAATTTTTTTTAATTAATAATCATTAGGCGTGCTTACTTTCGAGTGAGCGGAGAAAAAAGTCGCGCGTCATTTCCATCGCGACGACCACTACATCGATTACGTTTCCGATCCTTGCATCGGGGTTATCCCGAGTACGAGATAACGAACAGGAATAATTGAAAATTGTATCATCGGGAGGTACGAAAATTACTCTAAAAATAAACAAGGATTGGTTCTTCTCGCCGCTAAATACAATTTTATCAACAAGTACACACCTCTGCAAGAGTAACGATATTCGCCCCTGAACGAGTACGACCCTTTCCACTCGTGACACTCGGATGCGTTCTCTTCGCGCGCGTACCGTACAAACAACCTTTTCTACTCGTAATACTCGGATGCGTTCTCTTCGCGCGCGTACTGTACACACACGACCTTTCCTACTCGTAACACTTTGATGCGTTCTCTTCGCGCGCGTACTGTACACAAACAACCTTTTCTACTCGTAACCCTCGGATGCGTTCCCTTCGCGCGCGCACTGTACAAACAACCTTTTCTACTCGTAACACTCGGATGCGTTCTCTTCGCTCGCGTACTGTACACAAACAACCTTTTCTACTCGTAACACTCGGATGCGTTCTCTTCGCGCGCGTACTGTATACACACGACCTTTTCTACTAGTAACACTCGGATGCGTTCTCTTCGCGCGCGTACCGTACACACGACCTTTTCTACTCGTTCGTGGATAAATTTCCTACCAGTAGCGTTACAACCGGTCGAACGAAACGAACAAAGCGGACATTTACGCGAGCCACTTCGTTGCGAGACACCTGGTACATTACCGCGCGTTTACGATCTACGCGCGGTTTCGCGTTATCGCGCGTTACGAAACGAAATCCATCTTCTGGGCAGCTGTCCACGGGTGCGTTAAGTTTCGCCAGGACAGCCATCCATTACGCGATCGGTGTACGAGCGTGTTCGCGTCGCGAAGCCTTTTCGGTTGACGGATTCACGCACACCCCAGAAGGGCCAAGCACGTTCTAGGATCCCGCAGGTTTCCAGCGGGCTGTCGCGGGACCCGTGTTGGGGACGTAACGTTGTAATTTCAGATAAGCGTGTCCCAGGAGACACGCATTGTGCCGTAGGCCGCCCGTTCGCCCAGCTTCCTTCGACGCGGACCCGCGTGTCGCAGGATGTTCCCGTATGCGGCAACGTTCGCGCGAGCGAGTGCGCGTGCACGACACAAAAGCTTGTCCGCTCCCCTCGTTCATTACTCGGTGAATCGCGATATCTCGACGCTACGCGACACCCTCCGTAGTCGTCGTCGTCGTCGTCGTCGTCGTCGTCGTCGTCCTCGTCGTTGTCGTCGTCGTCGTCGTCGTCGTTGTCGTCGTCGTCGTCGAGATTTTCGAGGCCGCGCGGATCCTTGCACTTTGACGCTCGTTGCTTACGTTTATTATTACGACGACGACTACGACGGGTTACATCGTAATTTACGACGATACGCCACTCCTGGCCGACCCGGCTCGTCGCGCGCTGCACACATTGTATCCCTCCGCTTAATTAACGGCGTAATTAACGCGCCGAGGGACGAACGATAAGCGCGACGAAGGAAAGTTTCTTTGTACGGGGGGAGCGTTACGGTTTAATTTTTTTTTTTTTCTTTTTCTTTCTTTCTTTCTTCTTCTTTTTCGCCTTTTTTCATCGCAGCTCGAGCCTAAACGATCCGAGAGCGCACACGGGTCCGACGGGAAGGCAACGGGACTTGTGTATCTTTTTATTTAATAAACTTCTTTGGTTCGCTACCCGGGCAACTTTCAAAGCGGACGAGACAACGATCTTCGGAGCAGAAATAGAAATTTCTTTGGGTCAACCTTGAATGTTACGCGATACACCGGCGATGTATACGTTTCGGAGAATAGGTACGGAAGAAATTGTTACCCACGTTGCGTGTTTATTATCGTCCTGTCCGTACCGTTAAACAACAACGGACACGCGTAACGAATTACCGTATCGACCGGTGTGCGTAGATCGCATCGATCGTTTCGATGATTCTTTTTCATCCGTGTGCGTTAACTCTCAACTGTCGTAATCGACGATTCGATAAGTTATGGGAAGAAACAAAGAACGAGTAAAGTATATACGAAAACGATTTACAATCTACGAAACGTGTAACCCGATGGAAAGATGGTGTCACGCGAGAAGTATCGCTCTCTACGTGCAATACGTGCATTTGTTCGCTCGATGAATTTCACGTGTACATTGTACGATATCGAAAGCGTAATATTTTCAAGAACAGCCCCGTCAAATTACAGAGTCCGGTTAATCGCGTACAATTAAAACGAGATCGCGATCGCGTCCGATTTACGGGTGTCTTAATGGTTTTCATTATCGTCGGTTTATAGTCGTTGGTTCGCGAGCTGACAATCGACGGAAAGAGTGCGTGCAACTCACCCTAAACGCGACCAGAGAGGTTGGGGGCGAAAAAGAGAGGGAGACGGAGAAAATGACGAACCGATGATCTTCCCTGGGGACGCCCACATGGGGACACGCCAGAATGGGATTCTTAATTAATCTTTGCATTTCCATTAGGATTTACGTTATTGCTTTGGCTGCCCACCAAATAGATTCTTCAGCGACGGGGAGATAAAGCGTTCTGCGTGTTGATACGCTGGTACCGACCCGATTCGTTCCGCGCGGTAGACTTCGATACGATCGTGCTCTTCCGAAAAAAAAAAACCAGATGGAAATTACATCGTGCCAACCATCGTTGAATCGTTCGACCGATAAAATACAAGGTAACGCGCACGGTGTAAGACACACGCTGGATTTCACACTACTTTTGAAACAGAGATCGGGACCTGGTGCATTCAGGTGACCAGCTGCCCTGTCAGGGTGTCTAGTAGATGGAATCGACCTTCAGGAACATTTAATAGTAATTGAAACGATCGAAACAGTCTCGATAAACATTGGTTCGAATGTTATTACTTTTGGAGTTATAAGACACTTCTATCGGTGAACTATTGGGTTGAATGGAAAGTATTTCGTTTCTTTTTTGGTGAAAATGTAACACGATTCTTTTAGAGTGCGTAAACATTTTATCAAATTGTATATTCTCCATTTTGGAAAACGAAATCACTTTCCGAACAATCTAATGTTATTTAAAGAATGTAAAAGTAAAGCGAGGAATACTCACGTAATAAAGTAATTCTTACGATACTCTTGCCGAATCAGTGTGCATTACGTTTACTCTGCTCAACTTACCGACTAACTCGATAAGCGGTAGGTGGACGTGCAATAAAGTCTTATTCGTAACACGTTCATAATTGAAAACCTCCTGTAACTTCAAAACCAACGATATTTAGATCCTCGTTTACTCAGATTTTTTGCTCGATTCCACGAGTACCACGTGCTCCAAAACATTTGACCCTTACTTTTTGAGACACTCTTACGGACTCGCGATTTGGAGCAATTACCCAAGTTAATAACGCGACGATCGTGGTGACAACCGTGTCGATAATGATCATCGTCGTTTCTCGAATGTGCATCGTCTCGAGCGAGTGGACAATTAATTTCCAGAAAAATCTTGAAATTTTGACGACGTACCGAGAAAGACGAATGCACGCGAATCGAACAAAGCCACTCGAACCTATGCAAGATTGTTGCAACGTGTAAACGACTTAACCATCGATCATCGTTGTTTCTCGAATGTGCATCGTCTCGAGCGAGTGGACAATGCTGGACAATTTCAAAAATCTTGAAATTTTGACGACGTATCGAAAAAGACGAATCCACGCGAATCGAACAAAGCCACTCGAACTTATGCAACGTTGTTGCAACGTGTAAACGATTTAACCGGCGCTACTTCCAGAAAAATGACAAGCACCGTCTGGTATCCGGTATCAATTGACGCACCACTTAACACCCGTAACGTCTCCACGGTGTTTGACTTGCGCATACACGGGTTTCGGTGGGCGGCACGTGGGCGCAACCCGTAAGCTCTTTACTTATGCATTCTCGTTGCAACGAGCCGGGGGAATTAATGCATACGCGTTAAGTATATCGCGTCTTGAAAACACCGCGGGTGCCGAGCGTGCTCCGAACTGGGGCGAACGTTTAATCGTGAAACTGTGCGTCACTTACGCCGAATTCCTCGCTGTCTTTCTTCTTCGGTTGCGAGTGTATTTGTACAGGACGAGCTAGCTAACTCGACCGCCTTAAACAACTCGCAACCGGAGCCGTGTTTGCTCTCTTAGGCAGAAAATATTGTGACACGCCCACTCCTCTGGAAAGTAAGATTCAATATTAAAATTATTAGCACCGAACGGGAAAGCTCCGTGCAATAAAAACGAATCGTTCCTTTTTTTTTTTGTACATATGGAACTTGGAGCGTCCTATTTTGTCGGGCGTATCGGGTAACTGTTTAGGTTTTTTTCGACGTGTGTAGATCGAGCAGTGCTCGTAACCTACATACTTGTTCCACGTACGAACGTTCCAAACGTAAGTTACACGGTATTCGGGAAGCGTGTACGAGTAATTAATTTTTTGCTACCTTGGATTTTTATCGAGATGCGATCACCTTGAGTTTTTCGGATACAGATATCGTACTTTTCAATTTGACGCGAGTGTATTCGTTCAACTTGGTCGTTAATACGTTCTGGCACGTGTTTACACGACTGACAGCTTCGAACGAACGAAACAAACTTTCGTCCTAATTATCGCGGTCAATATGGTTTTTCAATCTCGTGACAGGTTCTTTTTCTCCTTTAGCGATCGTTGCTGTTTCCTTTTCTTTAAAAATTTTGCATCTTTTCTTTCGTAGCGTTCCGTACAAACGTTGCTTCGTAACCTCCGATGAGAACCTTGTTCAAGGGTCGGAACGTCGTGTTTCATTTTTATATGCACATCGCCGATAGAAACGAGGCCGTTATTCAAACACGAAGATCAGTTTTACTCCGGGATTTATTTCGTACGTTCGTTTCCATAAGGGTTCCCCAGACGTACCTGGAAAATATCGGTGTAATACCGGTGTTTTATATTTCGGTGTAAATCCACGAGTGAAACCGATGCTATTACAAAATCATTTTTATACGCAAGGTTGTCTTTATTTTTTACATTTGTCGACACATCGGTGCAATTCTTCTCTTGTTTCTTCCGCATCGAGTAGAAAATGTCGAAAAGAGAATCGTTTCTACGATTAAAGCGAGTTATTATTTCTTTCGTCTAATCGTATTCGTACATTCGTATCTTTAGAACGTTACGTCGAGGAAGATTTCAATGGGGACGATCCGATATCGATAGTTTTTTCCTAGACAAAGGAGTACGAAGAGATACAAAGATCAACTTCGTTCTTTTGTACGAAATATGTTTGTTTATTTACTTCTTGATACACCGTTTCGAGACGCGTATAATCTTCCACGATTAAACGTCATTCACGATCGTTGAAGGTCAACCGAATGTCAAAATAATTTACTTCGAACATAAATAATTTTTCACATTCAAAAAAAAAATGACATAGAAAATATCGATTGAACGAATACCAGAGAAACACAAGCATCGATTTCAATTTCGGTACGATCGGAAGATTCTCGTCATCGACATCGTAACTTCGCTTTCGAGTCTCTAATTTTTATCTAAACAATCCAAGTATTCTCGTAATTTCGCAGCTCAACAATTCCAACCGCTTCGGTAGCTATCCGTGCAACGTTCCGCCAATAGACATGAAGATTCGTAGTCGAGCGCAACGTACGCGCTTCGGACGTGTATCTCGGGGAATAATTAAAATCGAGACTCCTTTTAATTACTATCCGTGGCCGGGTTAATCGTTCTTTTACAGCGAGAAGTTGCCTCGTCACTGCGCGGGTTCGCGTATCCGGGAGAACGGTTACGGATAACAGCGAAACGCCACGTGAATTCGATGAACTTTCGGTTAACCGTGTTGCCCCGAAGTTTTAAGGTGGGCGCAGGTGGGGAGTAAAGGTGGAAACGGAACGGGGGCTTGCGAAATGTTTCAAAGGTAAATCGGCGGAGCTGCGGGGCCGTACTGTACGCACGTTTACGCGCGTACGATCGTTCGTGTATCACGAACGGGGCGTGACCGGTCGGGTCGTTTAACCAGGAACATAATTAAGAGGACCTCCCATCCTCCTTCGTTTTTATCCCGCGGGGTCCGGAATGTGGGGCGTGAATTATCCCAGCGATGTTGCCCGATAAATTTCACCTCGTTGATTACACGAAACCGCTCTCTCGGTACCCAGAGGGGAGGTACGAAAGGCAAGGGGAGGGAAAAGTTTACCCGACAACAAACTCGACTCGCGGTAGCGAAACAAAACTAAGAAAAAGTACGGTTAAAACGAGAAAGAGAGAGAGAGAGAGAGAGAGAGAGAGAGAGAGAGAGAGAAAACCGAGAGTAAAGTACGACGCGCGAATAATATAAATTCAGGTTTACCCGTTTTCGAGCACGAGCAATCTTTACGGCGGGCCGAATCTGTTCGTAAATTCGAAGCGAAGTATCTTTGTTCAATCCCGTTGTTGCATCGTGAACGAACGATGATCGCGTTTGAAATTCTCACCCGTCAGAGACACGCGTATTACGACCCTTTTGTCTCGATCTCGTGGCGCTACGTTTTTTCGGTGGTTGTTTCGCGTTTCTCGAAGGGTCCTCGTGTTTCTTTTCGAAACTCGACCGATTTTTATCGTCTTTGCCCCGGGTTCGACCCTCGAGCGATCCTGGCACACCTGTGGTACCTTCCGCCTCGCCGAATGCGCGCGTTCTTAACCCTTTCGCTCGTGGTGCGTCGAGCGGTCTGGTTTGAAGTCTATTAAATTTAATCCTTCCTGGGTTCGAAATCTCTGCGATAATTATTGGTTCTCAGTTTCCCGAGGATGTAATTATTCTCGTTGTAGATTCGTTTCGATTCAATCTTTCGTTCTCCGGTGATGTCGACGCGGCACGCGTTACGGTCAAATTTATGTCTTCCTTATTCTTTCGAGTCGTCGCAGAAGCTCACAGGTGGACGATACTCTGGGAAACTTCCACTCAAGGGGAAATAATTTTGAAGAAAGACTCGGTTTTTCAACCTCCTACGCGTGATTTTTTAAAGTCTACTTTAAGTCGGTCCACTTGGATCGAGTTCTTCTTATCAGAATTCTTAAATTGTCCTCCAACGAGGAAAAACTTCCACTCGAGGAGAAGAGAATTGATAAAAAAGGCTCTTCCATCGAGCGTAACCCCTTCGGGATACACTCTTCGTTGCAATCCACGAATTGTCCTCCATCGACGAGTTCCATCGGGGACACTCTCGAAAGTTGGCCCGTGTCTTATTAACCCGGTGTCGTCGTTAAGATCGGTGCGAGAAGCAAGACGGAAGAAAATTGCGAAGAGCTCATTATTCCATTACACGCCTAAAAGCGGGTCTGCTCGGTTGCAATATATTACGGGGGCCTTAACGCACCTGCGGGAGCGCGAGAAGTCGTAGGCGATCCTGGCAAAGTGTGAGGCCACGGGGCCACCTATGAGGCCCTCCGACTCGTATTTTTCTTTCCTCCTGGCTCGCACCAGGCCTCCAGGAATGCGGTCGGAAGGATTTTACTTTCTATTTTACCGCGACGTTTATCGATACTTATTTTAAGGACACCGCCGCTGGCCACGATCCCTCGGTGGCTTTTCTGCCCCGATATTTATAATTTTCATATTTCAACGCGTAACGCGCTGTTAACTTGTCGCCGAGGCGTCGCTTTTAATTGGCGCGAGGAAGCGCGCGTAACGTCCCCGTGTACGAAGAAACCGCGGCTCGAGATTTCATTTCATTCGTTCGCGATACAATTTTCGAGCCTCGTAACTGTTCGACCCTCGTCGAGAGATCAACGGTTTATTCTCCTGTCCGCGGCGATCGCCAAAATTGCGAAAACACAGACCCTTTAACCGTTCGACATCGAACGCGTCGAAAGAATTTCATTCAAAAGTGTCGAAATTTAATTTCATTCGAGCCGCTCCCTTAACCGAAGTGGTTTAACGTAAATTGATTTCACGTTTTCGCCACCTTTCGATCGACTCTCGCGCCGAGCAACAGGAATCGCAATTATGACCGCGTTTCGACTCGTTTTAATTTACATATGTATGCACTTCGATCGGGCGCGTCGATCTTTGATTGCGTCCGCGTTTACGAAATTATTAACGATCCAATTAACGTGACGTTCACTCTGAAACGATTAGACGAGTGAACGTTTCTTGTGCCTATTTTACATATTTGTTACATATGTTCTTTTCTACATAGAACACAAGGTAAAGATACCATGTCTATAAACCTTGTGTACATTTTCACGAGTCGATCGAAGAACCTTTTTCTTTCCATTTACTTCGATTTTGTTCTATCGTTTATCGAAAATATTCAACTTTCTTTTCTCGTTCACCTCTGTTCGATTTTTTCTAAATTCGTTCAATGAAAATATACGAAATTTACACTTTATCGATCGCGTTAGGTGTAATCAGCTCCGTGAATTTATTCGTACGTGCAATTCTCTTTTATCGTGCGCACAGTTTTTGCGTTGTTCGCTTCGATTTGTCAATTCTTAGAAATAATAGTCTGGAAGCTCGGTTGGTTCCGTTGTCGATACTCGGTCGAATTTGATTTTCGTGAGCTTGCCACGAGCTGGACCAGATCGAGAACCATTGGCATTGGCGGAGAAAGCACCCATAAACAGGGGTGTTTTAGAATTCGAACGGTGGACCGGGGTGGGGTTGCAAACAACCGTCAGACGTGCCACCCTCCTTGCAATACGACCACTTCGGTGGCTCCCCGCATTTCATCCTCGAGAGGAATTTGGCCTCAAATTAAAAGATCTCAGCCCGAGCCCCGAATGAAATCTCGTCGCACGAGGGGTAGTAGATACGTTCCCGAACTACGACCTACTATAATCTATACACGGGGTGTCTGGAAACTCTACGCGGTGCACTCGAGTCGAAATCGAAAAGTTTCGCCTTCGAAATTCCCGCGTCGAACATTCCGAGTAAAAATGGCGCGATGCTGGCGAAAGAAAACTCGTTCGACTTCCTCTGTAAAATACACGGACGAAAACGACGCTAGTTCCGTTAAAATCGATGCATATTCGCATTTGGGCGGTCGAGAATAATCAAAAGTATTTCAAACGAGCACCGACGATATCGTTTCGAGGTTAGCTTCGTTGAAAGAATTATGGCCGACATTGAATCTTCGTTGATCAAACATATCGTAGAAATGGCGTCTGTGATTCTAACCTACGAAAACTACGATCGAGAAGCGCCAATTTTTCCTACGTCTTTCACCATTGTTTCCTTTCTATTTTTCGTACTTCCGTTTCCTTGTTTCGTATTTCTGTTCCGTGCAACGTCTTCGAGGTTAGGTTCAAAAGTGGCCATCTCGTTTACTTCTATCTTACGTTCACGATTATCGTTCCGGTTCGTTTTCTTTCAATTTGCGGAACAGGAACGTTAACGGTGAGAATATTTATTAAATCAAGATCCGGTTAAGCGAAATTGTAAGTCGAAACGCAATAACACCGTTGTAATTCGACGTTTAATGTAGAAATATAGGATAATATCCACCGTTATTGGTCCATCGTGGTCTCGTTGGGATTCAAGTCTCGCGATTCGCTTTCATGCGGGTCAGAATGCAAACTTCGTACCGACAAAGCAGGTACAAATGCTTTCTGCGTCGAGGATCGCGTGAAAAAGCGAAACGGCTTCCGTTGCGGTTTCCTCGTTGCGTTCAAACGGCCCGCGCATATTTCGTGCACACCCCGTAGATGAGAGCTGCGCGTACCGGGGACCGACTATCAGGCGTATTCACGGGCTTAATACTACCAATATCCCAAAATTAAAACGCGCCGGCGGCCTCGCAAATCATTCGCGCAACAGCGTTGTACCATGGACAAAAAGCAACAATGCGTTCGAAGGAGAAGAAGGAAAACGGAAGAGCCAGATCTCTTCTCTTCTTCGTGCGACATTGTTGCGTTCGAAGATCACATCCCCCTTGCGTCGTTTACAAGCTTCTCCGCGCGTATCGTGGTTAATGGAACATTGGTTGACTCGTTGGTTAGTCGTTCGTTTTACGAGCCTCGTTTATAATCGCGTTGCGATAGTTCTTGTTGTTCTTTCGGAGGTTTATCGTCGAAATAGTACCACTCTGTAAAGTGATTAATGGTTTGCGTTTGCGAATTATTTTATTTTTATTTTTATTTATCGACTTTACGGTTCGAAACATTGAATTTAATACTGTACAATTATTCTCGAAGTTTCAGTACGTACGATATCGATGACTGTATTGTCTCGCGGGGAAGATGGATCTTTTAGTTATTAAAAGATCACAGAAATAATTTTTGAACCGTTTCGAAAGCCACTCGAATATTTTAAAGGCGACTAGGTGATCGATGAATTATTTGAACACACACGTCGCGTTAGGACAGTCATACGCGTGACACGAGTTTGTTAATTTACCATTTTACGTCGCGTTCCAATGACTGATATTAACATCCATTGCCGAGCGCCGTGCCAAAGAAACGGCTTACGAAGGAAAATGGACTCTGTCTGGGAATCTCGTTGGTGAATGGTCGCCCTCGTTACACCCAGACTCATCACATCGAGATCGTAGCTATCCACGGGAGCTTTATTACAATTTCAATTAAACGGATGGTCGAGTATACAGGGTGTCCCGATAGAATCAGGTCACCGTAATGTCGACGTTATTTAAAGTAATGTTAAGGTCAATTGCGTGTTTTTAAACGCGTTGTTCACTTTTCTTCACGCCCGGAATTCGACGGCCATTGAAACTCGACAATAAAAGTATAAATGTACATCTGTTCCGAAACTAATAAAAAAAAATTGTCAAACTATTCAACCGCAAAGTCTACGCGAACCGTAAACATTTAACTTTGACACTCTTACTACCGTTGAAAGTTGGGAAGATTTCTTCTGGAAAGAATGTAGCTCCAACTGGTCCGAATTTTAACATTTTCGAATCGATAAAATATAAATTCAATACTTATTATAAAATAAGCGAGTACTTGATTTAAACTCGAGTTCTAACGTTGTTTTAAAAGCAGGATAATTTAAAAATTATTAACCTCAATATAGATGTACCTTTACCCCATTTATTCTCAAAATTCATTATTCGTGCATTGCTTAAAAAGAAACCAAAGCCTCCAAACATCGTTCGCAATTTTTTTTCTCGCAATGCTACTGTCAAGGTATCACCACCGCTTCGAAACCGTAAAAATTTGATAAAAATCGCTTCTTCCTATTACTCGAAGTACAATAAACGTTAAAGCGACAAGTTTCTAGCGGAACACCCCGTACAGCGAAGCAATAATACCGCGTGCGCGCGAGGATAACAAGAGACTCGCGGGGACCGGGTAGTCGGGTTGTGCTCCAAAAAAAAAAAAAAAAAAAAAAAGAAAAAAGAAAAAAAGAAAGGAAGAAAGAAAAAAAGAGAAAAAATCACGACGACACCGTGTAATCATTTGGTCGCTGTCGTCGCGCGGATTCCTTCCATCGATTCACGGTTCTCGATGCTCCTCTCGGAGAGTTTCCAGCGTCGACGTCCACGGTTACGAGCTGGTACGGTTCGTTCGTTGGTTGGTTTCTCGTTGCGCGGGAAAAATTTAATTAGCCCCGGGTAAACGGGGTGAACGCACATCGAGTCAAAGGCCATTAACGTCCATCCACGACCGGTGGATCCGCCCGATGCTAAATAACGAAATCTCGAAGGGTAAACGAGTTCGTTTCGACCCTCGACGCGGTCGCTGGTGAGAGCCTAAGAATTTCAATCTGCGGTCAGAAGGGTGGCGAACGTCGAAGGGCGGAGAGACAACTCCCTTCGCGTGTCCCTTCGGGGGTGCGACGTGATTTCATTGCGCCCGCGGTCGTACGGGATCGACTTAAAAAATGATCCCGCCGCCCGCCAACCGAACCGATCTGTCAATGCGCGAGCTAATCGAAAGATCAATCTCGCACGGTCGACTTGGTCTTTTTCAATTTGCGTCAGTGGATACGACGCGGGGTGAGCCGCTAGCCGCGTTTCGCATAAATAGCGCACGATCGAGATAAACTCGTACACTTTGACGTTCGTCGTCTCGACAACGATCCGATGTATCAACCGATCACTGTTTCTCGAACATTCGAGAACTACATTTTTTTAGTATTTTAACTTTCATGGAGAATTCTTCCGTTCGATGGTGCGTTCAGTCAAAGATGTCCCGAATGAATCGAAAATTCGTGTTTTCAACTCTGTAGTACAATGGGGGGGAATAAGGACGTACAGAAGCATTCAGGAGTGTGTATTATAATAGCGTTGATTGTAAGATAATAATACAATTAGACGGGTCGGAAAAGACTCTAAGAGCGCATCAGGGGTTAACGAACTCTTAAAGGGGATTCTTTGGAAATTTTTGTCTCGATATTTTCGTACTTTGAATATTTACACACTACAATGACACGGTGCGAGACTCTCGGATATATAAATTAGCGAAGAAGGATTAGAAGGAAGTATGTTTTGAAAATCTTCTATTTTATTACGAAGCGAAATACTTCGTTTTCGTAAAGATCGAAGGGGTTGGAAAGAAGCACCAGCTAGGATGTTCGGGTGTCCCCGATTTTTGAAATTCTATTCAGAGGAAACAAAAGAAACGACAGTGTCTCGCGTTCGGTGTGAATACGGCCGTGGCCGGGACTGACGGAGAGAACAAAATTATTTGCTTCGGAGAAAAGTAGTGGAAACTTTACGGAAAAAGTGACACGGTTTTCTTTAAACAGAAAAAAGTGATCGCGGATACCGCGCTGGTTCCAGTCTCGGCGTTGAAGCCACGTTTCCTTTATATCTGTTCCAAATTTCGCGTAGATTGGTTCATTAGTGTCGAAGTTTTTCGGGACACCGGCTCGGAAAAACTGGTTTCGAGAAGAACAGCGTTACAATCGAAGACCTCGACACCCGGTGACTCCGTTCCGATGAATGGAAGTTCGCCAAGAATCGGATTCATTTTTATACACGCGCGCAAACTTCGACACTCAAACTTTCGGTGGAACTGAAACACTGTCAAAATATTCCATAAGAAAAAAAAAAAAAAGATACCCTCTTTTCCTTGGGGCGTTCGCAACGCTCCGTATCGCGCGTAACGAAACGCGCTACCACACAGGTTTTTAAGAATTGAATGCAACCCCTTCAAGAATCGGATTTATATTCATTTCTTGATTACACGCGCGAGGAAAGTTTCCGTTCGACACGATGAACACGAAAACCGAAATACTATCGGTTAAAGATAATCCATATTACAAAGATAATCCATACGATGTTCAATATTGCTCTCTTCTATTCGGGGTGGAACACTCTGCTTCGCTATTAACGAGTTGCGATGACACATAGGTTCCCAAGGGTTAGGCGTACGCTTTGCGTTTGCAGAGTGTTTCGACTTTTATCCACACCTTTCAAAATCCGTAACAATTTCTCGAATTTCGATTTAACAATTTAGAATTCTATTCGTAGAATTTTTAACCCTCTGCACTCGAAGCATTCTTGTTGCAAGAAATTCAAACGCATCGACGAAACATTGAACACCGAAGGTAATAGCGAATCGTACAGTTACTTTGGAATATCGTTCTTTCGTTTCAATGATCCATGTATTTTTACATTTTACCGAGACGCGACGATTTCTAGAAAAATTGGACAAAATTACGTGACAATTTTCGAGTTGCCTCCACGAAAGCAAAGGGTTCAAATTTCGGTTAAAATTCGAAGAAGAAACAATCGAGTCTCCCGAACGTCTAGAATGGAGGAACTCCACCGTGGCACGATTTTCACCGCGGAAGGACAGCTTTTCCATTCGCGGACGACCTGTTTTCACGGCGTTCTCGGTATTATTCGGCGAACGTGTCCGAACGCGGAAATCCCGTGAAAATGGACCGACGGAAGGAAAAGAATGGACTCGACTTGGCTGGTCAGAACGATACGAGCTATCAGAGGCGGCCAAACCGGCCTGTTGCACGGCGACAAGCTGCATTTGCATTTAAACTCTTTGCGTTCTCGCTCGCGGTGACTATCAAATTCGTCCATTCGAACGTTTTCGACGCGTTCGATGCCTGCTAAGCGCACGAGATTTCGAGTCAGGTGCGAGAGAGGATCGAGGGCGGATCGTTGAAAATCGGTCCCCGAAAGCATCCAGGGACAATTAATTAGAACTGGAGACCTCGGTCTCGGGGTTCACCGGGGCGTTGCCTTCTGAATTTTCGATCGATCGTTTGTTCTCGTCCATCGCCGGGAACATACGAGTGAACTCACGGTACACCTAAGCACGGTAGCCAAGAGCTGTAAATCGCGTGACCAACTCCACCGCCGAATTCTCCACCCGTTGCGAAAGCAATGACCGGAGCAGAGACGTTCGCGTGTCACGAAAACGCTCCTGTTTAACCACGATATCCTTTCACACGTGAGTAAACAAATAGACGAAGAAAGAAACGCGCTCAGCTGCGGTCGTTGCGACGACGTAACCGCGGGACCGAGACGTTCGTTTCGATTTTTAACGCGAAATCGAAGCTTCGAAAGCGTCGATCACTGCCTCCTCGTGGCTTGGGAAGATCCCTCGGATCGATTTTCGCGTTCGTTCGTTCCATTATCCTGTTTTGTTCGATTCCCAGAGCGGAAGGTGGATATGGTCTTCTTTGCTTCGAAACGAAAGAAATATACGCGTTGCGTAGAAACGTGCAGGAAAAATTGAAAAAAAATCGGAATAAGGGATCGAAAAGGATCGGTAGATAGGTGGATAGATTTATTGGTTGGAAACAATGTGTATTTTACAATTGTTTAAACGGTGCTCTTCAATGTGAAGAACGAAAGCTTATTGCAAGGGAGTAGAATTTCTTTCGGGACGATCGCAGAAAATTATTGGTACAATATTGTGAGAATTTATATTTAATTCGTGGCGGTGGTTATATTACAGGATAAGGGTGAATACAGTTCTAGGATATACGCGTATCGAATGATGCAGTAACAGGAACGAAATATTAACAAATCGCACAATTAATAACTACGCTAACTACGCTGTTCTTTCGCGACACGACGCCCTTCGAGAATTTTCCAACGACCGCCTCTCGATTGCCAATAACACCCCTAAACGCTCTTCTCTCGCACCTTGTATCCTCACGCGCATTCTTTCATTCTAATTCTTAATCTCTCTCGCTCTATGCTTCCGGTCAGGTATTCCAAAAATTTCCTAATACAGTGCTATCTCAAACGCTCTTCTTTCACTCTTCCCTCGCTCGTCTATTTCAAACCTTTCGGATTCTCTCCGGACGATACACAATCCCTTCGATTCTCTCTTATTACCACAATATTTGGGTTAAAGATTAATTCCTCTCGTAATCACAGCTCGATCGATTACTCGTAATTTCGAGACGCGCGACGCGTTACCTAATCTCGTCTTAATGTGATCGGTGCACGAGGTACCGAGGAATTAATAAACCAAAACGAAGGAGCAGAGAATCGAGTCTCGTGTACTACCGTCTACGTCGTAATTGAGTTGGGAAAGTTACACAATTCGTCCGGACGATTCTCGCGTTTACAAGTAGCCGTTCACCGTCTTCATTTTTTTCCCCTTATGTTTTTCTTCTTCCTCCTCTTCCCTCGGACAACGTAGAACGAAACTCTTACCCTCGAACAGGGCTCCTAATAAACATAGTCGGCGTTGAACGCGAGAACCGACCGAGACATCCATTTCCACCCCCGTTTCGCCGGGGCCGTCTTTATCATGTTCCACATCCTCGCTCTCCCATTCTTGCGAACGCTGCGAGGCGATCCACCTTAATTAATGAGTTTATTGGAAACTCTCGCGATGTTGGTTCCCGGGCCACGTTGGAGCCCGGAGGGCAGACCGGCAAGCGGCTCGAAACGACTCGCTCCGTCACTCCCCGCCATTTTAATTTCCCCAGGAAACTTTCTAATTACGAACTTTTCTGATTAATCACAGTAATTAATTAGTAACCTTCGCGAAAGGAGGGAAAATACGAACCTCCTGGATGCAGCCAGAGCTGCCTCCGGTTTCATCGGGCGAGCGAGCCTCCGTCGACCCCCATCCGACCCCCCTCTTTTCACCCCCTCTGTTCCCTTCGTCAGCTTCTTTCCAGATTTTCCACCTCTCTTCTCCCGATCGTTTCAGAGCCCTTTCGCTACACCGTCTTCGACCACCCACCCCCTCCGTCCCGCGATTCCATTTTCATTATTTTTCAAGATGTCGACGCGCAGACCCGGCTTTTTCCACGAGTTCTCGTTTCGATTTTTCGCCAGCCGCTCGGAACTTTCGCGAACTTTTAAGACGCTGGGTTTGCTACGGGTTCGAGTACGCAAACTTAACCGAGGTGTCTTAGAAACGATGGTCCTCTTAAGGTTAACGAGTTCTCCAGCTGGACTGTACACTCGAGATCTTTGGAACGCGTGGAACATGGGTTTTCGGTTTTAGTGTTCGAGTGGAGGACTGAGGAACTGCAGAAGTATCTAGGCGTATCTATTGCAATGGGGTTAGTTGTAGGAAAACAATGTATCACGAGGATGGATGGTAAAAGACACGAGGAATATACTAGGGTCGAGGGAGGAGGTTCTGGAGGTAAAGTGTAAAAAGTCTTGGGTATACTAAAACGCTAAGTTTGTTACAGGTTCGAGTACAGAATCTGGATCGAGAAGAGTAGCAAAGACGCAGCGTGAATTACTAGACGAGTTACGCAAACGTAACCGAGGTGTCTTAGAAACGATGGTCCTCTTAAGGTTAACGAGTTCTCCCTTTGGTCTGTACACTCGAGATCTTTGGAACGTGTGGAACATGGGTTTTTAGTTTTACCGTTCGAGTGGAGGACTATGGATCCAGGCGTATCTATTGTAATGAGGTTAGTTGTAGGAAAACAATATATTACGAGGATGAATGGTAAAAGACACGAGGAATATACTAGGGTCGAGGGAGGAGGTTCTGCAGGTAAAGTGTAAAAAGGTTGGGTATACTTACCAAAGTAAATTCTATCGAAGAATTAAAAGTTTCTGTCCCGCGTAATTTCAGTCGATGAGTTATCAATGATGCAAACTCGATTCAATGCTCAGGTTTGCGTTACAGTACAGTGAAATTTCTCACGAGTGACCGACGTTGCAAAGAAAATCTCACGAATTTTGTTTCACTCTACTCCGTATCGATCAATCACTTTCAGAATTAATTTTCGACACGGTTCTTCGTAGGATGTTCCATCTTTAACATAGCAACTTTTACGATTTTTTACTAAACCTCTTCGACCACCTCATTTAAGGCGACTATCCTCCTCTTGGAATCCCTGTATACCTTCCGTTTCATGGTTTTTCGTTCGCGTGTAATTTTCGGAACAATTTTCGCACGAGCGTTGACTCAACGTTCCGTGAAAATGTGAAACGCCTCGCCTCGTTAATCATCGTAGTTTACCGATTCACCGAGTCAGAAATTACGCGGTGCTGACCGGGCAAAGGGCGAGAGATCACTCGGATCGTCTCGAGACAAAAATTTCATTTCCCGTGTATTTTTCTTTTTTATATATCGGGGCGAACCAACGCGTCAGGGGAAACGATAAGACGAAGCGTCAATGATTAATATCTGCCCACCGCTGGCGCCCATCAGCGAAGTAATTAATTCACGAAAATGTCCGGGGGTCTTATCTTCGTAAGTTCTTCGCGGTGGATCCACGGTTATTCGAAGTTTCGTCGATTAACAGGTCTCAGCAGTTTTCGTCCCCGCGAGAAGTTTTGGAAACGACGCTGATTACCCGTGCCGGCAAACCAACGAAACTTCTCCCTCGATCGGATATTCTTTGTCACCGTGCGGTTTATTTATTTATTTATTTACGAGCAGGCTCGTATCACGATCAAATTAATAATATCCAAGTGAAATTTCGTTACGATCGAGGCTACGGTACTTGAAGCGGCTCCGTTGGTGTAGCGTCCAAACGAGTCCATTGAATCCGGGGAAAAGTCAACGCTACGACCAAAGATCGTTTGCTAAATTGCAGTTTCTATTAATGGGGTCACTACGATCGAGCTTTGTTCCGTCGTCGGTCTGAAAGGAAGAGCGGATCCAACTGTTCTCGAAGGCGTGGTGATATTTTTGAGCAAGGAGTAAATGATTCTGTCGCTCGATATTTTATATAAAAAAGATCCCGAGATAGTTGTTCCATGCTCCGAGGAGCATTAATTCTCAACATCGTCGCGATAGATTATCGTAAAAGTTTCCGCCGCGCTCTTTATAGAAAATATAAGTAAACATTACGATAATTGTACTCAGAGTGTACACGTAAGCTCCAAGCGTGGTACGTAACTTGAGAATAACTACAACGGTGATTATTTTTCAGTATTTTCGTCCAACGATCGGAGAGTAACGGTCGGAAAGTTTGGAAATTAAAAATAGGAAAAAATCGTGGAAAGAGTAGTCGAAAAATATTGTTCGCGCATCTACACGATAAGAACTCGTCTCAAAGTATCCTCGGTAATTCATAGATACGTCGAAAGGACTCCAAAGTTTCGAAGTCTTTAATAACGTACAGTTGAAAGCTCGCAGTTACAGAGTTACGGAAACAATTTGACAAAGACGAAACAAAGTACGAGAAACGTACACCCTGGTGCACGTTGTAAGCTCGATCGATGGTTCGAAGTCGCGTTGTTCCATCTCGAAAGCGTTAATCGTTGAAAATTTTCCACGCGACGCGTGGAAAAATCGTTCGTGGATCCCGAAAGTTCGAAATCGTAGCTGCTCGTAGAGAGCTCTCGAGAGTGGAACTTTTACGGTTAATCCGACACTTTATTTCTAGGAAAAGCACCGAAATAGCATGAGGTTGCATCGTAGATATCCTTTATCCTTTCCCTCTTCCCATTTCGTCTTCCTAATAAGATGTTTTGATTGGCTTACCGCTGGGCTTCGCACCTCGTGGCCGGTTCCTGCCAAGTTCCATCCAGGTAGCCGATGACTGGGCAGGATCGGGTGTACAGTGTCTCTCGTAAACGAAATAAAATTCCACGGATGTTGCGCGAATTAACTCGACCATGAACATATTTATTTGCACCGTTCCGTTTCGTTTCGCGTATCGTACGCGTGTCTGGAGAATCGTCGCGATCCGATCGAACTGTTCGATCGTCTTCGAAAGTAAATCGAACGATTGGTGATTCGTGGAACGACATTGCCGGCGACTGTACGCGGAACGAGGGTCCCGAGGTGATGGAAACGCGGCACCTGTACCCGTGTTCCGTGACCGATTTTAATTCGGAAATTGCAGGTTCCTCTAACAGCCATAATGCCGTTTAGATCCCGATTCGAGGGCCGCTTTTAGAAGAGCCTTGGGTACCGATCGCGTCTCCAGATAAAATCGAGAGCAATTCGACGTTTAAGCTGTCATCGAATCCCGCGTATACGTCGCCCCGTTTCTCCGCACCTGCGATTTTCTACCGCACCCCGCGTGATCCGTTTCGAGATTTTAGTAAATACTTACCGATCGTTACGCTTCCAAGAGACGAGTCAATCGCGTGGTACAACCACGGCTGATATTCGTGCGAGAATCGGAACGTTTACGCGTGTTTCGTCGGACTGCGTGATTTTGAGGTTAGGTTCGAGATAAGTGTCTCGTTTTTCACGGCAATTGAACGATTCGTCTGTCGCGAGGCAGACGATTCTTCGTAATGCACGCGACGAGAACGTCTTTAATCAATTTTACGAAACATCGGAACCGCGTTATCGGATCGGCGATGATCGCGGTGATGGTGCAAAGTTTAGATTTCGTAACTTTCGAAATAACGAACTACGGTGTCGCTACGAGAACAATTTGTATCCGGATAAAGAATAGAATTTCAATTGTACAGTATTTCACGACGAAGGAACAAAAATTGAATCATCTAATCGAATTGGGAGTATCAAAATTTTCTCGTGGATGATTACACCGACCACTTGAATAACTTTGGTCTAGAAAAATACGTTAAATAGTGGAGTATACGGTAAACCGAGCACTCTTCGAGATCTCCGGGCAGTATTATCGATTAGAAAGAATAAGAAGGAAAATAATCGAATCTCTGTCGTTTGGAAAGGGAGCATCGACTGTATCGGCTCCACTTTGCGTTAATCGCGCGAAAATCGTGTCGACCCGGAAACGTAAAACGGTGGGTTCGTCCCGGACAACTGTTCAGAGGTATCGCGCTCGCTAGGTGTGTTTTTCGAGGCTTCTTCGAGGTTGCAGGGAAGAAGGAACCGAACTTCGTGCATGCCATACCTATCGCTGGTTCACCTCCCTCTCTTCCACCAGCGATTCTCGTCTCTTTTCACGGTCTCCCTCTGTCTTTATCTCACCGTGCCTCACGATCGTCGAGTCATCGTGTAATGACGTGCCGGCTGTCAGACCGCGAGGCGAGGCAGCACAATTCGAACCACGAAACGATCGATGCGCGGCATCGTCAAGAACGCGCGGAGAACGCGGAGAGGAAAAGAGAGTAGAGAGTGGGGGGATATGAAAAATTATAAAAATACCCGGGAGGGGGAGGAGAGATTGCGGGTCACGTAACACACGGTGGAGGAGACCAGCGTTTGGAAAAGTGTGAAAGATTCTGAGAGATCAAAATACAGGACCTCGATGGGTCGTCGTCTTAATTTCAGTACCGATTAGCGCAATTCTATCGAGACAGCACTCGTTACGTTTCAATAGATCGTTGACTATAGTATTGAAATCCGATCGAGAGAGAAAAGTGTTGTTTTATTGGGTTGGTAAGTAATTTCGTTCTTTCGGTGAAAATGAGACAGGAATTTTTTAGAGTTTATAAACATTTTATCAAATTGTATATTCTCCATTTTGGAGAACGAAATCACTTCCCGAAAAAGTAGTTTTGAAATGTACAGGGTGCCCCTTTAGAAACGAGTCATCGAGTCATCTTCTTCGGTTGCAAGTACATGAAAAAATGTTTCGAATTGTTCTCAAGGATGAATGTATCGAGTAGATCGTTTCGAACTTTCTTCAAAATTGTTCACCTCCTTCCACTCGTCCTCCCGATTCGAGTATCGTTCCTGTTGATCGGCCACCCTTGCGAACACCTTTCGAACACCTTTCGAACACCTCGAACACGGTGGATTGTCTTAGATCGTACCGAAAAATTGATCCAGGGTTCCTCGCGATAACCAGGTAGCACCACGTACCGTCGAGCGATCGTTTCCAATCGCGATTTCGTATCGTCGAGCCGGTTTGTTCGATAGAGTCGGGGCTACGCGTGTAGCCAGTGAACAGGCTCGCGCGATAACGCGGCATAATTAACCGTGGCCTGGGAAGAAGGACGGAAACGGGTGGAAACGGTGGGGATCTAATTTCGTCGAGGATTCTGACACCCAGACGGACGTGAACGCGAGGCGAACGTTATAGGCGATGTCCATAATGGCGATGACGCGCGGACAATGGGTGCGTGGACATAAATACCACGATCGGATCTCCCCGTGGGCACGCCTCCGATTAAATTAGGAACGCTCCGAGTGGCGATAAAAAAAAAAAACAGAAAAAAAAAGAAAAAGAAAGAGAAGGAACAGGAAGAAAAAAAACGATTTAAGTGTTTAGACGCTCGAGTGGATCCTCGGTTAAGGACGCTTCAGTGTTACTGACGCCGTGCCGCGAGGCCATCAAAATCATCCGGCGATTATTACCGTGGAAGCATTCTACTTATCCGGATGTCTCGACGTTGGATCGTCGGCCGGTGCTCGCCGTAGTGATCGATTTCGGCTCGGACGCGAGCTGCTCAAGGCTACGATCGAAACTTCCTCGAGCACTTGGAAAAGAACTTTTTTCGACCGGGGATTAAATAATAGAGATTCCAGGGGCAATGTAACAGTTTTATGGAGGGTGATACAGGCGTGACTTCTCACCTGAGAATAATTCCTTCTCGCAAGAACCGTGTCATTCGTGACCTACGAATATGCGTTAACTTACTCTGCGTAGTCTCTGTGAAACCTCTTGAGCCTTGTTACGTTCTATCACCTTCTCTTCTAATTTCAACATTTTTGTTCCAGGACTGTTTTTATCTCAGAATTGCATTTCCTCTGTTGTAAAGTTCAGATTATAATATCTAGTTTATTATAATATGCAGGGTTCTCGCGTATCTAGTAGTACAGTTATTGTACATATAAGAATACAAAGTTCGAACAAACACGTATACAGTGATATGTCTCGATGCGAACGACGACAGTGTCGTGTGGTTTTCGTGACTCTCGACTCGGAACTCGACTAGAAAGAAAAATCAAATGGAAAACGGCTAAACCGTTGACCGCGCGGCGAACGAGCCTTCCGCGCCGATATAGAGAGACTCCTTAAAACTGACATCGACATCTGGCACCCTTAAGATCGTTGTTGCATTCGTTCCAACATCCTCAATTTTCAATCCAAAGGCAGTCAATACAGAAGTCTACCTCGTGTTTAATTTCCGCGAGATTCTCGTTGTATCGACACCCGGGTATCGAAACCCGGGCTGGGTAACCGTAGGATTAATTACCCGACTCGGAGAACGGTAGACAATGTCGCCGAAAGTCTCACCGTGGCGATCGATCCTCGAAGAGAGCGAGCAGTCAAAGCGAGTCGAGCAACCGGGGCACCCGGGGGTCTGAAAAGACGACGGCACGAGACAATCAGGCCCGCTGCTCCCCGAGTTTCCGGGGCGAAACAAACCAGAAAACGAGTCGGTACCACCGCGAGGACGCGTCGCGAAGCCAAAGAAGCGGAGTCGAGGAGTCACGATAATTCGTGTTGATCAAAGCGACCGACTCCGTCGGTGTCTCGCGCTGGCGTCGTCTCACCTTTAATAAAGCTATCTGGCATCTCTAATATCTCCTCTCCGTTCCACCAGGCCGTGAAGAAGCAGGAGGAGGCGAGACGCGCGAGGGAGAACGATGACGAGGATGAAGAAGAAGAAGAAGAAGAAGGAGGTGGCGGAGGAGGTGGGACGTCGATGTCGAACGCCCGCGAGGAACTTGGAATAAGAGAGGAGGGAACGAACGACGAGGTACGGTGGTGAGCGAGAGAGACGATCGCCGTGGCTCTTTGCTCGAGACACCTTTCCACAACGAGGCCTTGTTCACCCGGAGAAAAGACACGTCAGCCGTGTACGCACCTCGTCTCTTCGGGGCCATCGATACGAGACGACGTTCGATCCCTTCTTTTCGTTCTCGTGGCCGAGCGCGTCGTTCGACCTTTCTCTCTCTGGCCAGCGAGACTCGCTTATTATAGTTACCATTCGCAGCCGATGGTTATCGGCGACCGCCGTCAATTAAGCAATTATCGACACCTTCGACGTGGACGCAAGGACCCAGAACACCGTGTCTGCTGGCTCATGGCCTCGAACCACGGATCGCTCGCACCAACGAACACCATCGTCACACCCCGTGTTTTCCTGTCACGTTTATATCCCGGTTCTTTTTCCGCGTTCGTCGTTACGAGAGATTTTACGAATTTTTTCACAAAATTCGTCCCGTCTTCGCGGTACAGACTTCTGTAGGTATTCTTTTTCTCTTCGTAAAGAAGGGGTGAGAAGTGTTTCGAGAAAAATACGGTCCTTCCACGCTAGTATTTTTCTCGGTGGTACTTGTACGACGTGATCTTCCCTGCTTTGTTCTTCAGCATCGGAACTATCGTTTCGCACGAAGGAAGTTTAGATTTTTCTCCACGGTATTTCGTTTCGATAGTTACGGTATCGAATTTGAAAATAGTGGTCCGACGAAGAGATTTATTTCGAGTACGATCTTCGAGGCAGGAAATTAACGAAAAATAAGTATCCACGATTCTTTCGCAGATGGTTCAATATTTCTTCATACATCTTTCTAACATAGGATACTCGAAGATGTAACAAACGATTACATTACTCAGAATTATTTAAGGTGGTACCTTTCAAATTTCCTTCCAGATTTTACAGAGTATCTATTCCCTCCATTTTAGTGGTTTCGCGAATTTCTAGGATCCCCGGCCGGGTTTTTAATAATTCAATTTTCGATTTTACGCGGTCACGGCGCGGTTCGAACAGATTTTTATCCCTCGACTACCGGCAATTAAGCAATTATCGCTATGTTCGAGGCACCCCTCCCCCCGTTGGTGAATCGCACGAAAGACTTTTGATACTCCACCGTGGACGCAAAGATACGGAAACGTTTCTATGGGCTTAATTGACCGTGGCGGAGGAGCGTCGCGCGAGCCATTAGCGGAGTTATCGAAGTCCACGGGGTAGTCCATCAACAAACTCGTTAAGTTGATTAACCTCCGATGCACCGTGCAACTTCTTGCGCGGCTAATAAATGGGGGATGTGTAGATAAAACTGTGAAATATGTACGGTTATTAATTTCGCGGTAACGATTGTCCGCGGGAGGTTAAAGTAGATTACGCTCGTCGAGGTAGCCCCCCTTTTCGCGCTCCTCTCGTTCCACCTGACAGCTCGCCTAACGAAACCGATTTGCGCGTCAACGGGATCGCGATTCCGTTAAAATTGTCACTTTCCGTTAACCGTGTTCTCAGTCGGGTAAATTAATACGGGCAAATACGCTCCGAAACGAGTGTATTCGGCTATGTTTCGATTCTTCGTTTTGTAGAAATAAATCGAAAGAACGAAAATTATGGAACGCGTACAAATTTAGTCGAAGGAAACGTTCGGTAATGTCCAAACGGATATAAAACTTGAACCCTTTCCTTTCTTTTAAGTCGGTTAACGCTAAACCTACCGACATTTCATATATACCTAATCCTACCATGCACGGTCGAATGACCGCTCTGAAAGAACATATTTATCTTAAAGAATATTCGGACCAACGATTCCGCGATATTTCAAATCCACTTGGCAATTAATTTTCGAACACTGTAACGACTTCGGTTTCAAGAGTCCTGTAACGTTGCAAATTTTCGAAATCCACCTTTCAAAGACAACGCGTAACTCGGGACAGAGGATCTTCAACGGGGCTAAAAAATACTCTAGTTTCCGAGTTTTTCATCTCCAATCGCTTCTTCGAGTCGGGAATCTTGAAATTGGATTTCTTCGAGAATCGATCGCCCCGCGATAGAATACAAACAATCGTATTCAACGTTCTTACCATGGTGTCGAGTCTCCCCTTTTCACCGTGCCACTCGCACTCTGTATCGAGATCGGAACGTATACCGTACCGTTTCGATGGTAGGTTCGTTCGTTAATTAAGAGTATCAATTACCGTAGCGGGAACGAAGACACGTTGGGCGAAATTCAGCGAAAAAGTACATACATCTCTTTGTCGATGAGTCCGCGGATCGATCAACCGTTTAATAAACCGGCAGGAAACGATAAAGAAGAAGCCGGGCAAATAAACGATTCCGCCGATTCGGTTAATTGGCGCGCGTCGGGTTTCCTTAAATCAAAAACTGTCACGGGGCCCGTTACTCGTACACCAGATATCGATCTACCGTTATTTACGAGGCAACCGGATCGTGTCAGCGTAACAGCTTCCAGGATACCGGTGTCCTGATCACGTACCGCGTGTCCCCCGCCGTGTTGTCCTTACAGGACGCGTTTACGCCGAGCCCTACACGCATATATGCGTGTAGCAATTTACTGGCCGAAGAGGAGGCGTCGGGCTACATAAATCAGGAAGACAACGCGTCAGCTTATTAACCACCGACGATTTATTTCCGCCTGTTGGTACACGGACTTTCCGGCTGCGCGAGAGCCGCGCGTGCGCCCATCGACTCATTTCCAACCGAATGGTACCGCGACCAGATTAGAACAATTTTGGAAAACGGAGTGGATCTCGCGACCGATACATATCTCACGTGATTCTCCAACGATGATTCGAGCACGCGCTGATCTTCCTAAGAGAAGAATACAGATCTTCTTGAGCTATCAGGGGACACGTAGATTCTCGGTTGCTCGTTTTCGCTAAGCTTTCGATCGTAATATTGCGAACGCATCGAAGAATTCGAAAGAGATACGTTCCTTCTTTGTCGACTTCATTTGATCGGAACGATCGAACGGTAGTGGGACGATTCGACAAATTCATCGTTGGACAAATTTTCTTAACCTTACGATGGGAACGTTCGAGGTGTATCGAGGAATTCGAAAGAGATGGATTCCCACGGAATGATCTAGCGAGGACGTAAGAAAAAATTTCGAAAAGCGGAGAGGATTCTTTTACGCGATTCAATTTTTCAAAGAGTCTCTCCATCGTCGACGTGTACCTGCACGGGTGGATCGATGGATTTTCACGTTTCTCGAACAATTTTTGTCCAAACTTTTCGATCGAAACATTGCGAACGTATCGAGGAATTTCGTGTTGTCGCGTGATAGCTTCCCACCCCGGATCTCTTCCCTTTTATCCGCTCGGGACGATCCGGTGGACGCGCGACGAGATTAGAAAAATTTTCGAAACCGGAGAGAATTTTTTGCCCGACTCAATCTTCCTAGATTTTTTACCATCGGTGTGCGTGCACATACACGCGGGGGACCGATAGAGTCTCGTTTGTTCGTTTTTGCAAACCTTTCGATCGGAACATTGTAGATGTATCGAGGAATTTTGTGCTGTCGCGAGATAGCTTCCCTCTCGAGTCCCCCTACCCCTCTTTATCTGTTCGGAACGACCGAATGGACGCGCGTGCATGTAAAACGAATTCCAGACATAAATTTACCGACTTCCGCCCTCCATTCAGCATCGGAGAACGCCGAGAGATCGGTATATTCGACGATACTTCCGGCAATTCTTCGGTACTCCTTTCCACGTTTCGACGTACGATAATGTTATCGATGTCGGCTGAAAAGTATCCGTGGCCCGCGCTCTGCCCTTTTGTGCTTCCGTCACGCTGCGTCGCTCGAGCAATCAGAAATTTCGAACAGCAGGGGGGCAATGTTGCTTTTATCTCGTAAGGAAAAATCTTCCCTTTCTCATTTCCGCGCAACGGATATTTTACAAATATTTTACGTTCGGTGAATGCTAAATAGAAAATTGTTTTCGTTGTTTCGTAAAGGATTGACACCCTTTGGTTGTCCTATTGCGTCGCTGGAGCAATCAGAAATTTCGAACAGCAGGGGGGCAATATTGCTTTTATCTCGCAAGGAAAAATCTTCCCTTTCTCATTTCCGCGCAACGGAAATTTTACAAATATTTTACGTTCGGTGAATGCTAAATGGAAAATTGTTTTCGTTGTTTCGTAAAGGGTTGACACCCTTTTGGTTCTCCTATTGCGTCGCTAGGCAAAATAAACAAAGACGAATAGGTTGCGATACTTCGAAGTATGCATCGAGTAAGATATCATTTCATTTTTCCTCCATTAAGGAAAATAGGAAAACGGTACGTTTATTTTCTTTTTGGAGTTTAGATCTTTTCAAGACTCGTTGAAACTGTTCAAGAATTATTTATTACAAGGATGAAAAACCTACAAGAGGTAACTATCGTTATCCGTGGATCGAGTCTTCTCGAAATTGAAGATCTTGAGAATATGAAACTTGAGAATAATGTTCCTTTGACAATCCATAGATTCTTTAAAGAAGTACACACGTATGTATTTACATTCGAGAACCATTTTGTCTCTACTTTTTTAAGAAGTACACACGTACGTATTTATACTCGAGAACCATTTTGTCTCCACCTTTTTAAGAAGTACACACGTACGTATTTATACTCGAGAACCATTTTGTCTATACTTTTTCAAGAATTACAGACTTACATATTTCTATTCGAGAACAATTTTGTCTTCTACTTATTCAAGAATTACGAACTTACATATTTCTATTCGAGAACCATTTTGTCTCTACTTCTTCAAGAATTACGAACTTACATATTTGTATTCGAGAACCATTTTGTCTCTACTTCTTCAAGAATTACGTACTTACATATTTCTATTCGAGAACAATTTTCTCTTCTGGATGATTAAAAGTGGTGCCTTAACCGGTGCTTTTCCGTGCAAAAAAGTTTCTTCTCGATCGCGATGACTGCCCTCGGTACGGATCGACCGTAAAATAAGTAGGAAAAATTCGTGAAACGTCGAGATAAATTCAGAACTGGTCGAAGAAACGCGAGACGATGCGTTCCAGCGTTTCGGTGGTGGTGCACAATTGCGTAATTGAGTACTCGTGCGCGATTGTTACGTAAGAAGGACGAAGGCGTATAAAAAGAGGAAGGGAGCGCGGCGTATCAGGAACGCCAGGAAATATGGCGAGGGGTTAATCGTGGTCGGGGAGGGATCTCCTGCAATTAATCGAGGGAGGAGCACGTCGGATTTTAAGGACTCCTCCTGGTGCGTGAGGACCCACCGCGGGTTCCGTCTTCCGTTATTTATGTTCCTGGATCCGAGGAGCTCGGGGGGTCCAGGAATGTCCACCGTTCCTCCAAAACGCGACCCGACTGTGACTATTAATTATTCCTGGCCCGTTCGCGCCTAAGATAGTTCCGCCTAAGGGATAGACCACTCTGAATCACCTTAGATCTGTACCTGAATTTGTCTTTTCTACCGAATTACGCTTATCGCGATTATTTGCTCGAGTTGTAGTTCTTCCGCGTTTAGAAACAAGAATCGTTATCCTTGCAAGGATGATAGGGCTTTGGGATTTTTTTTATACGGGTATACATCTTTCTTAAGGAAAAAATGTCAGAGTATAGTTTCCTATCGAATTACGTTACTGTAATTATTTACTCGAGTTGTATTTTTTTTGCGTTAAAAAAGAAACATTATTATCTTTAGAAGGGTGAAACGGTTTTACTATTTTTTCTATATGGGAATACATCTTTCTTAAGGAAAAATGTCAGAGTATAGTTTCCTATCGAATTACGTTACTGTGATTATTTACTCGAGTTGTATTTCTTTCGCGTTAAAAAAGAAACATTGTTTATCTTTAGAAGGATAAAACGGTCTTGGTATATTTTCCACACGGAATTTGTTTTTCTCACGAAAAGAATGACAGTGTATCGTCAACTGTCGAGTTGCACTATCGCGATTATTTGCTCGAATTATACTTCTTTCGCGTTTAAAAGAAAACTTGTCTATTCTTAGGACGATACGCTCTTAGTATTCTTTTCATACGGAATCCGTTTTCTCCGCGGAAGTAATGTCGGTGTGTGGTTAGCTCTTGCCATTTCTGGCGCCAAGAGCAAGCATAACGTGGAAGAGTGATGCTCGTCGACAGGATAACGCAACGAGCGAGAAAATTAAACGTTCGTTAATACAAACACAGAGCATTCGAAGAATTTTTCAATTTACTTTACACAACTTACCTCGATTGAAATTACTTTCGGGATGTTTCGTCGTACTCCGCATTAACATCCAGTCCGTTATCGTTGCATTACGTAATATTTTGACATCCGTGTACGAGTAACGCAACGACATTACCTTAAAATATTTACGTTCTGGCAGGTACTAATATGTAAAATTTACAACTGTTCGTATTTTATAATTAATCGTAGCACGATATCTCTTAAACCGCCATCCGACACGCGGTCCAGACTTTCTCTCGCATATGTAACAGATCTTGGTTCTTCCACTTGGCGCCTTACGATCCAACTGCACAATCTTTGCGTTTCGCACAATAAATATACCTTTTGCATCGTAGCCCTGGAGAATTCAATTATCGTACCTGAACGCGTCCTAAGGGACTTTTATTTACACTTCTTTATTTCTCAATTAACGAATCAATTCAATTTTCCTATTTAAACGCATCCTAAGGGACTTTTATTTACACTTCTCGTTTATTTGTCAATCAATGAACCCTCGTGCGTAATTTTCATTCGATTTCAACAATCTCGAAACAGTGCGTTCTCACCGTAAACGAATGAACTTAAATCGAGCAATTCCAGGGACCGGGATTTCGGTGTAGAAGGACAGGGAGCGGGTGTGTATGCGTGTGTGTGTGACACAATAAATCAAGACGTCGCGTTTCACCATCACTCTTTATTCACCCAGCGATCGGAGTACACGCTAAATCGCAATTTTTAAACTCCGCGATCCCAGCGTCTCTGTTTCGTTGAACGATCGCGTCACGTTTGCACCTCCGACTGCGGGGGCGTCTATCTACGATCGCGTATATTCCGATGGCATATGCGCGCACGCTTGGAATAATTAACGAGAAAAACGCCAGAAAGGGCGAAGAAGGCACCGAGGAGGACAGCAGGCGCGTATCTCGTCGGCTGCGTCGTGCGTCTTCGAGTAACCTCTTCTCGGCTCCATCTCGTTTCCTCTTGAATGTTAAACGCGCTTCGAAGGGGGCCCGTCACCCACCCCCCTTTTTTCCCTTTTTTTTTTTTTCTTTTTCTTTTACTCTAACGTCGCTGTCCCTCGAGTCGCGACGATACTCTCTCTCCTTCACCCGAAATCGTTACTTGGATTTACAATTACTAGAATTCTCGACCCCCCGTTCGAAGTTTCGCTTCCTCGTTGGGCGAAATTGTGCCAGTGCACCCGTACCGCGTCGCGACGCGTAACGACGTCCGTGTAAAGTCCGTGACGACGCCGTTGCACGCACTGTCCGTGCGTTCGCGCCCGCGGAACCCACCGAGAACAAACAAATCAAAGAGGTAAAGAAAAGAATAAAGAAAAGGAAGAGAAACGCGCGGACGACTCGCGAGCAGGCGTATGAATTATTCAACACGGTGGGGAGGCTACCGTGCGTCGAGGACCGTTTGATAACGATAATCGTGGATCGCCGGCAACGATAACCGTTCGTCGATCTCGTTCGTCGGACGGATCGTGAACGATTACGACGATAATCGCGCGTTTCTCGCCACCGAGACGACGCTAGGCCTCGATCGATCGAATACGCGCGACCTGGTCCACACGGAGACTCGACATCGCGAAAACAACGATCGATCGTTCGGTGATCAACGTCGATCACAACCGGCCGAATTATCGCCTCGAGCGATCATTTATTCCGTGTTCTGTTTACGTCCGATGATCTGCGTTCTCGCGTATCCCGAGGAATACGGCCAATCGGGTGACGGGTCCCCGTCGGTCTCCGTGTCTCAAGAAAGCGGGGAGCCTAGACAGTACTGGCTGCTCGCTAGTCTGCGCACCTCCTCTGGGTATCGGTACCTGGAACAGAAAGTACGAAAGTACGTGTCATTCGTTCGGATGCTCTCTCAGAGTCGTGTTATGATTTTTCTTTTTCTTTTTTTTTTTCAAATCGATCGATAAGTAATGGGAAGATTACGGGAATTTGAGAGACGAAGGGCAATATTTTCCGACGAAGAACGCGCGGTTTATTTACGAAATGAATACAAAATTTAATTCTTCGTTTGTTAGAGAAGATCGAGAGAAACTTTACCACGTGAAATTTGATTTATGGAAAATATATTTTTCGATTTTTGGAAAATAGGTTCGCGAGTATGTAACGGGGAAATTCGACGAGTGTAAGTAGGATAAAATAATAACGCGACATTGGAATGTATTTGAATTTTTCTTTTCTTCTTTCACAAATTCCGATTCGTTCCTATGTTATCGTTTTCGGAGTCAGCGTAGATTGACCAATAAGAATTCATCAGGCATCGATTGGTTCGGAAATTTTCATATCCAGTTTAGAGAAAGTTACTATTATATTTTTAGGCTTTTCCTGTTTTCTTTCCGTAGTTCTCGATCGAGCGACGTCTAGCGAGGTCAACATTTTATTCTCTCTTTTCACACGTCGCCGGAACATTTACGCATAAACCTACAATACCTCGCACACTATTGTAACTTCCTTCCTTTCGGAATACTACGCAATTTCCCAACTACGTCGTTCAAACGCGCTACCGTACCACTACAGTTTCAAAGGTTACCGTTTCGTACCAGTATCTCACCTACACCTCGAAAGTTCGATTTTTAATCCTACACGAATCCTACACTCGCGGTTTAACTCGCCACACTTATCCAAACAACGACAGATTACTTAAATATTTGCGACCCTTTCAAATATCAACCATCGAACAAATACATCCGAGTCCCGAATCTTCAAACAAACTGCGTACTTCGAACCGAGCATCTCCTACGGATACAACCTTCCCACGAGTTCTAAAATCAAACTACAACTATATTCATTATTTTCAAGGCCCGACAACCCTACCGTCTACATCCTCTACCTCGTGACGAGCCACCGAAACCTTGAACAGAAACTTCGTCGTTTCTACTTTCCCCGATTACGAACACCGTCTATGACTCGGTTGAAAACACACACACCTTCTAGAAAGAGGTAGGGGGGGAAGGGGCCCGGTGTTCGAGGCGATCGGCCAATTTCGTTCGGGACGATCGTCCCCCTTCCCGGTTAGGAAAAACCACGGCCACCCTTTCAACGAGACGCGCATCGAAACGAGGGAACGGGAAAGTGAGTCCCTCTCTCCGGGTCCAGGCGGAAGAGGGGTCCCCAGGTAGACAGAAGGCGATTCCGCGGCGGGGCCAAGTTGCACGTAGGAGCACGTCGCTGTAGGTAAAACGTACCTACACGGCATCCTGCCCCGTTCCCCCCTCCCCTCCACCTTTTTCCTGCCCCTCCCGAGGATCTGACCCACCGACGGTGGCAGCGGCGGCGCGCATAACAGGGTGGACGTTTAACATATGACCGGCTACCAGTGTTATTAATGCGCCGGTAGCGTCGTGCCCGGTTTCGTTCCGAGCCCACGTACGGTGCCTGCGATCCTGCGGCCGGGTTGGGGCCACCCGCGGGTCCTCCCTGCCCCACGAGGGCCCGAGAGATCGCGGAGAAGGGGGAGGGGAGGGACCGTAGACACCGAGTGGGGCACCCGGGGAACCGCCGCTCCGTGCCGCGCGGGAGAGTAGTAGAAGAAGAAGACCGGTAACACGACACTCGGAAACTGCGCGGCGACCACGTCGGCCTCGACCCATCCCTCGCTCGAGTTATGTCTTCCTGCTGGCTTAGGGTCTAATTAATATGTGTTTAGCCGGAGACACACTGTACCTGCTCGCGCGACCGGCTCCGAGCATTCCGGGGGGACTTCACCAGAAGCGGTCTAACTGGACCCTTCTCGTTCAACCTCGCTGGATATCGTTTCGTTTCGCGAATCGGTCCACGATCGAATCGCGCGAGCAGCGATCGATGGCTACGAGGTCTCACCGGTTCCTGTTCGCGGGAGGATCGAGAGCTCTCTATCCTTGCGGCGCGTCCCGTTACCCTCCCAAGGTGGATCTCCGACGCGTTGGGACTTTGGTTGGTTTTTAGCGGTGATGTAGATAACGATAGACGAGTTCGAAGATCGGCGAGAGATCGAAGCAAGTCGTGTAACGTCGATTGAATTTGAAAACTATTTTTCTTCGGTAGAGGGGACATGGAAACCGCGAGCTTTTATCTTTTCAAATTGTGTTTGTCGTTCGATGGAACGAACGATAGGTCGAGGGTAGAGATCGGTTCTCGGACGTTTGTAAGTTTGAAGTTTCTTTTCGGAGACAGTTTTTTTCTCGTAGTTAACGAGCTTCTGGAATTTGTACGCGTAGCTATTGTAGAAGACCGGTGTACATCGAGTATCGGGTAACCACTGCACCGAGATCGGGTTCAACTTTGCGAGCGGTGTGTATCGATTCGTTCGTGGTAATTGTACACGGATTTTTCCACCTTGTAAATACCACCGTTTGTTTACCTTCATAGAACGGGGAACAACAGGTTGAGAATCGCTGCGGTGAGTTACAGTTGCGATTGGTCTCGAGACCTTGGACGGTCACCACGGATCCGAGTCAAGGGGTACGCGACAAAACAAGCTCAACTCTCCTCTGGGCTACCAACTATCCTTTCGCAAACACTATCTTCGTAAGAAACTCCTTCCAACGAATTTCCAAAATACCTGATCCATCCCCTCTGTCCAATAACTGAGCCAATTATGTACCTTCTCCGAGGATCTACATCCTCTCCGAAGCAGCTTCGGTCCGTACCACTAACCTCGCAGTTCTCGTACCTCGATGATCTCGAAATCCTCTCAACTCGGGTACGTAACCTCCCTTCGGTTGCCCCCATGGCATACCGGTGCCCGTTCGGTCCATCCTCGTGGCACGAAAAATCGCGCAGGGGAAAGGGGAACAAAAAAATCGTCGTGGGTGTGCCTATTTGTCCCCCTCCCCCCTCCTGGTTGCCGGTAGGAGGGAGAGGGAGAGTACACGGCGCGATGGTGCGAGGCTATAGGCAAATATCTCCCGCTCAGCCAGGACATTAGGAGTTCTCCGGCGTCCGGAGGATTATAAATCCTTAATACAGATCGGCACGCGATGCCCGGCTCGTTAGGGTGATGCATGGCCGACTCTGGTGTCCCGGGGTGTACGGTAGCCGATACCAACACAGCCACGGCACCGCGTCCAGCGGGCCTCGTTCCTGCGGGAACGGCTACACACCCTCACACAGCCAGCCACCAGGTAATAATGAGAGATCAGAGATACGGCTCGATATTAATTGTGCGCATCGAGTGTGGCGGTGCTGCGGCTGCTGCTGGTTGGTTGGCTGGCTGGCTGGCTGGCTGGCTGGCTGCTGGCTGCTGCTTCTGCTTCTGCTGGCTGCTGGCTGCTGCTGCTGCTGCTGGCTGCTGCTGGCTGCTTCTGCTGCCTCCACTTCGGTGTTGTTGGGGAGAGAACTGACTGCTACCGGCTTACACCGATCCTTCGATGCGATATGTGCGATATACGATACAGGACCGTGGACCTGATCCCGCTGGCTCGACTCGCAGGACTCGCGAAAAAGCCACGCACCGCTCGAACCAACGGTTCCTACCCGCGGACGGTTCTGTTTTTGGAATTTCGCTCCCCCATATCGAACAACCACGAGGAAACATCTTTGCGTTCCCAACGCTTCCGTTCTGATCTTTTCACCAGAAACAGGGATTTACCGGTGTTAATTCTCTCGAGAACACGCTCCGAGACATCGTTCGGAGAGTACGTTTTATGGATCGATGACCGACCGAAGTGGACCGTGCCTCTATCAGGAGAGAGGGAACACTTTCGGGTCCCGATTGCCCGCTTGGATCCGGTGTCTCTAGAATGTACAAATGGAGGAACGTTTTGGAACGTCTTCTCGAGGAAGCTTCGCGAAAATTTGCAAGCTTTACAAGGAGAGAACTGGATACCTAAATTCTGTTTAAATATCCTCCTCAGGGGTCTTTCGACCCGGGTCCACGAAGAGGATCCAGGTCCATGCCCAACGATGAGTCTCTTTTATATTGCAACGTGTCTCTTATCGAATACCCACGCGAAACAAATCGCTACTGTACCCCGCGTCTTGACTGTTGATTGATTCGTCGCTGTGGCACCTATCAATGTCCACGTCTTTGCGCGAAAAAGACGCAAAGAGGCGAAAAGACGAGGGAATCGAGTCTCTCGAGACAAAGGAAGCCCCCCATCCGGTCAATTCCGCTCCTCCTGTCGCCTTTGATCGCGAACAGACGGACGGATTGAGACGAATTCGGGACCCTTCCCGTCTCGAGAGTGCCTCCACGCGCGGAATGTGTCCCACACCTCGGGCCCCGCGGATCTTCCCTATCCCCGATCGGTGTGGGGCCGTGGGCCCGAGATACGATCTCGGAACAAATTACGAGGCGCTGCTCGCGCTGTCCCGTCGTTTCCTCGTCCTTCGCAGCTGGACGGGAATAATCGCGGCCCGTTAGCGGGCCGAGTGAGATCGCGTCTTTTTAAATCGACGCGCGCGTATCGGTGCCCCCTGTGTCCACCTCCCCCACTCACACTCTCTCTCTCTCTCGAAGAGAGGCCCGGGGATTTATGGAGCCGCGGAGTAATAAGTTCTCTTGGAATTAAAGTTCCACGCCCGGTACCACCGTTCGGTTATGATAACGATCGAGGGGATCGTCGCGAGTGGGACGCCCTTCTTTTTCGTTTCGTTGCCACCTCCGAAACCACCGCCTCGTCCCTGTTATCGATGCGCGACGAATCTCGGGACTATCGCGACCCAGCATCGAAAATCTAGGTCGGAGTGGGTCAACCGGGAAAATATTGTTGCGCGTCCTTCGGGTGGCACGGTTTCCTCGAGCCTCGAATCGTCGTTTTTTTTTTTACGAGGGGGCACGTCCCTCGAGGATCGCTGGATAGTTTTCCGAATACGTTCCCGCGGGATTCGGTCGAACGATCGTCAAACGTTGCACCGATCTTCGATAATCGCGACACGTAGGAGGAATTATCGAAAGGGCAATTTTTACGCAATTGTTGCGTGTTCTCGACGCGGAAGGGAGACTTTGCTTTTATTCTTTCGCACTGAGCGCGATTTCAATCCCGAGCGTGAGGCAATAGTTGTAATTTCTGGAAGTTGTCGTTCTCGGTTGATAACGTTCTGAGACGCTGAATCGATACAAAATGGTTCGGGAGTGTTTAACGTTAGAGATTATATCACAGTGTTTCAGTAACCTGAATTAAATGAAACCTGAATTAAAGGATCGGATCGACTGGTTTGAAATTCTACCGTTACGAGTGGTAACTCTTAGATCGGTTCGTTCTCAGTCGCTAACTTCGATTGAACATCGGTAGTAACGATAGGTAAATGGACGATCGATGCTCGACACGATTCACTAGTCCCGAGGAATTTCTATTCGTCGTTACAGTGAGCAACATTGCCGACTTCTGGGCCGGTTAACCGTTTCGAGTCGTTCTCTGGGACGTCGTTAACGATCGGTGACCGTGATCCAAGGTGGTTCGCACCCGTTCAAAGTCCGCGCGAATCATCGGTTACCCCATGGAGGAACCTCGGAAGCATCGTCCTCGTTTCACCGGTGTCCCTTTCTCGGTAGAGACCGAGACGATTCTAATCTCCGTCGGCAGAAAGGACCGCGAACGACGACGCGAGGGACAAGAAAACGTATATAGCTCTCGGCATAAAGTGACGCGCAGGTGTATGTGCACGGTTAGCTCTCGGACGGCTCGTCTCGATCCGGATTACGGTAACACCTGGCCGTCCGCAATTTTATCATCCTCCGTCCCGGAAGGATTCCAATTTTCTTCTCCTGGTTCCGCCCTCCTGCCACCCCCGCTCCGTTCCCGGGCCTCTTATCCAGTCTCCCTTCTTTCGTCCGTTTTTTTCTTTTTTTTTCTCTCTCTCTTCTTCCTCTCCTAGCTCGGTCGTCTCCACGGGGGACTCAATCTGTGTCTCATCGTGGATTATTGGGATTTCGTTGGACAGGGTAGGAAGAAGTTGGCCGTCGCGAGAGAGAACTCCACGTCGTTGACCAACGCGATCCTTTAATTTCTTTCCTCGCGAACCGTTTTCGCTCACGGTCGAAATAAGGAACTCTCGGTTCCCCCGATCGGTGATTTCGTCGAATTGTCCCGACTGACAATTTACGCCGCTCACGCTCACCGGGTAAGTGGCACCGGGAACCCCTGGGATTTTCAAGTCTCCCTTTCTTCTGTCTTTTACCCCCACACCCCGCCTTTCGCGCTTTCTTCTACGCGGACACCGGATGCTCGAACTGCAGGATTTTTAATTCCGTCTTGTTCGGGAATGGATTCGGTCCGATCGGTAATTGCGAGTTCCTTGGGAACGGTGAGTTTCCAAAGGTGGTTTTCCACCTATGAGAATCGACCGATAAGCGGTCGGGAAAATTCTTAGTCGATGGCTACGCCTTTAAGTCGGTCTCGTTTCCAAACGATCCGCACTGCGACGCGCCGGAGAGAATTATCGCTCGGTAGCTGCCCGCGGCCGAATCTTTAAGCCGTACTTCCACTTGGACGAAACTCCGCTGCGACGGGGGAAATTTTCATTCGATTGTTACGCGCCCGAGGAACCATTCAACCCGTTTGAATGTCTACACGTTTGAAACTTTAAGCCACTATTCCACTTGGAGACGATCGTGGGGCCATGGAAGAAATGTTTACGTCGTAGTTACACGCGCGAGGAACCTTTAAGTCGTTTCGTCGCTTAAACGATGCGATCACGATGCAATTGAACGATCATCGTCTGCACGTTTGAAACTTTAAGCCCTTATTTCACTTGGAGAATATTGCGGTGCTATGGAAGAAATGTTTATTTCATAGCTGCGCGCGCGAGGAACCTTTAAGTCGTTTCATCGTTTAAACGATGCGATTGAACAATCATCGATCGCACGTTTCAAACTTTATGCCCCTGTTCCACTTGGAGACGATTGTGGCGCCATGGAAGACATTTTTATTTCATAGTTACGCGCGGGAGAAACCTTTAAGTCGTTTCATCGCTCAAACGATGCGATTGAACGATCATCGATCGCACGTTTGAAACTTTAAGCCCCCATTCCACTTGGAGACGATTGAGACACTATGGAAGAAATGTCTATTTCATAGTTACACGCGCGAGGAACCTTTAAGTCGTTCTTCCACCTGAGAAAAATTGTCATTTCCCAATTGCACGCGCTTGGAATCGTTAAGCTGTTTGCCACTTGAACGCCGCGATGTAAAAAGTATCGAACCAACGAACGCTTCGATAAAAGATTCGTAATCCTCCATTGTGAGAAACGAGTTGGCGAGTATCGAACGTTAAACAAAAAGGAAGAAGTCACTCGACCGATGTACACGGTATTTCGAGTAGGAAAAAATTCTTCTCCCACGTTTCCGAACGGTAGATCCATTAACGGTAGAGTTCTCGATAATAAATAAACAGCTCTCGAGGGCCCCTCGTACTCTCGAAGTCCCGAAACCCGAGGCTCGCTCGATTTCACGGTAGATCCACCGTTGGTGCACACGGTGTCCCGTAATTCGCCGTACATACGAAAAATAAGGGGATCTCCGGTCTGGAAATAAAATCTCGAGGCGCGGGACCCGGCGCGGTTCGTGGAACGCTCGGAGCGAGCAACTTTCACGATTACGGGCGTCGTCTACCCGTGGAACTCCAGCGGCGCGACGCTGATTTTATTCACCTTTCCGCGCGAGCCCAAAGGGTCCCGGGTCTCGGTAAACGTATTTATCGAAACGTTCACCGGTACTCGACGACGTGGTAGTAACCTCCTCGAGAAATCCCCGTAAGGGAAGTCCCTTCGTCTCGCCCAAGGAATCGACGAAAAAATCCTCTTACGCAGGCACCGGGGATGAGAGTGCCGCGAAAGGAGATCGCGAGCAGGTAAAAGAAGGGGCCACGGAAATAATGATCCCCCGGCCGCGAGATAATTGGCGTAAGGAGCTTGTCACGCGCAGGAAAAAGAAAAAAAAAAAAGAAAGAAACGAACCAAGAGAGACGCGCATAGATCCATCCGTAAGGTGGCTCGCAGTTACATCAAAGGACCTTGTCCGTCCCCCTCTTCTACCCCTCGGTCTTCTTCTCGAGCTTCTTTTTATCGTTTCCTCGCGGAACCTAACGGAACGACGATGCGCGAAATCGATCCGCGATGATTAATTTTCAATCGCGACTTAATTACGCCGGCCGGCCGAACCCGATCGAAGAGGCGTCCCCTGGACCGGTGGTAGGGGCGGTCCGCGCTCGAAGGAAAAAAAATGACACGGAGGAGGAGGAAGAGGAGGAGGAGGGAAGGGGGAGAGACACGGTCACGGAGAGAAAGAGCACGAGCGAGAAGGGTGGAAGAGAAAAGGTGGAAGCGTAAAGAGAAAGGAGAGAACGAGGAGGAGGCCGTGTCCCTGCGGCCCTCGAATAAAAAGGGACACCCTCCATCCACCCCCCCCCCCCCCCCGTTTGTCCCCCTTCGTTGGGTCTTCCTCCTCTTTCTCCGCCAGGATTGCGTCCAAGACGACGGGATCGGAACGGGGGGAGTTGCGACAGGGGGGAGGGATGGACGCAGGACACGATTGCCAGGAACACGTGATTAGATGGCCCTCCTTCCACGCGATTCTCCAGATTGGACACCCCCCTCCCTACGCTACTCTCTGCCCCATCTACCCTCCCTGGATGGAGGAACCTAAAAAAAAAAATGCAATCGGCTCTTACCGTAATGAAAAAGAACCGACCCTGGGTAATTCGAACGAGTACGATGGCCCCGACAGCCGCGCATCGTCCATCGTACGTGTGCGCGCGTTACTGCTCCCGTCGTGGTGAATTCAGCCCTGTTTCAAGGCGAATTGTGTCCCCGCGATCACGATGGAGAGAGACAGGCCGGTGGTCGCGTAAGGGACGGAGAACCGTGCGAGCTGCTCCCATAGCGCCCGATGCAATCGCAGCTGTCGCCTTTGAAGTTATCGTCCGACGACTACGGGAGATCCCGGGTATCGAACGATCCCTGGGATTCGCTGGTCCTTCCTCGACCGGACGATCGAGACGTCGACGTATTCGTTTCACCGAGAGAACCAAGATTTTCGCGTGTACGAACGTCGAGTCGGATCAGAGAAAGAGAGAGAGAGAGCAATTATTTACGTTAGAATTATTACGTCGCGTTATTGTCTTCCTGTATTTCTTCCCAATGGATTCAACGTATATCTGTGAATCGATCTTCGCGGATGGCCACGCGATGTATCTCGCAGCCTGTTATTCGTAAGAATGTAGCGAAACGTAAAAGAAAATTCGGGTCACGCCGGGATGGCTCGATTACGGGCAAGGTCTATCGACCGTTGTTTACAGCCGTCCAACGCCTACGAAAACCGCTCGTAATACGTCAAACCGCTCGATGGATACGCCCAGGTAAACTCCGACTGCCATGATAAAAAAACCCTCCGAGTTTCAAAGTTTCGAAAACGTAGCCAGTTGGTCGCGCTCCATCGCGCCGTGAACACCCACGGGATGCTCGTTCGCGTCGAAAACCAAGCGGAACAATACGGAGCGCGAGACGGGCCGCTTTTCAACCCTTTAAGAAACGGAAATCGTGTAATTTCCTTCCGCGAGGATCGTCGTCGGGTTGCCTGGAACCGTGTATTCTTCGACGAGGAAATTGTTCGAAAACGCGAGGGGCCACCGTTCCGAGATTCCGTGTCCACAAAATGAAGACGCGGACTACACGCGGCGAGCAGCAAGATCCCCGCGCCGCCGAGGGCAAGAAGCCCACGATTCTCGTGATTCATGGGACTTTTTACGCTGGGTGGCCGGAATAATTCACCCTAATGCTCCTGCTAACTGCCTGCGGCCGTTCCGCGCGATTGTTTATTGCCAGAAAGCGTCTCTTTAATATATATCATCGCCTCGACGCGGTGGATCGTCCTCGTCGAGCAAAAAAGTGGTAAGAACGGGACTCTCCTGCGTGGTCCCGCGAAAACGAAGCGAATGGATCACGGTGCGGAAGGTTTTCTGCGGAGGACTCGGGACGCTTTGAATCTCGTCGCGTAAAAAATACACGGCGGTGCGGAACGAAGGACCTGGAATTTTTTTCGCATCGTCGACGGTGCGTACGGATCATTTTCGATGGCCAAACATTCTTGAGTAATATTCTTTGGTTCCACTGGAACGAAAATAGAACGCGATCACTTACTAGAGAAATCTCAGCACGTAGGATTTTCTCGCGTAAACAAATATGGTGGTACGGAACGAAGGACGTGGAATTTTTTTGCGCGTTGTTAAGGGTGCGTATGGATCATTTTCGATGGCCAAAGATTCTTAAGTAATATTCTTTGGTTCCGCTGGAATGAAAATAGAACGCGATGACTTATTACAAAGGTCTCGGGACACGTCGAATTTCCTCGCGTAAACAAATATGGTGGTACGAAACGAAGGACGTGGAATTTTTTTGCGCGTTGTTAAGGGTGCGTACGGATCATTTTCGATGGCCAAACATTCTTGAGTAATATTCTTTGGTTCCGCTAGAACGAAAATAGAACGCGACGACTTATCACAAAGGTCTCGGGACTCGTCGAATTTCCTCGCGTAAACAAATACAGTGGTACGGAACGAAGGACGTGGAATGTTTTTCTCGTCGTCGAGGGTGCTCGTGGATCATTTTCGATGGCCAAAGATTCTTAAGTAATATTCTTCGATTCCGCTAGAACGAAAGTAGAACGCGATCACTTACTATAGAAATCTCAGTAGGTAGAATTTTCTCGCGTAAACAAATATGGTGGTACGGAACGAAGGACGTGGAATTTTTTTCGCGTCATCGAGGGTACGTACACATCATTGTCGATGCCCAACGGTTGTTAACTACTCAAAACTTCTTAAATCCCCATTTTTTATGTACTTTGTAGCACCTCGAAAATGAACAAAATTATTCGCGATTGTTCTTCGCGCATGTGGTGAAAACAGATCACGGTTGCACGAAACGAAGAAGGTTGAATCTTCTTCGCCGAGCGAGAGATCGTTAACAGTACCGCGTGATCCTGTTAAATCGAAAGCGATGGATCGCGATGGTTGGTCGCGGATAGCTGGGGACACTTCGAATTTCGTCGCGTAAACAAACAGGCAGGCACGGAACGAAGGACGTTGAATTTTCTTTGCGTCGTCGAGGGTAGGTTTCAGGACTCGTCGCGAGTTTCGTTAAGGGTCGCGGATCTCTTTGTGGAAAGGTGAACTCGTCGCGAGGGTGAATGCGACCGTTCGAGATTAATGAGTGTCGATCATATTTCGACCAGGCACACGGGAACGTTTTGATGGAGAGAAGGGCACAGTATTTTTTTTTCTCTTTCTTCTTCTTTTTTTTTCTTTCTTTCTTTCATTTTTTTTTTTTTATTTTCTCTTTCCCCCTTTTGACGTCGATGTGCGACAGACCGTCGAGTATCAACAGGCAGCGATTGCAAAACGACCGCGCGGACAGGAGTGCCGTTAGACGCGTACATTAATAACACTCGACATTCGGTATTCTTCCAGCGCCCGCAGACTGGTTTCTCTATTTCTCTGTCCCCCTGTCAGCCAGGAAACTTCACCGCGAGCCACCGCCGCACCAATGGAATTCGAACACGATTTTACAGGTGAAACCAGATATTTTAGGGGAACTCGTTAATCTCTCTCGCGCGGCGCGCCCGCTTAACGACGATTTATTGTTTCAATCTCGCGTTCGCGTAATTCCTCGCCAAGGTTTGCAAACGAGTTCCTCCTGCCTAATGTCTACCACCGGCTAACGCTGCTCGTCCACTCGAGCGTTTTTATCCACGAGGTCGTCCGATATGGAACGCCACGAAGAGAGACGTTCCATCGCGAATTTTTCTCTCGAACATCGTTAACGACAACTTCTCCGAACTTTGCACGGTTGTTTCCATTACGTTACAGGTTAACGCGTATTTTTTATTTCGCGCAGAAATGTCGATTCGTCGAGGAAACATCGTGGATCGTGTTTCGCGAAGAAACACTCGTTTCTGGCGTTCGAGTTTTCCGATTGGTTAATTCGAAACGGAGGAACGATTTTTCGTGGTTGTTGTCGGGAACACGATGAAAAATATCGAATACTTTTTTAACGAGCACGCTCTGTACGAAAGAGCGGTGAAATTTTGCAGAAAATGTGAAACGCTTTAACCGAGACAAGAGTGCGATGAATTTCGCGAAGATCGGTTCATCAGCGTCGGAGTTTTTCTGGACGTTGACTCGGGAAAAGTAGTTTTCGAAAAAGAACAACACGGAAGTTGGAAAACTCGACACGCGGCAGTTCCGTTCGCACGAGCTGTTGTCTATACTGAACTAAAGTTCGCTGCTGACGTTTCGTCGTTGGTCCAAACGCATCGTGTCGTCCGCAGAATTCGAACGATACGAAAAAGTAATTTTTGATCGTTCGATTACTTTAAAACGATGTCCTCGATACTGTATCGTTCGATTCGATAAACCTCGCGAGTCAGCTTCGCATCGAACACCTTCGAGCACCAATTTTCCTTCGTACCTGCACGCGGATACCTTTCGATGTCAACAGCCGAGTGAACAACTTTGTCAATTACTTGAATTTCAACAATACAGAGAAATATTTTCGGCAATGAACAATATCGATAAAAGTATCCCTAAAATCGATAAGAAAATCGTTTACGAAAATATTGAACACCTCGAAGTTGGTAGAAAAATTCGCTCCTCGACTTATAACGCGATTCGTTGGTGGTGCCGTTTCAAGGAACGAGAAACGTCTCTTAAGATTGTGTAAAAAAAAATGTCGATTCGTTGCTCTCTTACGGAGATCCTCGGAGGGCGGTGGAAAAATTCCTCTCCTGGTTGGGTAACGCGATTCGTACGACGTGCGAAATGAACGAGCTCCGAAGATCGGGGAAAAAAAAGAAAAAAATACGATTCGGTGCTCCTACAGAAATACGTCGCTCCCACGGGTAGGGTGGAAAGATTCTGTCCTCGACGGATGACGCGATTCGTCGATTGTTTCTCGAGGAAAAAAAAAAAAAGGAAAAGAAAAAAAAAACATTCGTACCCGATGCACCGGAAGAAACGTATCGGTGGGGCCCGTGACGAAAGGGGGAGAACGGGGGAGGGGGAAAAGGTGCGCACGGGAAGAGGGTTGCGGGCAAAGTGGAGCAATCGTATTGACGTACGAAAAGAGAGGCGTATTAATTAGCAGCGGGAGAGAAAATTGCGACCGTGGATAGGCCCCGGGGTTGAAATCGTTATCGAGGGTCCACCCCGCGTCAATTCTAATTGCGTTTGACAGTAATTTGGCTAGGGGGAGAGGGCTGATTGACGGCCAGCCTCCGTTACCGAGGTGTTCCTTCTGCGCTTTCTCCGCTCGTTTTCCACCTTTTTCGTTCGGCAACAATGTACTTACCGCGACACGCAACGATACCTCTCGAACACGTATCCGATGTCTCGAACCGGATATCCCCGATAAGTTTCCAATTTCAGCGACGTTAATTAAGACTAATCGATAAATACCCCCCAACCGCCCCTCCTCGTGGGTACCTGGGTGAACCTCGCGCCGCGCGGTGCCACCGACTCGCGGTATATCGATTTTAATATTAAACTTCGGTATTAGTGTATTAATTAACGCTTCCGGGACGATGAACCCTTACGGGAGAAGGTCGCCTAAATTGGATCTGGTCGGTGAACGCTCGAAATTCGTACGATATGGTTATTTATCGCGGCGACGATATTAATAAGGTGAGATTCGATCTTCTTCGTCGATAACGCGATCGACTTTCGCGTTGAAAAACGTAGATTATTCATTTCTAACGCGGGAAACTTTCATTCTTAATTTTGAGAATAAAGTGGGCCGTTTAAACCTCGCTGCGTCGCGTTTAGGTTTCTCGAGTACGGATAGAGGTTTTTATCGCTCGATTGTACCATTTGTGTGACTTTTCTTGGAAATTAAAAGTAGGATACAATGGGGGTATTTTTATACGAAATATTTGCGCAAGATTGAATTACGGATTCGTTTGAAGTCGGTCTCGCTATCTCTGATCGCCCAAATCGACGATTTGGATTAAAATCATCGTATCGCGATTAAATCGAACCGGTTCAGCGTACGAATTTTTCTTCGACTTGTTCCGAACACTTTCGATCGGTTTCAATTTCTTCTAGGTTGGGTTTTTGTATCGCGTATGTGGTTTGCGCGTGAAATGTAGGAAAGACGAGACGGACGAAGGGGGTGAAGAACAAGCGGTACGAAAAACGAGCGAGTGGTTTTTGCGCAACGTGCGAGGAAAATGGAGGAAGAAACGATTGGATATGTTTCTTGCAAGCTCTCGCTGTAAACGCGCAGGTGTGAATCGTGGATCGAGAGGCGATTTTTATCGCGGTAAACGCATCGATGACAAATATTAATAAATATGTATGTTTACACGAACGCGAGACACAATATTTCGTGCACACCGGTATGCGCCTTGGGCTATCAGGTGGTTCAAATTGGACTGCATCGTAATTTGAATGTATTTTTCACTTTTGGTATAAATCAACGGGAAAAATTGTTAAGAAATTGTAGGAAAAGGCTGCAAGCAACGAGACCCAATTTCTCGAATTTATTTTTTCGGCGACTGAACGATTACAGAAATAGTAGTGGAATAATTGCATTTTATTAGACGACGATAAATTGTCACGCGACCTTACGATTTACAATAATATACGGAGCGGAATTTTTATACGACGGAGATGAAATGCGGCGCGGTCCGCTCTGTTTCCTAGTTTTTCCGCAAAAACCTATTGTTCCGCGGTGACCATTGACTTCGCCTGTACAAAAAGAAACGCGAAATTGAATAAAAATCGTTGGATCGCGGACGAATCGATTAAACGCGAAATTGCACGACCGTGTTGGCCCACAGACGCCCCACGATCCTCTATTTTTGCACAGAGTGGTTTCACGCCACTGCGTGTAACAAAGTATGCTCAACTCACCTTGCCTAATTTTTGCAAAACCCCATTGTTCTCCCGATGCGATCATTATGGCTGCGTAAGTCTCTCGGCAATACGAAACGTTGGAACACGTCGACTCTCGTCGAATTATTTTCTTCTTGAACACGATCGACCACTCACTGTCTACTCAGCATATTTTATATCCGTTACCATCCACCTATATATATAAATGTTCATTGGCGATCATTTTCATTTCATTTGTTTCTAATCAATATTTTCACCATTGCTGGTAGGCAAGCAGAGTTCGAAGCGAAAACTAGATCGCATTCTATTCTATTGTATATACAACTTTAAAAATATTGTCTCGTTTAGCTTCCTAACCTTTGTATCTTTAACCATAGTAATTATTGTTTATTCTAAATTCATCACTGTTCGATGTACAATTCTATGCTCCTTTCTTTCTCAACGGAGCAAAAATTTCCGAAATTGGGAAACTTACACCTTGACCGACTTTCAGCAATCAGAAAAATGGCGGCACTTTGATCAATTTTCGAAAATATTCACTTTTCCGACCTCTTTTCTCGAGTCGGTCCATTGTCGGTTTTCGAACAAACGTTTCTTCCACGAGACGTTCAAATTTCGAGACAACGTTTACGACATCGTCTGTAAAAATATCGTTTCGAGACAAAGAGTATGAAACTCTTAACGCACAGTATCGGAGCGCACAGCGAATTCGATTCGAAGTCCCGTAACACCGTCAATTATTCGAATTTCGTTACGATTCTTTCGGAGCGATGCTCCCGAGTCTTCGATCTTTAAGAGAATGTAAAAAAAGATTCGATTTCTTGTATTGAAGATTTCGAGATTACCAGTACCCCGGGACGTTCATCGGCGGGGTCGTTCCTCTCGAGAACGAGAAGAGGTTCGTTCCTGTCGACGATCGAAGGAGACAGAAAGTGATTTCGACGGGACGCGTGATCGCGCGTGTAATGCCACACGCTCGATTCATTTCATTAGACACGCGGCGTGGACGTGACGCGAGATCGACTCGATCCTTTTGCAATCTGACAATCCCGCTGATCGTTTCGACGCTGCGGTCGAAGGAAAGCGTGACAAGGACGACGACGATTGTCCGCGCTATTCTGGCCACACGCGCGAACGTTAATTAAACTCCGTGGCGACGACGACGACGACGACGACGACGACGACGACGACGACGAAGACGACGACGACGATGCATGCCTCGTCTTGTTTTTCTGCGACTCGCGCGGAAGAATGCCTCGCAAATTATTGATTGTATCCCTAATTGAGGATGCAACTGTTGAGCTCCGTTGATTCCCCGATGCGGAAGATTCTTCTGAACGCGAACAATCGCTGGTAATTCAATTTCGTTGACCGTGGAAACGTCGAATTAAATTAGTTTTGTAAACACGAGAAAAACGAGGAAAGTTTCGGGAGAATATTTCGAAACCTGCTTAGTCAATTTTTGTATGTTTTCCGTTTCGTTTGTAACGAGCCACGTCGGTGCTCTCTTTTCGACACGGTTCAACGGGAGTGTTAAAATCGTGTCAACCGTGAAGGTACTTTTTCTCTCTCGGAACGGTTACGCAAGCAATCTGTATCTTTCGATCTGTTGTGTACTTTTGTGCGACAGAATTTACGTAACTCGACGAGATGTGCACGATCGACGGTTCAAGGTTGCAAATTCATTTCTCGAGTTCACGTTGGAAAAATTCCGCGTTCGAATATTCTCTTAAAGAGTAAGCGAATCGACAATTGGGGTCTAAGGAGCGACGTTGAAACGCAGTTACTTGTAAATTGATACAAATTTTCGATCTTATCGAGAAACGTGTCTCTTGATCTCAAATTACGAGGAAACGAAATCGTGAAATCCACGTTTTCGGATCAAGTCCTCTTTCTCTTCAGATTAGAATACCTTCTTAAAGGGTGAACGATGTTACAACACAAGTGTTGTCTACCTGTATAGAAAATATTAATAGGTAATATTGATAAATTTAAACTGTTTTCTACCTATATGCGCAATTATTGGCCTCAATTTTCGAGGATGGAAATCTTCGTATCCGGACCGAAATTAAAAGTCCTTCTTTAATCTGTTTCGGATGAAAATATCCTTTTAAAGAGTTAACGAATCGACGAAATAAAGCACGCGACATCGCAATGCAGCTACTTTTATAAGTTAATCAAAACTTTCCTTCACTGACAAACGTATCTATCGACCTCGAACTGCGAGGGTGGAAATCGTGAAATCCTCGTTTCCAGGTCGAGTTTAAAAGTCCTCCTTCTTTTCTGTCCCGGATTAGAATACCCTCTTAAAGTATTTTTTTTTGAAATTACCGAATCAAGGAAGATGGAAATAAAGCGGCGACATCGCAACGCGGTTACCATCGTAAATTAATCAAAATTCCTTCCCCCTCCGAGAAACTTGTCTATTGACCTCGATCTACGAGGGTAGCGATCTTCGAGGGTGAAATGCTCGTTTTCAGACCGAAATTTAAAGTCCTTCTTTTCTCCTTTCGAATTGAAATATCCTCTTAAAGAGTTAACGAATCAAAGAAGATCGAACCGACGACATCGCAGCGTACTTACTTTTATAAATTGATCAAAATTTGACCCCGACGATGGTGTTTATCGATCTCGAGGTATCGGGGTTGAAAAACATCAAACTCGGTGCACCTGCTTGTCGTCGATTCGATTGTTGCAAGATTCGATCGTTGAAATCAGATATCGAGAACGTCGACGAGAATATGCACCGTCTACGGTGCGGGCGTATCTCGGCGCCGAAAAATTATGGACTTTGACGAAAATATCGCGACGACGTCGACGAAATAACGCGATACCGCCCTTTTGTTCGCGGAACAATGGCCGAAAGTATAATAAGTATCAATGGAAAATATTAATATCGCGCGAACGGTAGATACGCGATATCTCGGCTTAAATACGTGGATCTACAAATCACCGTGAGGGGACGGGCAGGGGATCGTTGTACACGGTGACAAAATTGGCCAGACCGTGATGAAATTAATTAATACACCGGTCGATATATCGTCGGTTATTAAACCGTCGATCGGCTAATTATTCCGAGCAGAGTGCGACGTTGTCGTCCGCCGCCTCGTCAATCCGTTGACAGAGACGCGATAATCGCCGGAGACTTTCCGTTTCCGGTTTAATTTCGCGCGAATATATCGTTCGTGCGCGACAAGAAGGCAAACGAGTGTTTCCATCCCCACTCCGTCGTTCGAGGAGAGCGAAGAAGATCGACAACGACCAATAGCGACGTTCCGCGCGATGGTGGGGGAACCGATCGACTGGAAACCAGAGTGGGGACGAATACTCGTTTGCTTTCTCGTCGTGGACGAATTCCACGGGACGCTTTCGCAAGTTTTGCTGGTGAATAATCGCAAAAAAGGAAATCGAGAGATCAGAACTCGCGAGGATCGAGGAAACTGGTCAATGTCGGTTCGAAGTAACGAATTTACGGTCGGATAACACGAATTGCACACTCTTGAGGATTACCTTATAACGAAGATAAGAAGATTTTGAAAAATAATAACAATACATCTTGAAGGTACCGGATTGTTTGCATTGTGTAATAAAATACACATTGAGCGAAGAAAGAAAGGAAAGAAGAAAGCGAAAGTTGACGTACAAAGGTAAAAATAAGTATTCGGTACAAAAGCGGGGTCCAGTTGCACGCTGCTATTGACCCAACCTTGAAAATAATACAATAAGGGAGTAATAAAAGAATACGGGATAAAGAGAAGAGAGGAGAATCAGAAAGAAAAGTAGAAAATACACGACGTCTCGAGATTACTTTAAAGAATACTAACGCTTCGCCTCGTGATATTTTATTCTTGCTCTAAAAATATACGGTGATATCGAGGCCGTGCTTCTCGTCACAGTCACCGAACCTTTCTTCTATAATACTTTACAATGTACAATACCGCGAACATTGCGCGCCGAAGACGTTAAACAAACGAACGAAACGAGCTCCTCGGTTCGAGAAAACGAGAAAGTAAACCTCCTCGTAAAAATCGAAAATTTTATTTTCCCGCGAAAGTGTTGCGGGGAAACAATGCTCTACGAATATCGACGAATGGACGACAACCCCTCTGTTACGTTTCACATTTTCAACCCTGTACTTTTACCCGACCGAGAGGCTTCCAAGAGAAGTCCGTTCGTAAACACCGTTACTATCGAGGAGTTGCACGCGTTTCTGGAAATTTAATTACGTAAAACCAATTTGCCGCCTACTCGTGTAACATTCACCGTTTGCGTTTATTGCATACACGTACACGTGCACACTGTACGTAAAATCGAGAGTGTCGGGGGTAAGGGAGAATAAAGCGAGGAAAATCCAAGCCTGGAAGAAAGCGCAGCGTCGCGGTATTGCTCCCTCTGGCCAAGAAATTCGGCAGAAACGGTGGAAGGGGGGCTGCCAACGAAGGGGAGAGGGGGGTGGTGGGGCGGTGGGGTGGTGGTGGTGGTGAAATAAAATGCCGTCCTTGCTTCCCTCTGCTCTCTCCGCGGGCGAAAAATCTCCGGGAAAAGAAATTACTTTCTCCTTTGTATTTTGGCATCGCGCGCGACTCCGCGTGGTCCTGGAGAACGGGGGCGGCAACGGGGGTGGTTCGAAGAGGGACGTCGCGAGGAATTCGAACGGAGAAGGACACGGAGTCTTCGTGGCGGGAATCGTGAACGAAGGACCAACGGAGAAGCGTTGCGAACGTCTAGGTGGAAGAACGCGGAAGAAGCAACCACCCCCTATCGTCCCACCCGACGGAACGAAGTTCGGGGGAATCGTACAGGGAGGACGGAGAGAATCTTTCGTCACTGCGGAGGGAAGAGGAGACACCGTGAGAACGAGGATAGAGAACGGAGAGAGAGAGAGAGAGGGGCACGTCGGGAAGGGGAAAAGAAGGGAAACTCGAGGAACGCGAGGGAAAAAGGAGAGGATTTCGAGGCGGACGAGAAACAGGGGTGCAAAGGAAAGCCACGGGGAAGAGAGAGAAAGAAAGAGAGAAAGATAGAGAGAGAGAGAAGAGGGGGGCGCGGGTGGATGAAGCGAAACGGAGCCGGAGGTGGGTTTATCTCGCTGATCCTCATTAAAACCCTTCGCGGGCCCCACCTCTCCCCCCCTTCTTCTTCCTGCCGGCAGAGAGCTCGTTCCTCTCTTCCTACTCGTAGCTTCTCTTCTCCTCTTCCTTCGGCTCGAATCGCAGCCCTCTCGCGTGTGCACCAACGGGACGACTCTTTCTCTTTCTATCTCGGTGGATTCCTCGCGTGTGTTGGTAACACGAAGACAAACACCGACCGGGTGAACTCCGTGCGAACGCGCACGTATACGAGTGCATCGATGTGTGTATGCGTCTGTGTGTGTGTAGGTACGTGTGGCGCGGTATACCCGGTAGGCATCCCCGGCTCGTTGTAGCACGCTCTATTAATTAAAAAAATGGGGACTCCGGGGAATGCTGGTCAGCGACAGGGGGTGAGAGCGCATCGACGCCTCCGTAATTGGAGAGGGATGGAGGGAAGAATGAAGAAGATTTCGTTGCTCCAACTACGCGCCCCTAATGATTCTTTAATCATTCCTTAATGTCGCTGGGAACTTCCGTCTCTTCTCGTATTTCGCCACGGGGGTGTGTAGTGTTTCCACACTGGTTTTTATTGTCACCCGGGCACGGTGGCTCTTCGTCGTCTCCTTTCGGATCACGGTAGTGACGTTCCTCGCGAGCAAATTGAATTTCGAATGTTTCGCGTTCGGTGGCACGTCGCGTCGCGGATCTCGATGATTCGTTGGAGAAGATCGCGGATTTACGTATCGTTTTATTATGCATAGCTTTGCGACTCTAGGGTACTTCGTCTAGCGTCGAACTTTACCGTTCGTCGATACGGATACTCGAGTAACTGAACAATATGCAACTTTTAATCGTGTTTGTCCAAGAGAAGAGAAACGACGAGACGTTCTCGACGCTCTGCAAGATTTTTTGGAAATATTTCAGGGAACGGTGCTTCCTGCCAGAAATACGGAGTTATCGAAATGGTACGCGTTGAAACGTTTAGAGACTAAAAAAGTGCGAATGGTGACTTTGGAAAACGTTTCGGGGGATACTCGGAGTGAGAGGGTATTCGAATTGGCAAATTGATGCAAGGTAAGTTGGTTAATTGGCCCAGGGTAAGTTTTGCAAATTCGTCTCGATGGTATTAAATCAGCGCGATTACGTTCTTTCTTTCGCATACCAATGACACTCTTATTCCCCTTACGGTTTATCACGCTGCTTACCGATAGCTCTACACTTTACAGGAGTCTTCGATTCTTTCCACGAACGATGTATCTTTCAATCGAATTCTTCGATCGTGTTCGTGTTCGCAAAAAGACAGAGATATTTCTCAGTCTGTGAAAATGAAACACGATTTTTTCAGACTGTATAAACATTTTCTTGAATTATATATTCCCCATTTTGGAAAACGGAACGACTTTCCGAGTAACCCGATATATTCTCACTCCACGTTTCGTGCATTAAGAAAACCTCCACGCGAACCACCTTCGCGCAACTTTGATTTCCTTAAAAAATGACACAAAAAGCTCAACGCTCACCCCAAAGTGGATCATCGGGAATAAATGTTCAACAAGGTCCACGGAGGTACACCGGCCACGGTTTTCAACAAATTGCCACGAGGAACGCGATCCGAGGAAACCCGAGCTTTCCATATCGATGAAATGCTACGTTCCGCTCGGCGAACCTCTTACTCGCCGTGTTTAGAACCGATCCGTTCGACGAAACGTTCTCTCTCTCTCTCTCTCTCTCTCACACCCACACACACACACACATACACACAGCTGTACCCGAGTAACGCGCGTTGCGTAAACCGTAAAAGTTTTCATCGATACGTAGGCAGCGGAGATACAAGGGTTTCTCCGTAGCGTTCCTCGTGGGCCTTCGAACGCGAGGAGAGTTTCGAACAATCGTTGTCCGAATAAATTTAAAAGAAACTCCGTATCGGAAAGCGGGTGCCACCCAATCCCCGATCCCGAGGCCGTCAGGTTTTCCGGGCGAGCCGGCTCGATTTTCTCTAAGCGCAGCCGGGAAAGAAATTCTCCTCTCTCGAGAGCGTGCTCATCTTCCTCGGCTTCGGGTTAGGTACCTTCGATATAACGAAGGGTGGTGGCTAAAACAAAGGGCCGGTCGCGGGTTGGTCGATAGTCCACGGCCGCCAATCAGGCGAGACCTCGCCGGCAACCCTCGTCCTTGCAACTTGCTATCCGCCGAGGGTGGGTTACACCGCGGGGAGAGTTTGCTCATCCCCGTGAAGGAGAGAGGAACCTCCGAGAGAGAATCCGGAGAGGATGGCCAGGGTGTCTCGTCGCCAGGGTTACGACTCGATGGCGAAGACCGGCTCCTTCTCTCCTCCGCTTCTCCGCTTCTCCGCTTCTCCGCTTCACCTCGACGAGAGACTGTGTCTACGCCTATGGCTCTGTCTATATTTGTGTCTGCTTTCCTCGTGTTTGTCTTGCACCGGAACACGCCTCGAAAATGGTGAAACTCGAACGTCTCTGGAAAATGGCGAGCGAGCGAGAGAGAGAGAGAGAGAGAGAGAGAGAGAGAGAGAGAGAGAGAGAGAGAGAGAGAAGAGAGAAAGAGAGAGAGAAAGAAAAAGAAGGAGGGGGAGGGGGGTGGGCGATGGAGAAGAACGAAGACGCGCGAGCACGACTCGTACGTTTTCCGAAATAATCGACGAGAACGAGCTCGCGGATGGAAATCGTGGTGTTTTCACGGCAACGTGAAAAACCTCCGATCATCCGTGAGAAGAAGGGGGACGGGGAGTTGCAACGATGATCCTCGATGATCGAAATAATTGCCGGACCCCTCCCGTCTCAACGTATCTCGTTTATTCAACACTTACTTTTTTTTATTATACATCCTTACGCGTAAGATCTACATAAAAACTTATTAAAACGAGCTTAATCATATGTTCATAACTGGTTCTGGGCTGGGGCAGCCTCGCGCGGCGCTTCGGTGCACGGTGTTCCCGCTCTGAAACAAAACGAAAGAAAACTTACGTCAATATTTTCAATATTCGCCGAGATGGAACGGGTGGCGTACGCGTCGAGCATCGAGAGCCGATACCTTTCGCGAAACGATATCGGGGGAGATCGATATCACGCGGATAATTATCCTCGAACGCGCTCCTCTCGACGAAGGAAGAGATATCCTTTTTCCCAAATATTCAAACGCGATCGAGTCTTTGGGCAATTACCTACGCCTGCAAAAGTCTCTCTCTCCAACTCGCGCGCCGATTCTACTTCCCGAATTCTCGAGCAACGTTCGTCGGGATTCTGTCCTCGTCCAAGGGCGAATTCTCGCTACGGAAAAGTACCCTAAACGATCCCGTGATCCGAACTGGAGATCGAACCTCGAACGCGCTCCTCTCGAGGAAGAGGTACCCTTTTTCCAAATATTCAAACGCGATCGAGTCCATTGGGCAATTACCTACGCCACGCCTGCAAAACTCTCTCTTTCCAACTCGCGCGCCGATTCTACTTCCCGAATTCTCGAGCAACGTTCGTCGGGATTCTGTCCTCGTCCAATGGCGAATTCTCGCTACGGAAAGTACCCTGAACGATCCCGTGATCCGAACTGGAGATCGAACCTCGCCGAATTACCGAAAAAACCACGCGCGCGAAACGAGACGCGACGCGCGTACAATAAAAGCAGCCTGAGAATCACGGAGCGAAAGAGGCGGAAAGGGACGCGGGAGAGCGAAAGGGAAGGAACGGGAGAGGGAGCTGGAGGATGGGAGAAGCAGCAGGAGGAGGTGGAGGTGGAGGCAAAGAGGGTTCCACTTTTGTGGAGCGGACAAACGAGAGGCAATCGCTCGATCGGTGATCAGCCTTCAGTGCCACCGTCGAAGTGGCAATATTAATTTATTCCTCGCAATGCGCCCGCCGACGGAACTCCTCCGAGACTCGAGCGGAAGGAGAACGGAAAAAAAGGAGAAAAAAAAAAAAACAGGGAAAAAAGAGAGGAGAGAAACAAGTACCCGAGAAGAAAAGGACACCACGGCAGTCTTCGCGATTCCGCGGATCGACGATCGCCGATTGTTCCGGGGCGTCAGGGCGGAACGATCTCGGGACCCGTTATTAACTCGTCTCTCCCGCGGGACGCCCGGTCCCGTTTCCGCGTAAGCCCAGACACGTGTATCGCGTAATTAATAATCGCGAGTAATTACCCCTATCCCGTTCCCGAGGGTACGCCACGATTTCGGGGGATGGTTAGGACTCCGCGGTTCGATTTCCCCCGACGGGATCGGTTCGCGGTTCCCTCGTGTTGCGGGACGCCATGTTCGACGTTACGCGTGTCCCATTGTCTCGATTTTCGTCGCGTCTCGACGTCAACGTGGACCAGCGAATCGCGGATCGATCGCCGCGAATCGACTCCCCGAATCACCATTCTTTCGCGAACCTTGCGAGAGTAATCGATCTCGTGCACGATCAGAAGCTTCTAACGTGTTTACGAGATCGGTACAGTTTTATCGATTATATAATCGATGAATTATTATAGGAGGGAGGTGGATAAATTAATTCTTTAACCCCGTGACACTCCTACTCTGCTATCGAATATCTATCGCTGCTACAATCCGTACCCACGATTACCATAATTACTCTTTACTGGTGCACGTTCGTCGCTCTTTCGTTGAAATTTTCTCAAGAATTGAACAACTCGATGTTATTGTAATCGAATTATTTATCAAACGGAATTCACGAAAGGGAAATAATTGTTCTCGTTACTATACTTCTTTTCTCTACGATTCGTTAGAGTCTGCCAACTACTATTACAAAGCATTCCTATTCTATGTACATAATTACCGTATTATCTTCTGCGTTATCCTTCTTCCGTTAAATTTTCTTCGCGTATAAACTACCAAACAAAGTTAAATTCCCATCGAATTGCTCGCGTTACACCGCGACGTTTTTCCTACACCCCATTAGGCTCTATCGACCCATCAGCGATCAGCGAACACGCCTACTCCGTATCCGTAACTACTTCATCGTTCTCTGTTATTTCACGGTTCGCTCTTTCGTTCATTTTTCACCACCAGCTACCCGACCTACGATAGTTAAATTCTCACCGATTTGCACGAATTACGACACACATTTCTTAGAGAACACGCCTACTCCTAATCCACAACCGTTAGGTTGTTCGAAAAGGCATTTTATTTTTATTTCGGTGAAAAGGAAACACGATTTTTTTAAAGTGTACAAACATTTGATTAAATTATATATTCTCCAGTTTGGAAACGACTTTCCGAACAACCCAATACATAACTCTCCCGTTACTTCCTCGTGGTTCTTCCTTTCGATTCGAACTCGGTGAAATTCTCTCGAATTGCTCGCGTTACGACACATTTTCCCTACGAGCACTCCGATTGGCGTTTATCGCCCATTGGCTATCAGAGGATGTTCCTTCTACTTCGCTACTTCGCCCCGGACAACCGTTTCAGCGATCGCGAGAGGGACTAGTTTCGTAACCAGGACTGAAGCGAAATCAATCGGTCGCAGAAGAGGCTCGCGAGAGACCTATGGAATAAAGGAACCGTGAAAGACGAAGAAGAACGAGAAGAAGAAGAAGAATACGAGGAGGACCACGACTCGTGGAAACGCCGCGCGTCGTCTCCAAAGGGCCGTGACAAATGAATTTTTATTAAGCCCCGTTCCTCCGCAGCTTATCGGCCGAGATCCGATTGGCACAATAGCGCCGAACGAACGAGACCAGCAATACCGCCGCGGAGAACACCCCCCGCGCCCTCCCTAATTATTTTTACGAGGGTGAGAAGCCTGCTGGCGTTGACAGCCCCGTGGCCTGCCCGTAGAGACCTGGCTGACGGAGACACGACGAGGACGAAAGCCCAGGCCGTGGCCAACCGACCGTTCCATCGGCAGAGACACGAACTCGCTGAAACAGGTACTGAAACCGACCGACCAACCCCTTTTCTACGCTTTTTACGCTCCTCCGCTCTCCTCCGAAGGCGGGGGGTGGGAAAGGCGGACGGTAGTTGCCACCGAGACAAAGATCCGTGTCATCGGCAGTGTTTCGGTTAACCGGGGAACTGACAGCTAGGGACACGCGGCCCGAACACCTGTCCATGAGACTCGGAAACGTGATCGTTTCGCGGACCCGTTTCCGCGAATCACCGTCAACGATTTCGGTGAACGTTGCGTAGTTACCGTCACGGTGTCCCGTCAACGAGTGAGAGAACATTCCCGGGGTTACCGTGGCTGGGTACACGGATTCTTGGAGAACGGTGCGACCCTCGCGAGATGGTAGCGCGGAACCTTGGATGGTTGTCGCGTCTTTGACGCTAGCTGCGTTTTCAGAATTCGCGCTTGGGTTTCTTGCGGAGTTGCCGAAAGGGAATCGGTAAACTACTCGAGACTTTCGAATAACGATCGTAACGTTATTAGAACTTTCGAATTTCGGGGTATCTTTTGCCTGCTGTTCGTGAAAATAGATGATATGTTTGCGACGTTGACGAAATTTTGAAAATCGCGCCCAGGATAGGGTTTCTTTTGGAATTGCTGGAAAGGAATCGACTCGATACTTTCGAATAACGATCCGTTATTAGAACTTTCGAAGTCTCGGGTATCTTTTGCCTGCTGTTCGTAAAAATAGATGATATATTTGCGACGTTGACGGAATTTTGAAAACTGCGCCCAGGATAGGGTTTCTTTTGGAATTGCTGGACAGGAATCGACTCGAGACTTTCGAATAACGATCCGTTATTACAACTTTCGAAGTCTCGGGTATCTTTTGTCTGCTGTTCGTGAAAATGGACGACATCTTTGCGACGTTGACCGAATTTTGAAAATTGCTCCCAGGATAGGGTTTCTTTTGGAATTGCTGGAGAGAATCGGTTAAATTCTCGAGACTTCCGAACAACAATCCGTTATTATATCCTTCGAAGTTCGGGTATCCCGATTGTTCATGGATACAAACGACATCTTTGCGTCTTCGTGTTTCGGCAGGTTCTCGAAAACTACTCGCGGTAGAGGGAACACAGGTTTCTTCTCGAATTATTGGTATGAAACTGGTAAATGTGCCTCGAAAGTCTCGAATAACAATCGTATCATCCTTCGAAACGTGGAATATCCTTTGGCCCGAACGGTTGAGAAAATGAACGCCAATTTTTGCAACGTTGACGAGGTCGAGCGGTGTTTCGAGAATTGTACAAACGCGTTTCTTTTCGAGACGCTGGGAGGGTACAAATGCTTCGAGAGTCTGGAACAACGATTATACAGTCGTTATAAAGGATACCGTTATTAGCGTTTGAAATGTAGAATATCCTTTCACGGTATCGTGGACAAGTTTTTCTTTTCGCGAGTCTCCGAGAGGAATTGTCTCCGCTATCGAATCGAATAGAGTTCTCGTTTCAACGGAATGCTTCTTTCCGAGTTGCTGGCGCAGAATGGGCGAATGCCTTCGAAAGTCTCGAACGAGGACGGTACGTGTGTTACCCTTTGAAATCGAAACCGTTAGATCGATATGCATTCGATTCGTGGCGTGATATTTACCGTGACAGAGTTCGGTATAAATGAACGAGGATTGGCCGAGATTTCTAGATGGGATCGTAAAACGAAGTGTCGTAACATGTCTGGTCGCGTAACACAATGATTCCATAGTTCGTACTCGGACAGCGGATCGGTTACGATTCCAGGGATTTTTCGCGCGTGGTTCACCGCGACTGAAAGAGTGGAAGAATTGTACGATGGTATCACAGAGAATCATAATTCACGGTATCGGCGGGGGTTCGTCTATTTTCTAAGATACCGAGCAAAAACGTGTCGGTGAATGCGCTCGATCGTCGTTCTCGATACAATTAAAGGCTGACGTCCTTCCAGGAGTCCTTCTTCGACAAAGTTTTGAAATACATTGTTCTCTCTTGGTGTTACAGTGGTATTGTATCAGTCCGAGGTCTTTCGAAAAGGAAGGGGCACTTTGGAGATACCGTCGACGTTACGCGAAACTTTCGTCCCTTTTGAATATTTGTGGTAATCATTTTTAACAGGGACGAAACAAAACCAACCTTACGACCAAACTAGGGGTAGAGCGCGAACGAGCGTTCGATCGTCGTTCGAACGCGATATCTGTGATAAAAATTGAAGAATGAAACGGGCAATCTACAACCCCGAGAATCTTTCTCTCTAGACGCTGGCAATGATCTCAAAAACACAAAGGGGAAGCGAGAGAATGTAAGATCGCTCTCTTGCGCAATTAAGAGTAGTTAGATACACCGAGCGAAGAGCGTGTAAAAGTTGAACAGTTGACGAACCTTTCTCATTATCGCGTAGCAGCTATCTCGGTAAGACAAAGAGGAAGTAAATTCAACGCCACGATCTCGTGTACAGTCGACGATAGTTGTTAGTCTCACCGTGCGAAGATCGCGTTCGTGAGTGTACGGACTTTCCGCGATACAAAACCGGATCACGCGGCATTTAAACGTTGAAATATTCCATCGAAGCGACGCGAAACTCTCTCGAATGCAGGATTATTAAAGACGTTGGAATCCATCCGGAGGATGCGTTACCTCCGATCCTGGCACGATGATTCGGGGAAGAAGGCGCGGTAGGGGGGAGGAGACGAGGAACGGTGGATGACTCGGCGAGAACGAGCGCTCGCCGATCGAGCGGGTTGGCTCTCTGGTTCAATTTCTGGCGTCAATTAAAAAGTGACGCGGACCGAGGAAAATCAGTAATTAACGAACCAGCCACCTTCGGGTCTACGCCCCCTACCCTGCCGCCTTCCACGATTTTGCAACCACCGTTTACGCCACTCGTCTCTAATCGCTCGTCGATAAATCCCCGCTACGCTCGGGCGTCGTCGTCTTCCATCGTTGGCTACCTATTCGAGTTTTCCATCGAGGAACATCGAACGAACAATCGACGCTCGAGGAACGAAATAACCCGCGATTCCCGACATCGTCGATCCAGTAGTACGAGTCCGTGACTTCGCCGACCCGAAAAATTTCCATTCTTTACGAAACTTTTCTCTTCTCTCATTCACGGGATACAAGACCGTTAAGGGATCGATGATTACCTCTGCCACGGAAATTCACCCTGGATGGCCCGACAGACAGTCGTTTACATCGATTTACGGATGCGAATCGCGAGTTCAGACCCGTGTGAAAAATTCGAAACGAACACCCGTTGTACTTTGCGTTCGACGTACAGATGCGAACTGTCCAAAGTTTCGAGAAACTTTGATACGTCTCTGATAGATTGTACTACTCTCTATCTTCTCAAAGTAGAATACTATCCTATTAGGTTGTTCGGAAAGTGATTCCTTCTTTTTTTTTGGTGAAAATGAAACACGATTTTTATACACTGTATAAACATTTTAGTAAATTATACATTCTTCATTTTGGAAACGACTTTCCGAACAACCAAATATATTACACACTCCTCGATAGAAGACTCGACTGAACCAAGTTCCCTCCAACCGTGCCCTTCAACGGAGAATTTGCCACGTTCCTCGAAACTCGTATTTCCCGGAAGAACCTCGAATCCGCGATATGTGCCCCCGGTTAACCATAAATCCTCTAACGCTACCTCAACCCCCGTGTACCCGCGTTGAAACATCGATTTCGTATCCGGTTGGTCGCGTCCAGGCGAGGAAACCAACGACGCCCTCTTTTCGCCAGAAACGGGATAACAGCTCGGTCGGGAATGAAATAATCAAGGTGTAACCTCGTTCCCGGTATCGGGGCGTTAATGACGCCTCATCCTGTGACAGGGAAACGGTCAGCCAGGATTTGGCATCGCCTTCGATAAAGGAGGGGGGTTGGGGGCTTCGGTGGTGGGCAGAGCAAGGGGGCGAGTCTCGGGCCGAGAGCCGAGTTCGTTACACGCCGTGACTCGGCAGATACGAGTTTCTCGGACGTGGCAGCAGCCTCCCCGTCGTCGTTCGCCCGACACCTTTTTACAGCTCGCGTCGGGTCGCTCGTCATTAGCAACTGGCCCCGTAATTGCCAAATTCACGGGCCCAGGGGCCCCGCGGTCGCGTTTAATCGGCCGATTACACACTAGCCAAACGCGAACGGTGTATCTCGGGATCGCGATCGCCTCTCCCCGATAAACGCTCGGCCATTGTCCCGGACGAGGACCCGATCAACGATCACGCCGTCTTCGACGACTGTTTGCCCTGGATCGCGACGGAATAATTAATTGGCTGTCGCTCGCGGCCATTACCGACGCGTCCCGACGATGACAGTTCTCGTGGGTTTCGAGAAACAGCGAATTGCGCGGAGAAACGCCCGGAGGGGAGGGTAAATTGTTTTTCGAGCGGGGGAGCGTCGATTATTGTTGGATTCGTTTCGTTGGTCGAGTGATCGAGCTGACGGGCCGTTTTCGCGGGAAAAGTTGCGTTCGGAGAGTTACGGAGGGAATCGAGATGGAAGCTTGCGGTGGAATTTACTTTGAATCACTTGTACGGTATTATGGTGTTCTCTGGGCTCGATTGTTTCGTTTGTTCGATAAGGCGAGAATTGGAAGTGGATCGGTGGAGGGTTCCTTTCGAAGGAGACCGAATTCATAGGTGGTGGGAAGTATAGGATTCTGTGGAGGATTCTAGTAGAAGCTTTCGCACGAGTGTGCGTAAATAGAATTTTTTGATGTTGGAATGTTCATTTTAGCGAAAGATTGTGGACAATGTTGGTCCATTTTGGAGAAGATCGAAGAAACGAGCGATGAGAAGAACGGAACTTAACGAAGAAATTAATGCAGTCTTATGAAATTGTGGAATCGTTCAAGTTAGGTGGTCGAAATTGTTGAAAGAAACGGTCGAGCACTTTACAGAGAAACCGAGATTTAAGTACCGGTACGAAATCACAGAATTCTACGAGACGGATTGTTCAATTTTGTCCGAGGAAATGCAAATAGAAGCTGGTGGACGGATTTAATTCCAAGTACAGAAAACGAAATTAGAAAACTTCCCGTGGTAAATTGTCCAATTTGTCGCGTAACGAGATTAATCGCGCGTAATTGATATTTTACGAAAGCTTTTAGAAAAGCGGCAACATTTCCGAAGAACACCGACGGAACGAACAAACCCGGTGTACCGATTCGTTGACACGATCTACGATCTATTCGACGCGTTACCCCTGAAAAAAAGTGGCAAGAGTTTCTTCCCAAAGTTTTCCCACGAACGAGTAAAAACGTGTAACTCGAAGTTAATATTCGACGCGAAGTCGATCGTCCTCGAGCCAACAATTTCACACTCTTCGAAAAACGAGCAACACTCCGCGCTGTACTCGGCCCCAAAAAAGTGGCAAGAGTTTCTTTTCACGGTTCATCACCGAAGACAAATAGAAAAATGTGACCCGTTAATAATCGCGGACGCCTACCCGATCAACGTGTTCGCGCTGAGAATTTCCGACGCTTCGAAAAAAGCAGCAACCCTCCGCCGTTCCGCGAGCGCAAGAAGAGGGTTCAGGGTCGGAACGGTGTCGTCGCGGAGCAGTCCCCGGGACACTTTTGATAGCCAGTTTCGAGCGAGGGAGGGCCATATTGAGATCGATCGCGATCCAGTAAAGGCATCGTTCGACGATGACGCGTCGAAGGAACGTGCGTGAAGAAATCGACGCGTTGTACGCAAATAGAGGTGTATGAGTGCGCGCGAAATCGCGGAGAACCGAGGGGCACGAAGAGGCAGCAGAGAGAGAGGATCACGTTGGTTTTTGCCGCCACGAAGAAACACGGCCTCTCGGCTAATTACCCGAGATAACCCATTAGTCCTGTATACTTCGGAAATTATAGGGCGAAGAAGCGAGACACACGGGGATAGACGCGTCATCTTTGACGAGTTAATCTTCTCGATCGTGGTGCCAGCCACCTTTTCGTTCGCTTACCCGGTGAACTCGTTGTTTCCATGAATCAGCGGAAATCCGCGACCGAGGAAAATCGACGTCGCGACTCGCGCGACCTTCTCCTCGCCGTAACGCGCAAATTGATTACGAGCGTTTGTCACGGCGACGCGTTCCTTCGGGGAGATTTTCACCTTTCGAGGATACTTATTTTTTTTTTTCTTCAGGGGAAACGCGTCACTTTCGAGAGACGAACTGTGTCGACGTTTAACCTTAAAGCGTCCTCTCGTACGATCGCTGTTTGGATCAAGAACGAATCGAATTATAGAAAACTGATACAACGAGACGGGTCGAGTAAGACTCGGTGTATACCCTAGAATAAGCTTCCACAGCAAGGAGACATTTTTCTGAAGCTAGTCGTATCTGTTACTCAATTGTAGTTATAGAAAATCTGATACAACGAGATGGGTCGAGAAAGACCCGACGAATACCCTACAGTGTACGAGACTTTTAACTTTGCGATGCAACCAGACGATTAAGGAAAGGCGATTATTGTAATAGCTTTGATTATTGAAAAATATACTGGAGTTACACCTTGACTCTCAAAGCAATGAGGTATCTTTTTTTGTAGAGAAAGAAGAATTCGGTCTGTTTGTATCTGTCGTAATAACTTTGATTGTAGAAGAATAGTACGACGAGAGGGTGGGTCGAAGAAGACCCGAGGTATCAGGATCAACCGTAACTCTAGGGCAACGAGACACGTTTCTAAAGCGGAAGGTGAACTCCAGCATCCGATTGCGTCTATTGTAATAGTTTCAATGGGTCGAGAGTGACCCAAGGAACGCACCGGGGTTAACTAATCTTCCAAAGGGAGGAAAAATTTTTCCAAAGCTAGTCGTATCTGTTACAACGATTCTAATGATGGAAAACTGATACAACGAGATGGGTCGAGAAAGACCCAACGAATACCCTAAAATAAGCTTCAGCTTCCACAGCAATGAGACATTTTTCCGAAGCTAGTTGTATCTGTCGTAACAATTCTAATGATGGAAAACTGATGTAACGAGATGGGTCGAGAAAGACCCGACGAATACCCTAGAATAAGCTTACAGCGACGAGACATTTTCCCGAAGTCAGTCGCGTTGTAACAGTTCCAATTATAAAAAAAAAGAACTAACGAGAGAACGGATCGAGAAAGAACCGATGGACTCCCTAGGGTGAACTTCGGCTTCCAGAGCGAGGAGGAATTTTTTCGAAGCGAAAGAAGGATCCGAGCGACCAGTTACGAATTTCGCGGCGGTTTCGAAGCCCGGAGCGGAGAGACCGGGCGAAAGGGATGAAACGGGAGGAGCAATCACCGGCGATTTCATAGCTGTCGTCTATGCCCGAAGCTCCGCAGGCCCGTTTCAAGGTTCCCATCGCCGTCGAACCGGGATCCGTGGAATGACTCGGCGCATTCCCGTCCCACCCCTCGAGCTTTCCCTTTCGAAAAAATTCGGGACACCTCGCCCTGCGTGCGCGCCAGCCTTTCACGGGCGTTCCGCCACCTGACGTTTCAATTTTTAATCGAGCCTACGGGGACTGAGACGTTGTCCCGTCGACGGGTCGCGAGGCTCGGGGCAAGAACTCGCGACGGAAGTCGATTAGCGAACGGTGATCGTGTACTTCCAAACGAAATGGATCGAACTAGTTTCTGGATTCGCGAGAAGGATACGATCGAGTTAACGAACATTGTTACCGTGGATCGTCGACCGGAGAAATGGGAGAATTTGGGAGAAGAGTGTAAATGATTCGAGAAAAATTGTCGTGGATGGTCGCGTTGAAAGAAAAGGCTCCGGTGTAGTAAATTTGCGATATTCGTTGCAACGGAAGATCGATTCGAGTGGATCGTAGGAATAGAAGTTTGAGAATCGATGAAACAGAATAATTGTATTGCTCTGTTTAGAAAAGTCTAATGGAAACTTGCACGCGTTCGTTAACGTCTGTACTTGAGAAAAGAAAAATATATAAGAGTAAGTAAGAAACGAAAATAGTACCGATGTTTAAATTCAAACGAAAGGAGTCTAAAATTGTTTCATTTTTTCGTTTCGATTCAAGCACGCGGGAAGGACGAGCGTGCAAAGATTCGAGGTGGCGTTCAGTCCGAATCTAACCTAAAATTTACATCGACTTCTCGCGCGAGTATTCTATTTCTCTTATTCGTTCAATTGGGTCGATCGAGCAACCTTGCGCGTATCGAATTGAAAAGAAAAGACGGATCGTTCGATAAAAATGTTAAAGTTGGTTCGTAGCGGCGCACGGATTATTTCTCGGATCGAGAGCGTCGAAAGCGCGCGGGACGGTTGTGAATCGAACGATTTCGGGGCCGTTCGATCGATCGATCGGCTATCGACGGTGTCGATCGCCTAGGTTCGACCGAGCGGAACGTACTCGCCGCGCGGATCGGGCTGTCAACGCGAAACTGGGGCAAAACGCTCCTCGATCGGCGACTTTAATCCGACCCCGGGGAATCGGTCACGGCGTGAGAGTGGCTGCGATCGATCGGATCCGTCGATCGCTCGTCCCTCGAAATCTCGACGCGACGGGGACGCGTCACGGTGATCCCGGTTCGGGACAACGTGTATCGCTACTTCGAATCAATTAACGCCCGTGTAATTGCTTTCTCGGCGCGTCGTTGGTGAAAACACGGGGAAATAAAAAGAAAAGGAAAACCAGAGGAGAAAACGAAGTACGGGAACGCGTAGAATAAACCTAGTCGATCTCCAGCTGCCTCGTTGAAACTTTGTCAAAGAAGACTGCCCTCCCCGTCGATTCTACGATCCAATTACGCGACGCGTAGCTAATCTTCCGACCACTACGTCACTCGTTCTTCGCGCGTGACGTTCACCTTTTGCTACCTAATTAACCGTTGTCAACGGAGGACCTGTTCGCGGGAATCACCGACAGGTACGTTGCTCGAAACGGTGCCCGTGAATCTTTCAGCGACGAATATCGTTAAACGGAACAACCTTGCGCAAAAATATTAATTAACGAGATTACGATCGCGTCGACCGGAATAGAACATACGTGGCTTTTCAAAGTTGCGTCGCAACTTTTTCGGGACAACTCTGAACGGTTACACGAATTCCCGCGCATCCGCTATTAAATCGTGCACCGTGTAATGGTTTCTTTCCCCCGGATTGTGCACGCATTGTCCCGTTTACAAAGGTTCGCCAGCCCGTGAACGAATAATAAGAAATTTACGTTCGCGGGTGTTTCGATGATACGAAAGAGAGTCGTTCGAGCCGGTTCTCTAATTACATCGAACAGTGCGATTATTCGGGTACCGTTGAATCAACACGAGACACGGAACAGAAGGAACCCGCGTGTGTAAATAATAGCGGTAGAGCGCGAACGGCTATTAATCGTGTTAATTAACCACGTAGACGTCGCGACAGCGAGCGCGTAATAAGTAAGCGGCGTGTTATCTAATCTCGTTGGAAGGAGAATGGACTCACCGTCAGGCGCGAAACAATCAAGGAGCCTGATCCTTCGGTGCTGAAGAGGTTCGAGTTCGCCGTGCCGAAGGACGCTCACGTTGGCCAGGATTCTTGTACGCGCACGTTGCCCGTCGCGTTCCAATCCCTGAAACACACACCACGACACGTCTGAGCGATCAGTCGAATCCTTTCGGATAGTCAGCGTGACCGTGAGACTGTTATCTGGTGTTGAATTAGTGGCATCAATGAAAACTTGAAACATCCATGAGAAACTAGCATTTGTGCGCAAGATGGACCGAAACACGCGGCACGTTCGAGAACAGTGACGATTCAACGGATGGAAACGAGAACGAAACGAACGTTTGCTCGTTGGTTTCGTTATCGAGACGAATTTTGAAACCGAACCGTGACATAATTCGAAATAAACGCGTTTCGAGAGACGTCTCGAGAACGAAACCCTCGACGAGAGAATCGTTCCGTTAGGATGTTTCGATTCGTTTCGAGGGTACCGGGTATTTCGGGCCCGTCCTGTACATTTTCCCATTTTCTCTTACGGAGAAGAACGATCCACGTTCCCTCGAAAGAGGAACGTTTCGTCTTGTTTTCGAAAGCAGTAACGAGGAATCCTTTTCTTACCTGTTTCATGATCACTGTCTGACAAGAATATTACGATCGAGATTCGTTTTCGTAACGCGTACAACGGCGAGGGAATTTTCGACTGGTTTCGTCGTTTCAATTTGAAAATTCCTCGTCCCCCTCCCCTCCCCCGTTCACACCTCCCTCCAACCCCACCCCACGAGGCTCGAGCTCCGCGTTCAGAGACCCTTGTTATAGATCTTCGTCGAGGTGTGAAAATGACGGATGGCCGTAAACGAGACGAGAGAGCCAAGCAAGAAACGCCTTTTCTCCTCGTCGTCTTTCATTTACTCCTCTCGTGTGCTAGCGCGCGCAAACGTCACGCGAGAAGAAGTAATGAGCCGGCTTCGTTACTTAACGCCGCGCGCGGGATCGTTTCGCGCCCACGCGCGAAACAACATTCGAGGGGCCCCGGATTGATTCGAGAACGACAGTCGCTCGCGTCCTCCTTAATTTATTAACCCGGGGATTATTCGCGGAACGAACGGTCATTTTTTTTTCTCGATCGTTGCCACGGTGAACGTTGTATGGCGGTGTTTATTTATTCGTCGAACCAACGGGAGAAAACTCCCCGCGGTACAGTTACAAAATTAAAACGGACGGAGGGGAGAAAAGAGTCGGGGTAAGAATTATAAATATACGGTAACGATCGTATAAATTGCATCGTTTTGAAATTAATAATCTTTTTTCGTTTTACTTTTACGTACGATAAGATTGGACACTCCCCGTGGTACGATCGTAGGAACGAAAGTGGAGAAATTGTACGTGCTTTAAAATTATTAGTATTTTTCATTCACGTGAAATCATTCGAGTGCTTTCGGATTCGAAACGACCATCACTCGCATCGTTCTTGATTCGTTAATTCGGAGTTATTCGCTCGCAAGAATTCCACGAGTTTAAAACCGTCGATAGTTTTGGTCCGATCTTCGCGCAAGTATTATCAAACGTTAAAAATTCGCTATCGAAGAAAACATAATTTATAGATTAATAACTATCGCGTGTGTAATGTATGGATATATTCGACCGTATCGTTAAATAGCGGTACAACGTCCGTAGCTTCTAGTATTTACGTCCGAAGAAGTAAATACGTATCTGTAGACAAGTACGAACAGTCGGCGAGGAAATAATAGAAGAACCCAGCGGAGCTGTCAGAAACCAAGAAAAAGAAAGGTAAGAAAGAACAGCAAGAGTACCGATCGTCTCCATCGTGCCAATTTTATTCTTCCGAGCACACCGGGAAGATAAAATTCCGATACAATGGACAGGTAATATTTTATATCCCCGTTCGTGGAGATACTCCCTCCCGAAACGTTTCGACGGAAGCGAACCGGAAGACGGTCACGATTCCAGAGCCGTGGCTCGTCGTCTTGTTATCCGACGCGTCTCTCGTCCTGACGGTGCACCGGAGACACTAGAAGTATCCTTAACGAACAGAGAGCCACGTCGATTGGACGGTTCGCGTCGAATTTTCAGCGGGCGTTGCTCGTCCTGCGAAGACAGCCGGCGTCGATTCACGACGTGACAGCGAATAACGATCCCGCTTCGTTAACGTCTACGCGCGTGCATCCACTGTTCGCTTCGGGAATCGTGGCCACGAGGATCACGGAACAATCGACCACCGCCTTTCGACCAGAAACGTTCGCGCGAAGAACGTTTCGTTGACCGACGATCGTGAAAAAAGTGGAGCAGAGAAACCGGAGACCGAGAGAGGAAGAGATCGCTGAGGGAGAAAGGAGAGAACGAGAGAAAAAATTATAAATGGGATAAAATTAAAAGAGAGAGGGAGGAGAGAACGAGAGAAAAACGATAAACGGGATAAAAATAAGAGAGAGAGAGAGAGAGGGAGAGGAAGAGAAAGAGGGAGAGAAAGGAGAGAACGGGAAAAAAAATTATAAGCGGGATAAAAATAAGAGAGAGAGAGAGGGAGAGGAAGGAAGAGAAAGAAGAGAACGAGAGAAAAATTATAAACGGGATAAAAATAAGAGAGAGGGAGAGGGAGAGAACGGGAGAAAAACGATAAACGGAATAAAAATAAGAGAGAGAAGTGGAGAGGGATAGAGAGGAGAGAACGAGAGAAAAACGATAAACGAGATAAAAATAAGACAGAGAGAGAGAGGGGGGAGGGAGAGAGAGGAGAGAACGAGAGAAAAACGATAAACGGGATAAAAATAAGAGAGAGAGAGAGAGGGAGAGAGAGAAAGAGAGGTGGAGAAGTCTGAGAAGACGAGGGAAAAGGTGAGCGGAAGAGAGGAGGATGCGCCTTTATCAGCCAGCCCAAAGACCAACCAGACCGGGGGCGGGGGGTACCGGCTAGCCAACCAGAGGCATCCTTCAGCCGCGGATGCTCAGGCTGGCACGAGAGCGCCGCGCACCGACGCCGTCGACGCCAACGGCTAATGAGCAGAACCTCTCAATGATACCCCGACAAATGAAAAATCAGCTTCCTCTAATTACGGGATCCTTGGCAACGCTGCCGTCTTGATGACGTCTGCCGTCGCGCAGCCGTTTTCGGCTCGGCTCCGGTAGATCTTATTCGTTTTTCCCCGTCTTTGATTCCGCGAACGCGTTAATTAGAGCCAACGTCGCGTACAAACGCGACCGTTGGATTCTCGTGGATCACGGGTTCAACCCACCCGTTTCACCCCCGTACAATCACGGAGAGAGAGAGACCATCGTCTTCGAGAACGTTCCGAGAACCGCGGTTCATTCGCGGTATTGTTCCGCGAACGCGACAGTTGGACGATAGTTTCGGCTACGGGAGAGAAAATTGACGATCCGGTAATTGTTCGAGAATATCTTGCCGCGTTGTTTTCGTTCCGAACACGACAATCTCGCCGTGGCTGGAATAGTGTTTCCACGAGAGAAACGGGGCGAGTTCTACTCGCCGCGATCCGGGTTCGCGAATCCCATTAGCTTTCGATTTATACGACGACACGGAATTGCGTCGCGGTCGGGTGGTAGTGACCGATGTAAAAAAAAAGAAAAAAGAGAAAAAAAATAATAGAGAGGGGCATCCAACCCCCCTCCGGCGACCACAACAGCCCGGTCCATTGTTCGAAAAAAATTAACTCTGGACTTTTATTTACTACCCCTGGGCCGGGGCGGTCGAGCTCGCGCCTCTGACCCTGACGAGACGACGGCCGATCGATCGCGAAATTTACATCTCCCCTCGTAAACGAAATGGAGGGCAACGCGGCTCGCGCGCTAAATGGAAATTCCATTCGCGGGAAGATGGCGCGTTCGTTCGTTGTTGCTCGCGCGAGGAAACCAGCGAACGATATTTCGCTCGAGGGAAGTCGACGGAGTTTTCTTTTTTTCTTTTTTTTCTTTTTGCGGGAGTCGAGAACTTTGAGAAAAGTTTACTCGCATTTTTCACCCACTCGAGGTTACGGGTACCGTTTCTTCTCTTCTTCGTATCCTTTAACGAAACACGCAATTGAAGAACGAACTATCGACGCTCCGTACAATTTGTACGAATACTCCGGTAACGTGTACCAAATTTCAGACAGACGTGTACTTTCTTCCAAATCGATACGCAAAGAAACTTCCCGCTCTCTAAATCTAATCGTTCGAACTTAACCCTCGTTTTACACCTTTAGTGCAACTTTCCTTGAAAATTAAGATAGGTACGATAGAATAACAGAGTTTCCATTCGAAATATTCGTGCAAAGTGAAATTACGTGTTCGTAATTTGGTCTGTCTCTTAGTCGCTTAAATCGAAACCTGCAGCGAAGTGCAACGAACGATAAAAGTATCCCCGTATCTCCGAACGTAACACCGTTTTATATTTCGCCTCCTTAAAAAAACAATTCGTTGCTCGATGTTGCAATCGTGTCGAAAGATTCGCGTGTAACTCTCCACTCTTGAAATTTTCGAGCTCGGCGAAGAATTCTCGAAAATCGATCCCTCTTTCCCAGACGAGATACGTCTGTCAAGGGTTGGTAATATTCATTCGGCGATAGCTATCTCTCGGTGAGAGTCTTCGTCCGCGCGAAATCTCTCGTCGCAATTTCGAAGCGGGCAAAAATTTGCTCTTTCCGGGCTCGAGAAATTAATTCCCTGGAAGCCGAGGATCGTCGACGAGCTGCGTTTCCTCGCCTCCGCGGTGTTCCTCGTCCAGCTCTTCGGTGACGCTTTTCATCGTGGTCATCCCTCCCGTGCAGCTCACCCCCGAGAACAGAGACCAACGACGGAGGGTCGAACGCGGTACAAACCCGCGAGGAGGAGAGAGAAACGATCCTCCGCGAACGATGGCCCGCGCCGCTAGTTTTTATGAATTCCGGTGCGACGGAACTTCCGGCGAGCGACCTCATCTCCAAATCACCCCGACAGCCACGTTTTTGCTCCGTTTTACCCCCCTACTCCACTGTTACCCCAGCTTCCATGGCTGCGACCTCCGTCGATTCTCGATCGGCCGTGACATCGTCGGGGCTGCATTAATAACTGACCACGCTACTCGTCGCCGCGTTTTTATCGCCATCGATCCATCATTTCTCCTCTATTTTCCGCTAATCCCACTCGTCGTTCCGATACTTTTTACCCCCACCCCCGTTTGGCCGTGGAACCCAGCCCCGTCTCGTTCCCGTCGGTTTTATTCCCGTTCGTCGCCGTTTCCAACCCCCTTTCCCTCCCGGTTCTTCTCTCCTTTCATTTCCCCCACCATTCGAAAATCACTCGTATTACCTTCCAATTTCCAGAGTCGAGTATTTCGCGCAGTTCCATTTCCAACCGGGCGAAGAAGTCATCGAGAACCGGCATTAGAATCTCCTCCCGTCGAAGAGGGGAACGTTCTCTCGAAACGTTCCACTGCGATCATTTATCCGGAGAAGATATCGGTTTCGATCGGACGAGTTTTAATCAAATTTCACCCCGGCGAAGAACTGGAAGAATGGAATAGATCGCACGGGGATTGTTCCGGTATTTGTTCGAACGCTTCGACGATGATACAACGAGAAGAAGAAGCAAACGAACGGAACGTCGACGAAAGAGAATAAAAATAGCGCGTAACGGACGTAGCAAGAGGTACAGAGAGTACGAACGAAGTAGATGTACGAGAAGTAATAACGAATAATTTAAACACGCGGTCCGTGACATTATATATACTATTTTTCTGTCTTTGGTAATTTGCTCTGTAAATTAATCCACTCGAGGTGGTAATATGAAAAATAATTATCCGCAGTGAAAGATGAAGAGCCTCGTATTTCGAAACGATTATCGTCCACTTTTCCCGATACTCTGGAAAATTCTCCGATTACGGATCTTTGCTAAAGAATCGCGGTGAATCGACTCGGAAAAACGTGGATCGGAATGGTAATTTGAAATACGACAACGAACAGTGGAAAAGGCCGATATTTTCGAAATTGAAAGGTCCGATATTTCCGAAACGGTCGCGGACATTTTGAAAAAATGTCTCGATCCGTGCGATGAATTTTCGCTCGATCCGATGGAAGAATTTCTCTGGGAACCGCGCGCCCGATCGGCGGTACTATTTCGTGAAAAAAGGAAGGACACGCGGACGCGGAGCGTCTCGACGCCGTCTCCGTTCCCCCTCCGTGTCTCGCGCGCAGGCCGCACGATTCGACAGTCATTACGGCGCGATTCGCGAGCAATTAAAGCGAAGTGGCCGGGGCAAACATCGATCAGGAAGAGTGCAGGAGGGGAATCGGTGTACACACGGTGGCTCGAGGCCCTCGGCTACCGCGAATAGAAGGCAAACACCGCCACTCAAATATTTGCAGGAGCGTGCAAACGGCCCGGGCATTGTTTCACGGCGCTACTATGTGTAAATTTAATCTCCGGAAGAACCTCGAAAATAAGCAGACACGCGCGCGTGCGCACACCGGGCCACGTGCATCGACCAACGGGCACGACTTTCGAGCGCGCACATCGCGATCGTTTCGTCGTGATTTACGACTCGATGCGAAATTCCTCCGTGTTTCACCGATTAATTGTTCAACAAACGTTTCGACGATACGTTCGGCAACAAACGCGATCGAAACGGTGCGACGGGGAATTTGTCGAACGATTCTCTCCACTCTCTTATGGTATCGGTGCACAGCGGTGCATCGAGAGCGAAACCGATGCAGTTTCGAGGCCTCTTTATTTGTTGATTTTTTCATTTCGACACTGTACGAAGGAAGATGGAATCTTTTCAACGATATCGCTTCGTGCCGATCTTTTAACTTTTTTTTCAATTTTATTTCAGATCGATTACCTGGAAACTCGTTAGATAATGACGATTCGATGCGATCGGACTCTTTTTATTGTATATGAAATTTTTCGTGTACGTTCGGTACTTCGGTACGATCGTTCGCGAATTTTATATTTGTTAATTTTTCCCCCGTTCGAGATTTTAGTTTCAAGTGTATCGATTTCAGAGAACAGCAAAGTGTACCTCGAGGCAATTAGCTTCTAGCTCCGATAAGTTTAGATTCGCCATTGTTAACGCGCAGGGTTCGAGAATTTCTTAATTTCACGGGAACCTGACAAAACTTGCACAATGGTCGAACCGTTTGAAAGAATACCATCTCGTTCGAATGGAACAGTGTTCTCGATGCGATAAATTGGAGAATCTAACGCGTTAGAGAGCTCACCTCGAAGTAAATATATATTTAAATCTTTTCTCAAATAAGCAGTCGCGCAGAGTATTCGGAATAAAATTCAAAAGTACGGGATTCGGTTAAATTTGCGCGTGTCTGCGACGATTTTTTGTTTCTAGTCTATGTACTCTACCTCTGACGAAACATCTTTCAGTGGAACGAAAACCTCGATGGTCTAACCTACTTCTCGCATAGTGCACTACCCGAGGTCGTTCCTTCTCGAAACAACGTTTCGCTTTCCAAAAGGTGATCGATGTTACAATTGAAAAGCAATCGGGTGACAGGACGAGAATAGACCGAATACGCAAAGAAGATTCGAACCATCGTCGAGTATCGAGATCCTAGCGAAGAATCAACAACCAAGAGTACCAACATACGCGATCTTTTTCACGTATTTGTCAGCGATGGTCGAGCTCGATCCATACGTAAAAAAAAAAGAAAATAAAAATACGAATCATCGCCGAATATCTAGATCCCAGTAGCGATTGTCCAACTAGGAGCAATCCGAACAACCTTCCACGAAGTATCCGGCGACAGTCGAGCTGGATCCATGCGTAAAGAAGCATCGAATCATCGTCGAGTATCGAGATCCTAGTAGCGATTGTCCAACTAGGAGCAACCTGAACCATCTTCCACGCAGTGGATCCAGCGACAGCCGAGCCGGATCCATACGCGAAGAAGCATCGAATCATCGTCGAGTATCGAGAACCTAATGACGACTCTGGAACCCGTAGGAACATCGATCATCCTCCACGTAGTATCCGAAACGGTTCCGCGGATCGTGACTCGGCGAACGAGCTCGCGAGAAAGGGAATGGTCCCGAAGCGCGTAGCTCCAGAAATCGATAAGAGCTCGCGACCGGGCGACATCACAGAAGCGCGCCGCCCTCGGTGTTAACTGACCCTAAAGCATCGGCCAAACACGTTCGGCAAAGAGTGACACCGCGGTGTTAACTGGCCCGTGGTTCTACTCCACAGTCCCGTCCCGAGCCCCGAGAGATCGAGGATACCCTTTCGATGACCCCGTCGCGGCTGCTCGGGAGAGGAGGAAGATAACCGAGACGGTGTCCAGGTGTCTTGTGATCGACCGACAAAGGGCCCTGGCAAGGGCCGTACCGATCAGGCCCCGCGCATCGCAGACTGGCCGAAGACGTGTCGGCAGAGTCATCCCGCTCGCCACGAAGGGCGGCCACGAGGCACGCGGAGGGAGGGAGGGATGGATGAAGGAGAAGAAGAAGAAGAAGAAGAAGAAGAAGGAGGAGGAGGAGGAGGAGGACGCGTCCTTTTCGACTCCGTGCTAGCTAACGGGGAGGGGAGAGAAGATGAAGATGTCACCTTGGCGAGCCGCGGCGGTGACCTCCGGGGCCGAGTCAGCGAATTCCTCGCCGGTTGATCCACGATGACGACTTTATCCCTTTGACACCCTGCAGCCTGACGGACGGGGTTTATGAATGATCGATCGTACGCTTGAATAGGGTTTGTCTATGCGGACGCGCCGTAGACGGAGTTTCGATGCAGGACAGCGATTAGTGGCCGCGAGCGCGTGGTAATTAATCGTGGAACGTTGTTCGGGGTACCGGGGGTGAGCCGGGGGGAGGGAGAGGGATTCGAACGGTTCATCGCGCGTTTAATTGCTCGTTTCTGGGAGAAAACTGTGACGCGCGAAACGTGTTCTTTTCGAAGAAGAACGTTGGCGTTAGGTAGGTTCGGATGAGCGGACGAGGAATTCGAGTATTGGAATTATACGGTAAGCGTCTTTCGAGGGATCCTCGATGGAAAGAGAGACGAACTTTGGGAATCGTTTGCTGGGTATTCCATTCTAGATCTTTGTCGATTCGCAAGCGCAAGGTCTCTGTTAATAGTTCGAAGCAGGTCTACGTTGCGTTGTTGGTATTTAGAAGCAGATCTATGTATGCAACATTCCCAAAGTCGAGGTTTCGAACTTGTTTTTGCAACAGATTGGGTTCAACTATCTTCGACAATGTGCTCCTCGAGAAGTGTCCCGATAGCAGAGAGACTTTTATTGTACGCTTCTCAATCTTATCTCGGCTCTACGTATCAAACGAACACTCCATCACCATTCCAAATGAATACTTGGCGATTGTCGCGTCCTGAATTGAACAGGGATCATTTCTAACCCATCTCGCCATTAACCGTTCAAGAATCCCAAGGAGATACACCCTGAATCGAATTAGTATTTTACTCTCTCTCTCTCTTGATACCAGGATCACCTAGTAGTCCGATCATCATCCGGTTGATCAGTTTTTTAAAATTATTACCGGAGTAAAGTTTAATATCATCTATGATTAGTTGAAAAGCTTCGAAGCTCGAGGATTGGATCATTTGCTACAACCGTGGGCAATCTTTTATCAGCGAGTATGTATTTTTCAACTCCCTCTATCGAGCTCAGAACATAGAAAGTATTTAATTTGTTCGATCGACTACCGGCAAGGTAATCTTGAACGATCTTGATCTTCAATAACAACATCTGCAACACGCATAGTCACCCGGGACGTTCACCTCCGACGTGTGAAAACAACCGATAAATGCAACTCGGGTTATCCTTATAATCTAAATAACGAACAGTAGATGGAAACTTTCGACACAGACATTCAAACACTCGTCAAGATACCGAGCGAACGATAATTCGAATGGCAAATATCGTTTTACTTCAAACATCTGTAGACTCGTTTGGTCGGTGTAAAGTTATTATTCTATTCTTACGAACAATGTCACGTTACGTTTGTTAACGTGCCGCTAGATGCACGTATAAAAGGAGATGACCGGTTATTTTTTTCTGGACATTGATCGTCGTGTTTTGGGACCTTTTCCGACGATTTTACATAGACTAGATCACGTGCTTGTCTCATAGAGACCCCTACGACAAATGTTCGTCTACATTGACGCAACGTTGCTGTCGAATAATGCGTGAGGTATCGATCGACGCAAGAATCGATACACAATAATTTTTCGCAACGTTACCGAATTAGTTCCGTGGTTTTCGCGATCGAAAGATACTTTAATCGATTTACAAAAATCACGAATTACTTCAGAGAGTCGCTCCGGGGTTGCCAATGAGAACAGTGCTCTCTAATAAAGCAAAGTATTTACGGAACGTGGTTCCGCTCGTATTTACCTCATTAAAATTTGACACAGTCGAGTCTTGGAAAAGAATGGGTCTCGAGAAGTATATATATATATATATATATATATATATATATATATATATATATATATATATATATATATACCGACCACAAGGCCAATAAAATGGTAGCGGTAAACGTGTAGCGAGCGAGACAAATTCAACTCCAAAACGGACCTCCCGGATGCAAGGAAGTAAATTTACCATCTCGGCAACGAACGTGTTGAACTTCACGCGTTCCGTTTTAAAAAATAATACCGATAGCTGCTGTTTTAAAAAATAATACCGATACTTTATTGAATCACCAGAAGATAAAACACTTACTCGAATCATTCTTACGTCGCTAGTTTGAGCAGGTACAAACACCACTCGATTCGACCGATAAACCCTCTGTACCGTCCGCAATCTTTATTCAATCGAACCGGTGAATCTTCGCTGGTCGTTAGCGAAATCGTGATTAAAATTCAAATTTGTATCGCAAACGGACTAGAAAGCAAACGCATCTCCGATCCCTCGTTCTAAAACACCGTCGAAACGTTCCGAGCCTCTGGTTCGAGACACTCCGATGTGCTTCGCGAGCGAGATTTACGAGGCAGCCGAATCCCCTTGAATCGCGGTATACGGGTCGTTAGACCGAATCTCGGTGCATCGGTGCATCGGTGCATCGTACGAAAGACAAACTCGTCGGTCTCGTGACCTCTCCACGCCTGGTCTCGCTTCGACGCGATAAATTCATCGAACTCGGGTGAAACGAGCGTACAACGTCGACGCAGATTCCTTCGGGGCAGGTAGTACACGTGGCGGCGTGAGAGAAACCCATTCGAGGAGGTGGCGAAGGAGGGGGGGCAGAAGAAGGGATCGCGGAGCACGATGGAATGCCATCATCGGGGCACGGTCCACCTAGGAACGTGGCTAATGGGCCCACTTAACGTCTCAACCATCTCACGAAGACACGTAGAGCATCATCTCACGGGCCATCTGCGGGGTTTGCCTTCGCGGCGCGTTGCCTCGTCTCGCTACACCTCGCCTCCCCTCGCCGTCTTAATAATCGCCAATATTTATTCCGGATTGGTCACGGCTCGGTCCGGAGAGCGATGAGGAGCTAGCCGAAGAATGAGACGACGCCGACGATCGGGACCTCGGTGCATTGTAACAACGGAGATTAATACGGCACCGTTCGCTTTCGTCGTCCTCGTTGCCGCCACGACGTTTCTCTCGGCTTTCCTTTCGATCGCACGGAACGGACTGGGTGTTCCGTTCGCCGCTCGCGCGATTCAATTTCGGGACGCGACTCCCTTCCCACGAACGCGACGCTGGGAGATTCAATTTTTTTTCCAGCCGCTAGCGAATTAACCGCTCGACGTTTTCTGAAGCTTCTCGCGGACTTTCTACGAAGCTCTCCGGATGTTCTTAACCGGGAAACGGGTGAAAATATTGGCTTGTACGGAAAGTCGTCTCGTTTTCCAAAATGGAGAATGTATAATTTAATCAAATGTTTATGCACTCTGAAAAAATCGCGTTAAAAAGACGAAAGGACTTTCCGAACAACCCAATAGTATTAATAATCATGATAATAGTAATAATAATGATAGTAATAATGATAATAATATGATATATCTATACAACATTTTTAATTTAACGTTATTCGAAAGCGATGTTCGATCGGAAAGAATCCATCGAATTGTAAAAATTATTCGCGTTATTTACGATTCGATCAATACCGTTTAGCTTACCGGATGATCTGTGTAATTCTTGCTGAAAAATAGAATTATGCGAGCGTGTTCTAAGTACTTTCAGTATTTCGTGGGATCGCAGGGGGTGAATTTCTGTTTGTTTATTTTGTTCGAGCTTTCATCGCGCAATTTGCGAGTAGAGAATACGCAGGATGAACGGGTAGAAAAATGGTAGTAGGTGAATAATAGTAGAGGAAATGAAATAAAAGTGCAAGACAATGTACGGGATTCTTTTCTTTATCTCGGACAGAAAATATAAACAGTACAGAATTAAACGATCGAACAAAGAATTAATAATTAAACGACCACCTAGAGATGTCCTTTTATATTTAATAAATATCCACTGACAGAATAAAAGACGAAGCTTCGTAAGTCGGGCAAACGATCAACCGTGTAACTTTGAAAAAAATATATTCACCGAGAGGGATGTGTCTCGAGTCTCTGGAGAAAATTCCACGAACGGTTTGACAACGATGGTGAACAATTGGCGAACGAATTGTCTTTCTCTGAAAAGGTCACAAGTGTTTTTAAAAAAATTTTTGGATAGTCCTCGAGACCCCTGTTTCGCGATTTTGCGCCACGGTCGTAAATAATTTTTCGAGAAAGTCTGCGACTCGTTCAAGAGATCGTTCGTCCACGTCTTTGTAACCGGACTACTGATAACCGAAATTCCTTTTTGCATACGTCCCCATAACAACGCATGACACTCAGAACAAGGGAACGAACACATATCAAAACTCGACCCATAGAAGACAGTTCAGTCTCGACCTGTGATTCGATCCGAACGAATCTATGACCAATTTAACGGTAATTGTAATTGTAGTGTGTCACAAGTGGAAATAATAGACTTGGTCTCTTGTTGGAGATCAAAATTTTTTTTTTTTGATATCAGGTACCGAATTATTACGCGACAAGTTCGTCACGTAATCGATCGGTTAATTCAAGGAGTACTCGTTGCATCCAGTACCGCGAGTTTCGTTTCGGTGGCGGAGGATCTGGCCAGGAGCGATCACGGTGTCAAGGGGGCCGAAAGGACGATAAAGTTATTAAGGGAATTAGCTTAAAGGCGATTACCAACTGTCGACAGGTTGGCCTAGCGCCTAACGGGCCCTCGATCCACGCTCGACTCTTAATGATTTGTCTCTCGGGCTAATGAGCGTCGGGTCTTAACGCCAGATTAGTGACCTAATCCTTCTGATGAGCGATTCGCGTGTTGGCCACGCGGGGCGGCGCAACGTACGCGTATCTACGCGCATAATAGACACGTTCTACGCGGCCATTAAAACGACAGGTGCCGCTCACCGGTAAACAAATAATGTAATTACGACACCATTGAGATTCTTCCGCGTCTCTCGATTCGTTCGATCGCCCCCCATCGACGTTTCCAACCGAACGTCCCTCGACCGTTATCGTCGACTCCATTCGCACGAAACGCTCCAAACATCCGTTTAACATTTCTCGTGAATCTTAAGGAAAATATCTCGCAAACCGAGCTCGTACTCTTCCAAACGCAGTCTCATCTTCACGGTCTGTTCCAATACAATATTCCACCCTGTAACTTCTCCAAACATCGGTGCGTTCGTTGTACAAAAATATCCACATCCTCTACAAACACGTCCAATTGTACCGACGTAATTCTCGTTCAAAACAATGTACAGTTCCTTTAAAAAAAATGATAACCCGAAGTACGAACGAGAAACAATGCACCCCCTCTCGGAATATCTCATTTCGAGGGAAACCAGACGTTCGAGTTATCGACGTTTTCAGATCGGTCGCGATTGCTCCGACAAGTGCAATTCGAAATATGGTCGAAACGGTGTCACGATCCGTTGATTCTGGTTCATCGAGTTGCCCGGCGAGCACTTTCGTCGCAGCGCGGGCGACGAATATAAATCAGAAGGCCGCGAAAAAGCACGGCGCGTCCAGTCGGTTAATTTCTTCCGAGTTACAGTTTCCAGGATGAAAGGCCGACGGCGGAATGGGCGGAGGTGATACGGTGTGTCGCTTATACGGGACGCCCGTGTCCTGCGGACGCACAAAGGGTGAGGATGAATCGCCTCCGGAGAGCCGCAGGACAAATGGGGACATTAAGTCGCTTTTGCGACCTGGTACCAGAGCTACCGGAGTTCTATGCAGCCTCTCCTCGTCCTCTTCTCCGTCACCGTCCACGTGTCCGCGATCCCTGGATACATTTTGCACGCCCGCGCGCGTAAATCGTGACCGCGGTACGCGTTTCTTGCGCCGATTACGACCTCTCGATCCACACGGGAATATTCATGCGTGTTCCCGGCACGGATTCACCAACACGAACGCTGCCAGAACGACGACCAGCCATTCGAGGATTTTCAGATGTGTAATTGCTCCGCGATCGGTACTCCGTTAATTGGAACGCGCGAAAACGCGTCCTGGTTTCCGCGACAGAGAGAGAAACGAGGACAGAATTGAGGAGAACGATCCAGGAAGGTTTTAGAGTACGAAGGAACACTTTCGTCAGATTTATTGTTTTAAATTGATACTTCGGTTACACTGTATCGCGTGACGTGGAGATAGTAACTGTGGTGCACGAGGATTGGAAGATTCTTCTAGGATGTATTTAGAAATTAGTATTTTGGAGCAGCGAGTATGGAGAGTCGGAAGGCAATGGATATCTAAGTGTACTTTACTCGTGTTAAAGAACACAATAAAATGTTCGCGTTCTTCCTTTACGAATGTAATAATACACGTCGAATAAAATTTGAACATTCGTCGGTCGGACTTCTCCAATAATGATAAAAATTTCCTCGAAATGCAAATGTTCGAACAATGCGATTAATTTGAAGACAGAATCCGACAAGATGAATTAGGTATGAACCGAACCGGTGCATCCGGAACGACACGCTTCGCGTTCTCTGTACCGAAGGAAGCTCGTTCCGTGAATTAATATTTCAAGTATTACGAATCCTGTTTATCGAACCTAGTCATTAACTCGAATAAGATTTAACGCGAGAACAAGCGTAAAAAGAATCTCGTAGAGCGTTCCACCAATGCGCGCGCGTCTGATTTATATCGAAATGGGCGGGCGTGCTCGCTCGGTTGCTTGCTCGCTCGCGCGAGCGCGCGCGCGCGTGTCTGTGTGTCCGCCGGACACTACAGTGGCTATCCGATTGCTATCGAGTTCCGGCGGAAAGGAGGAAGCGCCACAACGAGCTACCCGGTCGGTCTCTCTGATCTATCTTTCCTGCTGGAAACTCCGCCGACGACATTATCCGACTACAAGGTATCGTTCCCGATTCAAAGTCGACGCCAGGGGGTTCCCGTTTGGGAAATATCACTGACAGGGTTTATCACGGTGTTCCTGGGCCCACTTGGAAATTTCATTGCATCTCCTTCCACGCGAAGAAACTAATTTATCGAAGAATTCGTTTCTCGGTGGACAGAATTTCTTCGTATCGATAGAAAAATGAAAAAAGAAAAGCGATTAATTGATTCGATACTGTGATTCGCGAATCGATCTCGAATCTTTGTAGATTGTCGACCGTAGATGATTGCCACGCCATCTAGGCGACACTGGACGATTCTCTTGTATCCGGGTAGTTGACGAAGTTTAATGGGAATGCAATTAAATTTCGGTAACACCGGGATCGTGCCTCGCTTCTATGCGACTGTTTCTTAGTAAGTAGTACTAAGAAGTTAGTAATATTTCTTTCTAAGTAAGAAGGTTACGATAACAGTAACTAGTGTACCAGGCAAGACATACAACGATTGTGTTTTCTTTTTTATAAAATTGTAATAGAAACTTGTTCAGATTTAGAAAAAGGAAACTAGTATTATACATTTATTTTTATTCAACGTCTTTAACGCACGTTACGGTAAAGATAAGCGTGCAAAGATGGGCAGAGATATTGTTTCTAAAGCTAACCTCAAAAACGATCGTTGTTGGGACTATTTTCCCAAATGTTCGAAACATTTCCCAAAGTGAAGAGAAAATGGTCTCTCTTGCCTCTTCCCTTCGAGAATCTCCGATCGATCGCGTTCTCGGGCCGGACGAATACACCCGAATACGAGCGTAGGGAAAAAATTCCAGGACACCCGGTGGATAGTAGCGCAGTGCCGTAGAATGGTTTTCTCGGGGGTAGGAGCGAGGACCTGTCACATTACGGAGTGGAATTTATGTCCGATGCCCAGCGGCGTGACAAGTTGCCGCTGATGAACGGCCCCACCGCGAACTCTTGGCCCTCCTTGAGGATACGAACGGAGAAGGTGGAGAAGGACGAGACAGGAGAGAGTCCTTACCACGTCGGTTCGTCCTTGGCCTTTCCGCCAAATTTCGTGGAAGTTTACCCCGCGGTCTTTAATCGCCGCACCTTTCGCTCCGTATCGACTTCACCACCCCCGACGTATTTCCTCGGACCTAGACCACGCAATTCGATCACGGAATCGTGTGGAACTCTCGAGGCAAAAATCGAAGGGCCCGAAGGTCTGCCCACGGTGAAAAACTCGAGTCACGAAGGAGAGAAATTTTCACGAGGAATTTGTCACGATTTCCTCCAGATCGTTGCTCCTCGGAGCTTTCCTCGATCTATCGCCCACGATTTGTAAAAATAATCGTTCTTATATTTGTTCTACACGCTGCACCGCGACAAGATAAAATATTCGTATCCGAGTGAAGATCAAACTGTACATTTGAAACGTTTCCACTCTGATCGAGTTCCTTTTTTCCCCTCGCAGTCGCGCACGACCTAAGCCGATTTGTGTAATTTACAATCGAACTGTTAAAATAAAATACAGACATTAACTGCGCGACGGTGTAAGGACAAGGTAATTGCTTTACAACCTGACCCTAAATAACTCTTTTACGACCCACTGGAGAGGCGATATTCTAAACACGAGCTTAGGACACGTTTGCAGATGTTTCGCTCGTTGCACTTTTCTATATTTGAGATTTCGAGCGCATCTTAATTACGGCGCACGGGTTTACGAGGAGGGTGGGACGAACAGGACCGTGACACGATTTTCTACGAACTTCGCGATGACGTGGGTGGTGGTAGATTGAAAAGAATAGTCGACAGAGGGGGCAGGGAGACGGACGGGAGGTCCCTGCAACCGCGCGGACTTTAAAGAAAAAAAAAAAAAAAAGGAAAAAAAAAAAACGTCCCCATATGATTTTAACGCCCCACGCAAGAAGTCGTTCCTCGCGCTAACGCCGCTGGCCGTGCACGGCCTGCCGGTGATAAACACGCCAAGTTACGATTTCTCGGAGCTAGCTGGGAGTGTGTGTGCACGTGTGTGCGTGTGTCCCGCGGGTGTGGAGCATCGCGTGCTGCGCGAGGAGAAAGCGACGAAATTTGGCGGGATTCGATTCGATTTCTGGTCCATCGACCGGTCCGCTTCCCTCCCTCTGGGAAAAGTCGGGAACGCGAACTTTTCTTCGTCGTGGTACCTCGAAACGTCCCCGGGAACGTCCTCGACGATGCAACGACCGTTTGGTGCGTATTTATGCAGATGACACTCGATGGATTAAAATTCGAGAAGGGAGAAATGGTCGCTGTACCGAGAAAGTAAAATTTCCGGTGGTTGGAAACTTTGCGAATTTACTACACACGATTCTAAATTCAATATTCCTTTCTGTACAATGAATTTTTCAATCTTTTTAGGAATTTTCAATACAAGTGTAATTTGTTTTTACAGTCCGGAGTGATCATAGTTGCGCTGAACGAATCAGGGGCGAGACAGAATGCAACTTTACTTTGCTTTCGTATTAGTGCAATTTACACGGTTTCTCGATCCTTCGAAATCCTTGCACACAACAGCATTCTATCGTCGATCTTGCGTTTAAGTTCGTTTACAAGTTTAGAAGATTTTGCTGCTATGGAACGGAACGTTTCTCATACTTACACTCTGAATTTTCTTTTTTTTTTCTTTCAGACGAGATGGAAGAAAATTTGTACGCAATACATGACCGAGGACGTTTGACAATGAGCAGCATACCGAAGGCATGTGTCGAAATTTCAGTCGATTTCAACGCCTCGCGAGTGTTTCTGGCCAGGTGGTTCGCAGACGACACTTTCTACCCCTACGGGCAATAAAAAGATGCACGCGTACGAACCCCTGTAAGGTTAACGAATTTCCAGAAACTCTCGGAGCAATATTTCCCGGAATGTGTTCGGGAAACGATTCGAGTATATTTTCAAGGTCTCGTTAACCCCCTCGAGGACGACGTGGACATGCCGTACCGATGACCAACTTTCTCCAATGACCGTCGTCAGTACCAACGCAGCGTGTCTTCCTTCTGTGTTTGCATTTACGAACGAGACCTTGTCATCCTGACGCAGTGTCGTAAGTGCTTATTTTCTTCAACGTCTTTCCCATGAAATAAAATACGTATCGAAGAATTTAATTTTCCATAAACACGGTATTCGATAATTTTCTATCGACGCCTGTCGATAAAATACTCCAAAATGATTTCTCTTCTTAACCGCATCCGTATTTCAATCCTCTCGTTGCGTGAAAAAATTACCAAAATAAATTCGATACATTTAAGAAATTTCGTCTGGAAAAACCTTGATCGTACCAGTCGAATTACAACAAATTAGCACCCAGAATAGACGATCCTAAACGTAAAAAAAAAAATAGTTCGTACAACATCCCTAGTCTATTCAATTGATAGAACATTCGAACAACGGAGATTCAATCCCTGCGTGGGAGTTGCACGTTTCGAGATGCAATTTCGAGTAGAAATTTACATAGAAATTGGTACACCGAATGGAAAATCGTAAAATAAAAATATCATCGTGAACGGTACGATTTCGGTCCGTGCCACCTATTCTGTTCGGTGTGATGGACAACTCGGATAACGAAGGTTCCGCAACCTAGTAGAAGGCACGTTTCAATATCGAGAGGCGCAATTTTGCGAAACATTCGCGTACCCGCGTGGTAAGAATTTCTTTCTTTTTTTCCAAAGGGACACGCACGTCCAGCGCCGTAGGGGGTTCAGAGGGGGGTGTGTGGTGTGGAGAAATCGCGCGTTGTAGCCACCGCGGGCAAAAGTCTCTTTACATTGTGCCGGTTGGCGTCGAGACGCGGAACAAATTTCTCGACGGTCGGCTCGCGAATATCCCCTTACGGGATCGGTTCCAGGAAGCTTTCGTTTCGCGAAACGTCACCGTTCGCGTCGTTTTCGTGTCGCGCGATCGCTGCACGTGCACCGCCGACGTCCTCGCATTCTGCACCCTCGCTCGTGTTGCACGCGGCGTCACTGGACGCCACAATGCACACCGCTTTGCATTCCGGAAAATCTCTCGTCTTTCCGGGCCGGCGGGGTATTTCTGGAATAACCGTGGAACGCCATGGGGAGACCGAAAGACATCGCGACGCGTCAGCGTTACGAACAAACGCCGCTCGAGTTGCTCGCCGAACGTACGAGAAATGTATCGCGAAGGACGACGCGTGTCCATTCGCGAAAAACTCGAGCTCGCATTGACAATATTTACGAAAATGAAATATTCATTTAAAGATTAAAGATTATCGCCGAAAGTTATATTCAGCGAATATTTAGCGATAATCGCGTTCGGTTTATCGCGATTAAAATTTCTTTACGATTGGATTTGTTCGAACGAGGACTTTTTAGATAACTGATGTTGAGATTTGGGAATTTTTTACGATACAGAACGTGTAGGACCAAAGTTTCGTTCGTGTACGGAAAGTGTGTTTCGAACGATACTTGTGCTTACTTGTATTTCATATAAAAATTCAACGGAATGGTCAGTTTCCGTACGGGCACAGTTGAGTATACAAATTTTGGAAACTGGATACCGCTATCGTTGCACTTGTGGATTTTTTAGAATATCGATGGGTTTGAAAACACCGAGTGTTTTTTTTTTAAGAAACAAGAGGAAATTTTACCGATAGAAATCGACGCGTTTCGAAGTTCTCCGCAAAATGTATCCGAGGTAATATTTGCAAAATTTAATCCTTTCAGCGTGAAAATTTTCGACGTCGCACGTCGGGTATTTATTGCGATTGAACGCACGCCGGTTGGAAATACCTTTTTGCTTTCGAAACGCGCGCGATATCAATCGTGAATTAAATTATCAGCGAAAGATTCGATAAAATCATTTATTTAAACGACTGTGAACGCGTAACCGGGTGGCGCGAAAGCGATGTTATCGCGCGGTTGTTTTTTGCCACGGTATTTTTTAAAAGTCGAGAGGTATTTACGTTGATTACTTATTGATCGAACGGCGGTAAATATTGTTCAAATGTTTCAACATTTGATGTATCGATACTGCGTTAAAAAACGTGGAAAAGGAAACACTCCACTGTTATTTCGTTGACAGAGTTCGCGCGTTCGCTTTCGCTTCGACTACTTTTCCACGAAGTTGTGCATGCTTGCACGAAACGTGTAAAAGAAAATTCGTCGTCGCGGTTCACGCGACAATTCTCGTTCTAAACGACAAACGCGAAACAATTGAAGAGATCCTTGATAAAAAAAAAAAACAGAAATCAAAATTTAAAAGAAATAGTGTCGCGAAGAAACAACTCCAACTGTGCACGAAACGTTGCGTCCCTTTGCAACGATCAAAAAGAAACTTCGGCAAGTATCGGATTAATTTTGAATTAATTTTGACATCGATTACGGACAAATGTTGCGCGTACAAAATTTCGAATCGATCGACCAGGTTGCTTTTTTGATATCGCCTCAGACGAGGGCGAAAAATGTTTGTCGGTTTCCCGAACGATAACGTATCGCTTCGAGACTTCCGAGACTAAGAAAATGTAAAAAAAAAATAGAAAAAAAGGAAACGTATTATTACGTTTTTCTATCCGAGTACTCGACAGGCCCATTAACGAATCTCGCCGCCGCGTGTGTTGTCAATCGCAGGCCGATAGGAAAATCTCTGGCCGTGTTTGTACGGGAAACGCGTTCGGAACGCTCGTTACCAGGCGTTATTCTGCGCGATTGATGTCGCGAATAGGTTCAGATAGCTCGAGCTGCGGGCTTCGCTGCGATTTCGATCAGCAAACAGCTGCTCCTGTGCGGAGAATTATTCTCGCGTTTCCGGAGCTCGCTCGGTTCGCTTACAGAAGCGGAATGTTTGCGCGAACATCGGCGAGATCGCGCGCGATAGAAATATTCCGTTCCCACGCCGGAGTTAATTGCAAGGCGATGTAATTAGTTTACGCAAATTGATTCGTGCGCGCGCGCGCGCGCCGATCGAGCCATAATTTTCGAGATTACGCGGGGCATCGATGTATCATTTCTCTTTTCCTTTTCTTTCGTAGAGCTACGCATCTTTCGCAGGAAAGAACATCGTTTAGACGATGCGACGATTACAATTTTATTTCATTTTTATTCCGTTATTTAACGTTTGTATCACGCGGGTGCGCAGATACGCACAAATGCGTGCAAAATGAATAAAACGAAATGCGACTAAAACGTTATAATCGAATTCGAGAAAGTAGTTTTTATTTTAGCGGTCTTTTTTAGTATTCGAAGAAATTGAAATTTAATGTGCAAATTTTTGCACCGATCCGAGGCAAATAATCAGATACGTAAGTGGTACTTATTGCACGATACAAAGAATAGGATCAAGATACTTATCTTTTATTCGTTACCCGACATTTTCATCTAGATAAAATTTTCCCTTTTGCCTCCGAATAATCTTTCAAACTGTACAAAACGACCACCATAGGTAACGACAAATCGTCCCCCTGTACCATCGGAAAAATTCTCAACCCGTATAAACTAAACAGCAACGACGATTAGAAACCAAAGTAATTCACAATAAATTAACAAGACGAAACCACTCGAAGTAACCACAATGGGCGAAAACAGCGAAAGAGGTTCGAAGACCTCGAAGACCGGGCCGAAATCGTTCGCTGTCCTCACCGATCGTTGAATTTCAACCGATCGGTCGAGAAACCGTTGCCATTGCGCAGTGAAATTAAAACGTGGTACTCGCGTCGAACAAAAGCAACGGGGAAGCCGACGCGATCGCGCACAGGGATCGTCGGCGGAAACAAAGCTCGTCGGTGGTCGTTCATAAAAAAAAAAAAAAAAAAAAAAAAAAGAGAGAAAAAGGAAAAAAAAAGGAACGACGTAAACGAAACAAAACCGTTCTCCACCCGGTTCGAAGGGGTGGTAGCGGAGGTGGAGAGCCGGCGAACGCCAGGCGGGGTCCGCGCGCGCGTCATTTTTACGGGGCGGCGATGTCGATCGAAGTTACGACCGCGGAAGAATCGAACCGGTCGGACGTGAAAACGTACTTCGATAACGAGCCCATCGGAACCGCGATAACTGGTCCGCGAAGCCTGTAAACCACCCACTACCACCGCCGTCAGATACAACGCGTAAACTTTCCGATGTCCATCCGGCGTCCAGGACCGATTCTGCCCGATTTCGTCGGCCAGATAACGTTTTCGAGGCGCGCGTCCTCGTGGTCGTGGTCGTGCTCGTTGGAGAGAAAACAACGCCGGATCTAGAGACACGAGGACGCGCAGGGGTGTTTTCGGAGGAAGGTAGCGAAGAGTCCAGAAGCACGAGGACACTTTCTCGTCCCGTGAATTGTCAACGTCGAACGGTAGCCTCTATCTGATTCGTCGCGATACAATGGACCGCGTAAAATTACGCGAACCGTTTCTCTATCTCTCTCTCTGTGTATACGTGTACGTGTGTCCCTCTCTGTCGCACGACTCGCCTCGACGTCTCTGTTGGTCCCGCGGTTCCCTCTGTAACCTACCCCCGCCGCGTGTGCACAGGCCACTCCGAGTATCGATCGCCGGAAGTTGACCACGACTAGCCTCCGGACGGACTTGGCGGACCGGTGCTCTCTCGGTCGACTTGACCAAGAGGACGGGTTTACGGTTTTCGAGGGGTGGAATTCATCGCGACGGAATCCCCGAGCGAAGAGGTTTTTCCCTTTTCGAGAGGGCCTTGCTCGACAGAGACGAGATTTCGAAGGAAAGGCCACGGATCGGGTGTTTTAGAATCGTGGAAGATTCAATTGCGGGGAATCGTTGCGATTATCCGGAAGACAATACCGAGGAAGGTGGGTCTGTATTAGGCCGAGTTTCGAGAGGGCCTTACTCGACAGAAACGAAATTTCAAAGGAAAACCACGGATTGGAAATTTCGGAATCGTGATAGATTTAATTGCGGACAAGCATTGCGATTATTCGGAAGACTTATATGGAGGAAGGTGGGACTTTATTAGGCCGAGTTTCGAGAGGGCCTTGCTCGAGATTTCGAAGGAAAGACCACGGATCTGAAATTTTGAAATCGTGGAAGATTTAATTGTGGGGAATTGTTACGATTATCCGGAAGACCATACGGAGGAAGATGGGTCTGGGTTAGGCCTAGTTTCGAGAGGGCCCTATTCGACAGAGTCGAGATTTCAAAGAAAAGGCCATAGAGTACGATCAGGTGTTTTGGAATCGTGGAAGATTTAATTGCGGGGAATTGTTACAATTATTTGGAAGATAATACGGAGGAAGGTGGGACTGTATTAGGCCGAGTTTCGGAAGGGCCTTGCTCGAGATTTCGAAGGAATGACCACGGATCTGAAATTTTGGAATCGTGGAAGATTTAATTGTGGGGAATTGTTGCGATTATCCGGAAGATGGGTCTGTATTAGGCCGAGTTTCGAAAGGGCCCTACTCGACAGAGTCGAGATTTCGAAGGAAAGGTCATAGAGTACGATCAGGTGTTTTGGAATCGTGGAAGATTTAATTGCGGAGAATTATTGCGATTATTCGGAAGGCAATACAGAGGAAGATGGGTCTGTATTAGGTTAATCGATCGCATTGGAGTCGTGTTAACTGGATGTTGTACTTTTCGCGAAGTTTAGTTTGAAAAGAGGGTACCACGACGGGGTTTGGGGTCGATGGAGATTTAATTGGGGGGAGTCTGGGCAATATGGGAAGTCTTAAGGTTTACTTATATTAGGTTAATCGATGGTGCTGAGAATCGCGTTACTCGGATGTTGTACTTTTCCCGTGATTTAATCTGGAACGAGGGTACGGTGATGGGGTTTCGGGGTCGATAGGGATTTAATTGAAGGGAACCGAGCTAATACGAAAGGTTCCAAGGTTTATCTATTATTTAATCGATCGAGTTGTAATTGCACCTCCAATTCGGATAATATTATTTTTCGCCGGTTAACTTTTACTCTGGAACTCACACGGTTATCAGATTAGACTGTAAAATCATAATTTGTATTACATCGAATAAATTTTCAATTAGAAGAAAGACGAGGGTAATTATTGTTCGGAAACGTTGCTTCTCGTTATTACCCGAAATAGAATAAAATAAGTTAACTCTTTCGGAACATTGCATACGAATACACGTGCACCGTTGGCGTACGAATTTTTGACTCTGTACGTTTTGATTTTGCGAGTACGGCGCTGTTATTGTACGTACTTTCACGGTAAGTTTAAAATAACTCGTAATATTGCAATCGTGAATTCGATATGGCACATTTCCATACACGTACGCAGCGGTATTTGAACGAAAAAATTTGTTCGCGTACGCTCGTTTCTCGGCCACGAGGAAGATATCGGCGAGCTAAAAATATTCATTCGCGAAAGATACAACAACGGACGCAAATACGAGAATAAAAGTTGCGTTCACCGAGTGCTGTATTGTCCCTAAATAATGTCCGTAATAATTTATATCGTTCCGAAGTTAAAGATCGTGTACAGATTGAGAACCGATACGCCCCGAAAACGGGAACCGTCGCGAATCATGGCGTTTGGACTTGGAACGCACATGTCCAAGAGCAGCGGTTCTCAAACTTCGACCAACGAGGCACCAATAGCGTTAAAAGTGATTCCAGCGACAATTGCATTGGTGCTAATAACAGTAGCGATAGCCCCACTACCGACAGTGACAGCAGTAACGATCAACAATAGCAATAGTAAAAATAAAAAAGTAGAAGATCAAAATTATCACGTAAAACGAGTATCGTCTGTATTTTGTAGCGAATAAGCGACGAGTTCGACGATACTTCGTTTCCATTCGAATTTCAACAGTAGCATCGAAAACTATGTATCGAGTCTACTCTTTACTTTCCACGATATCGAAAGATATCGTTCCAACGATATAGTCGCTCCAATGGAGAACGATCGTTCTCCCAAATTACGATAATATTTCTGACCTCGCGAAATCCATGACCGAATCTCGTAGCTCGGTTTGAGAAACGCTGTCCTCGAGGGACTCGTACGGCGTACGATCTCCCGACGTAATTTTCGAAAGCTTTGGACAAGAGGTGCGAGAGTCCGGTGCTCGGAGCAAAGCTCCCGGATGATTCTCGTGGTGGTTCCGTTTTTTTCGAATAAAATCTCCGCGGTGCTCGTTTCTATTGTTCGAATCGCCGAGAATCGGGACGCGGCCGCGGAAAATCGCACGCGAACGAAAAAAACGTGGAAACGGGCTCGTTCGTAGCTGTCGGAATTGAGAAGCGACGCGGTCGCGAGCAGGAAATCGACGATATAGATACGAAACATCCTCGAAATTGCGGAGTATCGGCTCGCAGAGATACGGGGCACGCTCGCCGTGGAATAGGAACAGTTTACGTCAGTTTCAGAACGAGATACGAGGACCAGCCGCCGGGCTTGTCCACCGCGATCGAAATCGAGCGGACTCGTTATCGTTGGACGTTCGCGTTTTTCGTTCGAAAATTCGGTTTTACGCTCGGATACGGTATCGACGGCCGGCCTCCATCGCGAACACTCGCGGGAAACGGCGACTTTCCGGAAACCTACGACGGAACTCGATCCGAGAAATTTTCGAAAATATTTCCACCTGGAACTTTTACCGCACATGCAACAGCAACGATTACGCTCTCGTCGACGCTGAGAAATTTTCGAAAATATTTAACCGAAGATTCTTACCAAGTTCAATATCAAAAAAAATGTCTACAACAACGAAGTTATTGCGTTCTAAATCCAAAGAAACGAACACTCTGGTGGATAGATTAAAAAAGAGGAAATTGTGTCTTTGATAAGATCGTATACTTAATACTCTTTACCGGACACGAAAGAGCGACGATATCGTTCGGAAACTCGAAAAAAGTATTTTTAAAAATAAAAAAGAACCGATTTCGAAGATTATCGAAGAAAACGGGGTTCGCGTTTTCGACGAGGGCGACGAGACTTTTCGCGACGAGAATGAAATAAAAAAATTCTGTAGGGACAGCCGCGAAACGCGAATCAATTGTCTCGGTTGGTTTCCGTGGTACGGACGTACCGAGAACGAGGTCGACGCGATTTTTGCAAAACGTCGAGCCAGCCCACTCGAGATTTCTCCGGAACGTTATTCGATAATTTGGAACGTTAAAATACCGAGCGCCTCGAAAGCGTTCGAGCGAGCGCGTCGAACGTATTGGCGCGCGAGGCCGGAAATGCAAATTCGATGTCGTAAATTTCGCGACGGTGGAAAGAGTGAACCGTTCCCGCGCACCGTAATACGAGAGATCGGGCACGAGGGGAAAGCGCGAAGGAAAGTCCGAAAAATTTATGTCCCACCCGGTGCGCGTCCCGATGCTGGAACGCCGCGAACACTCGCCTGAGCACCCCTGTCGTTCGGGGGCTCTGTTTGCACCGCTTTACTCAAAACACTCTCATCCTCTCGTTAACCCCGTCCATTGTCTTTGGCAGTTTTCATGGGCGGCTAAGTATCGCTGCGGTTTCGCCAGACACAGAACGCCCATCGACAGCCAGTCGAGTCTCAGCCGCGTAGAACCAACAAAGACCTACGGAGGATGTTTTCGACAACGAGGTCGGACACCCATTTGTCTACCGAGCTCTTTCCTTTATCTCGTCGCTGATACACATTTAGACGAATTCCCGCAGCCAGCGTGTCTCGATAGTTACGGTTCCACGACCTTGACGAACTGTCGCCAATCCCCAAACGATTCCAGGAGACACCCCGTTGCGTAAGTCGGGGAAACTTCGCTAACGATTCGTATTTACACGACGTTTGTTTCGCTATAATTATTTCGCCATTGTCCCGCCGGACGATATACAATTCCGGGCTTCTTGTATCTCACCGAACAAAGCGGCCAGTGTTTCCCTGGAAATTTATAGTTAGGTTCGGCTGGGACGTATTCGTGGTTATGAAAACGGTGCCCTTCGTAATACAGCTAGGGCGTTGGGAACTCGGCGACGTCGTTCGCGAAACTCGTTTCTTCGTTCGATCCGTTACGTAATGGCGCGTTGGAATCATTTTACGAAATTTCTCGAGTGTTTTCCGTACGGTACCGCTTGGCGAGAATCCGGAGAATGTTTCAAAGAGCGTACTCTGAATGGTCACTCCGCTACGTTGTACTCTGATCACCGATCTCGCTGCGATGAGACGCTTCTCGAAATTCTTTAAGAATACAATTCTTTTCCAGAGAAAATGATCGTGTTCGCCCGTACACCGAGAAGCAAGTTCATTGCGTCGCGAGGATACTCCGAACGCGAGAAGGAACTTGTTCGTCCGAAAACTTATTTGTCGAGTACGATATGACTATCGTACTATCTCGTACGTGAACGACAAACTACAATCGCGTTACTCGGTGAGACGTTGCGCGCAGTCTCGGGGAAACCGTTCCCCTTGCAAACTTTCGAAAACCTCCAGCTCGGTGGCCAACGTCTCGACGATATCGCGTCAGGTTGCGTCGCGAGAAGAAATTAGCGAACACGGAGCGTGCGGAGATCTCGTCACCCGGAAGCTCGTATCGGTTGGTAAAATCGCGGGCAGAACGATTCCCGCACAAAAGTGACGACACGGAGGGACAAATCCATCGCGCAGGATTAACGGCAATTAGTCAGGACCTCGAAGAGGCTCGTAGGCGTGGCGTGTCCTGTCGTCACGCTCCGGGCGAACGAAGACGAGCAGCGAACCCACGGGGAGAGAACGAGAGAGAGAAGAGGGACGAAAAAACCGACGGAGAGAAGACACGAGGCAAGGGAAACGAGACAAAGGTCGAGCAGGAACCAGGGAGAGCGACGAAGAAGAGGTTAAGGTACGAGAAACGAACGTTCGAAGGAGCGTCGAGGAGCGAACTCCCTCGTTCTCCTTCGCCCGATTACCTGCTCGTTCCCCCGGGTGTTCTCCGCCACGGTGGTCATAAACCAAGCATCGAGCATCAGGGTGGACACTTTTATGGTCGGCAGCTTTGTCTAGCTACGGCCTGGCCACGTTATGGTCGTAGCATCCTCGCGATATAGCCCTTTGCGGGCCATACCGGGCAACGGACGGGGACGGAGAGAAGGGGGGAGAAGGCACCGCAGGACAGCCAGGACATCGTCCAGGATACTGCTGTGGCACCAGGAGGGTGAACGGAACGAAAGAAGGAACTCGTAACGTTTTCCACCAACCGGCTCGATTGCCCCAATCGATCACCCACTGGCTTTTTTTCGAACCTTCCATGAACAGGACACGGCCATGGCCAACCACCACCACCATCCCCGACCACCCCGCCCGGCTCGTAAAAGATACCGGTCGATTTGTAAGTTTCGCTGTCGCTCTCCCGTGATCCGGCGCGGACCGAAGAATGTAACAGGAAAAAGTTGTCGAAACGATGCCCGAGTGGGTAGGGGACCGGTGGTGTCGCGAGCGAGGGAGGAACGCTCCGAAACGAGGCGGAGGAACCGGTGTCGAACCGTACCACCTTCGCCGAACCGAACCAACGCGCGAACCATCGCAGAAATCGTTCCAAGCTGTTTACAACGGAAAGAGGAACCTTACCTTCTCGAGCATTTTAGATTCGCGCTTCATGTTATACGATTTCAGTTTCGATAACGCGTCTTGTAATCTTGTAATCGACACCAAGGTCGCTCGCGACTCTAACCGTTCTCGTGAACGCTAAACTTTCTTTTTCCTAGATCGTCACACGAGTATGTAAAGTTTCTATACCGTACAAAGGTTTCTTTGTCATATTTTCAAGGATATATAATCGAACGTATGTGGTCGAGATTCTACTCTGGTGGACAAGATTCTACTCCGATAGAATCTTGATTTCCTTGTCACGAGTCTCGCGCGATATCGCAAGCGAAAGGATTAAGAACACGTTACTCGTTGGTTATCCATTACCGGAGGATGTGGAAGCCGGACACGGTAGTTTACAGTCCCACTGGAACTTTCAGAGAGGTTTTCGAATTCCACGCTTATCGCGTGGATAATAACGCGCATCGGTCGGCAAAGTAGAGTATCTCTTGCCACGCTGATCCGCGAACGTGTTCAGCAACTCGAGAAATCGCGATACAAGGTGGCAACAGGTTTAAGCATAATTACGGCTCGATTTTGCATTTGCATACCGTGGCGACCAGAAGGATCCGCGCCGTTGGACATTTATTTTTAAGATCGTTATCCATTCAGCGTTAGCTGTTCTGAATTATTACCCGGGGCAATTAACTTCGACGCACACTGTTTCGCGCACAGAGGGATGGAAGAAGTTATATTTTCTCGGGATCGACCGATAAAGTATGCAACTCTACTTTGCGTGGCTCTGTCTACTTTCTTGGCAAGTCCAAACTATCGTTTTATCTCTTTTTTTTTCCCTGGTACTTTCTCCGTACCAGAGTCTACTTCTCAGCAAGAAGGGAAGTGATCCGAACGAAACAATTTCGATGGACTATCGAACGATTCGATTTTCAAAACTGTACCGAAGTAATTCCATAATTTATTCTTCGATAATCGTACTTACGACTGTACGAAGAGTTTGAACGAAGAATGAGAAATTGTACAGAATCGTCCACGAAAAAGCACGAACTGTGAGAAGAATCCCTACACGAGCGCGCAGTAGTTAAAAGCTTAAAGGAACAAAAGGTGAGGCGCCAGCCGATATCGTTGGACGAGAGATCGAAGCAGTGGGGTACGTTGTTTAAGACAGACTTCCCCAGAGTTTACCGATGTATCGACGTTAATAGTCCACGTTCTCCACGATACGGAATAACTTGCGCAGAATCTTTGTTCGCGAACGCGCGTCCTCGCGAAAAGTCTCCGAAAATTCCGCCTTCCATTCTCGAAGAAGCTACTCCGAGAAGGTTCACGAGTCAAAGACTCGGAGCGGTCTACGTCCTTCGCGATGGGGAATAATTTACACGTGCTCTTTGTCCGCGATCACACGTCCTCGTGGAAAATCTCCGAGGCTTCTACGTGCAATTGGAACCATTTTTGAAGGCGACACTTGGAGAACTTCTACGGATCGAGAGAGGTCAAACATTCGAAGCGGTCTACGTCCTCCACCACGCGGAATAATTTACACAGACCCTTTGTTCGCGACGGTACGTTCTCGTGGAAAATCTCCGTGGCTTCTACGCGCAATTGGGGCCCTTTTTAAACGCGCGGTTCCGTGAACTTCTACAGAGAGGTCTAATATTCGGAGCGGTCCACGTTTCTCCACAATGCGGAATAATTCACGTGGGTCCCTCCTTTCAAAGATTCCGCGTCTAATTGGTGCCATTTTTGAACGAGACGTTCCGTGAATTTCCACAAATCGAGAGAGGTTAACTATCCTGAGCAGTCTACGTTCTCCACGATGCGAAATAATTTAAAGACACCCTTTATTCGCGATCGAACGTTCTCGTGGAAAATCTCCGAGACTTCTATGTACGTACAATTGGTGCCATTTTTGAACGGGACGTTCCGAGAACTGTTCTATGGATCGCGAGAGGTCAAACCTTCGAAGCAATCTGCATCCTCTGCGATATAAAATAATTTGGACGAGTCACTCGTTCAATTGGTGCCATTTTTTAACAATACATTCCAAGAACAGATGGCAAGAGGTCAAACGTTCCGGAGTAATCTGCATCCTGCGCGATATAAAATAATTTGGACAAGTCACTCGTTCAATTGGTGCCATTTTTGAACAGGACTTTCTAGAAACTTCTACAGATGGCGAGAGGTCAAACGTTTTGAAGCAATCTCCATCCTCCGCGATATAAAATAATTTGGACAGGTCACTCGTTCCAAAGCTTCCACGTTCAATTGGTGCCATTTTTTAACAGGACATTCCAAGCACTTCTACAGACGACGAGAGGTCAAACGTTCGAAGTAATCTGCATCCTGCTTAATATAAAATAATTTGGACAGGTCACTCGCTCCGAAGCTTCCGCGTTCAATTTATGCAATTTTCGAACGCTCGGTGAACTCGTACCGATCGAAAGGGGGTCGAACATTCGTAGCAGAACGCGTCGCGTCACCGAAGAAGCTCGCGGAGACATCGGTTGCGACATTCACGAAACTCGAACGTGTCCGGGGACCTCGAAAGGGAGCCGTCGAAGATCGATGTGTCTGTAATCACACCGACGAAGGTCGCGGGACGAGCGAGAGACGGAGGAAAAAGAAGGAAGGTACGGGCGGAGGCGTCTAATCTGTCGGCAGTGATCAGGACCCGGTATCGATGATGAAGTCTCCGGCTTCTTTGAAGTCCGCCGTGCTTCGCAACGGGGGAGCGAGACCCGCTCCTCGGAACCCCTCGATTCCTCCCGATCCCGATCCTTGCAACGGCAGGACCACTCGGTCTGTCCAGGCCCATCGGGACCCGTCTGTCTTAATGCCCGTCAGAAATTAAGGCGAGGGAACGGATCGATCGGAATGCTAATGACATCGATACTTGTCAATATCCCTGGCAGAAGAATAAGACGAGTCCCGTGGCAGCCGGGCGAAGAGTAATGTGGCCGCCCGCTAATATCCTAATTCCTGAGCGTCGGGAGGGTCCCGGAGTTATTCCTCGACGACTCCTCTTACGAACAATCGGCACGGCTCGTTCCGTGTCAAAACAAAACAATTCTTGTCACTTGACGTTTCGAAATTGGCCGAAAAACACCGAAAATAGTGGACCTCAATTTCGTGTGTGACGATGAATGGATTCGGGTGTAATGATATTGGCAATAAGTGGACGTTGAGTCTTAAAGTGAAGTTAGGTTTAGAAGCAACACCTCGCCTTATTTCCGCGTCTCGTCTCTCGTGGTGAACGAACGTTCGCTCTGAACCTCGTAGACTTTGTCCATTGAAGACGTTACATAAAATCAATGTATTTCCGTTTCTTCGAGCTGGAAGAAAGGATTGGGAATTGTTTGGTCTCTGGGGCGATTCACTCGCTTACAACCAGATAATTCGATTACGTGTACCTCGATTCTACCGAATCCTCGATCAATATATTCGTTCAAGTGTACCCCAGTTTTCTTTCCACCGTGTGGAATCCTCGCCAGTCTTCACGGGAAGATCTTTCGTCCAAGAAGACACCAGAATCTATCTATTCGCTGTCCGTCGAAGACCACTTTAAACGCTCCAAAAATTAAACTCGGACCCGTGACCCCCCGATTCCGTATAAAATGTATCTCTCGCTGTGGAAAGACTTCCCGTTCGTGGCGTCCCGTCGCTCCGTTTAACATTTCTCCGTATAATATTCCAACATTTTCCAGTACAACTTACACGTGTATTGTTCGCCAGAAGTTTCTAACTGCGCGCGTACGTCGACTTTCGGCGACCCACTGTGCACCCGGTAGGTAACTCGACAATGAAAATTCGCGGTGTAGCGTATGCACGTTGTCAGAACCGTGGCGGTAAGAGATGGGTGGGGAGGGAGTTGGGGGAGGTGAGGAGGGATCCGCCAAACCGAACGAAATCCCCCGAACCGCGAAACCGTGTCAAAACCCGGGAAAGCTGAAAGGCGTCGTTTAAACTTCGCACGCAATCTCCTCCGGGCCCGTTTCCGACCGCATCGCAAACGACTTCGTCGGGGCTTCTCGCGCAGGAGAGTTCCAAGCCTCGAAGACTTCCTAGAGTGTAATTGCTCGTCGAACCGCAGCTCGCACGCGGAAATAAGGAAACCGAGCAGAAGTTAAGGGGGCAGCGGAGGAAGTTCTACACCGCGAGCGCTCTTCGTTCGAGTTGCAAGAAGAGGAAGAAGAGGCGATGCTGGAGGTAAAAGTAGAAGAAGAAGAAGAAGAAGAAGAAGAAGAAGAAGAAGAAGAAGAAGAAGAAGAGGAGGAGGAAGAAGAAGAAGATGGGGAAAGTTTTCATTTGCGGAGGAACGGAGGTCAGGGCCAATGGCGGCGGCCTTAAATCGTTCGCAATTCAGAGGCGTCGTTTCCTCTCCCCCTCCGTCGTTCCTCTTTCACTCCCGAAGACTCGTCCGGAAGTCGGCCGGTCGGGGAACAACCTGTTGACCGGCTCTCTCGAACCAAAGATCCTAGCCGAACGGTTGCCCCTCTCGTAAACCGTTTAATCGTTAACCTATTTGCAGGTGACTGGTTACCGGATCGCGTCGAAATACGGGATTTCGAGTCCCCGGATCGTCTCGTATGCGCGCGAACTGCTACCGAATTCACACCGATGGTCCGTGGTTTTTGTATTTCTATTTTTCGGTGACTTCGTTAGGTACGACGAAAGAGAAGAGATTACGTTTTCGAAGCAAATTTGGGCGAGGAATACCAGACGAACGAGAAACTGCTGCTAGGTGCCGGAGCAGAGTTTGAGCTGAGATTGAGCGTTGTAGGAAGTTGAGAAGAGTTTGGAAGAAATGTAGGATCGCGAGGGAGATTTGATCAGGAGATCGAACAGGAGATAGGTATCTGAGAAAAAGAAGCTCGAAGTTCAGTTGTTTGGTAAGTGGATACTCGCGAAGTGTACGCAGAGCGGGATAGAGTTCGAATGGTAAATAGAATAAAGTGTACGAAATGTAGTAGAGCAGAGGACACGGAAAGATATAGGCAACACCTGGCCTGGATGGAAGTGTTTACGGTATGCGAGGATAAATTGGAGAAATTAAACAAATAGATAAGAGACTTTAGAACCTCGCGAGCAAGGTGGCAATGACGAAGAACCCGTGTCGTGTATTCAGCCAGCTGGAACCTTACAGGAGTAATGTGATCCAATTTACGGGAACTGTAGGATTAGAGGATTACGGATAGAATTTTAGGAAGCTCGAACAAGAGAGGATAATCAAAGTCAGGAGTACACCTTGTGTGTCCATCCGAAAGACCTATCGCCGGTTCTTCTATCATCTATCGCGTTCTGTCGCGCGAAGTAGTTTTTCTCTTCTTCGGAGAAGAGAACTTTGGGCTCTCGAACGCGTCTTTCGCTCCCAGAAGCTTCGAATAAATAGACTTAATAAAGACTCGATGAACCCGGCGTGTAAAATCGAACGCCAGAAAATGCGATAAGGATTCGGGAGGATTTGGTCGACGGTGGTTCGTAATCCACGGCTGTTGTCGACCGGGTTTATCGGTCGATCGGCATTGAGACATCCTCGAGCGAGAGAATCGGAAACGGAAGAGAGGTCGGCCGGCGCGAAACAAGGGTTAAAGTTTCGTCAACAACAAATTGTTCCTTGGCGCTGCGTCTAATCGGCTTAGGAGCCACCTGTAGCCCCGAAAGGGCTTTACGGGATAAGGTGCTTCCGTCCTTGAAGAGGGTAACGTTCTCGGAAGAAGAGCGTGTACACGATTTTGGCACCTGCGACAGGTAGCCATCGAGTATTTGAACTGCAATGCGACCCATCGGGGAGAACGGAACCACCACGGAGAAGAATAAACGAAAGATCGGTCGAGCTCGCGACGATTTCGAACGTCTAGCTGTCCTTTCTATTTCGCACTCGACATTTTGACCGATGATCTTCGATTCCTACATTTTTTGCGTTATTTACTTCGACGGGAAAATCGAATTATCTTTCCCAATAAATCATACTACAGCACCGTTGAGAAATATTTAAAGGTAAGCTTCGAGGTCGAAGCGATTTTCTATAATTTCAGTTCACTCGATAGAGAGTCACGCGTGTGCAAAGTTTAAACCGATCTCAAAGTTAACAATCTCGAGACACAACATTCGACAATTCGAAACATATTACGAGAATTCACAACGTTATTGAATTCTCGAACCGTTTCTAAATTCTCGTCAATGGACATCCGTGGGAAAACGGAGACGTAAAATTTCTTCCAAGTTCCAGACCTACCCCCTTCAAAGCGCCCCCCTCTCGCGATACCTACCACCCCGTTAGAAGTGAACAAGGGAGATTAGCGCTAGAGTGTCGAAGAAGGGCGAATATTCTGAATTACGGGTACCCCGTTCGCTGGACGCCAGATTCGAGGGACTCGGTCGTCGTCGTTCGGCTCGTCTTAATTAATTTTTTGTCCCGTGCACCTGAACCGCTCGTGAACTGCCACGTTTCGTCCCTTTTGTCCGTTCGAGTCCCGTCGAAAATCGCACCGTTCCCCGATTCCGCAAGTCAATCCCGGCACCACTTTGAGGAATCGCCGATTGTAACGAGCTTTTAAGGCGGCGTGCAATTCCGTGAAAAATCTTCGCACCTCCGGCTGGATGAGGTTGCAGCTTCGAGGGAGGCTCGTTGCACCGGCTGCGTAGACTCGTTTGGGTACACAAACGAGGCGTTCCCCTGCGAACGAGCGCGAGCGTAGTACCTGTTTTTCTCACCGTGGAAACAATGGACGGGCCTCGGCCTCGATCGGTCACGGACGAAAATCGATGATTTTCCGCTGCGATCTTTTTTCGACGGGCCCTCGAATAACGCCCCCTCGATTTATAATTCGCGGTGATACGTCTTCATTCTGCGGGGCACCTCTTTTTCTTCTTTCTTTTTCGCCGGAATACGCGTCCCGTGCGCTGTTCAATCGCCCCGCGCGCACCTGGATCTTGAACGGAAATCGTGTCGCGACGAGAGAGAACGTTGCTTTTCTTCAACGGGGATGATTACTTTCCACGAACAACGTGTTCCACGTGGAGGAAAATTTCTTTCTACAATTTCATTTCCAGCTGGGTCTTCGAGCTCTTCGTCCACGAGATCCGTTTCGCTCCATTTCGGAGCGTTCTTTCTTATTGTTTCTCGCGGAGACTCTAGGGGGAGGTTTAAATGTTTCGGGAAATATTCTGTAATCATTTTCGCCGGATATAATTATTTTCAGTGATTCGATTGGAGTCTCTCGTCGTGGAACTCTGTCGAGTTCGATCATCGTTTTTATTATTTCCTCTTGGAACGTACTCCATTTTAACTCCAGGACATTTAGGTATCGATCGACATCGTGCATTTCTAGATCACCTACAGAGACTTTAAAAATCGCGACATTGTTCAACCCTCGAAATCGATATCAATTGTTGATATTTTGTTGGTTGCAAGGACAAGTAAAATTTATTTGCGTATATACATAACCCGTTATTTCGTCCATATAATAGGACTTTTCCATATTTTGTCCCAATTTCTTCTACGCGCATTAGATACTTTTTCGAATTAAAAAATTTCACTGTTTACTATTTTATTAACTACCTTTTTAACCGGCGAGCTTTTCCATTCCCTGAAATAGGTGGGATTCGCGATAATATTATTTCTCGGCCATTGTTCGATATCTCCGTGCGGGTTTCTCTTATCATTTTCACAATTTCCACCTCTGGTTATTTCTACCTATTCCATTTTTCCTGTACTTCTATACATCGGGAGGGAAGGTTTCTGTAAATGCTGTAAATTCGTGTACCACGAGCTCGATGGAATTTCGGTCCTCGAAGGGTCTCGAGTGACCCCTGACACTCGACGAAAGTTATCTCGGCGTTAACGCGTTAAGCGTTCGTTCCCTGCGTACCTTTTCGTTCGCGCCGCGACGCCAACGCGAACGACAAAAAAATTGCTCGATTACAAAAACAACGAGAAAAGTACCCGTAAATCGGACACCTTTCAAAGAAACGCTCCAAAGACTGTATTAACAGCGCTAAAAATTGCACTACCAGAGTCACATTTAGCAATAGTCCGTGACACGTTTCGACGAACTCGTTAATACGACCGTTAAATTATCGTACCGTTATAAGTCGTAAATTATCCTACCTATCGCCCATACATACAAACTAACGTTTCATCGAATCGCGTATTTCTTTTCCCCCTGTGATCTTAAAATTTCCAACATCGAGTTCTCCCTTAAGTTTCATACGGTCAATACCCAAAGATTCGTGATTGGTCACCGGTGACCGACACGAGCGCACGCCGTGAAACGTTCTCCAACTGTAAAGGAAATTTTCGCCGATTTCGATCCGATCCGTAGCGAATAAACGAAAAATCGTCCCGGCAAGATTTCATCGAGAATCGGGAGCGACACATCGCTGCCGGCCATTTAGCGTTCAGGGAAAACGCAACCGCTCGTGGAAAACGCACGCGCACGTAGGATGCACTGAATCGTAGACACTCACGGGGAGTTTTCGCATAAGAGGAGAGCCGGCAATATTCACGTGCACAAGCGACCGGGCACTCGAATAACCCGTCGGCCACTCGAAACCAGCGGAACTGGCGATATTCCAACGTATGCGCATGCATGGAAGGTCGAGTGCGCGCTTTTCCCTCGGGTTTTTTTCTCTCTCTTCCCGTACCCTCTCTCTTTTCCCTCCACTCTCTCTCTCTCTCTCTCTCTCTCTCTCTCTCTCTCTCTCTCTCTCTCTCTCTTGCTCGTTCTTTCTTTATATTCCCATCGACCCGCCGCGAAAACATTGCCGGCCGATCGTGCCCGTTTCTTCCGTGCGATAAATTCCCCGAGAACACGGTCGACGGATCGGGTCGGAAAGGAGCGGCGCTTTTCCCCGCGTCGAGCGCGTTTAAATCGGGCAACATGTAATTAACGGTGAAACCGGAGCACCGCCGCAACGGGGCGAAAAAATACCCGATACCGACGCACCGGTTCCGTTTTCGGGTGCCCGACGAGAAACGCGAACCGCATCCGGGACAAGAATTTCGAAAACGCGGTCGAACGTCGCCGATCGTCGTATTGTCCCAACGAGCGCGATTACGATCGACGTGTACAGATTCATATTACGGTTACTCGCAGTTTTCGAATACCATTCAATCGGTAGAACGTATTTTTCGTGCAACGATCAATTTCGCGGTTGGACTTGGCAATTCTGTTCAAAGGTGGATGTTATTTGCAGGGGGAATATCCTCTCGGTGTGCGAACAAAAATTTTTTTTACTTGTGTAGGTTTGCACGGGAGAGGGGTGAAATTATTGTTCGTACTATTGAACGTCCTCCTTTGTACCGAATTATTTTTTAAGAACAAATCCGATACCTTGGGTCGTTTGCGAGATGTTCTTCGGTACAGAGATCAAACGAATGCATTGTATATTTAAACAGTTTATATGTAAAATGTATCTTTATTCGTGGAAGGGTATTTATTTTGTACAGACTTAAATTACGTTCATCAAGGTTTGCATTAATGTGAATTAGAATTGGTAATTCTAACTGTGAAATCGATTATACGTAAAACGTGTTACACGTATTCGGTAGGTGGATCCTTTCGAGAGTAACTCTATGTAAATTTGCAACAGTGATTGCCGAAAATTACGTATGGATGAATTTTTAGCGGAACAAAGGACAAATGAAACGAGTGTACTGCGATTTGTATTTGTACATCTCGAATTATTCAATTCTGTTCTAATTTTTATTCGACGAACAACGGATGAAACGTTGCTTATCATTTGTTCGTTATTCGAAACTTTTATCTAGTTAGGAATTTTGTTCGTCTCTGCTTAAAACGAACGACCGTGTCGATTGTATTTCGTCTGCCCCGATGCGGAGTTTACACCTAGTAAAGGTACTCACACACGGTCAATATTATTGTCGATATTCGGTACTGCACAATAGTATTGATCATCGAGGGATAATATTGTGGAATATCGAATATTGACAATAATATTGACCATGGAGCGACGATATTTTGTATGGATGCGATATATCGAAACAATCGAAAAGTGTTTGATATTGTTGAAGCTCTGGCAATATATTGAGACGCGTGTAGGCATTATTGCGCGCGTACCAAGGATATATTGCGCGAGGAGAGAAATTGGAAATATTGTCCGAATAATATATTAGCAATATTATTGTTTCAATGGTATCGTTCGTTGGTGGATACCTCAATAGTAACGTCCGTGGCTATTAAGAGTTTTGAGTCTGTTCGTTAAGTACTTGTTCACGGGCCTTGCCATCGTATCGCGAGCTCCCTTATCTATCGACCGACTAACAAAGGCCTCGAAAGTTTTCGCGGAAATTTCACTTGGAAAACTTGGAGAACGGTTGCTGAACGGAACAAACGAGAATCTGTTACGCATCCTCCTTACTTCGTACACTATCGTAAGTCACTGGAGATTTCTTTGATAAATTATAAAAAAATAAACACCGACAATTGACGACGATCTTCCGTCATCGGACATTTATTTTCCTATTCGATTCTTCGTCCGAACCTCGAAACACGCGATACAATGAACGTTGGTTCCCCCAAGAGAAAGAACGATAAATATTTCGCGGCAAGTAATTTACAGTTGCTATTCGCACGGTAGGTGATGCAGTTTTTCCTCGATGGTCTCGTTGCACCTGAAATGGCCACGTGCATCTTTAAATCGTCCTCGAGGGACGACCAGCTCGGAAATAAATTCCATCGCTTCGGAGGAAAGCACCGATGTAAATTGAAACTAATTACGGACAACGATTACCGCGACGCAAGTGTCATTGACGCTTCTTTTAAATCGTATTGTACGCGCGATGCATTACTTATCCCGAGTAATCGGGCTCGGTGCTCGAAATATCGATGAATCGATTAAATTTCGACCGCGTTACCGGCGAATCCGTAGCGCTGCGCGTGACGGCCTCGACGAGGCGAGAATCGTGAAAATCACGAGTCGGTTCGGCTCTAAATTCGTTTTCCGAGCTGTCTTTTCCGGGGCTCGAATCGGCGGGATTTCTCACGGGCCTCGGCACTCGTATATCCTGCTTCGAGAGCCACGACACGCGAGATAAATGGAATACGAGCGGAAAAAGCCGATGTTGTCGAGACAGAGCAGCGCGCGCGATAATTATCAGCCCACCCACGCGACCGTTAAGAGTAAACCTCGTTATCCGGATGCGAAAGAGCCCCGGCAAAACTCTCGAGATCTCTCGAGCAACCGGCAGCCGTCAGTTTGTTACTCACCGTTAGGGATCGCAATACCGATAAATGGCGAAAAATTCCTTAAATTTTTTACCGGTAATTAGGAATCGCAATGGGCGGTAAACGGGCGAAAAATTCCTTTTAAATTCTCGTTGGTAATTCGCCGTTCGATGTACCCGAAACGTACCCAACGTAATGCTCGTATTAATAATTTTCTCGTCGAGAAATAATATTGAATATTGATGGCAAGTCGCGCGCGGCAACACCAATAAGAATACGTATTCATCGTACCAATATTGCACGAATTAAAGGAGAAAAATAATAATAATAATATCGGCGGTTAAAGGCGGGTAACCTAACCTCTTATTGTCGAGAAGCAACATAGTGCATCGATAAATCGCGCGCGATAATAATAATAAGAATACGTATTTATCGTACCAACAATAAAAGAGAAAAAAAAAATAATAATAATAATATCGGCGGTTAAAGGCGGGTAACCTAACCTCTTATTGTCGAGAAGCAATACAGAGTATCGATAAGTTGGGCGTGATTGTAATAATATTAATAATAGTAGCGACTTTCGTACCAAATAATAATAACATCGATGGGTAAAAACGTAGAACCTAACCTTGAAGACGATACAATAAGACCGAGTAAAGAAAAGGGAAGAAAAGATCGTACCTAATCGCGCAAGTTTAGACGCGCTCGTTGTTATCCAATCGCTAATTCGATTGTTTGCTTTGGGTCGCCGCGTAACGATTACCGCGACAAATCGAAAGTGAGAATATCATCGGGAAAAGTGAACTATCCCCTGGCTCTAATTCGAAGTGTGTGTCGAACGGATTAGCAACGTCGCAACTAGACTACGTTCATTCTCACGATGACTTAGTTCACACCGTCGTGATTTTTGATACGCGGAGCGAAATAGTGCGCGCTCGAGCGTTCAATTTGCACCGAGCGTATCAAATTCATAAAAAATACGAATAATGTATAAACAGAGTATGCAACGTGTTCTACGCTCGATGTGTTCCGAAACACGTGGAAGTAGACACGAAACGCTTTTTATTCCATGGGTCTTACGATTCGTCGAGATCGTAGAAGAAAGCAATTACGACGAATGTTGTTTGCCAATGCAACAGTTAAAAAAAAAAAAAAAGAAAAAAGATCTGCTCTCCTTTTCAATTTTGCCCCATTTCACGCGACACAATTCGATTCGTATTTTACTCAATTCGAGCGTCACGAGCGAACAAAACTTCCGACCTTAATTCCGTCGTTTAAAGCGTTAAATAATTATTTTGTTTCCGTCCGCCATCATTTACACCGAGCATTTGACACGTATCGAGTACATACTTGACGCACGTGTCCGTGGACGGGCAAAATTATTATCCGGATGAAAGTTTCGAGGATGAACAATTTTCTATCCCCCGTTTCGACGATTGAAACGTACGATTTAAAAATTCGAAAACATTCGATCGAACGAACTCGAATGAATCGTTACGCGTTGGCAATTTATTCGACGGGTGTATTTATTCTAATCAAATTTCGTTCATCGCGGGTATCGAACGGTCGATGCGAACCGGGAACATTTCCAGGTTATATTTTCTAATTAACCGACTACCAAAAACGAATATGGACGCGTAATTCACGAGTCCGTTGCGGATGTAGTAGACGTAGATAAAATTACCGAACGTAGGACAGGAGCACCGAGCGAAACGGAATAACGATACCGATGATAAGCGAGAGATTCGAAACCGAGCGGATCGATCGATTTTCGAGCGGCGTTAAGGCACGTCCGCACCTGCGAGCGAAAATCGGAATCCGCGATCTCCGGCGCGGCGTCCAGCCTGGAAACTGATAAATTGCGACTTCCGCCTGCGTTTCGATCGTGCCGCGTAATTTCCTGCGGAGTAGCCGGCCACGATGGGAGGCAGAGAGGGACAGGCGGTGGAAGCCAACGGCGATCGGAAATTGGCCCGATGACATTGATTAAAGCGTTTAGCGACGGCGACAATGCCGTAATTATTAATCGGTGACGACGTCGCGCCAAGATTCCCGATCCCCGGGCACAATACGTCTCTCGATACAGAGAACGAGTGGAAACTGTAGTGAAATTCCACTCGTTTGTCCGAAAGTCTTTCGAGCGAGTCGTTGACGTATCTGTCGACCACGGCGTGGGTCTTTTTCGACCCATATTGCTCTTGCGATACATCGTTTACGATAAACGAGCACAATACACCTCTCAGTATAGAGTACGAGTGGAAACTAACGTGAAACTCCACTCGTTTGTCCGAACGTCTTTCGAGCGAGTCGTTGACGTAGCTGTCGACCATGGCGTGGGTCTTTTTCGACCCATCTTGCTCTCGGGATACATCGTTTACGATTGACGCAATTCAATATATTCTAGGATATCTTCGGCCCTCTCGTTGTACAATAAAGTTAAAAATATGAATTTCATACGAGCAGGATACTTTTGACACTTATCAAAAGTATTATATTCGAAGGAATACTTTCCCCGCTCGATATTCGACAAAGTGAATGAAGTAAAATATCGAAATTTCTTTCGAATAAAACGATAGTTCGAATCCTTGAAAATTACATTAAAAAAGGTCACATCGAAAAAGTCGCGTTAACGAGAGAAATATAATAGGACCGTTATTTCCTCGAAATGGTTTACCACCCCTTTTTTACGAAAAATACTGGGTGTCCAGATACTTGTGGAGGTTACTGTACGAGGATCGTTGCAATTTGTTCACGTTGCGTTATACGGTTCTCGCATTGTAGAGTGGTTTACATCGTACACGCGCGCGCGCGTGTGTGTACATGCGTGGATATTTCTTGTTAAACCTAAATATACGTGTTCCGTAATAATGTTACTTTTCGGAAGGGTACCGCAGTTATTTTCCGCCATTGCGCGCCGTCCCATTCTTCGCGAACTTCGTATAGTTGTTGCTCTCCCGTACAAACAGTTTTACGATTTTCCCGTTATTTCAGACCTTCCATAATTTCCCGGGTAAGCGCTTTTATTACAAGTTTTCCATTGCATATCGATTGGAGCATTATTTCAGATCCTCCGATCATCCTTTTACGTAAAAAAAATTCTTGTCGTTCAACTCGTTGGATTCGTAGGGTTGAAAAACTTGGAGGTGACCTTGGAAACTTGCATACGAAAAACAAAACGAAGCGCACGATATTTTTTTATCTTTTAATAGCTTTGAGCGTCGATTTATTCGTGCTTCGTCTACGTACGCACGATTTTGTAAATTTTGTGCACTAAACGGTCCTTCCACTTATCGAACGAATGAAAAAATATCTCCAACGTCCTTCAAAATCGTATCATCCGTGATCGAAAACATTTCGATTTTTCCACCGGTTAGGAGAAGAATCGATTCGATCGAGTTAGGCGGCCTGTATGAAAATCTGCAAAGATCGAGCCGCGATTCGATCGTTAAGGTACAATGGAATTTTTAAAAAAAATGCAGAGGACCCACCGTTCTGGACGGAGGTGTCTTCCAAGGACCCGGGCGTGACTCGGAATTCGACGGCGAAGGCTGCGTTAAATAGAGCTTTTAAGATCGAAGAACGCCTCGATTAGGAGCGCCGGTCGAGAAATTAATTATGGTAGCGGCCGGAGTAATTAATACGGGCCCCGATACTGGGTATATACAGCTCCGTTTCTAATCTCTAACAGAAATATAATCGATCCCGCGGCCGCCGCGGGGAAGATAATGGCGAGAAAGGAAGCCCGGCGAAAAAATAAAGGAAAACAAGAAGGAAAAAGGAAGCTGCCGAGTCACCGGGCAAACGAGCCGACATTTTCGCACCTTGCTCGGCCGTCCGATGCAGGTAGGTGTCTGCAACGAATTTCGTGCTACCTGACGATTCGCAAGGCGCGCCCGAGCTTCGGGGAACCGCGTAAACGCGAACAACGAGAAACAACAACGATGACACAAATTATACGAGAGACTGGAACGGGACCAAAGTGAAGAAAGATTTTGAAAATCGACGGTAAGATTCCATGAGAAAATAGTGGGACGTTTTTTATTTTTATAAATACAATAGGGTGTAGAATGTTTACGAAGAGTCCGAACCAATGATCCTTATTGTACAAATTTGATTTTGTAGATTAGAACAGCTTTGAGGAAGCGAGAAACGCGAAACAACGATCGTGACACGAATCGTCGGGAAACAAGGGCAAAATCAAGAAATACCGAAGCAAGACGAAAAATTGGGGTAAACCGGTAGAGTAAATTTTGATACTACATCGGAAGGTACAGTCAAAACAATTACGAAAGTTTACGAAAGTTTACGAAAGTGTACAAAAGAGTCTCGACGATTGTTCTCGTAACGAATCGAAAGAAACGTATCCATATCCACGTAAAGTCCTTCGTTAGTAACACCCGAAGGAAAACGCATTCGGAAATACGCATCACGGAAAACCTAACGAGCAACAGTAAACAGCGGAAGCCAATCTTCCCGAAATCCTCACCGGACAAGAACGCCCGTATCGTTGCGCACCGCGCGCAATCGTCGAGAAGGGTATTAAGAAACGACGAGCAATTTACGAGTCGGTGAAACAGGAGCAGGAAATGTAGAAAATCGGGCAAAGATCGCGGCCGGTGTCGGCCATTGTGCGTGCGAGAGTTTCGGCGAGGAATGCATCGACGAAGGGGGGGACCGATGTAAAATAAATAATGACCGCGCGACTGGGAACAAATCCCCGTGTGGTTCGGTACCCCGGATACCGTGGAGGTCGCAAAAAATCGCGAAAAAGTATCGGAGCAAAGTGCAACGACACGGAGAAACACGTCTCGAGGAAACGAAGAACCAGCTGGACCGGAGAAACGCGGTGCACGAACACGAACACGATGGAACGAAGGTGGAGAGGAGAAGAAGCTCCGCGGAGAGGAGCAGCAGCCGATTTATTGGCGAGTTTAAAAGAGCTCGGACCCTCGACATAACTCAGCATTCGTCTGATGTTGACTGAGTGGCCGACTCGCGGCTGCCAGATAGGCGCGGATGGCCCCGCGTACCTGAGCTTCGGTCGTCGTCGGCTACCTCGTCTGCCAATCAAGAAGCATTCAACGGTACTAAGTGGCTCGGCTTAATTAAGCGCGCACCGACCAGACACGCCGGGGACAGAGGGAAGCGAGGAAATTGCAGGACGTTCCCGACCACGACCACGACCACGACCACGACCACGACCACGACCACGACCACGACGACGACGACGACGATGGCTCGTTGCGTTCTGAAAAATATGTTTTTCCTCGAACGGAGAGGAGAGGTGGGACGCCTCGGTGCGATCTCCCGGAAAATCGACTAGACAGCCGGGGCCCCGGCTTTTCTTTGAAATTTCTCGTACACCCTAATTTTCTACCTTCTTCCGTCGTTGTTGTTTTTTTTTTCTTTTCTTTTTTTTTTTCATTTCTCTCCGTTCGACCGAACAACTTCGTTTTTTCGAACAGCAGGCCCGTGTCAAGGGAAATCGCTCGCCGCTTCGTTTCTCTTTGTCTTCGCGGCGGCGACCATTTTGGTTCGGCTAGGTTTGTTTTCGTTCGAGGGTGACGAGACTCCTCCGGATACCGATTCTTTTAACGGGAATTACTCGCGACTACGATCCACGGTTTCAGGAGGAGTTAATAATGCACTTATCGTTAAAACGCTAAAGTTTCTCCAATGATCTTCAATCAACGCTGTTAAATCCGTTTTAACCGGCACGTGATCTCTCTCGTGATCGCTCGAACGTATCGGGACGTTTAAAAAGAATATTCTTCGTAAAAAAAAAAAAGAAAAAAACTCACCATCGTATCGCTCCTTCTCAGGAAATCAGTGACGATACACGCCCGCTCCGTATCGGCGCGAAAGACTTCCGCGAGGAAATATCCACGGCGTAATTCGGCGTGTCATTCGATCGGGCGCAGCAATAAAATCGAATGACGAGCCAATAAAATATTTATGGAATCGTATGCAAGAGCCACGGGGCCGCACAATCGCCCTGAAACCCCTCGCGCTGTTCCCCCCGATGGTTACACGATGTTTACCCCTCGGCAACCCCCGTTCCCTCCTCCCTACAAGGGCTGTGGTTCCGCGTTCTCTCGCATACGCGCGCGTGTGTACACGCGCATTATACCGACGAACGAACCGGGGAACGCCGAGAATGCTCGACGATCGAATACCCCCCACCCTTCAACCTTTCTGCTCCCCCCACCAACGCCACCTTGGTACTCTATCCCGCGCGCGCGTTTTTCTACTCCTTTCTCGAGCGGTGTTCGTTCGGGCGCGTCCTCTCTCGATGATTTTGATCCTCTTGGTTACGGACAATTTCTTTTTCCCTCGTTGGCGACGTCGTCGTCGTCGTCGTCCTCGTCGTCGTCGTCGTCGTCGTCGTAGTCGTCGTCCCCGTGGTGCGTCAAGGCACGCTAGGCGCGTGCTCGTCGGGTACGCCAAGGGCGAATTAATAATCCCGTGCGATGCCGGGGCGTTGAAGAATATCCTATTCAGCGGGTCGCGATTAGGACACGGGGCCCTCTCTCGCCGACAGAACGAGTCGCGTGATTGCGTCGGCCGTGAAACGAAGGTGTTGGATTACCCCTTGCGTGCCACGGCTGCTCGCTCCACGTATACGAACAGGTCCCCTCCTCTTCTCGCGCCAAGGAGCGCGAACACCTAGACCGCGCAGGGTACGTGCCTTCGTTTGTGCATTTAAGGGGGAACACGAGGTGTTCGTCAGAAAATCGGTAAATTTTTCACGTATTTCTTCCAAGTAGTTACCGAATGAAAAATCTAGTCTTTTTCGGAGAATATAAATATAATTTTCAGATGCATTTTGCGATTTTCAAAATCGTACAAAAAGACGAAGCTATTCACTGTTCACAGAACCCCTGCTGGGGTGAAACATTGTTGCTCGCAACGGTTGACGAGAACTGGGAGGTGCGAAATTAAAAAATGTTGTCGATTCATAAATTGGAGACTATTATCTAAATTGTAGCGCACGAGTTTTTGATCATTTCAATAATTGTAGAAACTGTCTTCTACAATAATTGTAGAAGTTCGAATTTGAATACGGTGCGAAAGATCGATCATTTTGACGCATTAATTCTTCGTTAACGATTATGACCGAATTACTGTGTTTCGCGTTGAACGAACGTAATTGTTCGATCGAATAAATATTTATGCAGAGTTTTTACCCTGTCTGAAATAGAACGAAGAAACGTTAAATATTAGAAGAAATTTTTTAATTTCTTTTGATCGAATTCGTTGGTTCCATTCGAGGCTAAAAGTCTACTGTTGTATTTCATTTGCAAAGAACTCTTCTTTGAACGAGAATAGGGAGTCCCTTCCTAGTAATATGTATGCGACAGGGATTAAACGCGATCTTTTGACTTTTTCGGTACTTTCTTCACCGATATATATCACGGTTATTCTCATAAAAGGTCGGCAAGAGTCTCGATTAAAATACTTCTTCCCCAATATTGTTCCTGTTAACATCGGAGGAGTAACATCGGGGGTAGTTTCGTCCCTCGAACTTTAGCATCCCCGGGTAAAAAAAGTGCGCGTTGCTTATTTGGTATCTTCTCTGCAAACTCGCAAAGTTTGAACGTTTTACGAGCGATCCATCGCAACAGGTATTCGCTCATCTTTGTTCTCCGATCTTAGGAGTAAATATAAATTTCCACGCGAGTCTCTAATTTCCAAGATTAACACTGCTATTATACCGCATTACCGCGGTAAAGTCACAGGAATCATAGTCGCGTCGTCACTCGTTAACTCGAAAACTTTCCCGCTCGTTTTCGCGTCGTTCTTCCTGTCATTGTATCCTCTCGATACACGAGAGAAACATAATTCTCTGGTTGTCCACCGACGGAGTATATCAATGGTAGATGAAACGATAAAAATTCTTTCGTAAGAGAATAGTCAGCTTACGGTATAATACCACATTCGATGACAATTAAAAGCGATATTCCATCTTTTTCGCTGCTTCCTTCGTCGATGATATACCCATAAAGAGTGATAATTTTTTCACCGATCAACGTCCTTTCCATACTCGTGAAAAGAACACCAGTGTGCGTTGAAGAATTAGAATTGGCTCGTCGCTCACCAACTCGAAAACTGCATCCTTTGGATACACGAGAGAAACACGATTCAGAGAATATCGATGGCACCCGTAACGATAAAAATCCTCTCGTAAAACAACGACCAGTGTCCCCTCCATACTTTCCCTCGCGGAAAGAACGCTGGTGTACGATCGACTATTCGTCCTGTCCGCGGCGCGTATATTTTCTTCGGACGAAAATCGGTCCAGTTTCGTGGAGCATCGTCGATTCCTCCATTTCCCTTTCACCTGTCCGACCAATCGTCGTGGTTCGTCCCGATCGACCGGGGTCCTCCGACTCGAAGGTCGGGCCCGAATCGAATCGAAGGCCCGATCGACGGTTCCCTCGACACGCGCGCGATCGTTTTCTAGATCCCCAATGACACCGATGACCCTGTTTCGCAGCTGGGACCCAGGCCAGCCCCCCTTTTTCGCGCAGCTGCGCCTCGCGTTCTTTGCGCAACGCCATCCCTTCACCGGAGCTAATCGAGAGCCGCGCAGGCCTCTCTCGATTTTTATCGTCTCCGTCCTCGTAATCCTTTCTCGATCGAATTCGCTCCGCGCTTTGTGGGGGGTGTATTAAAACGTCGTTAGAACCCGAAGGGCGGCGAGTATTTTTTCAGCGTAACAGAAACTCGGACCTGTTGGAGGGTCTGTTGCTTTGTTGGCCAAACACAGGTAAAAACGAAACTCTCGGAACGCATCGTCGTGTGTGGAAATTGGAAAATTTGAAGGGGGATCGAACCACGGTTGTTGAATGAAAATACAGTGTTGTTCAATTATAATGGTGATTGTTCATCGATGTCCACTGGGAGAATGTATTAAAAATTCTAGGATCGTCCAGAAATATGTATCGCGAAAGGGACGTTTTAAGCTCGTGGAATATTTTTCCGGATTGAAAATACTCGTTTAGGGCAGAGCCTCCTAAATCAGGCACCATAATGAAGTTGCCACCGGGATTCCAACCGAAATTCGAGGCCATTATACGCGAGACTCCCATAAATACGTGCATCTCGAAGACGAACGTTCTCGGAAGGATAAAATCTAATGTATGCAAATCCCTGCAGCGGGCCCGTGGTTCGAGAAAGCGACTGAAACAGAGGTTTCGCGGAATCGGTTCATAATTTAGGATCCCTCTGCGCGTCGCCCACGCGTCGACCATTTTTCACACGAAAATTAATACGCCGAAGATCGTACACCTTTGACGAAAAATCCGTCTCCTCTTCGCGGTTTCGAATTTTGATCGCTCGAAGCACTTGGTATTCCGTTATTTCGTCGCGGGACGAAAATTCAATTCTCGACGGTTTACGGTTGAAATCGTTCGCTACTTTTTAACGTCTTCGTTGTTCAATTAGTTTCCGATAGGACGAAAATCTAATTTATGTACCATCCACTTTCGAAATTATCCAATCGTCCGTTACCTTTTCACGTTCCAGGTATTCAATTACGTCCTGACAGGACGAAACTCTAATTTTCACCGTCCACTGTGAAAATCGATCGATCCTTCGCTTCTTTTCAACCGGTCTCCGTGATTTTAATCGACGACCCATTGCCCATCGGACAAATGGAAGCTCAAAGGACGGTGCGGAAAAAATTGCTGAAAATTAATTCGTCAAACGCGGAGGCCATCGTTCGAACCGAGCACCAATTAAACCCTTCCAGTCGCGTCCTCCTGTTCAAAGGAGCCACGGCCGAAGACACAGAGGAACAGGCAAAACAAGAAAACGGACGAGAAGCGGCCTGCTGCTCGCCCGACTCTGTTTGTTTTGCTTATCCGAGGACAAATTTGCTGTCTTGTAAGCGACACCGAAGGGTCGTCCTGACAAACGGGGGTGCTCCCGACGCGAGAGTCGGCCATGTAACGACACACGCGGACAACTTTTAGCCGCGTTGTCGAAGGATCTCGGTCGAACGAGGTCCTGGAAACGAGCCTCTCCTCTCGTTCGCGTTTTTTTTTTTCTTCTCTCTCTCCTACGAACCCAGCCCCTCGTAAAACTTGACCAACTTCTTCCAGAGCCCGTGGCTCCCCTCTCGACCCCCCTACGTCCGTAGCTTTCTCCCCGTGGAAACTGGGAAAAACGAGGAAGCATAGTTATTTATCTCGACGTCGTCGTGGAATTTATTGCCGATGATAGCTTCCTGCGAGAAATCCTTTCGAGATTTCTTCTGGAAACTCTTTCGAGACCCCTTCCCCCCACCCCTTTCCATCGTCGTGGTAAACGTTCAACCGAGGGGGCAATAATTTTTACCCGATGGAACGGAGAGTCTTTCGCGGGGAAACTTTTCCGTTTCTCGAGGATCTTTCAATTTTACGTTCACCACCCACCGGCGGGGAATTCGCGAGAATTCGTCGAACGGTATAATTATTGCGACTGTCCGTGGGCAATTTTCAGTTCTCTGTTCATTTTGCAACGTACCTTGACCGTTGAGCTTCTTCGAGGACTGTGCGTGCTTCTCTTTGCACGAATGTTACGGTTCGATACGAAAGAAAAACGTGAGCTAAAATTGAATAGTGTCGGGCGTTTAAAATTCTTCGGACACTGTCATGGAATGACAGTGGAAGGCGCCAATGGAATTTTATTCTCTTTAATACACCATCGAATAAAATCTTTCACTTTGCGCGCAATAAAGTCGGAGTATTTTCATCGAGAAGTATCAGTTCGAGAGAGATACTCCAACGCGAAATTTCGCGAATTTCTACTCCCAATGTGTATACTTTCTCACGTGTAGGTTCCACCCTTATCACATTCGTAAATAAGAACGACGCTCGTGACACTTTCGATGTTTACAAACACGATACAAATAGAACGTACACGCTCGCTCGCGGTGTAGAAATACGAGGGCAGAAATTTACAAATTTGGGTCCAAGTATCTCTCGAACTAACAATTTCATGGAAAACTGGCCCGATACTCTTTCAGAAATAATATGCAACTTACACCGAACGATGAATTAAAAAATTTGCAGCTGCACAGACCGTGTACATTTTATTTTCTGCGCATTATACGCGTATATACGTTAGTTCCCTATTTGCAAGATTGCGTTCGGTTCCTTTCAACGGATTATCCAATATAAAATCCTTCTTCGTCCTGGTTATTTTCACCGGAAAACGAACCGCCTCGATTCGCAACCGCATTTTATTAATCGTCGCGAGTTTGTCGTTCGTTTAACACAAACGCGTATTCCCTATCGGCCGCGTCCCCGCGCCGCCATGTTTAATTGCTTCCCTATTCGGATTCACCTGGAACGTGAAATCCGCGAATGGAAGAACGAAGTCTTGGACGATAATCGAGGCCCTTTATTGGCCCAAGTTTCCGGGGTACGGGAGAACAGAATCGTCCCGATAAATCAACCGGCTCCCTTTTAGCGCAGGAAGAATTCAATCGGCCATTTATTCCCCTACTGTGGTAATTAATTATTAATTAGGATTACAGCCTCGACCCCGGCGGCCTCTCGACGACGTAACGACTTCCTTCTTCCCTCGGTGGCAAGATAAACGAGTAAGCTTGGAAGACTGCTAAGTAACTCCATGAATTTTCCTGCACCCTAGTCGGCTCGTGCCTCGGGGGTGTAGCTTCTAATCATCCCTATCTCCTGGCCACACCCTCGTCTCGCGACCTGACCACCGACGAGCTCCTCTCGTACGCGTTCGGCTCTCTCTGTCCCGCGGATTTCGCGAAAGGACGTCTTCCTTTCGAGGTTTCTTCGCTCCTACGACGACTTTCGACCCTTTCTTCGCGCTAATGCGACGTTGAGCCGATGTTACGCCAAGGGTAACACGAGGGGTGGGTGTGACGGCGACCAGGCTTAACGAATCCCGAAATGCCTCCTGACACGTATGTCCGGCCGCGTGTTGCACGCGAGCTTTTGCAAATCGATTTTTTTTTTTACCCTTCGACCGAAGGGATGCTTCTTTACCTCCTTTTGCACCTTTTTCGCACCTGCGCCACCACGACGGACATCCAAGAGCTCATTTGCGTAACGTCTCCGATCCAACGCGCGTCGAGTTGAGATATTCACGATTCTCCGGAATATCTAATTTCTAATAATTGTGGAAAGCGAGTACTTTTACCGTAAAGTGTATTCGTTAAGGGACGAACTTGGCGAATCGTACATAATTGCAAAAATATGGGACGCGAACGAAGAATCATAGAAATTAGAAGTTTTAGATATCACAAGAGAAGTCACGCGTATTGAAAATAAAGTATTGAACACTCGAAACGTAATGTTTGTTCTATTTAGTTCAATTCTAGATCGGTCTCGTTATACATTGAGGAATATATAATACTTTCGAGTGAAGTGTCGGAGCAGGCTTCGTTAATTCCAAAATATTTCCCAAGATATCTCGCGAACACAATTGCATATGTGAAATTTTGAAAATGATATCGTTTCGATTTCAAGACACGTTGGAGAATAATCGCGTATTTATAAATCGTCTTTTCCTGCGCGCGGAAACACTTTCACCATTGTAAAGATACTTCAACAAGTACACCGTGGAAAATTTCATAGCGAGATCCTTTCAACTTCGTAGAATGAACCTTTCGACCACTGATCGAGTTTCAAAATCGTCCGTGTCACGTTCGAATTATTCAAAAGAGAATATCGTTCACCTATCGTAAAAATGTTCGTCCAAGAAATTTCCCGTTCGGAGAGATCGATGATCTCACTCGTGCCAAAGTATTCGTTCGAACTAACGAAACCAGAATACCCTCGACGAGAGTTCGAAACGCTTAATACCGAAGTCGATCTTCCAACCGCGAGGAACAATCGGTCGAAGTTCTCCGCCCCCAGCTCTCGCGGTAATATCTCGTAGGTCGGGGGTGTGGGGAACAAGGGCGGACGAAAACGTTGGAAAAGTTCGGGGATTGGTTTCGAATCGAAGACGGTTCGATCCGAAAGCGTGCATAAAATTGAATCGCGCGAACCGCTGGAAAGTGTACCTAACCGCCCCCGCCCGAACAGGAAACGAAGGGCGCGAAAGAAGGGAGGCGGAAGTAAATCATGCAGCCCCCGTGACGACGTCGCGCGATGACAAACGAGCACGTCGACGTCATCGCGCAAGAAACGCCGGCGACATCTGATAACGACCTTAATCGCATTAAGGGAGACCGACGTCCCCCTACCACTCCCCACCGTGCACCCCCGACGCCAACGATCCTTCTCCAACTCGGCGATCGTGTCCCTAATGTCCCGAGTAAAGCACCGCCGCGATTGCGGATAAATCGCCCCTGACAAACTCTCCTAATATATTTCTTTACCTCTTCTATTCGCTCGCTGTCGCCCTCGAACAAACGAAGACGGGGCCCGTTGCGAAATTGCCGCGTATTCCCCAAGCCGACGACGGGGGTACCGTTCCCGTACCTCGTGTCGGTGGCGTAAACGTCGCATCTGCTTCAATCCGATCAATTTTTACTTCGATCTCTTCCTTTTTTCGCGCGACGGGTTTGTCTCGACGACTTCGGTCGTAACGCAAGTGCAAGTGCATCGCGTTGCGATACAGGAGTGCATCCATTTTAGACGTGTACTCGTTCACGAGTGTGTCCGTTTCAAGAGTGTGCGAAATGTTGTATAATTTTTATAAAAAGATTGTATAATTTTTATAGAAAGATTGTATAATTTTTATAGAAAGATTGTATAATTTTTATAAAAGGTATGTATAATTTTTATAAAAGGATTGTATAATTTTTATAAAAAGATTGTATAATTTTTATAGAAAGATTGTATAATTTTTATAGAAAGATTGTATAATTTTTATAGAAAAATTGTACAATTACCCGTATGGGTAAACTGATAAATGAAAGTTCAATTCCAAGCAATTAATACGTTTAGAGTATGAGCGCTTACGAGGATGAATATCGCACAAACGTGCAGAAAATTTGATGGAGCATTGAAGTAATGAATATTTTAGCTTCTTTTCTCGACGATGAGCATTAGTATCGATACATCTTATAGTTTCACAGCTTTAAAAATACTTCCAGTCCAATCGTAAAGGGGATATTTGTGGAGTTAAAAATGGTTCGAACTATCCGTGGATCGAATCGTGAACGTAGTCACCCTCGTGCGGTGTGGTATCGATATTACCTGATATTGAATAGATCGTCTGTGCGCTCGCACCTAATAATAGCATTGTAGCAGAACCGCGTAGGACGATGTACTGTCCGCGTAGGACAGTTTCCTGACGAGACAGGAAAGAATCCGTAAATGGGAAAATAACGTGTGGGAGACATACAGTATGGTGAGAATTGCGGTTACTGGTCTTGGAAACATCTTCGTGAAGTTTCGATCGAAAGAATCGTACGAGTATCGTAGATGGAAGTTTAAAGAAGAAAAAAAAAGAAATTAGAAGAATTATTCCATTGTTTCTTATTCGCGTGTATTCTTTATTTTCTTTCAAATCACGGAGGTCTACGCGTTTCAACCGAAAGAAAAAGAAAACAAAATTCAATTTATTCTCGTCTACAATTAACCCGCAAGAACGATCAATCTCGCGGAAGAATCGAAAAATTACCTTATCTCGAACGATCTCGTCCCCCTATTAGCACGGTTCGAGAAAGGGTTCTCCACGATGCTCGAAGAATGCGACGAGCAGACGCAAAAAGGAGACGTCTGCGCGTCGGACTGACGGGTACCACCCTCTTTTAAAAGCGGAGGCAAAGAAGTCGAAAACGGGGTTGAAGGAGAAACCCAAAGCGAAAGAGAGAGAAATAGAAAGAGAGAGAGAGAGAAACAGAGAGGGAGCTTGTGGAACAGTGGCGGAATCGTAACCCCTTCGCGGACAATGGGACATTTCATTATTAACCCTCCCAGTGTGGCGGTTTCGAGTCGAGGCCGGTCGAGGCGAGTCCGTGGTTCAAATTAAACGCGCAAATATTTGGGTATTTTATTTCCGGCGGGGGTTTCGCTGGCCTACCGGGGCCGACAGGGGGCGGCCGTTTTGTTACCTATTCGCGCGGCGGCGAGTTTAATTCGTTTCGTTATAAATACGTCAGCAGCGGTCGGGGCCGGAGCGGGAAATTACCTTTGCCTGGCATAATGGCAAAAACAGCGAAAACCGGGCGCGGAAATAACCGAGCGATGGCGGGGGTGTGGACGAGGGGATCGTAGGGGAGGGGTGTGGGGGACCTCTGGATTGAATTTTGCGCCCGGCCACGCGGGCTGAATTATGAAAAATCGGCTCCCGATATTTCGACTCCCGGGACCGACCACCGTTCGTTAAAATTCATGCGCGCAATTTGGACCGAGTCCTGCGGCCCTTGTTTGTTTCCTTGCCAGCATATTTACGGGCCGAACCGAGCGGTTCCCCGTTTTCGTCCTCACCCCGAAAGAACGCCTCTCGAAACGCTCGCCGTGTCCGCAAATTATTGTTCGATTAAGCCGTAACGTATAGGCAACCGTGTTTAAACGCCGCGTGGTAATGATCGAATGTAAATAACGCGCGCTGGAAAACGCGGTTTGCGCGCGCAACGTTTTTGTTTCCGCGGTCAAGCCGCGGTGAACAAAGGGGGGACGAAGTAGCCTCCCCCCTCTTCGCTCTGCTGGACCACGGTGCACGAGAAGCTCGAGCGCGACGTTTCGTTGATCGCTGTACGAGGTTTGGAGGAATTTTTTTTCCGTTCGTTTGTATTACGGTATTTTACAGGGAAATTGTTTTAGGGGTATTGTTATCGGTGTTAGAGGCTGTACGAAATAACGTGGATGCCGATATTGCGAAAGGTATGGTTTTACGCGCGGACCGCTTCCAATTGTGAACGTTGAGGGTGGTTCTGTGATTATTTGGGCGGGCCCCTCGTTACTCCAAATGGTCGTCGTATTACCGTTAGAGAGTTGGACATACTAGTTGACGAGGTTTACAGTCCACGTTTCGGACGATAATGGACCCATAAGCACGGCCAAAAAACTTTTGTCTTTCCCTGGCCAGCACGGTCACTCCGATTTAAACACCATCGAACCACCGTGGACGTTTATCCAAGCAGCTTTCGACGTCTCTGAAGCAATTAGAAGACGTTTCGTCGGAGAAACGGGATTGCGTTTCATTGGACACTGTTCGCGAATTGGACGAATCCGTTCCAAGAAAGATTACATTATTGAAACGTTCTCTTTCGTAAATTCCTTAAACCTTCGTCATTGAGTATCACGAGAGAATACTCTACCTTTCTGCGTTAAAAGACGCTAAAGTCATTGAAAGAGAACAGGACACCGATACTTTATCGACGATAAAATTGTCCTTTTGACTTTCACAAATTCCTTAAACCTTTATCGTATTTCGAAAGGCTACTTCTCTGTGTCAGAAGACATTAGAGAACATACCTGGTATCGAGTCACCATTTCGGAATATACAAATATTTAAAAGAAGGGTGTATATATATATATATATATTTTTTTTTTCTTATCCACCGCGCAACTCATCGTTGCTAAATTTATTTATTTTTAACTCATCGCGCGACGCAATGGAAGCACTTACGAACGATGTTCCTCGTTGTGCTCCCCGCGAGTGGGAACGCGGCTTAAACGCATCTTACGCGTACTCTCAGTCGTTCCCTTCTCAAGCCGTGTTTCCAGACAAGGAACATCGTAACCGTTCCCGGTAGAAACGCGGCTTTACGCGTGGTACGCCCCAACGAGCCGCGCACGTTGCTTCGAACCCGGTTACACGTGTTCACGAGAGCTTCCAAGCTCGCAATTATTTTCGTCGCCGTCTCTCCCGTTAAGTACACAGGATCACGCAGCCGATCGTATCGACGTTTATCGATCGCGCAACGTCCCGTGGCGTCTTATTAAACGACCTTTTCGTCGATATCGTCGAAGCACGGTGCTCCAACGACAACACTGATGTCCACTTGTTTTCAATTACACCGGCCCGATGCGTGCAGGACAGGGACGCGAGACTGCGCACACGCGAGATCCACGCGACTCCGTTAGCAACTCAGACGACGTAATAGCGGTGCGAACATAGTGGTATCGTACCGAGAAATATTTCTACCGTGTTCGAGTGGAACTTTTTTCCCCGTAGCGGTGTTGTCGATTTGCGAGACGAAGCCAACGTCGAACACTCGCTCTGTATCGCAACATTGGTTATCGCGATATTGTACAATCTCTCGCGAACGAGAGCGACGCGACGTCGATTTATGCAGTTCGCGTCGAAAAATGAATTTTTTCCGAACGCAGCGTGCGATTTGCCCGTATCGTATCCGTCTTGCTCGCACCGTTTTCATTCTCGTCCGGCTCGTGTAACGTTAAAGTCACGAGGTAATAGCGGTGTGCGTTGTCGCGTTAACGCCGCTATAATAATAATATCGCAGGGTAATATTTATCGTTCCAATAAAATGCGGGTGGCGGACAAGCGGCGCGCGAAACCACGGAAATAAAAGGAAGTTAAGCGGCCGATTATCCAAGGGTACCCGCGTACCTCGCCGCGTAACACGTCGTCGTACACGGAGCGATTTGTACTTAATTAAGATTACGCGTTGATGAGAACACACGGTGGCACGCGAGCCAAGATATTCGAGGGAGATTAGAGCCCGCCGTGGCCGCCGATTCGAGCCGTAGACGGTGTTACGACGCGGTTATACGTCCCGTAAATTAAACGCTAATGCCGATTCTCGTTTTTATCTGATCGTGCTACTCACCATGCCCGAACGGACTCCGAGTAACAGCCGGTTTCTGGATTCAACATTTTGCGATCGCTCTCCGACCTGCAACAGAAAATCCCTTCGCGTGTAGCGCACCGATAAAATAACCACCGCGTGTACGTACCAATCCACACACACACACACACATATACATGTATAATTGCGTGGAAATAGCGCGTCATCGGTCGCGAACCTGGCCAAGTGGGGAGATTTATGGAGAACCGGTACCGGTTTTAATTTTTCAATTATACACGCTTGTTAAACTCGAGACAAAAACTAGCACGGAATGGAGATAGCGTTCGAACTCGAGATCGACGATCGACCGCAACGAGTATCCGACACTCGCGCGATCGTTTAACGAAGAAAATTAACCGTCCTCGCTTCCCTGTTCCACGTGGGGAGGGAACAAAGTGTTATTTTCGACGCGAATTAGTTCTGCGTGTACAGTACGGAACATTTTACGTCGAGTAACAGCTGAAAACGAGGCACGATCCAAGATTGATTTCGTACCTGATCGGAATTTTGCAAGGACGAAAGGAACGCACGAGTGACTTTACTTTTCAGCGCTATTGTAACACTATGCTATAGAAGTCTATTCGAATTCATCGATCGCTTCGCCACGAGATCCGTCTCGATGCGAACGAGTCCGTTTTGACGAAAGCTGAAAAACTGTACAAAGTAAGTGCGATTGATCGGAGAAAATTGAAGAATCTTCCGAAAACTTTGTCCCGGTCCGATGCTACGATAGTTAAAGGTTTTCAGGAATTTTTTCGTTTTTTGCAAAAATTGAGAGCTGCTACAAGATAGATCGAATTCAGGTACGAAAATATTCTCTACCCCGTTTTCGAGTAATCGCTCCGTTACGATGCGCGAACTTTCTTCCGATACGCGTGCAAACAACGCGCCAACGATAATAATAAAATCGCGGAAAAATCGTAGACGCGGTACCGTTACGTTGAACCGGTATTCGAGCTTTGTCGAATTAATTAACGCTCGTTAACCCAGGGAAAGTTTCCCTCGTTTAAAGAGAAACGGGAACCGTAAACCCGTGTCGTCGCGACAACGTTCCCCCCGTCGATTAATTAACCGCCGCAAATTCGACAACTTCCAACGGACCCAAATCCCCTGATCCCGTAGTCACCGAGGAGGGTGCTCGAGAGTCCCGTGGGATCGCCATAAAAAATACATTCGCCCTGGAAGGTAACCAACGGCGAGATACAACCGGTCATTGTCGCGCGGAGAAGAGTCGAGTGGACGTCGAACGAGAGACAAAGACGATGACAAGGTGGAACGAGCTCGCGAGCTCGCGAGCGCAAACGCTGGACGCGTGTCGATAAATTTATTTGCATCGCGGTCGTTTTACAATAAAACGTGTCGTTGCTTTCGTCGTTCGTTCAACGCTGGACGATACATTATCCGTTGGGACGCGGGATATTTATTCCGACCAGCTCTCTCTGTCTCTGTCCTCTCTCCCCCCTCTCGCCCCGCTCCCATGGTTTTTCTCCACCTTCTCTTTTCCTCGCGTCGCGGCTTTCGTTATTATTTTCCTTTTTCTCGTTGTTTTAGCGAACGTGGCGCACCCGTTCGCGCGTTATTGTCATCGGTGTATCGTCGATTGAACCGCGTGTCAACCGACACTCGCTTTCAAACGTGGAGGGGGCCTGAACGTTTCCGTGTTGCCCGCGTCGAACGGGGAGCCGGATAGATAAAAATGTGACGGCTGTCCTTGCCTCGAGTCGAGCGCCACGCGATTTGAAAGACACGTCGTGGATTTTCAGGGGCAATATTTCGAACGCTCGACGCGTCGGAACGATCCGCACCCCCTGTCTGCTTCGAGTGTCAACGTTCGCGATCGGTCTTCGAACGAAGACTTCCGCCGTACGAACGGGCCAATTGCGAATAAACGGTTAGGGGAATTCGATCGAAACGCGAGGGACGACGTTTCTCGTCGCCGACACTTTTTTTTCAACGGCGACTCGTTCCTTCGATCGCGAATCTCAATCGAAAATTGCGTTTCGAATTCATCGATCGCTTCGTCACGAGATCCGTCTCGATGCGAACGAATCTATTTTGAAAATGTGAACCCACCTCTTCGAAACGTTCCAAAGTTTCGTATAAAAACTGAGAAACTGTACAAAGTAAGTGCGATTGATCGGAGAAAATTGAAGAACCTTCCGAAAACTTTGTCCCGGTCCGATGCTACGATAGTTAAAGGTTTTCAGGTCGTAACGTATTCCGAGCTCCGATAAAATGTCGACAATTTAAACGCAACGTGTAAAATTCGTCGATCGTTCATGGAACACGTTCCATATTTTATTTCCCCTATTTCCGTTGTCGGTTTCCAGTCGCGATTAACCAATATTATTTTCACGTTGCTTTATATATCGCGTTCTATTCGTAGGTCGCGCTCAACCGCAACCTCGTCTCTAAACTACTTTCCGTATATGCACAATACATTTTACATAACGCGGTGAAGACATTATCGTTATCATCGTCGTGTGCCATAAATTGCCGCATAGTACTTTGAGAATACATCCAACGGATTTTCACGAGCCAGCGATCACGCGATTCTCGAAGATACCGGCGCGATCGGTATCGATGTTCCACCGGTGGCAAAAGTGGCACGAAAATCGAGATTCGTTGGGAAATCGGTTCCCGGATCGTCTCACTTGTTGCGACACGATTTCTCGAATGCCCGCGAGAAATCGTCCGAGCTTCGTCTCTTTGACTCGGAACGACCTCAATTATGCACCGGACAAACCCGAGTCTTATTTCCGAGGCTCATCGGATCGGTATAAATATTTTATTAAACGAAATTGAGCGTCGAGGGAACGACTGTTTGCTCGCTACTCCCCGTCTCCCTTCGCTCGGTTACGTCTCTTTCCGTTTGGCGCGAAACCACCCCCTACGGGCCGTGAAGAACACGAGTAATCCTTTGATTTTTCAATCGGCCGCGGGCCATTGTTTGTCTGTTGTGACAGCGAGCATTATCGGGCCCGATTATGAGCGGTATTAAGGGCGAGTCGTGAGAACCCCATCTGGCCGTGGAAAGGGGCGGCCGTTGAGGGTGGAAATCACTGTCCGCAGGCATTACGCATTCATGCGCGCAGGTTGCGTGACTCCTCGTGCGCTTTGCGTAACTCGTGTCTTCGCGTACAGTCCGATGCAACAATGCTCCGTCTCTGTTTACTTTTATACGTCGACTATCGTTTCTTCGATGCTTCGCAAGATTTACCTTAATTCGCGATCGAGTCGATGTTCTCCATATTTTTCCGTTCACGGTCCAGACTACCTTCTCGGTGATCCGATACTTTGCGAGATTCCTTCGTAAAATTCGAAAAGAAACGTTTAACGTTCCATCGAATTCTTCAATATTTGGTAAGATGCATCGCCGATTCTTTGAATTTTTAATTTCACAATCGTACTCATTTGACGATGTTATTCTTCTTTTCGATAATTCTAACACTTCGGTTCTGTATTTTCATGTAGCTGTACTCTTGTTTCGTTATCGGTATAGATACTTTATTATTCTTCTTTTCGATAATTCGAACACTTCGGTTTTGCATTTTCAAGTAGATGTACTCTTCTTTCGTTGTACAGATACTTTGTACACACGCGTTTTCTTTTCTTAATCCCGATGCAACGAAGACGTACCATAGTCACGATTTCCAATTTTTGTATAAAAATCCGTTCTCTCGCGATCCTCTCGCCATCTCGAGCCAACATTGTACGAATTACCCTCGGTTTGGAATTTTCATGGAAGATATCCGCGTCGAGCGAAAAGTAATTCATCCCGTGAGGTTGCTCGGTTTTAATAAGCGTAGAAACGCGCAATTATTGTCGTCGACTGTACGCGGGCCGGTTCGTTGGTGCGCGCATGGGAATGCGAATTCGACGCGGTACCACGTAGCAATGTCGAGGGGTCTAGGCAGGAATGTGATTTTTGGCAGCGAGGGGTGAACCGCCCCCACGAGTGCGGTTTTGCGGGTGACGTTCGCTCGATGATTGGGGCGATTCCTTGCGGGTTTTTTTTTCTCCCCCTACCTATTTCCAGATCGCGTCACCGAAATATTCTTTCTTCGCCCGCCCCCGCCCCGTTCGACGATGAAATTATTTACCGTGAAAATTCTAAATCGCAATAATGGAACCCCGCGCGAGCGATATTTCCCTCCCGGATAACAACCACGGTGCCGAGACGACGTCGATCGATCCCTACCGATGATCAATTTCCTCGACGTGGAATTCTCCGTGGAAAAACCGCGAACCGAATTCATCGTACGGGAAAGATTCTCGCGCGACGAACGAAATTCGTCCACGATCTTGAAAAATAATCGCTGATTCGTCGTTTCGACGATGTTCCGCGAAAGAATCGCGGAACGTGACGAGCACGGCTTACGATTTCCGTAACCGGAGAACGATCGTCGCTGCCCCGACAGGAACATCGAGTTTACACGGCCGACGGATCGCGTTTCGATTCGTCTGCAAGTTGCGGGAGCGCAACGCTCGCAGCTCTCGATTGTGCAAGCATAGTCACGCCGCGCGAGTAAAATTCCGCTTCGAGACCGACCGACCGCGCGATCGCTCTCGAAAATCGAACCGCGTTGCTCTAACGCGCGCCGGTTTCCGACGTTCGAGGACGTACGCGACGTTCGCGCGAATTTAGCGCGAAAAGTAGAAACATTCGATATTTTTCCGGTGTGTTTTTTAGTTTATAGCATCGCTAACGGTGGTAACGTTACTTGGAAGTTTACGAGCATTGGGATTTGTTCCTTGTAAGCGTTTTAAAGAAACGTTAAACGTGGTAAAAAATTTCAAGACTGGATAGATACAAGACTGTATTTTCTTCGATTCCTTCTTCTTCTAAGGGTTCAAATATTTTTCTACCGGAGAAGATTCTCCAAAGAATCATTCATGTCGAGCGGTATACGTTGGTACGAGATGGTAATTTCGTACAATTTGTGTAAATCGGTTTAAAAAGGATTTCTCATAGTTTGGAACACATAATTATCCTTAGAAGTTAAGTTTTCTCTCGAAAACAGGGACCGATCGACCCACGGTGTATATAACACTTTGTTCAGGATGACCTTCTGAATATGCATATACACGGTGTCCCCCCAAAAACATGGTCACCTTAAGGGAGGTAGTTCGGTCGACGAAGTCTAGTGAAGGAACTCCTAAGAACATTGCATCGCTATTAAAAACATTACCGAAGGTATCGATGCAATCGTAGCCGATAGATCGATGAGAAACCCGGATACGACTCGATATTTATGTTTACCGTAGAGGAGAGACTCTCCTCGGATCACGTAGACATTAAATGTCAGTTTTGCAACGAGTTGACCTTTGTCTACGCGAAAATGGCGGCCACTTTGAAAATTTATTATACCTTCTTCGTGTTGGTTAGGCTAAATATCGATATCTTTTGTAATATCATTGATAGAATTTATCTAGATAATTATGCATTTCTTACGCAATGTTTATAGAACAGTTTTACTACGTTTTATTGCTTGAATCACCTTCCTTAAGAAAACCTTCTTTTCCGGGTATACCATAGATATATATATATATATATATATAATAATAATAATAATAATAATACTCTGTAGGTATACATAATAATGATTATATATACATACACATACACACACTTGTACGTATCTTTGGATAGGGTATAACAAAGACGTTTGACTAGAAATAAAACAAAGTAAAAATTCATGCACATTTGTCAACGACGAAACTCTACGTCTCGACCGGATCGACCTGTAAACCGAATTTCGTGTAACGTCCGAACGAGAAGATCCATTTTGCGTTATTTTCACCCGCGACTCGAATAAATTCTCCGTGAGATTTCTTCGCGAATATTTGCGTCCGCTTTCTCTCGGAATTATCCACGTTGCGTTTCGCGAACACGAACGTCGGCTATTTGTCAAGTCTGTCGATGCTTAACGACCGATCGTCGAGCAAGGGAGTCGCTTCTCCTGTCTTCGCCACGTGAGAGACGAGCAGGTGGAGGTAGGGACGAAAAATTTAAGGAACTGGAAGGACGCGGCGCGTTTCAACGTTGCCCGGTACCTTTCGTTCTCCAACCATTTGTCAAGGTGACAAGGCAATCTCACCCCTCGGCGCTATCACCCCCTTCCACCCTTCGAATACCGCGAACACGTTCCACGGTTGCGCGAGTGTCATCGATCAAAGTTATTTTGGAGACTGAACGTTCTCTGTCCGACCCCGAAACGATTTTCGTTCTTTTTTTTTTTTCTTTTCATCTTTCCCCGTTCCGTGTAACACAGTTTACGCGAAAGCGGATAAGTTCACGAGGGATCCGCTCTGGCGGTAATTGGGCGGGAACTCGATGGTTTCTACCGGTGGAGATTTTCCGTTCCGCGTCGAAAAATTAATTTCGAGCCGAGAGGTTGAAACGTCTTTCCATCGGCGGTGAAAAAAACGATCCGCGATTTCAGGGAGATTGTAGGACGGAAGAAGGTTCGGACCAATCTACCGGCAATCCAGCTAAAAGTCGTCGACTCCAAGTACCGTATCCCTCGCGACGTAATCGTTACACTCAAGAAGAGTGGTTGCCTCATCCACCTAAACACCGAACGCCTCTATTTCCATTAACCCGCGAGAAAGAAATTAAAACACACAAAGAGAGTGTAAACCTCGAAACGCGGAACTTGAGGAATCGGTGTGAGAGTCCTGTGCAATTTCATCCGTAACGTTTACACGAAGGTCGTCGACACTTCTCCACCCGTAACGACGAGTTTTTGTCTACGCGGCGTCACAGCTGATAGAAGAGCGAATTCGATCTTACGCTGGGAACAACCATCGTGGGTTACAGCTTCGAAGCGTGTAAGGTTATCCGTTTCTTCGAGCAAACTAAGCCTTTCCGTTTGCGGGTATAAATTATCATCGTTCGAACCTGCGTTCAACTCTTCCGTACCTGACAGCCAACATGCGTGTACAACTAGTTTTTAAGTCGATAATAATATATATGTATATGTATATATATATATATTCGAACACGTGTATTATGCGTGTTACGCCTGTGAGGTTTTCTCTCGCAAAAAATCACCAACCTCTTCTCGCGTAGTACGTGCACTCGCAAAGCTCTGCAATGATTTATTCTAATATATTTTACGCCCAGTTCGCGCCTGCTTCGACAGATACGCGCAAAATCGTTTCATAAATATTCTTAAACGGACGAGTAGTCATTGTACAATACGATAAATATCTGTATTTTCATCCGACAAAGACACACCTATATATATATATCACGTGCATAATCTTTACTTCTCGAGTATTGGATCAATAATTCCCCACTAATCTACGTCGAAAGTTATTTCAATCTTTTCATTCTTCTTTCATAGTGCACGTTCGCACCCTGTCGCGATATCTGTTCCAATTATTTATTTCGATAAAGTATGCATAATAATCACAAATTGTATTTATTCGAACGACACGTAACATTCTTCCTCTTTCCTGCTCTCGACAAAAATTAGCACCTGTCTCTCCGAGATACACTTTGGCCAATTTTTTAAACCGCAAAGATAAAAAAAAAAAAAAGAAAAAAAATGATCAAACAGGGGAAACTCGAGCGTAAACCATGCTTAAATTCCAAGCCCCGAAAGGGTTGCAAAGAAGGTGTACCGGAACGATCAACGAAGGGAAATCACCCCACTGACCGACGCGAGGTTATCGCGGTTCCCTTAAGCAGCCCGATTTCCCTCGCGGATTTCCACAGGAACTTTTTCGAGAGGAAAGAGTCGAATCGATCCATGTTAATAATCGTCGAGTGCTACGCAAGCACCGTGTCCCCAGTCACGTAATCACTGTACTTAAGGGGAGTGCTCGCTCCACCCGTGACCGGGTTCCCACAACCTCGTCGTCATTAAACGACCGGGCGAATCACGTCGGTCTCCTGGTCCCATGCCATCGACCGTTTTGGCAGGTGGCGCGTTCACGGATTTCCCATAAAACCGCGGACCAGATCGGGGCTTTAATTAAGCCCGTCCACGCGAAATTCCCGTACCGTCGACAGGAAACTCCGATCGGTCTCGGCTGATCAATACACCCGCTACGCTCGGCGACATTAATTATTTAACGTTCGGCTCGACCAATGGCGATTTTTCACCGGTACCCGAATATATTTTCGCGCTGGAATTTTCTTCAAATTTCACGTTTCTTTCCAGATGAGCTGCAGCGCGAGCTCCGACTCGGTTCTTGGAGGATGTTTGTATTTTTAATATCCTTTACTCCGTTTTAAAATTGTAGTAATTTTTCAACGGTTCGGAGTGAAATATGGTAATTTTCTTGGAAACGTTGACAGTTTTTCCGATGTTTTCGATTCGGGTTTGTATAATTTTTCGTTTCGGAGCATTCGGTGCATTGTAATTATGTTAATCGCGGGATATTTTTGATAGCTCGTGCGCAGCAGTTCGTACCTTTGTCGTCGCTGTTGCGCGGTTTCGAAATAATGTGTCGTAAAATTTTAAGGCGTCCAATTTTTTCTCCCCTCTGCACCGCATTATTCGACTCTTCTTTTCCTATTTACGTATTTAGAAATACGTGCTAGTTTTTTGTCAAGTTTGTATAAATAGCTGTAGCATGTGTATAAAAACTTCTCGATAAAATAGCTGACGTTACAATACGGTCGTAAATCCAACTATAAATACGCGTCCAGAAAACTGTAACATTCTTGGAATATTCGAAGCGGATATACGGGCCAAAAGCAAGGGAAAAAGTTAGAGTATCTCGCGTAAGAGTTGTGCCCTACGAATTATCGTATATTATATATCTGCGATAAAAATAATACGAAGGAACGTTCTCGAAGCGTGAAAATATTTTTCTAAACCGATTGTCGTCCACGATACGCGAAAATAAGACCAAATGCTTCCTCCCGTGATTTTTGAATAATTTGAGGAAGAAAGGGTTAAGATTGCCTCGTGGAGGAGCGGAGGAGAAAAGAAGCGATCACGTGTCGTTCCATCGACAAGCCGAAGGTGGTGAAACACGACTTCCTCCTCGTTCACGAAGTTCAACTTGGTTGCTCGAGGCTCGCGACGTTGGGTCCGTGTAACAAATCGACCTTTTAATCACGAGTGGCTCGCTGCCCGCGGTCGTTTCGCCTAATGGGGCCCTCTTGTTTAGGAGCTGCTCGCGGTGGGCTCTCTACAGGCCAGTTTCATCCTGGGCCCGTCGATTCGACGTTTTGTTTAAACCCCGAGCCACCCATTAGTCAACGTTCGCATCGGGGAACAGTGATACCGTGCACCTTTACATCGGAGGATCGCTTTCGACGATCGAGACACGGACACTCGAACCGTTTCAACGAGACCGAAGGGACGAAGGGCGCTTGAAATCTGAGCGGAAGTGTGTTTGGTCATTGAGAGACGTCTGGATGTAGAAATTGGGAGTAATTTCAGGGAGCATCGTGGAGGGGTTCGAAGAGCTCCGAAATTTGTTCGAACGTGTAACGATTTCGGAAAGTTCCTACAGAGGGGCGCGTAAACTCACGGAACTCGTTTCGTTTCGGGATCGTTCGAATTCTCCCAATCGTCGGAAGGAATTTTACAACGATCCCTCGTATTGAACGATGTATCGAAAATGTAGCTTTCTCCGCACCGTGAGCAAACGTGAACATATTTATCTAACGTATCGACCGAAGGTGGCTTCTTTCGAGCAACGCGATTGAAAATTAAATTAGCGATCACCTTTTCTCCTCTTTCGTTGATACTGGGGCGAGTAAGGGTAATATAAACATTGGTCTCTAGATTCAATCGCGAACTTCCAAAAGAAACTAAAAAAAAAAAAAAAAGAAACTTGTACACATAAAGACTACCCAATTAAACTTTCCCTCTTATTTTCTTCTATACCACCACTCGCAGTGTTCCATTATTTCGATAACATTCATCGATTCCAACACTTTTCCTCTCGGAAAAACAGAATCCGTTTCAAACGTTCCTACACCGAACAACTTCCGATCGTTCGCAACCTGTCCAAGTTCACCGCAACTCCTGATCATCGAACTCGAACCGAACGAAACTCGAGACGATTCTTAAACGAACGAAACATTTCCCTCCGGGAACGACGTTTCGCGTGTAAATGAACGTATCCGCGCGGTCGAGCGAAACGACGCGGGGCGTCGCGTGATTTTTTTTCCATCGTTCTGGCGAACCAGGGGCGTCCCTAATGACGACCCTGGCCGAAGTCAACGAGCCGGTACGTTTCATCAGCGGGTAATCAGTGCGAGCCGGCACTGTCCGGCACGTCGTCGGTCGCCTAGGTTCCGCACCCTTCCGGTTCCGGTGTTCCGGTAGGCTTGACCTCTCTCTCTCCGCAGGGGAACCCCGGTTTCCGGTTTTCAGGTGGGATACACGCTCAGCCGAGCGCCGTTGCGTTTCGGATCCGTGGATCCATGGATCCTCCTTCCTCCGCCTATCTCTGTCACCCGTTTCCCGTCTCTTGCCCCCGTACGTGGCTCGCCCCTGCGATCGATCGACCCTCGGATTTGTTTTCGTTGCTACTTCCGGCGTGCGAGCCACGCAATTCGCGATCAGCTGCCCATCGTCGCCGTTTGCACTCGGATATTTCCCCGTGCTCGTTCTTTATTATACCACCGAGTACAGACCACCCAGTGAGGAAGAAACGAGCGAAATGGAGCACGAGAGAACTTAAGAATAAAACGAGGTTAAGGGTACACGCCTTTATCATCTGAAGCAACCACTGAAAAAAGTCCGTTGTTTTGTCACAGGGTTGGGCTGGCTTTTAATTGAGGTTAGGCTTCAAGAACACCATTTTGTTACGTACACTTCTGCCCCGTGTTTTGTTCCTTCGTATAAATAAACGAGGAATCTTCGTTGCGGAACTCGTCACGCGTTGGTGTTACGATTTACTCGTTTTTTACGATCTTCGCGCGGTGATCTGGCCTCGCGAATGCGAATCGTCTTCCTCGTGGATGTCATCCTCCTTATTGGCTTCGAGGAGAAGTTCGAAAGTCATTTGTCGAATAATTAAACGTAAGAGTATGCGAAACAGTAGAGTATAAAACGAGGAAAACGTTCGTATAAAACTCTACATTGTTGCGCGATTAAGGAAGAAAGAGTATCTTACGATCGTCCTTCTCGATATACGTATATATTATGGGAAATACGACAGTTTTGTGTAAAAATGGTTAGTAAAACGAATACACTCGTTAAATTTCTTCCTCGTTGATTATAAACTCAACGAACGATAAACAATTACTTTGATGCAAAAAGAAATACAACTTGTACGAGATTCGGAGAATTACATCCGTCGTTGTAATTCTAATCGCGGCAAACAACGTCGGTTGATATCGTCGTAATATTTTTCCACAGGCAGAGCCGAGATCTCGATCTAAACGCGAAACGTCGTCGTTTAATTGTCGCGATTTATCGAGATTCCGCGAAAATCCCTGCTCGACGCGTCTCGATTGTTTCCCCCGGGGTCCCGATCATTTTTATTGCTTCACGGTCTCACGCGACAATGGGGGGCGCGTGTTTTTTTTTTTCCTTTTTTTTTCTTCTTTTTTTTAGGCTCGGTCCGATGGGAAAAAGCGATCGGGACCGGAAGTGGAAGTGGAAGTGGAAATTGAGGCAATGAGAGCGTTGCACGACTGCGGTTCTTATCGAGATATCGCCGGTTTCTCGTTTCCGCAATTTCCTATCTGCCCTGGCTCCGCGCGCCCGCCAATAAAAATGTATTTCGACCGTCCCCGCGACGTCTGCCCGCGCACCGCACACAGTTCCCACACCACGAGAACCATTTTTACCCACGGTGTATTTTTTCCACCGGGAAAATGCATTCCTTTCCGAATTCTCACCGCGACTGAACCATTCGCGCGCCGTTACGTCGTAATATCGCTAACCATTTTCACGAACGACGTATCCGTACTCCAAAAACCTTACCAATCGGATACACACGATCCGCCTCGATACGAATAATTCAAAGCTCGCAATATCGGCGGTTCAAGCGACACGATTTTCGAACAGTTCAAGAATTTGAAAAATGGGAACATTCGACGGACATTTCCACTCGATCGCATCGAGTAATTGTATCATTTTGAAAACAATCGGAGTGTAAAGTTACGTTCGGAGATACGGGAAACTGTTGTTACTCGTTATATTCTGAATCGATGAAATCTTCCAACATCACGGGAAAAAACCACGAGTCCAAACTGAGTTTCAATTTGTTCAAATATCGCGAACGAAGATTCTGTTACTCGATCGTAACTTTTCCCATTTTTAAGGAGATTCTGATCGACGTTAGAATCGCGCGATGCAAAAGTCTCTCCGGGTTCGAGAAGACCCAGACACGATAGAACGATGGTCGAACGTGCGCGAATCGATCCTGCGTCGAATCCTCGGAGAGACGCAAGCGTTCCGTAACGGCGTCGAAGGGAAATTTAACAATCCTGTTTTTCACGGTTGCTGCAGCCGGCGGCAAATTAACGATCATTAATCCGATCCAAATCATAGTGGTCGCGGCGTACAGTTACGCGAATTAAGTCGTTCCGCGAGCAACAATGTTGAGAGGCAGGATCGCAGTTCCGCGTTCCCTGTGATTAAGAACCAAGGCGAACAGTAATTTTCTACGCGATCTGCAAACCGTTTTCCCGGTCGTCAGGTTGAAGAAACTTTTCTTCGAAACGAAATCACGCAGCCGAGGAATTAGGCTGCGTCCTATCTGATCCCGTACAGCGAGAAAATCGTTCGTTGATTCGATTACGAGAAAGATGGAAGGATTAAAAAAAAAAAGAAAGTAAATAATAAATTAAATAATCCTCGTTTCTTATTAATTTGTCACCGTACAACGTTCGATCGAAACGTAGCCTTGCAAGAACGCTTCCGAGCGACGTTCAAAATTCTTTTCACCGATCATAAAAATATCTCTCGACGCTATCCTTCGTCGTTGGTTCATTAAATAGACATTTCCGAGCAGAGATAAAATTAGTCTCTTCGAAAAACTCCGATAGCCAATTTCATCCGGAAGCCTGGCTGCTGCCTAGTTTCCCTGCTACAACTCCACGCGTTCTCCGGAGAGTTCAACGCCCGCGAGGCGAAGATGCTACGAATCCTATCCGAGAATCGTTCTCCGTAATTTTCCATCTGGAAGCTCTGGCAAGCATCGCGCGAAATCGTGCCCTCCCCTGTGAAATAATACTCGCGCGAGCATCTGCGCGAGCTCGAACGTTCGAAACCTGGTTTTTAAGCTCGACCTTCGCGCGTTTCGCGATCGTCCTTCGTAGAGATTCGATCGAAGAAACGTGGCGCAGGGCACGTCGCGGCGCAACAATCGTCCTTTCGATCGAGGGAGATGCGCGCCGAGACGCGCTCGAGCGACGAAACAGCGTAGAGGGTGAAGCGGGGCGAGAGTCGAGGACCAGCGACGAAGGTACGAGGTAGGGGGAGGGGGAGAGAAATTCACCCTTGCGGCAACATTGCGAGAGAGCACACCTGGCCGGAGCCGTGCAGCTGCAGCTACGGTCCCCTCCACGCCCCGCGTCCCTCCCGGCCAGGGGATGAAAAGGGGAGGGAAAAACGAGCGCACCGGAGGGTCGTTGCGGGGCATCATCGGGTTCCAGTGGCCCGCTCGAAGGGGGGAGGGTGGTCTGGATGCTGAGATTTCAGTTACGCATTTGCTCGCCAACGATTTCCAGACTCCATCGAGCCAGCAAAAATGAAACGGCTACATTGTTTTCGGCCTCGCCGGCGACCTTTTATTTATTTATTTGTTTGTTTGTTCGTTTGTTTGTTTAGCCCGATAACGGCCGAAGCCAGCACACTTTTCCACGAGTACCCGCAATAACGGAGAATTAACAGAAACGGATACGCTTTACAATTTTATACGATTCTAATCCGAGAAATATGCTTCGTGTGTGAAACGAATTCCATTCAAGTTTTCGTTCAGCGAGGACGATACGGGGTTCGTTTAACTTCTTTGCGAGAAGTTTCATACGTTTTGGAATTTTTTGGGGGAATTTTAATAAATTTTTCACCACGGAGATACGTATCGGGGAAAATTTTAGCGACCTCGAAGAATGTTTTCTATGCCGATATTTTAAGAGTAGAAATTTAATAGGACACGGTCAGGTATCTACGCGAGATTACGCGTATTATTCGGTGGTATGTGTTGGAATTTAATATATTGTACAATGTATCGGGTTTTTCGGGAAATAGAGAATGTTTTCCAAAATGGAGAATGTATAATTTAGTAAAATGTTTATACATTCTAAAAAAACGAAACGACTTTCCGAACAACGTAATATTATTGGCAGAGTGCACAGAAGCGAAGAAGAAATTCAAACTATTCGCATAATTATTGGCGAAGGCAAGAATACGATTAATCGAACCGTACGTCTCGTACATTCGTGCGCGAAGAAGAGAATTTTTCTTAAAATGGTGATCTCAAAAAAGAAAGGATATCAAGAATGTTTAATATCGGAGCTGGTACGTATTTTACGCGATGCAAATCTTGGAAATTTATCCTGCGAAACCAGATACTAGAAGCGTATTCTAAACGAGGTCTAACCAACGTTCCGTACGTTTAACTTAACGATATTCGTAATATCGAACGAACAACATTACATAATCGCATGCCGTAGGAAACCATCCGTGGAAGACTCGAATAAGAATAGAAACAGGGAGAAACGTAGATAAATTATAAATATTCATCTACGATGAAAAAAAAATTCGTTAATAGGGAACTCCAAAATAGTACGACCAATTAAATCTATATATTCACTGTCAACGAATATTTACATCCACGGTATATACAAAAAGTTCGTTTACCCACGGTCTAGTCCCCCTTCGTCCACCTAAATTTGTGCAACGAAACATTTCGACGATACGGTCGAAATTGCTCTAAATATGAAAATAACTCGAGAGAAACGACCAATCTAGTTTCACGTGAATTTAAAACTCGACTCGTTGAATTCTTCGTCGAAAGATTTTCGTTCGACTCGGTTCGGATACTTCAATTCGGAGCGTACCTGAAGCATCTGGGAAAGGTGACGTTCGGTGATGTTTCAACGCGGAATTGGAACGATCGAACGCGATCGAACGACACCGCTCGCGGAGTCTCGCACGCGTAAACGGAGTTGGTTCTGTCCGATCGCGTCCCTCTTAATCGATGTAAACGCTCTCGATCCCTCGCGTCTCCTGCGTATCCTCGGACAACGACGAGCACGCACCGTGCAGGTGGATTTATTCAAATGCCGATCAATTCAGAAGGATGGCACTCATCGACACGACGGTACCGGCACTTCTGTCTCTCTTCCGCCCCTCCTTTGTCATCCGCGTTACGATCCTTTTGTGCGGCCGCCTCAGAAGGGGCGGCACGGAACAATGACCGTGATATACGATTCGAGAATTTGTTTATAAATGCCGACGCGTCGTCTTTACGAAGATATCCGTCTCTGTGAAACCCACCGGAGTGGATCTCTCGTGGAGTCGACCGACGACGACGACAACCCCCTGTTTCGGGGTGGACAGGTTGATCGCGTTATCTTGGTTGCACGGGGGTCGTTAAGGCGTCGACAACGTGGCTTCGATACCAGATGCAAATCGGTAATGGACACGGTGGACCGTTTGATACGAACAGGGATGCGGTTTGGTTAAAAAGCTATCGTCGATAACAACACGGTGGACTTACAAAGCCAAATCGAGGGATATTTACCGATTACGATCTCGACGAGTTTTTCGGGCGCTTTGTACGCGCTACGGTATTGCAATCTTCTATCCCGATCTCATGGCTTTGCTTTTAAATTGCTTCTTAATTCTTAAATTGTGCGACCAAATATTGTATTCTTCCTCGTAATTTGAATTGGGATTGTTTCGCGTTCGTGACTCTTCGATTTGCTAAATCGTTTCTCTTTTTTACCTTATACGTTTGTACGTGTTTTGAAACGGTGTAACGAAAACGTTACGTTATCGTCGATGTATGGATATCTGCACGGTTCGAAGAAGTAGTTACATCTAAACTTCAGCTCGAATTGTTCACGCGTTGGTTGAACTATGCTCGTAAAGACCACTTTTTAGGTATTCATCGAATATGACGAGCAACGTGCACCACACGTTTTATCGATTGAATTCGAACGGTCTAGATGAAGCATGAAATTCGATTAACTTCGATAAAGGATCGCACGCGTCGTACCCCTTGGCGATTTTTAACAAAAAGGTAAAGTCAGTTACAGTTTCACCGGCTCGTAACGATGTTAAATTAAGCGTTTTCTGTGTTAATCTGTGATTCATTACCTTTCAAAAGTATTGTAATTTTAGAGTACAATGCTAGCGTCTACAAATATGGTCCAACCACGATAATTATTAAACAGCAGGGTGTACCTATTTTTTTGTAGAGTTTGTCAAAGTCGAGTCAAGGTCACTTTGCGTTATTCGAACGAAACACCATATTTTTATATCAGCTCCGCGAGCAAAGAAAAGGAAAACAAATTCAGTGGACTGTTTCGAAGCGATCTTGAAACGGTCGAAACGTACACGAAGCATCGGTTTCAATATGTTCGAGTCGTTGAAATGTTTATTTCTCGAAAAGTTATCTTACCTCTGGAATAACCGCGCATCGCGTTCTCCTTTATCAAATTCAACGAACAAATTGCGCATAATAGGAATTTTCTTGCGTTCGTTTTTAAACGAAGAATATTAACTATTTTGTACGAACGAACACCGACGACGTCTCGGACGACCGAACATAAAGAGCTGATGGACGTCTTGCACTTTGGACAGGTGCGACCTTGTTTATATATGCACTCCATTGTGTTAAACGTTTGCACAGGGAAACACGCAAAAACACACAAAGTGACCCGATACTGAGTACACAAGATTTGGTTTGCAAGTGTCTACTAACTCGCGAAGAAAAACGTTTCGCAGTGATCAGCCATTTATTGGAACGTTCTCGCAAAATCTTACGTATCTTTTCTAATTTCGATCGTATCAAATTTGTAGAATCAAGCACAATGGTTCTTCTACAATCTTACGAAAGACACGAAAAATTCTAATACTCGACCCCTCTTTGGTAATCGACTCTTTCCACTATCAGAGAAAAGCTGTAGAAACGAGCGAGCAATATCGAAAGCTTCGAAGAACAATCTATTTGTCTCTCGAGAATACCATAAACAACACTGGTACTCCAAAAGAAAATAATAAATTAAAAATAATCGAAGATACGATCAGGTGTTCTTGAGGAAACTTATCGAGGTTAGTTAGCCCTGCAGAAAGTTTGATTCACGACAGATCGGGATGAGAAACTTTTTCTTTCCAAGCTTTCCTCGACAGAGTCGCAACTATTGCCACCGAGATCGCTATCTTCGCCTCGATCGGATCAGATCGATTAAATATCCCTCGTGACCACCTCCACCGACAACGAAATCACAAGCTCGGTAAAGACGCGTGTATTATTATTCAAACGGTCTCAAGAACCATCCACGATCTTCGTCCAGCCAATTATCAGCGTAGAGTGGGAAACGCGGGGGATGAAAAATGTTTACCGGCCGGTTGCCGCGTCGAGGGGGTCTGCCGGCATTAGTCCAGAGACAAAGGAGCAGCAATTACAAAAGAAGAAGTGTGTCCGCCTCGAGGAAGAAGATCCGGAAGCCTAAGTTTATTTACATCACAGTGCCACGGCCGGTCTCTCGTTCCTTTTGTCGACCGCGGCGCCGGTAATGCATATTAATAGAAAATAATCCCCGTAAGGGGGTTGCGGGTGGCCACGTAACGCAACCAAGTACTCGGAGGAAGCTCGGAGGAAGCTCCGAGGAGGACCTTCTGCAGATACAACGTCGCGGTCCCGCAGTCGGACGCAAATTCCTCGCCAATTCCGTCTTACGGGAATAAATATTCATGGGGGAGACAAGGCCCACCGGAACTGAATTTTTATCGGGGCTTTCCGCGGGGAAAAATTCTACCGATTTCATATTCTTAATTCTAACTACCGATTCCGTATTCTTGGGTTCGCGAAATATTTTTGGAAGAGGACTCTCCTCGACAATTTTTATTTCGGTAGAAATGCGATACATTTGATTAACGCTGAACGATCGTCTCGAGGGGGAAGAAAATTACGGAAAGCAATTAGGACCTCGCCGATTCCCTTTCAGGGAATAAATATACACGCAGGATTTGAAATTTTATTTTTATCGGAGTTTATATAGTACAGGGAAACATCGTCGCGAAAGTTTGCGAAATGTTTTCGGAAGAAGGTCTCCATTTTCGATTTCGACCTTCGAAAATTAACAATTTTTATTTCGTTAGAAATACAACACATTTGATTAACGCTAAACGATCATCTCGAGGGGGAAGAAAATACCGAAAACAATTAGGACATCGCCGATTCCCTTTCAGGGGATAAATATTCACAGGGGCTTTGAAATTTCATTTTTATCAGGGTTTTTACAGTACAGCGAAACATCGTCGCGAAATGTTTTCGAAAGAAAGGAAGCTCCATTTTCGATTTCGACGTTCGAAGACGAACAATTTTCATTCCGTTCGAAATACAACACAGTTGATTAACACTGAAACCGAACGATCATCTCGAGGGGGAAGAAAATTACGAAAAACAATTAGGACCTCGCCGATTCCCTGTCAGGGGATAAATACACACATGGGCTTTAAAATTTCATTTTCATCGGGGTTTTTACAGTACAGGGAAGCATCGTGGCGAAATGTTTTCGAAAGAATGGAAACTCTCGATTTGTTCACGGTAAGATCACGCGACGAGGAACGTATAATTTGTTACCAAATACGAAGCTATCGCCTCGGGAACGGTTATTGTCTCGTAGGACGAAACGAAGAAATTTGCGAAAAAAAATTAGGTCGCCCCGGGAAGACGAGACGCAGCGGAGCCGGTGAATGAAAGGGACTGGTAAATCCTGGAAGCATGAACGGGAAAATCGCTGAGCCAGCTACACCTCTTCGTGGCTACGAGAGCCTCGATCGCCGCCAGAAGAAATCCTACATCCGAGAATTTCAGCCAGAGAAGCAACTTTCCTTTTTTTTTTTCTCCTCTCCTTCTACCATCGGTGGGATTATCTTCCCACGGGACTTTGGACCGGGAACAATTACCGGGCTCTCGAAAATCCACTGCGAAAGAGTTTCCCGGCCGGTCGAAAAGGAAGGAAGGAAGGAAGGGAAATTCGAAGAAAGCGTCGTCGTTGGCTCGGTATCGTTCGGCCCCCCTCGTTTAAAAGATTCGTTAAAATTAGTAATATCGACTTTATTGCGCCGCGCACCGCGATTAATCGGGGATTTAACGTCGATTGTTATTGGAACACCGTATCGATACCGGTGAAGTACCGGTTTTACATCGAACCGTTTCGGTATCCACGCCGAAAGTATCGATCGATCGTTGCAATTTTCGATACGGTCTCGCGTGTAAGATACGAAGCGAGTAGACGTCGAGGACACCGATGTCGGTGAACCTATCGAAAATACGAAAGAACGAATACTGCATCGAGTAATTATTTTCATCGATCATATTTCGCGACTACTCGAATTCGTGTCCGCTTTCACCGTTCATTTTCTAATACCGAGTCTCGTTCGTTCGCGAGCCAAGGAAACGGAGAACGAGCCGGCCGAGAACGAGGTGGAATTAATTTTAACGAACGATGAGGTTGAAGAGGTCAACACGAGGGTGATATCTCGTTGGCACGTGGAGCTAAACAATAGAATGTAGGTTGCGAATACGAAGGCGAGAATTTCGACCCGGGTCGCGTAAAAATCGTCTCGGGTCGTCGGGGCTCGTATCGAGTTATCAAACCACGGTGTACGCGACGGTAGGAATTATTCTTTCGCTTATTATTGTTAGTCGTTTTCTCTCGCTCGCTTTCTTTACACCCGCGAAGGTGTAAGCCGCTGCGACCTTTCCACCGCGATACGAACCGTCGTCGTCGTGTATCCAGCAGCGTTCTATAGAGAATCCATTGTGCCAAGAAACGTCCTGTTACGTGCCACGTATCCGATATAACAGCTCTCCGAATTTTCTTTAGTTGAGTGCGCTACGTTCAACTTCTTTAATTGTTTAATCGTCGATCGCGGTTCAATAACTGTTCGTCGAGATCGCGATCGATCCAATAACGATCTCTTCGCACTTCCTACCTGTTCCTCGTTTCGTTCGTTGATTCGAGATACTCGTCGACATTTGTCGCCCAGGTTCTTCGCATTTAACGATATATCGCGATATTTCTCGTTTCGGTGTATCTGACGTTATTACCGTGGGGAGGTTGCGCACTCGTGAACGGAAAATGGGGATAGTAACTGATTTCTGAAAGAAGCTGGTGATCTGGAACGAGAATCTGGTCACGGTGAGCGGTATTAAATATACCAGGGGGAATATCTAAGCGCCCCCGGGAGGACTATTTAGTTTCGATATTGATAATTCTCGATGGGACGATGCGTATTAAATTCGTCGATAATGCGTTTCAATCTACGCGTTAAATCAAACGTAATCGATCTATCCGAACGAAGGAAAGTACGACGAGAGTTCGCAATTAACGAAAGTTCGACAACTCCGAGCTAAAAGGAGAATCGTTCCCGAGTGATAAACGTACAAACGGAAAACCCGAAAGACGGGCAAAATATTATTCGAGTGACAGATATCGAATGAAAGCAACGCGGAAACATTTATCCGATCGAACGGTCTTTGTATTCCGTAATCCAAATTTCGATAACGGGCACAAAATTGTGTATCTAAATAGAAATTTTATTACATTAACCGTTCCTGTTTCATCGCGCCGATTTTCTTTCGTCCCGACGTATGCAAGTTCAATCGTTCGCATTGGTACTTATTCTCGCGCACTTATTCCCCGTTTCTTTGCATTGTATATTTTCCTCGAAAGTATTCTCATCCGGTTGATTTTGTACCCTCTCTTCTCCTCGAAGTATCGAAATTCCGTTCGCTGAAAAAATGTTCATTACATTTTGTACATCCGCGTTCGATCGTTTCTCTTCTCGTTCGAGATATCCGTTTCCAAGGCGAAGTAGACGCGATTCGCGTTTCGAACGACGTCGTATCCAGGAAAGACGGAGGTAGTTTTCTCGCGGCTGTCACCGCGACGTTGTCTCGCGCACGGCTTCGGTCGTCCGAGTGCGAAACAGCTCTGTTCAAATATTAACACGGGAAACAGAGGAGATTCCCAGACCTTGCTTGGTTTCGTAACACCGGTAGCCGAGTTTACACGGTTACCCGGAGGTTATCCGTGGCTCCGGTGTTTGCCGACACCTCGGCGTATAGCGTGTAACTTACAACCGGCGCCCACGCGTTCGCCGTGCCGAGCCGCGCGTTACATCGAGAAACGGTTGGGCGTCGTCGTCGTCCTCGTCGTCGTCGTCGTCGATTCGATATTCGGCGTCCGCGTCGCGCCGTGGAGAAACTCCACGTTGCAACGAACTTTAATGCCACGCCGGTAATCTGGCAGATTTGTGTTGCGGTTGCGCGCCCGCGCCCTCGGCTGTGAATATTGTAAAAATCCACCGCCGGAACTCGAGGAGGGTTCGCGTTGGGGGGTCTCGTGCCTCGAAAGCGTTGATATTCGACGAGATGTTAATTGTAAACGAGTTTACGAACACGGTGAGCTCGACCGGCGAAAATCACGAATTTCGCTTTGGTAACAGTTTCGCGAGCGAAGCTGAAACTCGAGATTGAATCTCGAACGTCCCGAAGTGTCGCTCGGAGATCTCCGAGGACGATAATAATCATTCTACTTGTCTTACGTGCCGGACAATGTTTATTTAGGCTCTCGTTTAGTACCAATAAAGCCGTGAATCGTGAACACCGTTTTCTGTCGTGTAAACTCGGGGATCTCGTCGGCCCTAGACACCGTGGACCAGTTCAGCCGGATGGCGCGGACTCGATTTTCTCGGGATTTAATAACGAGGCGTGGTTCAATTTGTACGCGAGGCGAGTTATCGCGTCGAGAGTACGGTTGTTTCTCAATATTCTAGGGACAGAGTCGTACGACCAGAAGAGGATCGCTTAAATCGACTCTAATATTTGAATCGCAACGTAACATTCTTTCTGGACGAATTGAAGAGAATATTGGTACTCGGTTCCTACAGAAAAATTTTCATAAATTGCTATTATATATATCGGTATTTAACCACGGTACGCGATCATTCTTGTACATGCAAAGAAATAAATAATACACAGAAGAATATTCCAAACGAAGTTCGACCGAACACTCGTACGAAGATCGAAAGCAACGCGCACCCAAAAATGGAGTATACCCGTAATACGTTTCAAACTCTCAAGACTCAATCGAACCTCGATATAAGCTTATCAAGGTACCCCTTTAACAATATTCCCTTCATTGTTTCCAAACGACTCGTATTGCACAATCTACGTTCTACTTAAAATATCCCCGAAGAGTGTCAGGAAAATGGCCGTGAGTTGAAAAGAAAGAAGCGCGATCCCAGCGAAAACTGAGTTCTTAGAACCGAGGAAAGTATCCCGAATTACCGAACGAACGTCGCTAACCTTGGAACGTTCCGAGTCGACTGGTTCGAACGTGTTAAAATCGAACGTCTCCGAAGTCGAACGATAAAAAAGAAACGGAAGAGAAATAACGTCGAGCCGGTCGCAAAATCCAGAACAGACTCCGAGACGCCGCGAAGGATCGAGAGCCACTGAGGGCAAAGTCAGGTACGCGTTCGAATCCTGGAAAGAATCACCGCTCCACCGACGCGTACCGAACAAGGATCGGCAGACAGTTGGGCGCCCGAAAGCTTGTACCGGGAAGGTCCTGGCGCGAGGAGAGCTCAGGTAGCCGTGTCCCTGGCTTCGTTCCTGGTCCCCTCCTGCGTGGACCTTCGCAGTTAGAACCGCCGGGGGGAGCATCGGGGGCGCCTCTCCCCCTCTCATCTATCCTCGAACACCCTGATCTCTTCCTCCCCTCTGCCACGGCAACGAGCGCACCTGGTCGCAGCCTGATCCTGGTCAGGGTACGCAGGATGCTCGGACCCGATTCTCCCTTTCGCTCGCTGATTTTCCGCTCGTCTCGTATCGTGTTCTCGCGTTTTCCCTCGCGTTGCTCGCAATTCGGTGAATTTCCACGGCCACCCTCTCGAGTTATCCATCGACGATCGATGTTCGCGATTTCTTTCGTTCTTTCAACGGAAACGGTGATTTTAAATTGTTTCGAAAGTTCGCGAAAACACCGAATCGAGAACGTATCGGTCGATCGGTAGCTCGACTCTTTCGCGAATTTTTAAGGACTCTCGCGATCCTGGTCTTCGGTCGATCGTCTCGGAGAGGATTTTACCGAACAGGCACGTATCGTCGGGTCGAGTTCATTCGTACGACGCGATGGCCGACGCATCTCACCGGGCGTCGCGCTGCCTGTGTGCCCGGTAACCTGAAATTGGTAATCATACACCGGGATAAACCGAGAGAACCGGCAGCCTCGTTTTCGAGCGGGTGGCGCGCCGAGACGCTAGGGGAGGTCGCGAGCGAGAAAGAGAAAGGGGGAGGGATGTGGTGGTTTCTCGTTACAGAGCTTCCTGTATGGAAATCACAGAATGCCAGTTTGCCCCCCCCCCCCTAACCCCTATCCCCGTTCCTCTTCTTCTCTGGCACGAGGCATCGCGTCTGGGCACGATGATCTCGGATTTAAATCAAATCTAGCCTATATAACCGTCTCTTCCCCTCTCTCTATTCTCGTACGGTCGATGTCGTCTTCCGGAACGAGGCACGAGTCGATCGATAAACACGGTAATCGATTTTCGGCTGCTCGACAACAGCCGCGCGACTTGTTGCGTCGCGAACGATCGACGAGATCGAGGATCGATTTCGTACGCAAATTTCGCCAATTTCGTCCGGTAGAAATTTCGAGCCACGAATCGATTTACCAGAACGAAATACGATTAAATTTGCATTTGCCGCAAGACGCGTTTCGAAAGAGATGTCTCGATCGTGTTTTTTTAATTAAAAAAAATTTCTTTCCCAGCCCCTCGTTAAACGCTAGGAACTGCTCTGTTCTCTTTGGAAAACAGTGCTCCGATCGGTAACCGATCGAGTGATTTCAACGTCGCGATGTTTTGCAATATCGATGGAACAAAAAAATACAAAAATAGAGAGAGTGCCTCGAGACCTCGGTCGAAATGGCGATCGCGCGCGCGCGCGAATCTGTGCTCGAAAACTCGAATTAATTAACGACGAAACGTTCTCGGTTTCGAACGATCGCAAAATCGGATCGAATGTTTACGCGCAGGCGCGCAAGCGGCCGAAAGAGGAAACTTTGTTTCGATTCACGAGCCACGGGGGTCCGGTGGAGCTGAAACTCGTCTGCAGGTCGTCTACGGCGAACAATTACTTTCCACTTGTCATGCTAATCGTACGTGCGTGAGCACCGGCGAATTCCACTTTGTGCGTGACGGGATTTTTTTTTTCACCCCGCTTACCACGCGACGTATCGCTGGTATCGCTGGTATCGCTCGCAGAGGTAACCCAACGAAGAACCTTCCACGCGGGTTTAAAATTCGAATCACGAGTGCCGCGTTGCCAGTGCTTGCTCTCTTTTTGTTTTTCAACCGAATTCGACTCGACGGCATCTAGCCAATTCTACTCGCTCCGTTCGATCGCGCTTCGACGATTGATCGTTGAAAATACGTAGCCGCGTACGTGGATCAAAACTGACCGGCTTTGAGCAAAAGCTACTTGTGAATTTTGTTGGTTTTCGGTAATTGAAACGTTTCGCGGTGAATGGGACGCAAAAATTTTCACGGTACAAAGAGAATCGTGTGCAGTTCGGGACGAATCGAAGTGGAATGAAAGGGCCAGGGATCGGTGTATGGACTTCGACCCTTTGAGGACCGGACATTTTGTTGCGCGAACGTCCAAGTAACGCGTATCTACGAAATTACTTTAACCGATGTACAAATTTTATTTCGCTCGAAAGGCCCGTTAGCGTTGTTACTCCGTGGCCAGGGACTTTTACCGAAATGTACCGCGCTGCGATGTTCGAAACAACGCAAAGACTGGACGAGTACTTGTATTTACATTGGTCGTCTGAAAAACTTTTTCCATTACCTAAAAGGACCTAGAAATAGGCTCGAAATAATTCGATCGCATTCAATGGTTACCGTTTTGACGAGTTTCTATTGCGGTAGTAACTCGATGGAGAAGTACTCGTTAGAAATTCCAATAGTGGAATTAGACCCCGCGGTATTTAAACAATTTAAAAGTTTCGTCCTCCAAGAAATATCTATAGAAAAAGACAAACTATGACGAAAGTGCAAACCCCCAAATCTTTCTTCCAAACATTGAAACGCACAGTTTGAAGATTCTACCGAACGATTCTCCCGTCGCAATTGTTTTAGCGAGTCGATCGTACGATACAATTATTAAAAATACGGAAAAACGAAGCAACCCCGACGTCTCGACGAGGCAGAGACTTCGAGGAGGCAATAATCGAAGCTCTCGACGAGACAATCTCAACGAGGGCTTCCCGTTTCCTACGACGCGGCTGTTCGAGGGAAAAAGACGAACCGATCGTTCTCGTGTAACTAGCGTGGCTCGGAATGAAAAACAGGCGCGCCGCGCGCGCACGCGGGCCGCGTCTAGTCGAGTCGAGTCGAGTCGAGTCGAGTCGAGTCGAGTCGGGTCGGGTCGAGTCGAGTCGGGTCGGGTCGAGTCGCGTCGCGTCGCGTCGCGCCGTGGTGTGTGCGCGTCCCGTGAACGGCCCGGTATCTTGATAGCCATGCAAATGGCCCGGTGTCAGATCCTATCGCGGAGCCGCATAATCAAAAGCGGAGGCACGCAAGCGCGCGAACCCATCTACCCCCACCGCGATCTCTCTTCTTTCTCTCGTTTTTTCGATTAGGAGAGATCGGAAAGCTCCAACCTCCGTGACAGTCCTCCGCCTACTGAATTAAGCGTCGCGAGGCTCGTCCGCGGGCCCTGGCCTCGCCCAGAATCACGCGGCCAACGCATGCGCTTCCCGTGATACGGATTTCCTGCTATAGATCCACGAGCTGCGGATCTACGGGGAGTTCGACGGCGGCTCGACGAGTTCCGAGACGACTTTGTCGACGATCCGCTCGTTTCGCGTCTCGAGCCGCTCTTCGATCTCGCCACTCGAAAAACGAGTGAACGATCGATTCGAGAAGCTAACTCGTTGCGGCCGATTTTACTTCGGCTAGGAAATTATTATCATCGCGCAGCTTCTATCGCGAAACATTACCAACGATCATTTTGTACTATTTCTATTCCATTTTTGGTCCGTTGTTTGTTGCAATAATCGTGTATTTTTCAAGGCAGGTTTGTTTCCCTTTCCTCTTTATTTCTCCTATATCTCTTCTATTCTGTTACTTTATTATATTTCGTTCATTTGTACTTTCGTACATCGATGTTCTTTTTTCCTATTCTCTTCCGATTTTTCATCAGACACTTGGCTCTTCGACGTTTCGAAACCGATATCGAGAAATGGACCTCGTCGAACGACTTCTCACGGTCGATAGAGAAATAGTATCAACTTTCCAGCTCAATTACGGTATCACTGCTCCGTTAGCAACGTTAAATCTTCCGGATACGAAATATCGCTCGGTAGTTTCAACGAACGGTGTAATCGCGATCGGTAAACAGGATTCTCCATTCGCGAACGTACTCCATCGATTTTTCATCGTCTGGCGGGAATCCGTTCCAGAAGAGAGAACCTCGAAGCGAGGCGATTATTTCGCAACAAAAGACGGTAGCCTAAAATTCACCTCTTCCTGGGAACTCTATCGGCACAGGAAAACCCAAGATTCGTTAGCTGGCAAGAAATCAGCGGTATCAAAGCCGCTGAAACGTAGGGGTCGCGTTGAAAGTAGTTGCGCGTCGGTCGCGGATCGAATACCGGAGTGGTTCGCGTAGAAGGAAACCGCGTTATACGCGCGATTTGCAGAAGAGATCGATGATTGGGAGTGGAAAACGTCGGGAAAGCCTTGTCGAAGAGCCGATAAATCGGCTGAGAACCGCGAGCGAAAGGGAGCCGTGCCCTCTTTTCGATGCTCGCACGGCCGCCTAACAGAAACAGAAGAGGAACGTAGAGACCGATGGATCCTCTCGTGTTCCCTCCCCTTTCCCCTCTACTGGTTCGCCAACGTTCCCGCTATCTCCCTTTCTCGTTCGCTCTCCGGTTCGTGGTATATCTTTTTTTCCCTCGTTTCGTCGTGCGGGCGAACATCCAGAGACGGAGATATTCCGGCTGAGTTGCGCCTCCTCCTGGCTATCGTGGGCCAGATCAAATGGCGGTCTAAGAAAGCGCGGGGCGCAGGCGGGATGGAATATCGTGGAAGAGAGTGTAGCCAGGGGTGAAATCCGGTAGCCACGACCACGTCGACCCACGTTCGTGGTCGACGGGGCGCAAAACGGCCGCCAACGCGACGCGCGGATTTCGATGCCCGGGATCCTCGAAAATGTCGCCGACTCCCTCCTCCGCTCCGCTGGACCCTTCGTCACCGATGGATCACGGTTCTGCTTTTTTTTTCAATCGATCCCTCGTACGACGATTCAACGATTCGCGAAAATATAGAGAGGGAATTCTACTCGACTACGATCGAAAAACACTGCAACGAAGAAGATTTTTACGAATCTTTCTTTTCTTTTTTTTTTTACAAAATTGTACGCTCGGATGAAATTTTTTGATAGAGACGGGATGTGGGTAATCTTTCGGAGAACATTTTTCCGTGCGTCGAACGCGAGAGGACAAAATGGCGTCGATCCACCTCTGGTTACGAACGTTTGCCGTATGGAGTGTTCGTCGTTGCCACGAGTCTTTTAACGGAACTTTTTCTACATTATTTTTCAAGCGTTTTATTATTTTATACACCAGAGAGTGTGACCCTCCCGACTAGAAATACGTATTCGAAACTTTGAAAAATAATTCTACGAACGAGTAATGGAATATTCGATTAAATTTCCCTAGGTCGCGATTCGTTTTGGTCGCGTTCGGTCCGCAACACGGATCACAAGCCTAGATATCGCGAGAGGAGAGATCGAAGACCGAAAGGGACGTCGATTCGCGGGTAAAGGTGAGCAAGGAGTAGCCCGAGACACGGTACAGAGGCAAGACGAGATAAACTGGAAGGCGAACCACAAAAGGGTGTAACCGTGCGTGAGGGGATGTGGATGTGTACACAAGATAAAGAGCACAGAGAAATACGTCCCGTCGTCGAGTAGTAATTTCCAGGCTGTCACAGCCACCTCGTGTCTCGACCGTCTAGGCGGTTTCGGATCGTCTCGGTCTCGGATTTTGCTGATTTCATTACCTTCGATCCTCCCCGCGAGATTTCCGCCAAGTAGTTCCCGTCTCCGCGATACACCGTTGCGATTTTTAAAACCCGTCGACGCTCCTTTCTCGCGCAAAAGGTCGCGCTCGGGATCGATAGTACGCGTGTGGTCTGGATTAGGTCTGGTTCGCGCAACGTACCGTGAACCTATCCTTTCGTACGCAGTGATTAAAACTAACGACGCGACGAATATTCCGTGATAAATATTTCATCGACTCGCGTCGTTCGAAACGTTATTCCGTTTCCTACTCGACGGTTCGATTGTATTTTCCAAACTTGACGTTCCCTTTCCTCGTAACCGTCTACGATAAAAAAGAAGGAAACAACACCGTGTACCGATATACGAAATTCAGAGAGATTTGACTTGTTTCAAACTTTTTTCCAAAGTTACTCGATTATTAACGATATCCTTGCCTAGAAAGTTCACGGACGATTGTCAGAATAGATTAATTGTACTCGTACATTAATTTGCCCTTTCTCTATCTAAATTCAAAGATACGTACGTGGTTCGATGCAAACGGTGATACATAGATCACCGTCGGTAGTTCTAGCATTGGGAATTGATATTACGCGTGGAAAACGTACAGTAAAGGCTGCGACGATATAAAAATATTTCACATCGGTAAATATAAAACAATTGTAATAATGTATGCGCGTTCGATGTATTTTTATTTCCAACGATTAATTTGTACGAGAATGAGATACAACTGTACCCATTTCGAAACCTCGACGATCTCGATAATTCGTAGACAACGTTGCTCCAAACTTCGGACGCAACTCTCGGTCATCGAGATCGGTCCACTACGTTCCCCGCGTTCGGTAAGCAAATTAGACCGCGAAAGGTTAAGGATCGCGGGGTCGAACGTGAAACTTTGTTGCCGGCAAAAGTATACGTTCGAGTGGTTCTCGCGCGAATTTCCACGGAACACGAGCCTTTACGACTCGTGGCCGCGTCGAACGCGAAAAGAACCTCGACCGGTCCGCGCGCGGAGTGTGCCTTGCACCAGGACACGCCAATTACGGGCGCGATTTAAGCTTCGTTACGCAGGACGGCGGGAAACGCGCCCAGAGGTCAAGAACCTCCGGCGTTCGTGCGTTTCAACCTTCCCGGAATCGAGATTCGCTCGTACCTACCGAAATAATAACAATCGTCGACTATACGCAATCGCGGCGAGAAGTTTGGATAACGCGTGCAAGAATAAAACGCACACGGAGCACTTTGTAAACCGGGAGTGGCGTGTATCGTCGAACGAAGGAAGAAAACACAAAGGGCGTAACAAATGTACACACGAGAGAAGAAACGTAAAGAAGAAAGAATCGACCGGTAGAGGCGTTGGTCTCTTGCCAACCGTAGGGATATTACAGTACCGAGAAGAACAATTTCTTTTACAGACTTGATTTCACCGCGACCGCAGCTCGATCGTTTCGAAGCTGTGCAACAATCTTCGTAAATTTCTCGAAACAGTTTCCCTCGAAAATCGACCGAAAATTTTTCCTATACACGGTGGTTCTAAACTTTCGACCGATGGTGTACCCAGTCGCTGCTCACGTATTCTCCGATCTCGACTAAATATTAAACAAAGGAATTTCACAGTACCTCGCGAAACTTGGTATTTTCGAACGGATAAAAATCGTATCCGCGAGTGTTCGTTGCGCAATTGGGAAAATCGCGGGACTCCGTTGTGCTCGAAATTTCTCCCCTCGCGAAAGCTCCGCGAAAGGTTCTCTCGTATCGCGGCCGTAGACGCGGAGCGAGCGTCTCGTCTCTCCGATGAAATCTCGAAGACGAGGAGGCAAATCTCGTCGCCGGTGCCTTCGTTTTCCCGGAACGTCGCGACGCCTTAGGGAGCCTCGTGCGTGAAAATTACGTGACGGGTCGTACGAAGGGACCCGATTTCCCTGTAATCACCGACTCCCGTTTCCTGTACGATGGCACGTGGCCGTTTTCGTGTAATTTCCCGTCGCAGAGGGCCCCGCCTCACCTACGTGCGCGACGTCTCGACGATTACTTACGATCGTTTAATTAATGCGCCGCGCCACGTGGCGCGCTTTGGCTTTCGTCTCACGCGCATCGATACCTTCCTCCCGATAATTCCAAATGAGTGGGGAAAATGCCGACCACGCGCTCTTACTCATTCGTCTGCTCTCCAGCGGGGAGTACGGTACACGGCTCCTTTTGCTATGCACGCGGAATAATCGTGCGTGATTCCAGGAGTGGAGACGGTCGCGCGCCCCGCTAAATAAAGTATCGATAATACGCGGCGGCCGAGAGCCGACAAAGTCCCCGCGACGCACCGAACGGAATTTCAAGGAGGCTGGCCCCCCGGGAAATCGGTGAAACGTTCGAAAAGCTTCGCCGACAGGCGAACCGCGCTTTGTCTTTTCCCGAAAATCGGCCCAACCTCTCGACCCTTTCCCTACCGCCTCACTTGTACGACACTAGAAAAATTCTCCTACGTTTTCGTTCGAGAAACTCTATCTATCGAGATTAAACGGAAAAGTAGCTTCTGGAATTATCGGGACGTACGACAATAGAATTGGTTTCAATGTCTCGCTTGTTCTTCGTAATACGGCCCGAACGCGAGACACATTTGTTCTCAAAGAGGGGAAAGATAGGAAAATGATTTTTCCAAGATCACGGGTTTGGAAATTTCAAGATCGTTAACAGTTGCCCACAGCCGAGGTCAGAACCTGATCCAGGATACAAATGAACAATTTCTACTTCTTACGAGAGTGAAAGTTTCTTTACTCTTACAAAGGAGGTGCAATCGCCTACGATTATTTTTCCAATTTTCGCAACTCTTTCTACGAAGAATAAAGAACACTCTAATACCTATCTACAGGAGTACAACACGTTCAATAACGCTAACGATTATTCTCCTCACGTTACAATTTAATTCTCGCGACGATGCCTGTGTTTCTCGACTTTCTCGGACTCTCGCGACCAACTCGATGCGTGATCCTCGAACAAAAAAAAAAGAATCCAAGAAAAGCTCGCATCGATTACGAAAAGCGCAGCTTCCGCGGTTCCAAATTTAATGCCGCCTAGCAGTCTTCGGGCGCAGGCGCGCGGGGGGCGGGGGGCAGTCGCGGGAACGCCAGAGACGTTCAACGCTCCCACCCGAAACCAACCCCCGAGCAACCATCCCGCCCCACGGACCGGCTGTGCGTCAAAACCAGCGGAGTTTCTTGCCGTAACTAACTACTCGTGAATTTATCGAGGCACCGACTCGAGTTTCTCGCCTACCGACCGCGGCCTCCCCTTTCCGCGTAGGCGGCAAGGTAACCCCCGTGGCAAACTTTCCAACAGTTTCTCCCCGCGGCGGCGACGACGGTGGCTGGCCGGGGGGCCGAGGGGGTGGTCTCTCCCGGCCGACGAGGGACGAACTTGTAGTTTATGAATTTATAGCGGCGGAAAGCGGCAAAGGCGAGGCGAGTTACGCGCGCTCCAGTTTATTCCGTCTCACCTCCAAGATTTTCCTCCCATTGAAATTCCTGCCGCCGCTGCCGCCGCCGCCGCCGCCGCGGCGTCCTGCCCCCTGCGCCCAGCTCCCTCCGAACCACGGAGAGAACTTCTGTCCCGTCTTCCAGAGACCGGTCGGGGAAAATAGTCGCGAGCCATTAACGAGAAGCGGCCGCGCGGCGTTGGAATTGCGATTCCCGCGGACGAAGCCAGCGCCGATAACTTTTCGCGGATCGTCGAGTCGTTAATGGAAACTTTCCCGCGTTGCTCGCGTCGTCTGCACCAACCTCGAAGAACGGGGGTGGTTCCGTTCAAGAGGCGGCGGAGGTGTCCCGACGGAAATCGAGGAAAACCGAGTCGCTCGAGGAAAGAGAGTTCCTCCCCTTGGGATCTCCGAGTGGAGTTCCGGGGCTAAAAAGACCACGGGTGAGCCGGGGAGCGAAGATTCGAAACTTCCGATACAGATTGTACCTGTGCGTATTTTTCACGGGAGTGATTTCGGAGCAAATTTCGGTAAAGTTTTCTCGCGAGACGTCGCGCGGTGAACGCCTATGGGCGAGACGTGACCACGCTCGATGATAGTAGACGCGAGATTCCCGCACGGGATGAACCATTTTCGCTACGAGGTACGGTTAAAAGTAACCATCCGGGTAAGGGGTGTTCCATTCGGAAGGATTGGACCTCTCATCGTATTCGAATACCTAGAATCCTGGACTGTGATCTCTGGTAGTTACAAGGATGCTAGTGAGTTTTTCTACTGGAATTTAACACACAACTCCACCGTATCGAATTATTTACTTGAAAAGTTCCCGAAGCGTTGTTCGAACAGCACAGTGTTCCAAAACTGTCGGTGTCCGTGAATACGCATGAAGGATCGACCGATCGATGGATCCCCGTAGGGAAACAACGTTGTTCGTCGGTGGATACGGGGCACGTCGAAAAACGCGACGATTAAACACGATACACGTGACCGCGAAATCCTAAACCGCGGCCACCGCGTCCTTCCTCCGATGCAGCTCGTAATTGCATCGTTCGAAAGCGTTCCACGGGGCAGCTAGGTGCGCAGCACGGAAACCGATGTAACTGCATATGCAGTGTCGTATACCTGCGTACACCTGTTCCGTTTCCTGCGAAAACACGACGAGTTCCAGTTACACAATGGACACACCGACGGACACGGACACCGCGCGATCGCGGCGCTCGCACGACTTACACGCGCGTACAAGTTTTCATGCGATACGCGATGCGTGGTGGCGCTTATGCAGGTGCAAACAGGTGAGCCGCCCCTCGCGTTCCCGCTCGAATTTAATGCGCTTCGTTTCCGACCGCATTTTCGAACGTCGTATCCCGCTTTCGGAATTTCTGGACAACGAGCCGCGCGGACTCTTGCGACATACCCGGCTCGTAATTTTCCTTGCCGAACAACGGGCTCCTTTATTAACAATATTTTCTTTCGATCACTTTTACGATCTTTATTTATCGTTCGCAACGGATACCACGACGCGTTCGCCTACTGTTACGCGAGCGCCGCAACAACTCACCCCCTTTCACTGTTCGTTATCAACATCCGATCGGAGATATCGACCAACGTATAAAAGATAAATAACGTTGACGCGTTACTCGTCCGATGAAAATTACGATTTGTATTGTACGATCAAGGTATACGTCGCGTTCAACGAATAGAAGCTTATTTCAATAACTGTCGGGTACACGTTGCAATTAAGTAGTAATTTTAGAATTTTTATTCGTCGTCTATTATTCGAATAAAAACTCCTATCGTTTCCTGACTTTTATACCCTCGAGCGTGTACGCGAATTTGTTCTCTTCTCTGTGGCCGGAGCTTCCTTTCGCGTAACGTAGAAAAAAGAGCAAACGCGCGTACGAGAAAAATACACTCGAGTTTGTTAAAAAATGCCACTGTGGCTCTCAAAGCGTACGTATGGGCACTTGTAAGAAACCGTTGGATAATTTCTACTTGCGTACCGAGCACAAGCCAATGACGTTCGCATGCTCGAGTCCAGCCACACCGATGACTTTCGTCGAAAGCGTGCACGAGTTCTTCGTCCTCGAAGGGTCAATGTGTATTATTTTATCCCATTCTTATTGTTTTCGAGGTTAGGCTAATAACACTCTATAACTGACCATGCTCTGTACCGTAACGTGTACTTATTTTTATAATCCATACATTGTTTCCTTTCGTTGCGCGGTACTTTGTTTCTTTTCGTACACACTTCTGGCGTAACGAGAACGTAACGTATTATTATTAAAACAGAAATTTCGTTGAAAATTTTGCTCAGTATTGTAAATTCAATTTTTCAGCTCGCGTTCGAATCACGGTAACATTTTCTCACTCCTTTAACCTCCGATACATAATTCCAGGAAAATATTTCCAAAGGATGAAACTGTCGTAAAAAAATCAAACGACACGATTTTATCGCTCGGAAATTCTTCTTCCTACGCGTTACTTTAAAAACACTTTCGAAAGTTGGAACTTGACGAAGTATCGTAGAAAGGGCGTATCAATTTTCTCGATCCATCAAATAATAATACCCACTTGGAACTCGAAAGTCCTTCTTACTTTCGACACGATCGAAACTCTAACGTTGCTCTCGAACGCCGAGGAAACGGAACTCTCGTGATTCAATTTTTCTCTGCACGGTGACGATCGAACGAAACAATCGAACGAGATGTTCGAACGATTTCTTCCGTTTCGATTTCCCAGCGAGGGGCCACGGGGGGCCGCGCCATCAACGCGTGACGCCGGTGGTGTTCGCGTTTCACAGATTCAGATTCGGTCACGGTGCCCGACGCCCTGCTCTCGCGACACTCGGGGGCACCCACCGTGTCTCCTGCCCCCGACACACGCGTGAATTTATACGTTGCACGCGTGGGTGTGTCCGCTTTCCTAGGATCGTCCACCGTCGTCACTGATACTTCTCGCTTCCTCCGGCAACTCCGGTTTCCGTAAAATCGCGGATGCACGATGGCTTGCTAACAGCAATCGATACCCCGACCAGCCGCGAATTACTTGTAATTTTACCCAAAGAGCAACGTTCCCACGCAACCACGTTTCATCGCTATCGATAATGCTTACGAGATTCTTTCTTGCCTCCCGAGTTTCCTATCTGCTCGTACGATTTACTCCAGAAAGGATATAGTTTTGCGTAATTTTGATACGAGAACGTCGAGTACCAAGAAATTTCTAATTATTTTTCCCTACGCTATTCTTTCCTATTTCAATCGTCCCTCTTGCTCTTCGAAGTCACTTGTAAAGGTGCAGCCAGACGTTTCGTTCTTTCCCAATTTCCTACAATAATAAATTTTGTATTTCTTCTTGGACACAGGTAGCATTGTAACGTTCGTCTCGTATCGAATGAATCAGTGGTAAGAAAAGTCCCTGTTTCGAACTCGATAATTTAACGAGTGTTTCGCCAATCGTGCTAATTTATTTTCTATCGATCGTACCAAATAGGTAAAGAATCTTACAGAATTGTCCAAGGAAGCCTGGTGTGTCCTTCGATTCGAGCAAGATCAGTACCGTCACCTATACCCAAGTGTACTCAAACGTTTAAGTTCAAGTAGTTCGTAAATTTAAGTTCGAATTGCCTTAGGTATCGGAATATATTGCAGAACGTTCTCGATTTAATTTTATGCGGAAAAATCTGCCCTAATAAAATAATCCTGCGTGTTTCGCTCCGTGTCGAGGAGTTCTCGAGTAAGAAGAAACGTAAATCGAACGAGCGATCGTTTCGTCTTCCTCTTAACGGTTCTCCGTCGCTCTTGGTCGTTACCCCATGGATGAAGGATTCGATACGGTGAAGAAGGGAAGCTTCGACGACAATTACAAGAATTACGAGCCGGTGTCTCGGTCCCGGACCGATATTTGGTCAATAATGTCGATAACCTCGCGCACGACACTCGACACTCTGCGTCTCTTCGCGCGTGTTCGCGCTCACGCTCGCTCGCGCGCGAGCGCGCACCGAAGAACACGCCAGGTTTTGTTGGCCGAACATGTGCATCGTGACTGGGCAGTTAACACCTCGACGACCTGAGTCATCGATGAACCGTGGAATCGATCCTTCTACGAACGCTGACCGAAAAATTCTCCTTGGGTTTGATGCTCCCGACTCTGAGTCGGGTTCGGAACACGTTTCGTTCTCTTTCGGTCGAAATCGGTCCGCTGAACAAAATCGAACCGCGACCCTCGCACCGCGCACACCTACGATCATTCCTGTAGATTTATTATATTTTCCGAATCGTTAACGCCGTTTGCATCTTATCCGCGCGAGGAACAACCAACTGCCCGATTAACCGTGTTCAATTACCGCGACGTAGAACTCTAGTAAAAACAATAAGGGAGTTTTTCGATATTGGAGCGATACCAAAAGTTACATTTATTTTCAGTTCAAACGTAACTCGAAATCTCGAGATCTCGCGAGACCGCGTATCATTGTTCAAGTATTTGTAGGTATTTTCTAAGACGAACAATCTTACCATCGAGTGTAAAACCTACGGAGAAATTAGATCGCTCTAGTTTATTCAGAAGCCGAATAAATTGAATTTTTGACGACTAAATTCGTCGTAACCTTATCAGTCACGAGTCAAGAATCGACCAATTACCACCCTTCGTTTCGACTCGATTAAAGCGACCAGGTTTCCCGCGAAATTCCATTTTCTCTAAAGAAAATCTTCCCGAGGTCCGGAGCAGCGATCCTCTCGAGGTTTTCGAAAACCACCGGGCGTCCAGTCCGAAGAATTTGCCGGTCGGTTAGAGAAAAGGGTCGCGACGCTAGCGTCTCGCGATGCTGTGAGCACGTAATCGAGGAGCAGAAGCGAGAATCTTGTCCAGCGAAACTCGAAACTCCCGGCGACGTCTCTGATGTCGCTGCCTCGCTTTACGAACCGGCTACGTCGCTTATCGTCCTTAATTTACGGAGAACACCGGATTCTCGCTACGGTTTTACGCACGTGACCGTCTCGCACGCGTCGGGACGCTCGAGACCGCGACTCGACTCGAGTCGAGCTTCGATCGCGAAGATTTAACTCTTACCGAAACGATCGACGTTCCTCACCGAGAGGAATCCACGAAAGAGTATACAATTTTTTGATTATCTTACATTGGTTATCGTTACAGTATTTTTTACTCGAACCACCATAGTGAACCTCTTCCATGACTCACTTGTTCAAGAACGACTCGCTTTTGTCACTCTATACTCTATTTACAATTATTCAAAGCAGATCACGGTATCGAATGACTCGGAGACAGACACGCATCGCACACTCTGCGTTACTGGTTCATTTCGATGCAATCTCGACTCGTTACCGGTACAACTCGATCACCGAGAAAAGCAGAAGAAACTGACACGCGAGAACGCTACACGCGACGAACGTAGAGATTTTAGAGAAATCATTTTACTCGAGTTCTTTCTCGTTTGTCCTTGTCAATCGAGACCAGCGACAAAGTACGCGAAAAATCGCGAGCTACGCGTTTCCAACAATTGTAGAATCGCATCGAAGAAACGTGTATCGGGGTGTCCGAGGAGGCCGCGTTGATACGACAAGGGTTAAACGAGTGCTCGCGCTTTTCCCCTGTTGCCCCCGATGAATCATTTCCGTCGAGGACGATTGTACCCGGATTTGGAACCTGGTACGGAAAGATTGGAGTCGCGGGGCGGTTACCGGTAATCCAAATATTCATCCGTCCTGGAAATTTTAGACGTTAAGTAATGGAGGGACCATTAGCTCCCGTATCGCGAGACCGCACGATATCGAGTTCCAGGCACATTACGTGACACGACGCATCCCATTTGTTGTCAGTATCACTCGGGTATGACAAGTGGAAGGCGGTCAACGTTAATTTGTTTTGACGCAGGAACATCTCGAATCCTTTTTCGCGGAAACTCGTGGCGGGGAGATCCTGTCCTCTCCGTGTCGAAAGCCGAATGAAAATCGGAGAAAAAACAGCGAACAGGTGCAACGATTTTCACGCGAGGTAACGATTTTCACGCGTCAACAGAATCGATCCTCGGTCGTTTATAAATATCGAGTATTTGCTCAAGCTTAACCGACGAAAATTGAGCTCCTTCTCGGAGTCTTACGCGATACTGAATTGTTTACATGGATTCCAACAGAAGGGTGAGTTCCGAAGGTTGCATCGTAAGAGCGAGGACGACAAACGAGTCGTTTTTGAAATGTATCGTTCTTGTAAACTTCGAAAGGGTCGCTAACTCGTGAATAAAGAAATAATAATAATAATAATAGCAATAATAACGCCTATAAGAATCATGGATAACGGAACTCGAAGAAAAATTGATCGAACAATATTGAATTGAAACTGTATTTTTTTTTTTATATAATTCGCTCCCTGGTTCGGGGACTTTAAGTTCACAAGCACTTAACCGTCGAAGAAGCACCAGTTTCCGATATTGCATTATTCTCCGTTATTCGATTAATCTATTATTAATCGTTCCCGGTTAAAAATCGTGAAACCACCGTGTCGAGGTTGGATTTATTAATTCGTTTCTTTCGCATCTTTCGATCCGCGGCCCCTTTCGGGGCATTAGCGACCACATTTGCGCGATGCATTTTGTAACGCACAACACGAGCTACATAGCAGATTGACCTGAATAGTTCCCCAAGATTAATGAATCGTTGAATCGGTTAGTTATACGCGGTTTGTGATTCCAGTTTCTTTCAGAAACCAGCTTTGTTGCGCGACTCTATTATACGTCTTTGAGTCGCTATTAGATAATTCTCGGTTATTCGAGTGTTTTTTCACCGTATTTTTCACCGGCCGTTAAAATAAGTTCCATCGACAAACTATAATCCCAGTTTTCTCCATTTGGGGTGTTGGATACAATGCGCGTCCAACATCCAACTTCTCTCATTGTTTACCGTTCCTCTTCCCCAGCCAACGGTACTTTCCCTCCGTAAATACGTCTTATTATTGCTCGTTCGGTCCCCCGCCGCCTCGGTTCGTTCGCAACCGTTGTTAGCATCCGATTGCTGAAACGTTTCGCCGTTAGACGGGGTGTGTATTTTTTCACCGTGGCTCGATTCGAGAGATTCGCGAACCGAGGCGGGTGCAAACGATCGTTTCTCGCCGCGTTGGTACGCGTCGAACCATTTACCACGGTTATACGCGCGCAGACCCGCATCGAGCGGGAACGACGATCGCTCGCGATTTACCGCCGCGTCGGATTAATTCTCGGCCGCCATTCAAGCATTAAGCAACGTTAATTCGTTCCAGTAACTTCTCCCTCGCGGCACTTCGCGTCTGAATAAGCGACGGTGGATCCGCGACGGTGCAACCACGGCTCGTGTATAAGCGACGAGGAGGAGAGGAGGAGGAGAGGAGGAGGAGAGGAGAGGAGAGGAGAGGACTCCTACGCCAGGCAGGCCGATTGCAACCGCGAAGACGAGCACGGGATATCGTTCTCCCTCGAAACGGGGAAGCGGCAGATGCGCCGGGAGCTCTCCGTTAATTAATTAGAAGCGACGGTGACACTTGTTACTCGGTGATTTCGCTCCGTGCGTAGCGTGTGCCTGCCACCGGGTTGTTTCGCGTCTCGCGGTGAACCAACGCGGAACCCCCCATCCGAAGAGAAGAGGAACCTCGAGAGCGTCGCTTGATCTCCTCGCTAGTTTGTTTAATGCGCGGGAAAAAAAGGAGTATTCATCGCCGCGTCCCGGATCGACTTTTCGTCGATTGTCGCGGAAATTACCGTGAACCGTTTCTCTACCAAACCCCCCACCCCCCTGAACCGAGTACACCGCTACCGGTGTCGAGTGCAATCGAGGAATTAAGGTCGATTCGAATGGCTCCCGTTGGAAAACGTTTCTCTCTTCGAAGACTCGGCGACGACACCGTCTCGCTTACGCGCTCGCGTTTTACACGAGAGAGCCCGGTGCACGCGCTCCGAATGGAAATTTCGCGAACGCGGTAACGCGAGTTCCGTGGACGCGATTCGGTAAATTTTACCCCGACCGGCTTCGTCGAGAATCGGATGGAAGATCACGTTCGGTGAGTTCCTTTCGGTAAAGATGATTTCACGGAATTCGTTCGTTTCTGCGTACTTGCGCGTCGACTTTCGTTGGAATCTGGATGGTAACAACGGGAATCGATTTCTGTTTGGATTTTGGTTGGAACGAATGCAACAACGATCCCAAGAGTGCCAGATGTCGATAGCGAACGGTCGATGTCAGTTTTAAGGACTGTTTCCGTATCGGAGAGAAGGGTCGTACCCGCTACGCGGTCAACGCTTTGGATATTTTTCTTTTGGCTTTTTTCTATGCAATTCCATGCACACTGCATTTTCTATGCACACGACACTGTCGTCGTTCACGTCAAGGCATATTACTCTATACTTGTTTCTTCGGACTTTGTATTCTCGTGTGTACAGAAACTATACTACTGGATACGCGAGATCCTTGTACATTGTAATAAACTACGTATTACGATCTGAACTTTACAACAATTTTCTCAAAGCGTTCGGAAACTGTACTCTGCCTGTAAAACAGCGAGTTTGAAAATTCAAAGAATCAACGAAGAATGGAACGGGTTGTAGACGAATCTTGAATCATCCTTTTCGAATCGAGAAGAGTGGTTTAATGTACGAATGGTTTACTTTTTGAGTCCAAGGTTGAAGGGTTGTACCTCCTAAGCGCAAAGTACACAAGGGTTGAAAGTTGAATCGAACCTCGAGACAACGTTCTCAGCCCGATGGGACATCATCGTCGGTTTTCGACAGAAAATAGTAAAGGAGATCATCGACGAGGGTATTTATTTTCTCGTAACGTACCGTGATAACAACTAATCCGTAATTGAAATGCGAAACGAGGCGAATCGACGAACGACGAGCCTGTAAATTACAAAAATTCCGTTTCGTTGTGGGTTGTCTATTTATAAAACTTTCGTTCCGCGCCGCCCTTGTTGGAGCTCTCGCGTACAGAAAAGGCGTGGTCGTTGAGATAAATAAATGAAACGGGCAGCGCCGAAAGCGTCCATCCAGGAAGAACAAAACTCGCGGGGCAACGAGAAACCACCTCGGCGCGTAAATCGTCGCACGCGTACACCTTCACGGGAGACCGATTCGCGTCTCATTGTCCTCGTAGCTGCAAACGTGCCACCGCTACGAATCCCCGGGCCCCCATTAACGGGGGACGCATTCAATTTCCACGGCCGTGGATCGACAAAGACCTCGGATTACAAATTCAAATCCCGGTCCGTTTACGCGGCGCGTGTGTCACGTAAGCCGAAATTCTTTTCACCGCCGCGAGCCACCTGTAAAGACGCTCCGTGAGACGTGGGCCTCCGCCCACGAATACGAAAACCAGATTCGCGGAGAAGAAAAGGGACACGAACCTGGAAAACAATGCTACGTGGAATCTGGTTCCTGGATATTGCACGTCACCCGGGGATCAATAGCCTGGCGATCGGCGAACGAGAATCGATCTTACGATCCACGATTTTCTCTTCGATTACACGAGTCGAGGAACGCTACCGAGATCGGTCTTTTCCAATCGTTCTCGAAACCGTGGGTAAAATGCACAGAATTGCACGCAGGGATCGTAAACGGTGCAAGTGCAATTACTTCGGTTCACCGAAAGCAAAACATTGTTTCGTTCGATCGAAGAACAACGCAAATCTTCGATCCGATCGTTTCCAATTGCTCTCGAAACCGAACCGTAAAATGCACAGAATTGCATACCGTTTCGAACGATCCGAGTTCAACGAGCGGGAACATTTTTTTCAAAATCTCGATAAACTCTACGATCCCGTCGATTCGATCGTTCGAAACACCGATTTTCCATCGTGTTATCGATTCGAAGACGCCGCGAAGACACTCGGTCGGGGCTAACGGGCGTGGACGAAGGAACGTTTCTCGCGGGGAAACGCGATTAAAAATTGAGGGTAGCTCGTTCGACGTCTTTCGTCGCGCGCCGGCGGGGGATTTGCCACGGGTTCTACGAATAATTAAAGAAACTCCCGTCCATCTTCGAGCGTTTGACCGTTCCCTATGTAAATCCGCGGCCGACTACCGCGTTTCGAGTATCCTCGAGAACTACTCGAGAGCGAACTCTCCACCCACGTACCACCGCCGGACGCTACGAAATTTACAACCTACGCGCGCATTCAGAAACGGACCGCTCCGGAACACATAATTTAGCGCGTTAGAAATTCGCAGACCTCCTCCTCCGCGGTCGAGGCTGCGTCGAACGACGTGTCCTTCCTACCGGTGCCCGCTGGCTGCGATCCTGAGGGATTCTGCGATCCTACGATCCATCCACTCACGGGACTTTGACTCTCGTCGTGACACGCATGGGTCTTCTCAGACCCGGAGATACCTTTCCATCGAGTGTACCCTCGGTACGACTATCCGTAGAAATGAAGAAAATATTGAGTCTCGTTCGAAAAGTCATTTCGTTTTCCAAAATGAAGAATATACAACTTGATCAATGAGTCTTCTCAGACCCGGAGAGACCTTTCCATCGAGCGTACCGTCGGTACGACTATCCGTAGAAATGAAGAAAATATTGGGTCGTTCGGAAAGTCATTTCGTTTTCCAAAATTCTAAAAAATTCGAGTCTCATTTTCACCAAAAAAAAAAAGAAATGACTTTCCGAACAACGCGATAGATGTAATCGCGATCGTTGCACGCGGTGCGTCGACGTCCGTCTAGCGAGCCGCAATTAGTCGTCTCGAAACGAACGAGTCGTGAAACGCGGGGAATTTCGCGCGTACGATCGACGCGGGACGAGGAGGAGAAGAACGCGTACCGAAAATCCCATCGGGCCAAGGAGGAAGCACGAATTCTGGGCGCGTTCCGTTTAACAGTCCCCCAGGCCGATTCGCAACCGACCGCCGCGTTTCGAGGATCACTCGAAAGCTACTCGAGCGGGCCCCCGGCCCACGAATGTGCCGGACTCGACGCGGAACTCTACGAAACGTCGGTCTCTCGCGAGAGCGTTCGCAAACACGCGCGAACCAAAGCACACGCACGCACGGTCCACGACGAACCACTCGAGAATACTTAAACCGTGTACCGGGCTTAATTAGGGGTATGCCTGGAGGAGCGGGAGTGGCAGTGGCCGTCGATGCACCGTGCACCGTGCACCGTGCACCGTGCACCGTGCACCGGTGGCTCGAACGACACGTGCGTTTTCTCGCGCGGTGGCGACACGTCGATTCGAATCGTCTCGTCGTCGTCCTCCTCCTCCTCGTCGTCGTCGAACCGACGAACGTCCATCGACGAGTGTTTGCCGTTCGTTTACGCGTTCCACGCCGCTTTCTCCCTTCGATTGCGCGCGTGTTTGATCGGCAGAGTGTTTGCCCTCGTTCCGGGGGGTTCCTCCGTTTCCCGCCTCGGGACGAGCGCGTTACGTAACGTAAGATTGCTGTTAACGGGGGGCGGGTGAGGGTACTACTAGACGGTACCACCTGTCTCTGGTTCTGCTTACAGGGGAGGTTGGGGATACTCTTACCCACGGACACGTTTCCGAGATTACGAAAGAACGATAGGTAAGCCTGTCCACGACTAGAGAAGATCTCGGTGTAATGGTCAGAGAAACGTTCGGGGTTGCTCGAGTCTATAAATGTACCACCGATGCGTAGAAGCTACTTATAGATACTAATGGGTAGCACGGGACCATCGGAGACGATTCTGCGAAAACGCCGTAAAAATACCACAGGTTCCGAGAAGAAGATGACGTCAAAACGGGGGTGATACCTACGCTTCGTGCGAAACCATGGTTCTTGTGGGTGGTCCGGGTCAGGTCGTGGAAGCGTTCTCGACTTTCGCGAAAGATTCGGTAAACGGGCGGAGATCGTGGAACAGGGACGCGTTGGAGAATCGGGTGCAGGAACTGTTGCAACGGACCGTGGGTAGGGCACTACCTTTACGCGTTTACAGCCGCGTAAATTGTATTCCCGTGTTTCGAAAATTGAAACGAAAATTTACAAGCGGCCCCACAGTCCCTCTGTGCTCGCGAAAATGTTGCGAGCTCGTTCGAACGTCGAGAGAAATTCCACGCGCGGGAAAAGCGCGTTTGTACGACTGTTCGTGCATCGATCCCGTTGAACAGCTTTTACCTGGAATCTTTTGCGCGAAAACCGTCCCTTGTTCGCGAAATTCGACGCTGAACGGAACACGCGCAGCTCGCGCGCATTTTTCGAATAGAATCGGCGTCGATCCCCGATACTCTCTCTCTTTCTCTCTCTTTCTCTCCCCTATTTCGAAAAATGGTATCGCGTCTCGATAACGCGGAATCGACGGTGAACAATTACCGTAGAACGAACGCGAAATCAAAGCCGGGCTAATTTATTAAACGGGTGCACGACGATCGAGTATCGCACGAGGGAACGCGCGTCCATAAAAACCGTTCGCGGTTCGGGGGCGGCGCAGGAGGCGGAACGGGGGTGGAATTCGTTAAAAGCCAAAGAGTCGCGGATACGCGTGAACGTTCAAACGGGATCGTTATCTAAAAAGGACGCATCCGATAAAACGTTCTCTAACGAACGAAATAGTTCGTTCGCGGTGAACGCGCGCGGCACAAAGGATCGTTGAAAACGATCGGGGACACGCGTGCCCGAAAAAAATCGAGAGATCGTGCTCTATCTGGCCCCCCTTGCCCCCTCCCACCCCACAATCTACGTCAATTGGAACACGGATGAAAATTAAGTCGGGAAGCGAGCGATCCGGGACCGATAAATCGCGAAATAAAAGACTCACCGGCGCGGCTCAAAGGATCGATGAAAATGATCATGGAAATGAGCGTTCCGACAGATCGAGATCGCTCTTTGTCACTGCCACTTTCGTCCGAAAGCTCGCGTGAAAATTAAGTCGAAAAACGAGAGAACGATTGTCGACAAATAAAAGAATAAAAAATAGTTCTCGAGCACGGAACAGAGGACCGATGAAGACGATCGTGATCGTGTCCGAAGAAATCGAGATAGTGTCTAATCAGGCCCCTCTATTTATTTTCAGCCCCGTCTGAACGCGCGAAACCTTCGCGAGATAAATAAGTTGGAAAACGAACGAACGACTGTCGACAAATAAAAAAATAAAATACAGTTCTCGAGCACGGGACAGAGGATCGAAGAAGACGATCGTGATCGTGTCCGAAGAAATCGAGATAGTGTCCAATCAGGCCCCCCTGTTTACTTTCAGCCCCGTCTGAACGCGCGAAACCTTCGCGAGAAAAGTAAGTCGGAAAACGACTACCGGTAAATAAAAAAAATAAAAAACGACTCTCCGGCAAGGGGCGGTGTACCGACGAAGAAGCTCGCGAAAGCTCGTGTCCGCAAAAAAATGGAGATATCGTGGGTTATCGAGGACCCTCGGCGACCTCCAGCCCCATCCGAGCGCGGGAGCGGGTGAAAATTAAGTTGGAAAGGGAACGAACGTGTAGCAGTAAATCGGGAAATAAAAAACGGGTGCCGAGCGCGGCGCAACAACCGAGCGAGCGTGGCTCAAATAGGTCGCTGCTGGCCAAAAAGGAATTTATTAGCGGCGCTGGAGTACATTCGCAATAAACCGTATGTCATGGTAGGTTACGGTGCGAGGTTGGTTACGGCGACGCCGGCGACCGCCGCGCCGGCCGGACCCAGGCTCTCTCGGAACGAGCAACAGCCACCGTTGCTGCTGCCGTAGCGTTGGCCAGGTTTGTTGCTGCTCGCGAGCGGGCGACCGAGCAGCGACCGCGAGCCGGATGATTTAATGCCGGGGCTGCCCCACCCTGGAATGCCGTCGTTTGCGCGAGATTTTCAAAAATAATATCGGCCCACCCGAGAAAGACCGACCGGCCGCCAGACAGAGACCGAGAGAGGCGCTCTCCTCGCAGGAAGAGTGCTCGGGAATTATGCTGGAATGTTTCCTAGTATTTCACCGCTGTGTCCCCCGTTCGTTGAAATTTCTGGGTAGATTTACCGCGCAGCGCCGCGCCGAGCCGCGCCGAGCCGCAATGCTCGGACCAGCGCTGAATCAACGCGGACTAATTATTTTTTTACAGAGTGTAACGCCTGTCGTCGCCGGAAAAACAGGGTCCCGTGATATCCCTGGAACGGGGAGACACCCCCTTAACGACGAGACGATACGGTTTTCCGTGATCTTTCATCGTCGATGGTTTTCGAATTATCGGGGCTGACTGTTGGTAGGAGAAATAGAATCTCGGTGCGTCGTAGACGAGAGAATTTGAAGTCGATTTTGGCGATTTTTATCGATGGAGTGTATTTTTTGTTGTTACGTTTGTAGGGCGAGCTGACGTTTCGTCGAATTACACGGGTGTATTTGTTTTGACAAATATTTGTAAAGGTAAAATTGTATCTCGTTGGTATATTCGAAAGTTCGAGAATATCGAGATAAAAAATATTGATAATTAACACCTGCCCCCTCGCTCTCTCCCCTGGTCGCGGTACCGCGTCGAACGTGGAAAATTATTTACGGAATGCCTCCGGCAACATGAAATGCCTGCGAAACTCTCGGGTTAATGAACGATCCCCGTTGTACTATGTGCCGCGAATAATGCGATACAAAATGAAAATTCGCGAAAATCTCGATAACGTATTCGTATTATTTCCTGGAGCTAATATTGCAAAACGAGGGGTATATTTTCCGAGCACGCCTATAAATCTATGTTTCGTACTGTCGTTTAGGTTTGATTTTCTCGGCGATACAAAATGAACACGGATCGTAGTAATTATTATGTAACGTTGATCGTCTATCGATCATTTTTGCATTTTATATTGGCAATGATTTAATCCGTAACGTTAATATTTCAAAACGTTCGTGTTTAAAATCACCCTTTGTCAAAATAAGCTTCGATTATTCTAGGATCTAATCGTAGTCACTGTCCCCCACATTTTGTACCCGGTTTCGTTCGAAAGACCCTAACCTCGATCGAAGACTCTCGCCTAATTTCGGCTACGTTGACAAGTACTCGGGACTTTGAAAAATTCTAAACTCCTCGAAGAGTAATTCGTACACCATTAGAAGTCTGGACCTCGCTGTCTCAATCTCCTTTGAATCCACCCCTCGTCCCTCTCGTCCTCAATGGCACCAATTCTTCGTTGGTGCGTTTGACTCGAGCTGCTCGGAGTTTTATTCGAACAATATACGCGCAAATACTCTATACAGCGATTTATCGCCACCGTCTGTACGATCGAACGTTCGTTCGGATAATCTCCTATCCGTCCAAGGCAAAGCGTAATCTAACGGTACACTTCGAATTGTAATCTTTTCTAAATAACTCTTTTAAATACAATCTTCGAATTTCGTTTCCAAATACTTTGATCGTAGAACCCTAACACAGTTATTTCTCCCTCGTACAGATACTTCCGATCCACCGTTGCATTTCCATGACCTACATCTTTGATCAATTTTAATTTATTTCCCGATGACCGCTCAACCAGTGAAATGATCCTTTTATTTAATTATTTTATTCGAGTCTTTCGGAAAATAAAGCCCGAAAAGAAAAAGAAAAACCAACGATACGTTTAAGGGTTAATTAACACGGTCGATCGCGTCGTACGAGGCCAGAAGCCTCGGTCCCCGACATCGTTCGCTCGGTTCGCGCGAACCGCCACAGGGGAGTGCGACGCGTTTCCGGTGAAATAATATCGCTCTGGGCGCACCGGACCGGGCTAATAAAAATCGTTAATCAATCGGGCGCATCTGCGGCTAATGAATTTTTTCACGCGTTTCCCGCGCACGTGACGCGGGCTCGTATATCAGAGCCGCGCGTACCCGAGAGGACGCTCGTCCCCTCCTCCTCGCTCCTCCCCACCACAACTCCCCTGTGAACGCGTCCACCATTTATTAACGATGATCGTCCCGGCGTATACAACGCGAAATAATAAATAGGCGTTAAAGGGAGGATGTAACGCCTTGTACGTTTAGGGGCCACTATTTCTTCCTTCTTGTTGCCTCTCACCTGTCGTTGGCCACGCGTGAGTAAATCCGCTGCTCGCGCGCCAGAACGGACGCGTTTTTCTTCCGATCCGACGGGAAACAGGCTCGCGCCTATCGGCCACGTATCGTTATCGCGATCTACGATCGTTACGATCGTAGATCGCGATATCTCTCTGGTCGCCCGACCCGATCCGACTCGTCGAACGAGAATTCTCGGACGGTTCCGAGCCGCTCGTAGACTATTTAGTAATTGCACGTGTCACGGCTGACCCGCAGGCCACTCTGCAACTTTGCTCCTCGATTTTCCCCGAGGATCGAAGTCTCTTCTATTTGTTCTTTTATCGGTCGAATCGCGACGAAAACGAAACGCTTGACACATTGGTCGTCGAAGGATAAATAGGAAAAAAGTGAGGGCAGAGATTGAAATTATTTTTTAAATTGAATCACGTGCCAAGGGATACCTTGTAAGAAGGTTAATAGTAAATAGATATTACACAGTTTGTAACTTTGCTCCTCGATTTTTCCAAGCATCGAAGTCTCTTCGGTTTGTTCTTTTATCGGTCGAATCGCGACAAAACGAAACGCTTGACACATTGCTCGTCGAAGAATAAATAGGAAAAAAGTGAGGGCAGTGATTGAAATTATTTTTTAAATTGAATTACGTGGCAAGGAATACCTTGTAAGAAGGTTAATAGTAAATACGTTAATAGTAAATAGATATTACACAGTTTGTAACTTTGCTCCTCGATTTTTCCAAGCATCGAAGTCTCTTCGGTTTGTTCTTTTATCGGTCGAATCGCGACGAAAACGAAACGCTTGACACATTGGTCGTCGAAGGATAAATACGAAAAAAGGTTGAAATCGTTTTTCAAATTGAATCATGTAGCAAGGGATATCTTATAAAAAGACGTTAATATTAAATAAATATCATGCAGTCTGCAACTTTGCTCCTCGATTTTCCCCGAGGATCGAAGTCTCTTCGGTTTGTTCTTTTATCGGTCGAATCGCGACGAAGACGAAAGACTTGACACAATGGTCGTCGAAGGATAAATAGGAAAAAAGTGAGGGCAAAGATTGAAATCGTTTTTCAAATCGAATCGTGTAGCAAGGGATATCTTATAAAGAGACGTTAATAGTAAATACACATTACGCAGTCTGCAACTTTGCTCCTCGATTTTCCCGAGGATCGAAGTCTCTTCCATCTTTTTTTACTTCTTTTTTTAGTTGGATCGCGACAAAAACGAAGTACCAGCAACGTTTGTCATCGAAAGGTAAATAGAAAAAGAGCGAGTATAAGTGTGACCATCGTTTTTTGGAATTCAATTAAGTGCCAAAGGATACTTTACGACGGGAGATTAATAAAGCGAACGAACTGTACGTACGGTGTTACGATATTTTTAGAGACCGATTATTGACAATACCTGAAACAAGTGGGGAAATTTTGTCCCTTTGTAGCATTGACGTTACCATTATCGATGCATTACCATAGATAGGTTAACCCGTCTATGCCTAAAGTAAAAATTCAAAACGTAAAATGAAACTAAATATTATATAATATCGATCGCTTCTCTCATATAAACTCCCCGCAAAATAAAATCTTCTATCGATGCAAAGAATATTTTTAAAGTGGGTAAATTGGATAAATTTTCACTATCGTTATTAAATATATTTAGGTAATTATTACCTATCGTTATTACCTATATTTAGATAATTATTACCTAACGTTATTAGCTATTATATCGCTCTATATTTAGAGCGTTATTAAAAATTCATTTATCAATTCGTATCGAACGATCGTAAAGGACATCGAAATACGTTCACGCTCGATTCGGAGCTTGTCCCGAACGGTTTCTACATCGGCGACGATGAGTCACGGGCAATTAAATATCGAATACGCGAAAAAGACGTCGATGCGGCCCTGCGAGGAGCGTCCAAGCACGTCGAGGACACCGGGTAGACATATATAAAGGTCCTGGTCCCGACGGGAGGCTGTTGGTCGCGTCTGGACGTGTCATATTAGGATAACCAGGACTCCGGGATTCCGATCCTACGTTCTCCACCTTGCTCCTAACTCCGTTTACGGCACAGGTGCGACAAAACCTCGAGAAATCCGGGACACCGAATACAATCGAATGCAAATCACTTTTTTCTTCGTTCACTTGTTCTCCGGACTCGAACGACCCGCACGTCGTCTTTTAACCGTGGCGGAGCCAATGTTTATACTTCATTCTCTCGTATTTTACTTTATTCCATCGGTGTTCGATAAAGTCCTCGAATGAATAAAAATGCAATCTTTTCGGCCAATTAGAGCGACAGCGTACGATTGCGTTTCGATCGATCGTCGAATACAATTTTTTTCCCGTAATATAAAATACCACGTTTCTCGAATATCTTTGTATATTTTTATCCTTTCGAAAATTCGATTCCCGCGGAATCGAAACCGCGAACGCGAAACGCAACGATGTGACTCTAATCGGCCGAGAAGACGAGGAAAAAATTTTCTCTCGACGAATCGCTTCTCGTTGTAAATAAAATCTCGAGGAGCACGTTCGGTGAAAACTGCGGACGGTTCGTTTTCCAAACGCGCGTAACGAATTACTCGGATCGAGCGGCAAGAGTTTGATCAGGGTTCGATATTCCGTTAAATTCTACGCTCGAAGTTTCGTGTGTCTCGAAGATCGTCGATTCGACTGCCCGATTTACTTCCCCGTTCTTCTCCCGAGTGCGTAACACATCGATCGGTAAGGTTCGCGTCGTTGAATCGCCGCGGAAATCGCAGTTGCAACGAGACGCCGTCTCGGCCTGGGTTAGGTTAATAGTGACAAAGGAGCCGGCTAATCGCGGTAAGCTGACCAGTAAATTACCACGATGAGGCTGGCCCGTGGAACCGGTAACCGGTAAATCGGCGGCCAGCGAAGGACGTCACCGAATCTTTAATGGGCATTCGCATTTTTCAACTTCCCACGTTTCGGTTGGACCGGGCCTCTAGGCCAGTCCTAAGCCGTGTGCGCCCGTAAATTAGATTTCTTCGAGGATGATTTGTGGCACGGCTCTCTCCTACTCGGACTCCTTCTTTCTCTCTCTCTCTCTCTCTCTCTTTCTCTCCGTCTCTCTCTTTCTCGAGTCAGCTCGGAGCCGATTTAGAAAACGACTCGAGTCCGCAGCTTCGAGTGCCGCGAATAATCACGAAAATAATCTCGAGGAACACCGACGATCGTCAAACTCCCTGGACGAACTACACCGGACGACTGGAACGTGACTGGAGGCACTACGATGGTTTCCAAACTATCCGGAAGGCACCCCCCCGCAAAACGAACAGTGAATTTTTCGGCCCGATGAACAAAGAATTTTTTTTCGTTCCCTTCAGATCGATCGGTTCGAAATTTTGTTGGTTCGAGCTCGATCGATCGAGATTTCACTCGTTAACGACGAAGGATCGTCTGGAGAAAGTTTTTAAGTAAATTTCTATAATTGTACGATATTTATAGAATTTTCTCTGATTCAAAGTTTGGAACTGGAGGCAATGCATCGAACGAGGCAAATGGTGTATTTAATGTCCTTAAGGACATTGGAATATGATTGGTTCTCAACTTCTTTCAAATGCTGTGATGTAGAGGCGATCGCGACGATTGTGAAGAAATACTCGTAATTAGTTCCACGCTCGTTAAACATCGACGGTGTTCCCCGTTTTGGAAAATATTGCTTCACAGGATACAAAAACGAAGATAACTTCCATGGAAGGTTTTAGTATCTTTTCTTCGAACTCTTCGTCCCGAAGCAACTCGAGATGTACGTACGTAGATCGAGTTTGAGAAAAAAGGACTTGCTCCGGTTCGCGAACTAATCGAGAGACGGAACGTTTCGAGAGGATCGTCGCGCGGAGAGACCACCGATGATTAACGACGATCTAGGAGAACAAATTTGTACACCTACGCGCGGAAGATTAATTTCTCGGTAAACACCGTTTATTTTCTTACGTTCGACGTTCACCGGACGCGCGTCCTTGGGTGTCGACGCAGAAATAAACGAAAAACGACGAAAAGCAAAATCCGCAAGAAATAAAAGAGCAACGGACCGGGCCTGAAAAATATATCGCATCGATTACACTCTATTAAAAAAGCGCGAGAACTTTCCGTGAAACCCGATATATATCTTCCGAGCGGTTGTGCAAGGTCCAGAATTTTAGTCTCTAAATTTCGCCGGTAGCCCCGTCTTTTTTAGAGGACAACTTCGATCCCCTCCCCTCGTCCCGGGCCCAGTTGGATCTCACGCTGGCCGGTTCGGAATTCGTTTAATTTCCACACAAATCACCGCGACACAATCCGAAATTATGAGTCCGACGGAGAAACGAGTTTCGTCGGTCGTTCGCGACCGCGAAAAGGAAAAAGGCCTCCGTGTCTCGTGAAAAAATTCCAATTTTTCGCAACTCGCGAGCTTAAGTTTTTTTGCATTCGAAGAGACGGGAGCCGAAGACGAGAGGGGAACGCGGCGCTCGGCGCGGGCGACTCATCGACGCGGGGTTATTAATTGATACGCATCTCCGAGCGATTAAGCCGATAATGAGATTAATTAGCGCCGCCTCGAGGCGCGAAGTTTGAAGGACTGGCGGAGGCAGCGGCCGCAAACGTCCGCGTCTCCTCTCTCGGCGGCGAGTCATCGCCATTTCTTTTTACTTCTTCTTCTTTTTTTTTTTTTTATAATAGGCAATGCGAATTATCGTCCGCGGGGGGAACGGGAGAACAGAGGGAAGCAATTACGTGCAACGTCGCTCGACCGTGCGCATTCTCCGCGCACACCGTTTATTATTATTGTTTATTTACGTTGCACGGACGTTGACGAAGCCGCGTGTCACGTTCGCTGGACGGTGATTCAAAAAGGTAGAAACGAAGGGCGAAAGTTCGAAATCCAAGCGATCTGCACCGAACTTCAACGCGTTGGGATTGTCCAGATCGGAGTGTTTTTTTTTTTTAAATTTTATCGGTGGCTGAATCGCTTAAACGAGTTCTATCGTCGGTACAGTTCGTAACCGAGCGTTCTTACCGTGTTTTCTTACACGGAGGTAATAGATCGTTGCTGTCGTCTCCGGTTTGAGAATTATCATCGTCACTTTTACGCAACGGTTTCGAAATTCTTTCGAAATTATTTCCCCGAGAGGAAAGGAAAAAAAGAATTCGAAGATCGATGCGTAATGATCACTTTGTTTAAATTCGATAGAATAGAGGGAAGTATTCTCGAAGGTACATAAATACCTATCACCGTTCGATATAGCTTTCAATACACCGTAATATTCAAAGGGAAATATTTGTAAAATACGTCTAACGGCTACCAGAAAGTCGTAACGAGTCCAACTCAAAAGTTACCTATCGAGGGGTCAGCTATTTCCCAATTGAGAAAACGATCGATTAATCTTAATCGTTCGGAAGGAGATTTAAATCAATAAACGCAGAACTCGCGCGCGTTAAAGGCCGATCGTCTTCGCTCGAACAATTTCAATCGCTTCTCCGAACACGACGATCGAGGTGTCGATTAACCAATTACGTCTCCGAGCCAATCAATCCTTTCACGGACTCCCGAAATTCGTCACGGCTAAAAGAACACGGCATTCTCGAGTCGACGGTGACTCTACCGGTCCCGAAACGCAAACTCGATAATAAATACTTTTCGTTTCTATTTATAACCACGATACAGGATCGAGCAAATCGAAAACTCTTTCGTATATTTTCGAATATTTTCATTATTCGACGTTACATTCCCGAAGTTTCATTTTGAAATTTCAAAAGAACGACACACTTATAGAATACTCCGATAATGGTTTTTCACCTCTGGAAACTATAAAGAAACCTAAAACTCGAAACAGCAATTACTTTGTCGTAAATTATTAATACCCAAAAATCCAAAATCGGTCCGTAGCACCGCTACTAGAGAAAGTTCACAATTTGGAAACATCTTCCAGAACGCTTACTTTCGAACCCGAGTAACTTTAAACAACATTGATAATTTCCAATAATTCCTTCTTCGCTTTGTTCCACTTTATTAAACTCGTCGATAGATAGGAATAAAAAATACCCATCGAATCCCCGCTGTTCGTCTCTGTAACTTATAATTAACCATCGCGAACATTTCCGCCTAATTTTCCTCCAGCAAAGATCTCCTTAAGGTGAGTCTCGCGATTTCGAAATTTTCCAAAGCCCCGCGAGAAATCGTCCAACACTAGGCCGTGTTTTCGATCGATCGATCGATCCATTCTCGCGCGGCAGAGATGTCGTGGCCGGAAGTCAGTCCCCTCCCCCCTTTCGATACCCCATTTTTCCATCCCGGTGAAAAGAGGCGTTGATTCCAGCCAGCCGTTAATCCAACGGCGATTCTTCTTTCTCCAGGTGGCGCTGCAAGTAGCGAGAGAATCGCGTCTGTCGAACGGGCGAAAAGGTTTATTAGCCGGTGCTCGCGCTAGCAGAGGGCTAATATCGGGAATGTACAGCCAGCGGCGATAACTTTGACTCGTCTTTGAAGTCGCGCACCCCTTTGTGCCACCACCGCGGACAATGAGATCGCTGGAAACTCGCCTTTACGCCAGCTTGGCCCAGACGCGGCTTCCGATTTTCCTTCCATCGCTCTCTCCTTCCTCTCTCTCTCTCTCTCTCTCCCTCTCTTTCGTTCTCTTCTTTTTCTTTTCCATCCACCATCGCGAAAGCGCGACGCCCGAGCGAGGAAGTTAATAACGTTTCACCTCCGCGACCCCCCCGAACCCCCCCACGCTCCTCTCTGGTCGTCGTTGGTAACGAGATGTCTTTATGGGGACGTTTACAATTACGCGTGACGCGCATGGATCATTTGCCGGCGAAAGAGGATCTCCCGAGCTGGAACTGTCCGGGAGAGGGAGCGCGATTGTTGCACGCGATATTGTGGATCGGTGAATATATTTTCTCAGAGAAGCGGAGAGAGGGGTGTAGAGAGACGGGGGACACAGGTAGAATACCGGAATGCGATCTTTCGTTTCGTGATTTCAGCGACGTCGGGTTTTTGTCGAGGATAATTGGCGCGGTTTGTCTCTATCTGAAAATACGCGGGGCGTAATGGACGTTACAGAATAGTTTCGTTCTCCCCACCATGTTCACGGTTCAATGGCGAATACGTTCTCGGGCTGAAGTTATCCGGACGCTCGGTAAACGGAGAATAAGAACGAATTGACCGTACGAAACGACGCGTATGTGAATCGTGACGCTCGGTTATAAATAACGATGGTTCGTGTCCGAGGAATAAAAGTTCGCGGGACACGCGTTAATAACGAGTACGTTTACCGGGACGTTTTCGACAACTGTGCACGGAATCGTCTCTGGTTGCTCGTTTCGAGGGAACTGGGATTTTCCAAGGACGAACGAAACGCGTGTATATTGTTTCGGGCGTAAATTTTTAACGTACGGAGATAGGTCAACGGTGAACGTGTCTCGTGAGAAGAATTTCGCATGGAACGATTTCTCAAAAATCGACGCGTGCATTTTTAACATTATAAATTTCTAACGTACGAAAAAGGTGATCGCAGTTATCGAACGATCCGTGAAGAAATCCGCGCGTGTACGATCGAAAACTTTTGTGTACGGTCGACAAAAGAGTTTGCATCTTGCGCGCGAGCGAGTATCCTCGATTTACGAAGCGAACGAAAATACGGAGAGCGTAGAATTCGGAACGCGGGATACAAATTATACGGTATCAACGTTTCATGAAGTACGGCGGATCGTGTACAGTTAAATATCGCCTTCGATGGACCCGTTGGACATCGAGAAGTATATTTTATCGAGTGGAGGCGCTTTGGGACCACCGACGAAGTGGTCGCGAAATTTGACCGCGTTTCGCAAATATTCCATGCTCGAGGAGCTCGTACACCGATCGACGAGGTACTGGGTTTAGGTTCGTGCACCTTCGACGATCGGTGAATAGATTATTCTCGAGCCTCGTTCAGTTTATTTGTAGAAAACGATGGTCCGTTTTGTACGTTGCACGGAGAACGTAAAATAATTTCGGTCACGGTATTCTACGCGGGCGTTCGATCCTCGTCATCGTGTAACCGCGACGAAGATTCGACCATTGCGCTCGAACAATATTTTCTAAAAGTAAACGCGACGAAGCCACGCGAAGACTCTTCGTTCCGATTATTTTCTCGAAGGTTTGCGGGAATTTTCGAAATTTTTTTAAACGAATTCCTCTCGTCGGGCACTCTCGAGCGATGGAAACGGGATTCGTTCCGTGCTCGGTTTCTCCGGTAACGGTAATGGCCGAGAAAGAGACCGAAACTCGTCCAGAGAGGCGCTGGCCAGGGCTAGCGGGGACCACGCGCTCGGATAACTGAAATTCCGTGGATTCAGGGATCGATAGTGTCGTCGTGAAGCTTTCACGGGACTGTGCGGCATGTGCCGTCCTACGAACTACGATATACAGGAATCTCTGTGGCCCGGTGTTGGAAACAGTTTCCGATGAAACGACAATTTGACTAATCGCTCGGTGCGAAATAATTATTAAACGGTAGGTATTATCCTTCCTAGCGTTCTGCTACTGGACGTTTCGATCGTTTCCATTTCGGTTATTCACGGTACGTAACGCATTACGTGTATCGTGCACGAAAATCGAAAGAACGTCATCATCGACGACTAGTGTCGACTTGCAACGTGTTCTGTACGATAATTCTGGTCTACAACAATTGCAATAGTTTTATCTTGCGGTATATTTCCTTTTGTACTCTCTCTATGAGAAACGATAAAAAATTTCTGAAAAGAATACACAGATGGAAATTATCGTTCGATGATTACATTCGGTTAAAATTGGCCTCTCGGGCGGCAACGGGAGTACGGGAATAATTAAAATTGTAACTCGGACCTCTTTCGGCCAGATTTTCGTCCCTTGGAATACCGAGTATCGAACGACAAAGTGGAAAATAACGGAGAGAACGTTCCGCGAAGCGTCGAGCCGCGAAAAGAACGCGGTCGACGGCCGACCGAACGAGCTACACGGACGTTTCGCGACTGGACGGAGTCGATATCGCGATTCTACGAACGAAAGCCATTTTTCTTCCATCCCTAGTTCGCCAGTCGCGGATCCGGATTGGAGCGGGTCTCTCGCGGCGCATGCGTGACCACGCATCCGTACGTGTGTTCACGTGCACGCGGGCGCGTTGTGCGCGCAGGATTGTTAATGCAACGAGGCGAGTGCGCAGACGCCGCCGGTGCATCCGATGCACCGGAGAGGCCACGGGCGGAGAGAACGAACAGCCGCGATAACGGTGCTGTTTCGCCCAAGGTTCGAGCGCCGATGCCATGGAAATCGAAGCCTCCGATCGCGACACCCATTCACCGTGCTCGAATCGAACATTGATAGGCGCGGATTCGAAATACGGTGCCCCGAGAATCGGGAAATTCGCTAGCATTTTAATTCGAGGGACGTCGATCTCGCCGGTACCCGGACACCATCGTTTACGCGTTCGATTCCAAACCAACGTGAACGAAAATTCGATACTTTAGAAATCTTTGAGTCGTCGGATACGAGATTTCTAGGTACTCGAATTCTGCGTTCGTCTTGCGCACGATTAGATCGTTTCGTGGAATCGAGAGTGTCAAATTTGGTAGCTCTTTGATTCGACCTTTGATATATGTACAAGAGCGGTGGAAATACACGATTGAAACACGAATAAGGTTTCAGTTTGGTACTTGGAAAATGTACGTACCACTGGTATTTCGCTCTGTGTTTCTAAAATGGTTACTCGAAACACAAGTGTCCGTTTTAAATTTCGTTAAAAAGTTCGCAAGATTGAATCCAAAATTCATCTCCTCGAATACGCTATATTCGGTTAGCTCTTCGGGCCCGGAACTCGTTGATACTCGAACGCGTCGTACCTGAAAATTCACTACGATTCAATTTTACCGGCCGTCGGATTTAGGCCGGCCTCCGACGTAAGCGACGCAACGACGACGCGGTGGAAATAAAAAAATTATCGCTCGACGATCGCTTGTATACATATCGAACCTTCGCGTTGTATTTGTAACTTCGTTCATCGACTGGGCTGCGATGGAATGTTTGGACAATTGATCGCTCGGCGATTGGCCGTGCCAGTTGCTTCGCTTATTAGTCTCTCGAGAATTGCGATGCGTTTCGAGCAGCGTTGCACGGAAATCGATGATAACGTAGAACAGCTTCGTTCTTTATATAAATAAGCAAATTATTATCGTTGGTGTAGACAAAACGCGTAATTCCCCACGCTTTCGTTAACAATTTTACGGCGTCTTCGACGTCCGTGTTCGGTGTTTTGTTCGTCGATAAATGGTCCCGTTTGTTGGACAAATTGAAAGAGAAAGTTTTTCGACAACTTCTGCAAAGATTTTCGTCGCGTTGCGATAGACAGCTCTTGAACCGCATAAAACGCTCTTTCGAGTCTATCGGTCGTAACGAAACAATGCATCCCCAATTTCCTTCCTCTCGTTCTTTCTCTCTTCTCCGCGCGAACGGATAAACAAAGCGAGCGATTCTCGCCAGTGGAAAAATTGCTCGACGATTCCCAATCCGAAGGAAACCGATCGTCCTCGGAACCGTACTCCCTTCGTTGCGAAATTTGTCCTACGATCGCACGAAACACGCCTCACTGGGACACGCGAGAACCCGCCGCGATAGCCAGAAATCTGTCGTTAAAAGCCGTGCCGCGGGGCCTGGAATCAGCCTCCTAAAAAAATGAAACTCTTTACGCTCAAAGGAGGGCCGGCGTGCGGCTAGGGACCGAGAGAAAGAAAGTCGAGGGAAGAAAGGGGGTTGGGAAATCTCGGCGCACCTGTGCACGTATGAGCGAATATGTAAAGGCGAATAGGTGGGAAAGGAGCGTGGCAACGGAGGAGAGAGCGAGAGAGGGCGAGAGAGGGCGAGAGAGGGCGAGAGAGGGCGAGAGAGGGCGAGAACGGGCGAAGTGCAAAAAAAACGGGGGAAGGTGCGAATCACGCTCCCGCGAATCCTTTCTCCGGCGCCGCGAGGGTGCACTTAATTGCGAGTTTAAGTAATTAGTGCGCGAGTCGGGTAGCGCGTCGTTCGTCCTCGCTCGGTGCGCGAGCACGACGAAGCCCTTTATTTTTTCGTCCTTTTTCCTTCTCCGTTTTGTTGTGCGTGCGCGCGTGAATCTACCCGTGTGCGTACACACACGTGTCCGCGCGTGCGTGCGCGTATATGCGTATATACGTAGCCGTGTACACGTGACTCTTTATTTTTTTTTCTTTTTTCTTTTTCTCGTTTTCCCGAGGATTCTTCACAGCGGCACGGGCGGCCGCGGTGGGGTTGTTTCTCCCGGCGCGGCCCGGGCGAAACGCATAATTGCGACCGACGACGGATTGTAATTACAAAATGGCGTTTCGGACGTCCTTGCCCACTTTTCAGGGAAGAAGGACCCATCGTCGTCGCGCGACGACGCTCGAGAGGCAACCGAGTAGTGCCCGTTACACGTCGAGTATCGGGACGTGTAACGAGCAAGCCGGCAACGGGCTTTAAGCGCGTCGCGTCGCTTCGACGCGTACAATAGTCACTCTCCCGGACCGTGACGTAACGCAACAGAAAAGCCGGATCTGATAGCGAAAAATGATCGTGGAACTCCGACGGTCTAGATAACGCTCCTCGTTGCCGCGTCGACGATAACGGTTCCGCGCGCGCGACTTCGGTTTCCGCGAGAGGAAACTTCCGCGGCTCTGGATTACCGCCTCTGTCCTTGGCGCGTGTATTTCTTACCGGGCTCGAGAGACGAACGAACGAACGAATCCGATGAAACTCGAACGTGGAAATTTCGATCGGTCGTTCGAGGTCATCGAGAAGTTATCCCCACCCTGACGCGTGGCTCTTCCCCCACCACCACTACCACCACCACCGTATAGAATCCCTCGTTTTCTTCGTCACCACGGCTCGATAGCGGAAATCTCGCCTATACGCGACCTTGTGCTCCCCTCGCGCCAAGGAGATTTTATTCTATCGTTGTTATCATCGTACAATCGGATCCGTAACGACAGTTGTGCAAATTATCCGGAGAAAAATACCAGGCCAAACGAGGCGGGACGATTTTTCGTACGAGAATTTGCACAATTGTCGTTCGTTCGACCGTTTAATAATAATAATAACGTCTTTAGCGTGCGGAGGAAAGAAAATACGCCCGTCCAGAGACGCGTAACGGTGGAACGATACTTATTCTACCGCGAAAGAGGAGAACGGAGTATCGAATTGAAACGAAAGAGTAGGAACGGAGGGCTCGAGGAACGGGAAGAGCGCGAAACGTTTCGGTGGCGATGATTCGGGAACGGAGACGCGCAGAGAAAGTTAGGTTAGAGAGGGACGAAGGAATCGGAGAATTTGAAAGTAATTCTACTCGGAGCTGATGGCACGTAACGAAGGGAACGATCGTTGTGAAGCGCGCGAGGGTCGGTGCTGCGATTAAGTCTACGGTCGAGTTTCACGAGGGACGATGCGTACAGACGAAAGTATTCAAGGGACACGGTACACTGTACGAGTAACGGGCCAAGTGTAATTCCAAGATGTAGCGTTTGCGGTAGAAACAACGCACGACGGATCGACGTAGCCACCGTTGCACCTCGTTGACTCGGGGACCGATAAATCGTCGCCACGGACTCCATTATGTCTTCGCGCAAAGCTGCGGGAACGCTCTGTATCTCGAATACGGAGCCCCGCAGAGATATCGTGAGAGGACAGGTATCCGATATCGTTTACAGCGAGGGGGCTGCCTTGGACGGACATTTACGCCCGCGATAACCAAAACGTGGAATTGAACGCGAAAAAACAAACTCGCGGTGCACAGGATTCGATAAGTTCGGAATGATTTGCTCAACGCGGCGAACTGGTTTACCGGTCATCCGGCGCGCCTGAATGGTTTTCAATTTGAACCGTACCGGGATGCCGGGGAGATTGTCCCTTGGATGGAAATTGAAATTTGGTGATCCGAATTTTTGAAAATATTCCCTATCGGTAGCATCGCTGCTGGCTCTCGCACGAACGCGATGTATTTCTCGCGGGTGTAATCTTTCTAATTTCGTACAGTACCGAGTGCTACGAGAAAATTAATACTCGTTGCACGAACAGAACTTACACGGCGATCCGATACGGCGCTCGGAAGATTGTGATTCTTCATTTTCGAAAGGTTCCTCCGAGGGTCGCTCGAGAACGAAACGCGACTCGAAAGTGCACGCTTTTCGTAGAAAATTCGCGAGCGTTTCTCCGCCGCGAAGAAGCGGACACTCGTCTCGGCCAACCTCGAGACGAGACAATCGCATCACCGTGATCGATCCGCCCCCCTCCGAACAAAGGCCGCGCGAAGAATCGGCCGGCCCCGGATTCGCGCACCCCTTTCGAACCTACACCCCTCCCATCGTCCCCCGTTCCTTTTTTTCTCGCGCGCAGGTGACAAAAGGCCAACGGCGTGGCACCTCTCGCGCACCTTCACAATATATACACTCGCGCGTAATTCACGTTCCTTTCTGAACGCGGAAGCCCCTCGAGGCATTCTACCTTTTAATTAGCCTCATTACCATAAAATAATTACAAAAAATTACAGTGGCGTGCGCGCAGCCCTTCCCGGCCGTGGGCCGACGTCACACGCCGACGAGTTCGCGCGTCACACGGCTCTCTCGGCCGCCACGTGAAAACCGGGCCTTCGTTTCTCTCTATTTATCGCGCGTCGCGCTCTCGACGCAAGATAATGTGCACTTTTTGCATTTACGTTCGAGAGAGAGAGAGAGAGAGAGAGAGAGAGAGAGAGAGAGAGAGAGAGAGAAAGAGAGAAAAAGAGTGGAAGCTGGGTAAAGGGGAGGAGAGGGAGAAGGTCTCGCGCCCACGTGTTCTAACGAGTAATTAGTAATTAGCAGCGACACCCTGGCGCATCCAGCGCGAGCAGTCACGCATTTATCGCGTAATTAGGTGAGCCCGAGCGTCATTCGAGTTTATCGGATCCCTCCCACGTGCGAGAGGGCTGCTCTCTTTCAGCTCGGCCCGCCGCCGCGCCGAGCTCCGATTGTGTCGAACGGGGATGAAAAGTATTTCCTTCTCTTCCATTTCTCCCTACCCCACCCGCGTCCTCCTCCTCTCTCTTTCTTCGCATCTCCCTTCGGAAAGAAAAAGAAGAAAAAAAAAAATCACAATTTCGTTCGCGAAAAGAGAGTACAGACACTCGCCCGGCCGGGGAGAATAAAGATGGAAAGTAATTAACGGGGAGAATGAATGCACAAACAGCCGGCATTGATGATAAAAATGCGTTTTGCGACCAAGGGGTGAGACAGCTTTCGCAAAAATTCCGTTTCCCTTCCCGACGATTTTCATCGACTGGGAAATTTCGATTTTGAAATCTTCCGCGCCGATGGTCGGTGGAAAATCGAGTTACGGGGCTGAGAGACGAGAGAGGTCTCGCGAAAATTCCCTCTTCGTCCAAGAAGTATTGAACTTTGATCCGAGATAGGTTTTGCAAAAATTCCGCCTTCCTTAGCGACGATTTTGATCGACTGGGAAATTTCGATTTTGAAATCTTCCGGTCATTGGAAAATCGAACCGGAAATCTTCGCCTAGGAAATATTGAACTTTGATACTTTCAGCGCGGATGATAGTTGAAAAATCGAATATCAGGGTAGAGGAAACTCCAGACAATTGCGTCGTAAATTTTTCAATAAATCGATGATGCGCGAGCGTCGCGATGAGACATTTATTTTGCCAAAATAATAACCCAGTGTATGATGTCTTAATTATACGCGACATCTGTGGCAACGTTACGTTATCGTGTGTAAATGTTAACATTTGGTCCGCGATAAGGAAACGTAGCCTCCGCAGATCGCGTTTTCCACGAAACGATCGACAAGGTGTGTACGTACGTATCGCGATGCTCGGTTTGTCACGCGATTTTGCAGCTTTCGGGATCGGTGGCGTGCAATTTTCTACCGGTTTTCGGGGGACGCGACGGGGCACAGGTGTCGAGAGTACGTTGGTCAAATGTTGCGGATGTCGTTGGCAACTTTTCGCAAATCAACGTGAAACGGTGCACGATTCGACGAGTAGAAATTATTGAACAACTTCGGCACTTTCATCCCCACTTGCTCCGCCTTCTACAGATTCGAAAGATAATTTACAGAGGAACGTGACTACCTCGGAGGACCTCGGGTCCGTAGCAAATATTTTCTAATACGTTCTTCGAAACTAATTTTCGTATGGAAATTTTAGTAGTTTTATTCATTTATTTGAAATAAAATATGTTTATATTTCTATAATTTTAATATACAATTGATGCATAATACAGTTTTGTCGATACGTACAAGCGTATTGCAAATGTGTCGTTAACATTGTTCGCATTTCTTGGTATATTTGTCATCGTTGTCAAAAATATTGTAAAAAAGATAATGAACGATATGTAAACATCTAAAATTTTATAATTCTCGCAAGTAGCAGATGTGTTCGTCTGCATCGTAAGCTTGAAATAGTTCTAAGCAATATCCTTGTATATTTCTTTCTCTTGGTTGCTGTTGCAAAGAATACTGGCTATCGTGCGTCGAACGATCGAACGAATCGTCTCACTAGTAATAGTAGAGGGGAAGGAAACTGCAGTATTATGTTTCAAGATTAATAAGGCTCTTCCTCGATCGCTTCATCTCGAATTTTAATGCGTCAATTGGCTACCAAGATTATGCGCGATTGTGCGATCTTTGGAGATACGTTGAGTCGAAAATGTACATCGGTAATTCACCAACAATTGAGCAACATGAGAATAATATTCGTTGAGTTATCCGTCACATAGAGGAAGTCTCTCTACCGCAAACTTCTATGCAGATCTTTTTTGTGCGTTAAGTTTGTTCCAAATTCTCTGAAATAGAATTGCGTTTAAGCCAAAATTTCGATGCTGGGTCACCAGGGATACAATTTATTCAAATAAAGAAAGTCGAATGAAACCATCGTACAACGATTTATTCGATTCTACGGTTACATTTTGATCTCGTCGCAATAAATATTTCGTTGTATAATTCAAATTATAATTTTCATTTAACTTTCGATTCGTTACTCGAAACGTTTGCCTACTTGAAAATTTGTCTTCGTACGAGTTTCTTCGTACAAATTAAATTTTCCCAGATCTCGATTAAAATTTTTCTTCCAATGTACCTTTATTCGATCGAGTGACCATCGCTCGATTCCACGATCGTTTCTCTCGAGTTTTTTTTCGAGAAAAAATTAATTGCCGACAGTTTCGATCTCGTCGTTGCTTTTTAAATGCCTATTCGTTAGAAAGTATCTCGCGGATAAAAACGGCCGATAGTCGCGAAAAGAGAAGACCGGGCTACAGAGTGAATATGTTAAAATATCTTATCCGACATTTTTTATCCGTCGACGAGTTGCGGAAGCAACGTTCTCGTACAACAAAATGACAAATTTCCAATTAACGAGCGCTGGCAACACTTTCGCGCCCACTGTCTTCATTTCTTCACGGTGGATATCTGCAACGATAGTTTGCGCAGGTGGAAGGAAATTTACACCGACGACACCGCGTACAAGCCACCGAACCGTGATTAACATTTTCTTTGGTTCGTCTCCTAGCGATTCAGCGCCACCTTTAAATCCGTTCGATCGTTTTTCAGCTATCTTTTCACATCTCCCCCCGCAAAACACCACGAGCTCGTTCGACTACTAAATTACCGAGTTTAAACCCGGCAAAGCGGTGAATTGCATATTTTTACGTCTTCGTTCGCCGTGTATTATCCTCCCAGGAACAATGTAACATCGAAGCGAACGAAAAAACGAGAGAAACGAAAAGAGAAACTGTACGGATCGAACTTTCCATCGGTATCGACAAAGTCGCAGTTTTCATGCGGCAAATAATGGTAGAAAATCGGTTCGAATTCAACCGTCGTAAAAAAAGACCAAAAAATCGCACATACTTTATCGAACCGATGCGCCATTTTACGCTCTCCTGTCCTAGCTCCGTGTGGATACTTTTTTCACTTCCCAAAGTCGTTCATCGAAGGCCATACAACCGGTGTCTGTTGTAAATTATCGATACGGTGAAATACTTCTTAAAAGAAACATCGTTTCGAACGAAAAGGGACATTACACGGTATAAATAATTCCATCCAGTTCCACGTTGAACAACATTCGTGAGAATACCGCAGATCCTTCGCGAGGTATTTCCATCGATACGAAACAGATATATCGCGCAATATACATTACATGAATTTTCCTCGATAAACAATGGAATAGAGCTACAATTAGATATCAAGCTCGATGAACCGACCACTCTAGCGCACTTCTCTATAGTCCGATCATCGTCAGTGGTACAATATCGCGTCCGGTTGCGATACTACGAAGAGAGAGATCGAATTGGAAAAATAGCGTATAATATCGCGACGCGTGGAAAGAAAAAATTCCTAATGAATAGGTATAAAAATAAGCAGATTCCGGCCTAAGGATATTCTTCCAGCGATGAGAGAGAAGTTGAATCCCTCGATAGGAACGATCCACGCCCGTTTGATCTCGCGATGACGGAATCCTTTTCGATTCTCTCGGAGTCGTCCTGTCATCCTTTCGAAACACGCGCGCACCGAGGAGGGACGTATCACGCGAGAGGCCATTCGGCTCGGACAGGAGCAAAGAAATGGCATAATTTGTCACCAAGAGGTTCAGTGGAGGGGGGGAGGTTACGGACATAGCGCGTGAAACGCCGAGGCGACTACAATTAATCAGCGATGCAGCGATAAATAATTAAGATTCGAGCGGACCAGTCGTCTCATTAATTACGACTACGCGCCGCGCGACTTTCTACTAATTGTGAGCGTCGCGTCGTTGCTCGTGTCTTTCCTCCCTCCTCCCTCTTTCTCTCTCTTCTTGGCCTATGTGATTTCCCTCGCGGCGATCGCCTCGTCGTTTAAATAACGATTTCGAGCGGCGTGACAAGCGTCCCGCTCGCGGAGATTCCACGAAAGAAAAATATCCCGTTATCGGGCCAGCGTTTCTCGATTCGCAGCACGCGCGAATTAATTACGTTATCGCAATCGGCGGCCCGGTTTAACGTCGCGTACTTTCCCCCCTCCCCGCCATCGATCTCCCCCCTCCCCCACATACGTATCGCGCCGCGTGTTTTCGGCCCCTGACCTTATCGATCATCGAATTTTAATTACGATCCGCGATCGCTGAACGCCTCTCCTTCCTCCTCTCTAGACCGACGCTGGGATTTTCTTTGTTTATTTATTTATCGGACGAGCGGAATTGCATTGTGTTCCGCGATACGAAACGATCGAAAGGCGGTGCACGAGGCGGTGGCTGTGGCAGTGCTGGTGGCGGTGGCGGTGGCAGAGATCTCGAGTCGAGAGCGAGAATAAAAAAAAAAAAAAAGAGAGAGAGAGAAAAAAAAAGAACCACCGTCGACACTTTCGACGTCACTGTACAGCACTTCGAAACCAGTTCAAACCGCGCCAAATTGTAATTAGTTTTGTGCAACGCGGTGGAGGTTTCTAATTGGGTACGAGAAACATCGCACGCGCGCACGCGCGCGCGCGCGCGCGCCTGTAACACGGTTTATTTATTATCCGTAGAATGCGATTCGAAACTGACGGCGATGTACACGGGATGTTCTTAATATCGAAGAACGTTGCTTCGAAGAATACTCGTTATAGAATCGGTTGAAAAGAATCGATAAACTTTGTTCAGAAGTGTGTTCTTTAAGAGTCGCGTGGAGGTGTTTCGAGAGCTCGAATCGGACGATCGACGCGAAAATTAATCGTCATTGTCGCTCTTAACGATATTGGACGTCCAAGTACGGTTATTTACTGTTCGAATATCGGAGCGATATCGTACGATATTTACATTGGACGCGGTCTGCTCGAACCGAGTCGTTCAATTTAAAAAAAAAAAAAAGAAACAAAGTCTCTTCACTGGTTTGCGCGAAAACCGATCGTAACGCTTTATGTGGGTCACCCTGTACGTTCCGAGCGAAAAGTCCTTGAATTTACTTCGGTCTGCGACCAACAGCCGTTTGAAATTGGCACATTTAGGATGCCAAGGTATCGACACCTGGTCTCCTTTACCGACATAGAGGACGAAGTTATTGGTAACGCGCGTGTGCGACATCGGTCCGCCCGAGGAATACGGAGACGTAACAAATAAGTGACGCGTAACGACCGTATCGAGTACAGATACGTCGAAACTGTAAAAGATTAGCTGTACGTTTCTGTACACGCGTTTGTTTCCACGTTCCGTAGTCGCACGACCGAAAAGATAAAAGAATCGTTACGAAATTATAGGATTCTTTCGGCCACCAATCGGAAATATTACGAGATACTCGAGCGGTGAACCGTGAATCTTCTTCCTTGTTGTTACATTAATTGAATAATATCGATGGAGTGGATATTTAACTTCGAACTCGCTCGTTTTACAATTTTAACGTAACTCGCGTGTATCGTCTTAATTGGCGACCGATGTTATCGCGAAGACAAAGTTGCGTATTATCGAGCAGGGCCTTGAAAATAGATTCGAAGAGTTTAATTAAGCGCCGGTGCGTGCCCGGAGTATCGAATTTCTATCGTTTATTTCGATCAACCCTCGTTCGAGCGATAAGAGACCGAACGTGCCTTCAAAGAACGCATTTTCCATCGGTGTTCGGTCTCGGAAGCGGACGACGTATACGTTTCTTTTATTGGCCAAGTAGCCACTGTTCTGCCACTTTCGTGATTTTTCGAGATCTTTACTTCCGTGTCGCCGGATAATAAATACAGGGTAATGTAAAGTTTACGAAAAATGCGCGTGCAACACCCTGAACGAGAGAAAACATTCGCACGAATTGTAAAAATTCGTAATAAAAATTGTATCTCTTTGCGTACATTGCTGAACAAGTAACGAATAAGAAAATTTGCCGAAACGAATCGCGATAAGGAGAAGAACGTTGTCTCGAACGTAAATCATCGGACAGTTATCGCTAATGGTGATCTTGGCCAATTAACGCGTTCATAATCCACGCTTGTGTAACGAATAATAAATACTCTGGCCCATTTCCCGAACGAAAGGCATCATTGTGCGACACTCCGTTTCGCGGTTTCAATCGTCGAACTCGAAACGACCCTGACCCATTCGTGGGTCAATGGTCCGCGAACCTGTTAAGAGAGAAACATACGTAGAAAACTGCAAGCGTCGCCTCGCGTTGTCATCGAAGTAGGTTGGAAATACCCAGGCGTCGATGCGTCGAACCGCATAACGATTAAGCGAAGCGCAGTGGCCATTTTTAGGCGAACCACGCAAAGAGTTCGCGAAAGGTCGATCGTCGATTTTCGTAGCGCGAATTTGCGCCAAGCTATCGTCTTCTCTTATCGTCCTCCCCCCTCGGACCACGCCGAGAAAAACATTCTCGCGCTTCTGCGCCGCGAGAACGAGAACACCCGCGATAATTGGACGCTCGAGGAATCGAGCTCGTAGCGTTGGTCGCACCTGAACATTTTCCACACGGTTGTATCTGCGATTTCTACGAGCTGGACGCGGGAAGGTCTCTAGAATCTCTACGGGATACCGGTGCCCGTGCTCGAGGAATCGACACGAACCAGATTCTTTTTAACGAAATTGTCGACGATCGAGAAACCAACGCACGTTGGTCTTCTCTACCCGAGACAACAAGACAACCGATGATAACTTTTAAGAAAAATTGCATTCGACGCAGCGTGCATCCGTGGCGACTCTAGAGAGGGGCAGAAGAATTTCTGATTTTACTCGAGACTATTAATATTAATAACAACAGCGTATAGGAGGTATTTTCATCGAATTGTCAACGATCGCGGTGGCAACTCGCGATACTCTTCTACTAGTTTCTCAGGGTATCGAGACAACGGATAATTTAGAAACAAAGAATAACGTTCGACGCAGAGTTCATCCGCAGCGATTTAGAACAAGGGATAGAAGAATCCTTTTCTGTGCTTAAAACTATTAATATTGATAACAATAGCGAATAGGAAGTATTTTAATCGTCAACGATTCCAGTGCCAACGCACGATAGTCTTCCGCTCGAGAGATTTTTCAAAATCTCCGATTGTGGACGATAATTGAATAAAAAAAAATTGCGTTCATTCTGAGCGATGGTGTACAGCGACAGAAGAATTTCTAGCTCGAAGGGGGTTAATCGGTAAAATAGCGAGCAGGAATTGTTCGCGCGAATAATTTACGAGGCTCGAATCCTGCGCGCGTTTCTCGCGTGTTGGGCACGCGGGTTCGGCTTAACGGCAACATTGCTGGGCGAGAACCGACGAGAATATAATTGCCGAGTCATTCATCAGGCATCGGCCGGCAGGTTGCACGTGAAACGCGTTAGAACGGTTCGCATGCACCGACGAAACGTCGATGAACGCGCGTAAGTTACACCGTTGAGCGGATCTAGCGGAATCCTCGGATTCTGGAACGAAATCGCACTTCTTCTTACCGAATGGACACGTTCGAGGGGTGGTAAAGGGTAAAAGGGCATTACAGAGCATGGAAGACACTGTACTCCGCGAGATAATATTTCCAGCTGCGACGATGTCTCTTTCGATGTTCGAAAATCGGAACCGATCATTACGGATCTTTTCGTTCGGATCGTTCGAGCTCGAAGAGCGAAACGAGCAATGGGAATACAACGGTCGTATATTCTTGGAAACGACGGTAACGAACGCAAACAGAGAACGGCTCCTGATCGCGAATTCGAGCAACAAATTTTATCAATAACCCCAGACGTTACCGTAGGCGGTTCCAGTAATTGTGAAAAGAGCGGAGCGGGGTCGCTCGAAACAGGAAGCGTGTTCGAACGCGTAGTCGAACGAGTATGGAAAGCCGAGAAAAGTACACTTTCCAATTATTTACGGGAAACCGAGTTCCGTATTTTCTAAGGACGGTCTCTTCTCGGGTGTTTTGTCACCACGATCCAACGAGTTAGATAAAATGAAACTCGACGTCGGTATTTTCGTCGTTTCGCAGTCTTGCTTCTATTCGAAGCTTCGAGAGTCCAAGGTCTCGTCCTCGTCGCTCGTTTCTTCGCACTCGGACCACGGTAGATGGACAGAATTTTATCCTAACGATTTTCCGGATCGGTGAAATTCTTCTTTCCTCGTTGCGGAATAGTTTCGTTCGACGATTCGAATTCCAATTTCGATGCAACGGGTAACGGATGAAAAGTTGCGGAACGAAATTTTTGAGAAAAGTGGCACAGTATCACAGAGACGTGGACAGTGCGATCGTTTTCGTCCATCCTGTTCGTCGGCGCACTCGTGCGAGGTTCTTTTTAAATCGAGCGCGCATCTCACCGCGGAATTCGAAGGAACGTTGAACGCCGAGTGGAAAAAGCGTTACGGTATGCGGGGTCAGAAGTCGATAATTGCCGAGATATTCTTAAAATAATTTCTAACGTAAACGATGCACGAGATGCGTTGGCCATTACGCCGATGCAAATGCGTAATCGGTTAACGAGCGAGAGCGACACGCGTTCGAGTGTTTACGCAGTTGCAGCGGCACAGGCAGCGCCGATATACGTTCTCGCGTGTCTTCGACCGACGTTACTGGCGCGCGATAAACTTCGTTTCTCAGATTCCTCGGAAGAAAGTAGTCGAGCGACGAGAAGTACGCGGAACGAAGCCACCAGCGAAAAACATCGTTCACGTTGGAAATTATTTTCCGAATATCTCGTTAATTATCGACTTTCGACCCCGCGTGTACGTCGATACACTCTCTTTCTTTTTTTTACACGACCTTCGACACTCCTTCGAACGCCACGACGAAACGCCGGGTGCACCGCTCGAAAAACTCGAGGCGATCGTATCTCGTGAAAACATCGAACCGCTCGGCGAAAAACCGATCGTTGCTCGACTTTTGCGCTCATTGACAGCTCTTTTGGATCGAAGCGTTTCTCTCTTACGAACGAAACGATTTACGAGCGACTAGAGACGGTCGAGTTAAACGACTCACCGTGTATACGCAACGTGGTCCGCGAGAGAGTCGAGCGTACGCGTTGGTTCGCTTCGGGAAACCTCGAAGGGTAGATCCCGAAGGGTAGATTTCGAGGTCATCTTCGCTTCTTTGAATAAAATATGGTAGCTTTTCTCTATGCTATCTCGTAGTCTGTGCGAGCAAAGAGCTCGCGTTCCGTTCGAGAAAGGATAAACGAGTAATTGTAAATCGATCTCGAGGGTACGTTTCGGGGTTATTTTGGATTCTTTGAACGAAACGTGGCATTTCTTCTGTGAAATCTTGCAGCAACTGGTGCGAAAAAATACCGTTTACAAAACCGTAGATAATTGTCGATTAATTTTAAAGGTACATCTTCAAACTAACCTGCGGTACTTAAAATGCAACGTATCCTGTCTCCGTAGAATCTCGTAGCTCGCGCGAAAAACGAACGAACCGAGTGGGTGGTTGGAAATATTTGAAACGAAATTAGAATAAAAGAAAACTCGTCGTCTCGTGAGCACTCCGTCTCTCGAAACCGAGCCGATCCGTGTTCCAAGCTTTTCGAAATAATAATTGTTCAAGATTACGTTATTTCGATGCGATCGCGATAGAACGCGTCCGTTCTCGGTATCATCCGAGCGCGATACCGATGGACTACCAACGATGCGACCGAAGCTACCAATTATCGTTGCTCTACTGGCTCGAGAAATATTCATAAATCTTGAACCCTGACGAAGCGTCGAGCGCTTGGCCGGGTTTGGCGCACGGGGTATTCGCGCGGCGGGCGTCGATTCGCGGCCGAGATGCAACAAAGTCAGCCAACCGGTCGCTAAACCGCGAGTTACCGCGGTTCCGCGCTGCGGATTTTTCCGTTTAACCCAACGAAGGGAACGATCGTTGTTGTACGACGTTAACGCGCTCGCGGACCGCCGCGCCGGCCCGTGGAGCCCGTAACACGCCGCTCGCTCCGCGCGAAAAACCTAACGCCCGATAACGCTTCGCGGGAGAATGGAAGGTTGCGTAAGAGAGTCCCTCCCCGACTCCCCCCACCACACCCCCTACTCCCGCGAGAGGGGCCCGCTCGATAAATATGCATCAGGCGCAACGGTGCATTTACGCACGGAATATGCGTCGATGCGTCCTCCTCGCGAGAATTTTTCCTTACGGAGTCCTCTCCGGCTTCCTCTCGACGACAAAGAGGAAAGAACACTCGGGAAGTGTACTCGGAAGAAAACTATTCTAATACGAAACGATTATTACCAAAGAAAATGGTTGTTCGTGGAAGAGATCCAAATTGGAGGAAAGGATGTCCTTGCTTCGCGCCAGGTACGCGAACCGACCGTTCTCCGGAGACGAGTCCCCGAAAGGTACTTTGGAAATTCGAGAACACCGGGAGAGTAGGTGGAAAGAAATTCGAAGGTGTTGGTGATTTCGATGTAACGATTTCGAAACGTTCCGCGAAGGTAGCGCAAGGAAATTGTATCGCAAAGAAACGGTGACCGAGTCTGTTTTGGACATCGGTAACCGAAGACCACCATCGCGCGTTTGCTGAAAGATTCTCGACTTTGCAAAGGCAAAGGGTCGTCGAATCGAAGTTTGGACATTTGAAAACTTTGGATGAGTATGCGTGGAAGAATTCTAGTACGGAATAGTTGCAATGTAACGAAGTTGAACGTAATATAAAACAATATGTCTGCTTCGTTCACCGAACATCGATGATCGGGGAACATCGTCCCGCTACCGATTTCCTGACCGCGGTACGGGGACGTTTCTCGAAGGATTCTTCAATTTTCGAGAAGATTGGTCTTCGAAACAAAGGTTGGAAATTCGAGAATTTCGGGAGAGACTCGTGCAAGGTAGTCGTCGATACTCTGCGTGTACAAACACTAACCGACCTTGCCGAGAACATTGTAATCGTTTGCTCATGACGCACAGTTATGTCCCGCGTCATGACTCTAAATTTATATTTGCGGTACGTCCGCCTTGTCGTTGGGCTCTCTATACCGTGCGTTTTCGCGAGACCTTCGCCCACTGTACAATTTTCTTTCGAAGTGTACCCCACAATGGATCTTCTCCCGGGGAAATTTCAAATTTTTGTCACTCGAAATCGTTCAGGTTTTTTCTACACGTCGATTCGAATTTTTGTCAACTCGGTGATCGTTGAAACGATCAATTGCATCCGTGGGAGCATCTGTAGGACAAATCTTGTACGGAAGGCTGTTAAATTATAAATAGATTGCGAATCTACTGTACCGAATACCCTCGAACTTGGAAGAACAATCTCCAACGTGAGCTTGTTTATTAAATAATAAAAATCGGTTTTACCTATTTCGAACCAGTGTTTAAAATTCCTCGATTACCGATACTTTCGCCGAAACTTTTAACGATGATCATTAAACGAGTATTTGCCCCTGCTGTCTCTTCGAGGAATAACAACGATCGCAGAAAATGTTGAAAGACACGAAATATAAATATGTGGAGAAATAACGACTTCTGTATACGAAACAACGTTTATTCGCACCGCGACTCTCCATTTTGCTTCCTCGTCGTAAAAGCAATCTTAATTTCGATATACACACATAATCGATATCCGTACCATCACGGTGACTAAACACTCTACGCATCGTCGAAACATTTTATCCTAAATTAAATTCTTCGTAGAAAAAAAAAACACACTCGTTTGTTACTTATCATTGTAAATTGGACGAGGTTCCTTCTTGGAATCCATCGTCGCGTACGATGCTCGAATTCGAAGTATCCACGGATTGCATCGAACAGTGGTTAATAATTTTCCTCCGTGCGAAAACGCGGTAAGAATTCTATCGCGACGTATCCACCGAGCACCGATTACAACTTACAACCGTACCCCGTAACGAATCCCAGTTCACAACCGTGAACCGATAGATATCGTTGTCCGTGTCGCAGAAAAAAAAGAAGAAAAAATAAAAAACGGCGTACCATTTTTTATCGCCGTCAATTGAAACCGAACGAAACAAAGTCGAAACTTTCCCCACCGGAGTGTCGCGCGTAGGTCTGTGCAAAATCTCGAAAGAATCGCGCGAAGATTCCGCCTTCGTCCGAGCTCGGCTCGAAAGCGACTCGATACCCCTTTGTTTAAACAAAGAGCGCTTGGGCACAAAGCGGTCCGTGAAAGCAACGAATTAAGGTCCCTCGGGCAAGGGGCGGTGAAGAGGGCGGGGAATATTGAAAAATTACGGTCTTACGTAATCGCGGTCGAAAAGTCCCGGAGATGAATGCGTGTCTCGCTAACTTCCGCCCCCCTCGGACGTGGTCCCCTTCAGCCCCCCTTTGGCCGCGTCTTTTTCAACGCGCGCCTTCAACGCCGCGGTATAGGTGTCACGGCGATAGCAAATTTCATTTATTATTCTCCGCCGTGGCTCTCCACCTCCTCCTCCACCTCCTCCTCCACCTCCTCCGCTTCGTCCAGCGCTCTGCCGCGCGGAAAGAACGGACAGAGACGGCCACGACGATTTCTTTCGCGCGACACACGCGACATTTATCACGCGTGTGACATTTTAATTAAATACGATGACACTCACGGTTCGGGTACGCGACCACGAAACGTACCGACCAACACGCTCTTGAACGCTCGCTCGCGCGACCGTTTTCCGGGGAACTTGTCTCGTAAGAACGTGTACACGCACCGCGTCGCGACCGTGTTGACGAACGCGTGTCAACGCGGATCCCACGTAGGCGAAACGTGCGCGAACCAGCGTCCAATATTTTCGGCGAGCGTTACCGCGCCATCGTCGAGACGGTCCCGTTTACTGGGAACGTGGACGGTTTGCAGGACAGAAGCGGAGGACAAGACCAGAACAAGACCAACGGTCGTTTTCGTTCGATTTTTCGTAAATTTCTGTCGGAAATATAACCGATGTACACCGAAACGGAACGTAAAAACAGATTCGGTGCCCACACCCCCCAGGACTCTATCGTCTCTGGTCCCGTATCGGTCCGAGTCGTTCCATTCCAATGATTTCCTTATTACATCCACCGAGCCTTGTCGTCACGATTATAATTGCATTCGGTTCGAAGTTTGAGACCAGAAGAGTCTCTTCTTCGCAAGATTCAAATTTCTATTTCGATTCGAATAAAACCAGTTTCGTATATTTCTTCCCGTGTACTATCGAACAACCGATGGATTCGAATGAAACGTTCACAAAGCTCGCGTTCTTCCATTTTCACGATTCACCGTTTTACAAAATTACATTTTACCGTTTTTCTTTACCGTACTACTTTTAGACGATCCCGATGGCGTATCGAATCGCTCGGAATTTTTTTCACAAGGATCACGCGTCCCGGAATCGTTTAGGGGACGCACCGAGAACGCTCGTAACGTTCAGCCTCGAATCGCGCGCACGAATCCTCGTTTGTCATCGCGCGTTCTGCGAAATTAGCGGGAAGTCGCTCGGAGGTTTTTAATCGCCGTCAACCGTCGCGCGGATTTTTCATGATTGATCGCGAGTCGGGTTTCGCGCCTCGAAGAGGTCGAGCAACGCTTACCGAATCGAAAGAGGTGTTATTTAACCGAGGTGAAAGGACGCAATTATCGTCGATCGAGCCTGAATCTCGTTCAATGGGGAACTCAGACGCGCGCGGCGGTTCTCGCATGAATTTCCAAGCGGCGGCGGCGGCGGCGGTGGCGGTGGCGGCGGTGGCGGCAGCGCGCGCCGAGGCGATGATTAGACGCCGGTCGTAATTAAGACACGCCAAGAACTCGTTAAATTACATCGGCCAACTCGATGGAAATTAGTAAGCATCAACTTAGTACCAATTCCCCGGGCGGCGGATTAATGGCAATTCCGCACGCGAAAACCGTGCCCGGGAAATACAGTTGCCGAAGAAACCGCGACGAATCGTCGTCGAAGGAAGCCGTCGATATTTCGGTGCTCGGAATTCGTAAGACTCGTCGAAAATAATTGAGCGATTTCAATCTAAAACGTTTCCTCTCGATTGTTTAATTGGTTTTCTCTCGTTACGTCGGTTGACGAAGATCGTCTTGCGCGACACGAATGTTTCTCAAATTCTCGCATCTACGCTAGGGAGGAATGCTCTGTAAATTAGAAAGAAAGAAAATGGAGTCTCTTGGTATTTCGATTCCTTGGAATCGATGTCTGCGAGCAACGATTACAAATGGAACGTTTGAGAGGGTGTATGCCACCTGGGCAAGTTTTTAAGAGTAAGTTTGTACGTTTAGATTCTTTCCAACGGAAGTAAAGGACGTCTTCTTTTATTACCGAGAACTTGTAATAAGATCTCGCATCTTCCGGTTTCTCGAAACGAGGAACAATTCGTTCGCCGAATGTTTTCCTGTACATGCAGCTGGAAAAAATGTCAAATTTGGGCATTGCTTTCGAAACGACGAGGTCCCACTCGAATAGGAACACCGGCAATTTTTAATTTATTATTTGCGCACGGATACGGACAGAGTCGTATTTTCTTATTCATTGGACGCCGTTACCTCTCTCTTCGACATTTCGTTTACTCGTTTCTCAACTTTGCCGATCTTTGCAAACCGCGTAATTAATAAATCGACCAGTGCCCTTGGTTATCTACGTAAATGTTCCACCGATTACGCAAACAAGTTCGTTCTTGGAAAATCCGTCGCTCTGCCCGTGCAAGTTGAATATTTATAGTTGGAACGCATAATTATCCGCGCGCAACGTCACCGGAGAGGACACCACACCGATTCTTCCCTCGTCGTCGAATTTGACGAAACGATTATCGGAACAACCCGTGAGAATCTTTAGAAACGGAAAATAGAGCGACTTCTCGCACTCGTACGGAACCGAAACCATAAATTTTAGGTTCTCCTATCCGGGTAAAGAGTCTTCCATCTTGAACCCAGGTTCCCTAACTACCAATCGCGATCGAACGGTATCGATAACACGACCGACCTACTTGACATGGAAATAAAATTTCTTAAGTAGCTGTCATCGTCTCAACACTTCTACCTGGAACTCGTTTTTACTCGGCCCGAGCAAACGTCTACATTTTTCATTTCGAACACACTTTATGTATCTATTAACGGTCATCTCCCGTATAAATGAATAAATATCGTTCGCGCGCGAATAACGTGGCGATCGATGCGTCCTCCAGTCTCGGACGCTCAGTATCGAAACCAATTATCGAACTCGTGTCCCCGATTTTCCTCGAAATCGTCTTCGAACGATCTTCGAAATCGTCTTTAGACTCTTCGGAATCGTTTCCAGACTTTCTTCGAAATCGTTTGCGAAATTTCCGGAATCGTTTTTAGATTTCTTTCGAACTCGTCCGTAGACTCTTCGAAATCGTTTCCAGACTCTCTTCAAAATCATTTCCATACTTCCTTTGAAATTGTTCGTGGACTCTTCGGAATCGTCTTTAGACTCTTCGGAATCGTTTCCATACTTCCTTCGAAATCATCTATAGACTCTTCGGAATCGTTTTCATACACCCTTCGAAATCGTCTTCAGACTCTTTGGAATCGTTTCAATACTTTCTTCGAAATCGTCTCTAGACTCTTCGGAATCGTTTCCATACTTTCTTCGAAATGGTCGGCCGTACTTTCACCGTAATCCCGTCCCTCGTTCGGTCCGTGTAACTCCTCTGTCCCTCTTCCGAGGCGCAACGCGATCCATCGACGCGACCGCGCGGAACAAGAACACCGGAACGCAACGTTCCCCGGGGGCAGCTGGCGCGGGAATAATTAAGACGCAGAGGCGAGCTCGTTCGTTATACCGCTTACGGGGGCCCCCATTCAGCGACGAAATTAGCGTCCACCGGCGCACCGAAATCCCCAATCGGCGCCCGGCGATCTCCCTCGGCGACGATCGGGGGGACCGATAGCGCGAACGCGTGACGGCGTCGGAACGACTCCTAGACGGGGGGTACCGCGACGCTCGTACCGCTCTACCGATAAGGAGAGACGTAGGCCGGAGGAACCACCGCGGGGCTCACGGGTTCAGCCACCGAAATTAAGACAAATCGCGGAGCCACGATTGCGATCGTCCCGTTCAATTAAAGCGGCGGACGGATCGCCGAGCGTGGTCTGCGATTCGTCCCAGGTACGAGCCAACGGGGGCCCACGGGGGACGCTCACATGCGAATCGTGCATTAGGGGTTGGCAAACGGCGATCCGACGATCGCCAGGACTTCTGTTTTCGTTTCGGGACGATAACTCGTCGCGAGCGTACCGAGCGACCGGTTCAGGCCCCCGCGTCCGTCTACCGGGTTATCGGTCGGGACACCGGTTTATCAGTGGCCGTTGTGCCGACCCCCTCCACCGACCGCCCTGAAAAATCACCGCCCGGAAAATAATTGTTAAGTGCTTTATTAGCGCAATAACGCGCGTCTGGGGTGTGGAAACGGAGGAACCGAGGGGAGATAGCGACCCTGGGGCTAACCGGGAGCCTTCTTCGCGATTTATGGCCCCCGTGCTCGGGACGTTTTTCGATTTCCTTTTGTGAGTACGTTCGCTCGGTGTACCGGCACGCGGGACGTTGCGGAAACGCGTCGATATCGTCGCGCGGACCCCTATAGCGATTCCTGGGACCTATTTCGAGATTTCTACACGCGAAATATGTTTCTGGAAACCCACCTTGCTCGTATATTCGTTCGCGAGACAATTCGCGGGACTCGCTTTCGGTGTACGAGAAACGAGAAAGGTTCGTACGAAAGTAGGTTCTATCCGTCTTCGATTGCGAAATAACGCGTGGGACTTTGAGCGTTGATTGTACCCTCGAAAACGATGAAAAATGTTCGCCAAACGTACGCTCTGTCCGTCTTCGATTACGAGATAACGCGTGGGACTTTGAGAATCGATCGAACGTCCGAACACGGTGAAAAAAGATTGTACAAACTTATGGCCTAACTGTCCTCGCTTACGAAATACGAGAAATTTTGTATACCGAGCAGACTCGACCGAAACCCGTAACGAACCGTCGTATCTCGTAAACGAGACATCGCTCCGTTTGCAAAAACATCTTACCCAACACCATTAACCATCGAAAGGGTAAGCGAATTAACGAGACGTTTACGTAGGCTTATTTGGAAACGCAAGGTGGTGGTTCTGAACTTCTACCGTGAAGATAATCGGACGAGACAAAATTCGTTGTGTCCGATAAACAAAGACAAATGGAACGTACGTTTGTAGAAACTTTTTTCATTGCTTTTTACGTAATTTGCGAATTACGTATTTTAAGTTGTCGATCTATATTTGTCACGAGCGTAATGACAAAGTTAACGCGATCCTTATTTTTATGCGTCTACTTGCCTCTCTGTTCAAGAAACAATATGGCGCGTAATATTGTATTTTATAATGGGAAGTAAACGTTACTTGTTAACAATTTATTACGCAATTAGGTTTAACGATATAGAACGTACGTACGTTATTGTTACCGAATTCGTTCGTCGGTTTAAAAGAACGAAAAGAAAGAAGTCTTCGATTGTTGACCTGCGCAAAGAACTTTACGCGTTGCGAGATATCGTTTAATCAATGCACGAGAGAATAATAAGTCAGCTACGATTCTCCGCTTTTTCCCAGAGTTTTCGCTAGTCACCGCGCGATCAAGGGATTGCAGTTGCGAGGCGCCACATTTTCGAGAAAGTTGCCACTCGCGTCGTTGCCTGTGACACCGAAAGAGAGACCGCAACGAAATAGTCAGTCACCGCTCGGAGCACCGTTCCCCGACATTTTTTTTTTTAGTCACCGAACACTTTTCACCTCGCGATACATTTTTACGGGACTCGCTTGCGTTCTTTTGTAGCCGCGTGGGTTTTCAAACGAAACAAATATAATTTACTCTCGAGCGTCTTTTCTTTTTCAAAACAGTATCAAAATAATAATACACGCCTGTTCCGCGTATACTGCGTTCTACGTACGAACAGTGATATACATACGTACCTTTGCGACGTAAATTGCAACATTTAAAAGTAAATTACGCTACTTTTCATTCTCTAAAAAACACCTCGAAATGTAACGTTGTCCTGTACGAAAGAATAATATTGAAAATCGCGTTAGAAAAATGTGTAAACGTTACTCAATTATCGATCAGAGTTTCACACAAAAGACAGGTCCGCGTTACGTAAACACTGGCTCGCAGAGGTCTCGAAGATCGTCGTCGAGGACACGTTCGAAACCAATGACGGAAAGGGCACGAGCGTACCGTTCGTTTCAGGGTCGATCCAAGGAGCCACGGGCCTCCGGGAAAAGGGTTTCGATCCGTCTGTTTGCTCGCAACGAGATTGTCCCGCATTAAGAACGCGTTAGCGTCAAGTCCACGCCGGGTTAACCGATTGGCGTGATATAGGCTGCCATGCGGGGTGACACGGGTCGCGCGCGTTGCCTCGACCGTAGAAAAGAAAACAGAGAGGGAGAGAACCGAGGAAATCGTTTCTCGGCTTGCGCGCCGCACCTGCGAGAGGCCTGCCCTGCGCTTATTTCTCCTCGGGATTAAAGCCACCTTTCGCCGTTTCGAGAATCTCGAGAGGGCTGTTTAAGTATCGCGGAGGAAATAATTACTCGCAACCCTTAATTGCGACCCTTTCGGTGCAAACGGTTTGCCATATTTACACGTATTTCCGAGTCGATAATTTCCGAATCGCGCGACGCGTATCCGTGTACATCCGATTACGCGCACGAGCGCGGAGAATTTCGCGCGCTCGTATCTCTCGCGAGCTAGACCGCGGAAGAAAATTAAAAAAAAAAAAAGAAGAAAAAGGAAGAAATTGAACCGTTCGATAACACCTAAACGTGGGGTTTCCCCAAGGACGAGTTACCGCAAACGAAACCCGGGAAGAAACGTACGAAAGAAACGTGCGATTTTCCTCGTTTCGATCGTCGCTGCACCGACCACGAATCGCGCCACCTAGTTTCCCGATTCTCGGTAATTCGCAAACGAAAACGAAGAATCGTGACAAGTATTAGAGAAAGAAAACAATGCGATTGCATAACTAAATATCGCTTCTATTGATACGCTCGTGTAAACCGCGATACACTTGACGCTGGACGGAATTTATTTGTTCGTAATTGTGAAACCGTTGCGAGCAATATTAATTAACGATAAACGCGATTTTAATTAGCGTTTTGTGTATAATTTATACATCCGTGCGGCACGCTCGTTGAAACAGTGTACGATCGGGGCGTAAATTACGGAATTGGATCGCGATCGAATAAATCGATTTAGAAAAAAAAAAGAAAGAAGAAAACGATCGGTTACGAATCGTTCTCAAATACCAAAGTAGGATCGAGAAGCGTGACGGAAGTGGTATCTGTCAAATTTCGAAACGCTCGCGCGGTATTCCGGTTTCGGTGAATCGAGAGGAAAAATCAAGGGCCTAATTTCGCAAGAGGGGCTGCGCCCCGAAGAAACGGGTTAACGTTTCGCGCGAGCAACGATAAACAACCAGCGTGATTTTCGGGGGCGGTCGTCGCGGCGTGTACGAGATCGTGATCGCGTTTAATTTCCAACGGAGGACTCGCGACGATCCGAAAATAAAATAGGGGGAAGGGAGGGACGAGCAAACCGGGGGTAAAGAAAGAATGGCACGACGAAAGGATGGGGAGAAAAACCTGTCCCGGAGAGGTTTTGTCCCTGTATCGGGTGCCGCGATGCCGGTGGTTGGCAGCTCCGAACCGGTGGTGCTATTAACGACATTAACGCTACTACGGGCAAACACGGCCCTATATCATCCCGGGCCCGCGGAATAATAAACAATAAATTTCGGTGAAATACGGCGTCGAACGAGCGTAACCCATTTGTTTGCGATAAACTGACCTCGCAGCTAGTCGAACCAGTCCGCAACGATCGTCTCTCGCGTCGTTTCACCCTTCCTCTCGCGACGTACGCCCTTTCGGACCCCCCTTCGTGTTTCGTCCGTCTAACCCTTCCCGCGACCAGAGGAGAAATCTACCTTCGAAGGGAGAAAAAATAGATTTCGGACGAGAAACACCTCGCGATTTTTTCTCCGAAAAATTTTGCGACTCCCGATTCCAGGCAATTGCATTCGTATGCATCTCGCTGCACTCTCGAACTTTCTCGAACGATCGGAATCGTGGCTCGTTCGTCCTCCTCCGATCTTCCCCGCGACCAGAGGAGAAATCTACCTTCGAAGGAAGAAAAAATAGATTCCAGACGAGAAACACCTCGCGATTTTTTCTCCGAAAAATTTTGCGACTCCCGATTCCAGGCAATTGCATTCGTATGCATCTCGCTGCACTCTCGAACTTTCTCGAACGATCGGAATCGTGGCTCGTTCGTCCTCCTCCGATCCTCGCCCGCGAGTTTTTTTTTCTTTCGGAGGTGGTATCGGATCTCGAACTTCGAGCGAGGAATATTTTTCGTTCGTTTCGTTTGGAAAATTTCACAACGGGCTCGAAGCGAGTGCACCGAACGCGTCTCGTTGCAAGTTGAAACTTTCTCGATTAACTGGAATCGCGGCACCAACCCTCGTGTTTCGTCCATTCGACGACCCTCTTGCGCGACGAGAGAAATTTTTATCTCTCAGAGAGGATCATACATCGAGCGACAAATATCTTTCGATCATTCCAATTCGCAAAATTCGAGAGACTCGGTTTCGAAGCAATCGCGTTCGTCGAAGACGTCTCGTCGCGCGCTCGTGCTTCCTGGATCGAGCGGATTCGTAGCGTGTTCGTTCTCCCTTTCTCCCTCCTCTGCCCCCGTCTCTTCTGTAAAAATGTGTCGCGCAGTTTTTCACGCGCGTAATGGAATTTCTCGAGCACCGCGGCTCGCAAAACGCGATCAATTACGAAGCGAGCCGGGCTCGCTCTCGACGCCGGCGAATAACCATTCCGCAGATTAAGGAGCTTAATAAGCGCGGGCCCGCGCGCGCAAATAAATGCGACCCGGACACGAAACCGAAAAAAAGAGGCGGCGATACGGTCGCGCGAGCCCCTCTCGGGGGTACCAGGGTAACCGAGCCCGTGGTTAGTCGCGAAAATACGATCGCGCGTACGTTATCGTGCCAATTAACAAATTGGAAGGTCCGACTGGATTCCCGATGACGGCCGTTCGTTGCCATAACTGTCCTGCTCGTGCCATAAACACGGCCACCGTCGAAAAACGACCAACAGGAGAAACCAAGGGGGGGCCCTCTGGTCCCGCGTGGTAGGGAAGGCCGGAGGCCCGGGGACCGCTCTCTCGGGCTTTCCGCCGGTGATGGGCGCAACGTTTTTTCATCCGGATGAAAGTTTCGAGAGACGAACGATAAAAGACCCACGACTTTTTATCCGTTACTCGTTCGAACGACAATTGGAATACGAATTATCGGAACCGAGTACGCGTATCCATCTCGCGATGGAGAAATCAAAATTAAACGTCACGTGCGAACCGATGTACGTTTCGTTCGTCGTCTTTCGTCGGAATAACGTGTCTTTTGCTTATTCGACGGCCCGTCGAGTATTCGTCGGTGAATTTCCCGGGTATGGAAAATCATTGGGAAAACGAGTTTGTCTTTTCAGTTGTCGCGAAGCTACCCAGAACATTTCGATTTCTCGAGTTTTTATCGTTGCGTGGTAATGATCGCGAACTGGCTTTTCGATAATGGGGTCCGATGTCGAAAGCTTGGTGAACATTATATTTACGAGTTAGACATTTTGTGTATTTTGAGAGCGACCGGACACTCGCGAAAGAACCGCGGTTTGTGAAGTTTTTCAGAGCTGGGAGATTCGTAGACGAATAATTGGTGTCGAGTTTACTTTTTACATTCTGCAAGATCGAAACTTTTACCGAGTAAAAGATTACTTGTGTAGAATGAATAAATTATTGTTACAGTGTATAACGTGATACAGAAGAGCGTCCGATTCGAAAAATTTTCTCGTCGAATTTTCGTGAACGAAGATTTAGAAACGGAGGTAGTTGCTACACGGGACGAGTGGTATACGTAACCTCTTCGAGAACACTGACAGGCACGCGTGCGTGTATTTCCTTTCACGACCCTCTTCGATTGCGAGACTCCCCTCCCTACTTTCGAAAACACCGACGTAGGACGCGACGATCGCATTTTAAATAAAACCTTGTCGACGGATAGCGAACCGAAAAATATTAGTCTCGCGTTCGGTTTTAACTGTAAACGGTCAATGGTCCGGGGGCATTTAAGGATAAATAAGTGTTAAGAAACCGGTTCCCTTCCAGAGAGGTCCCAATTAAAAAAAAAAATAGCGCGAAAGAAACGACCACGATATCTTATTTCCCGTCATTTTTACTAACGCTTTATTTTGATAATATACCAGGAGTCGTCGTTCGTTGCCAACTCCGATCGTGTATTTTAAACGAACCTTAAGTTTACTCGTCGAGCGTTCATGGAAACGTTCGTTGGAAACGTTTCGGAAAATATTTCGCTCCCTTTTCCTCTCGTTCGCGTAATTACGCGTCTTCTTCCTTCTTCGTCTCGTCGTGGAACGGAGTTACGCTTCTTTTAATCGTCACCGAAGAGGACCGGAACGAAACGCGGTCGAAACTATTAAAATATACGTTTAAACATATGCTCGCGTCGGACTGCATTATTCCTTAATTCGGGTCTTATTTTCTGGATAAATTCGAACACGAGTACGAGAACAAAAGAATTCCGTCTGACCCGAATCCTGTCCGGACGATTACGAAGCTGCAATAACGACCATCGGGTTACCGCCTCGCTCCGAGTGGAAGAGTCACGCATTCTCGACGCACCGCCGATTAAAATTTTCACTGTTCGATGCACCGTTAAATCGATAACCTCTACCCAAACACGAAGTATATTTTCAATCGTCTACGCGCCAACGAAATTTTACCAAAATTTCTGTACTCTTGAAGACGAGTTTCTATCAAATTTCAAACGGAGAACCGAAAAAGAATCTACGACACAAAGTATCGTTACTCTTCGTTCAATTCGCACTGTCCCCCCCATATACGCGCACCCGCACACGCGCTTAAAAACAAGTCGAATCGCGGTTGAAAACGAAATAAGCGACATACGCTCGTCGAGATTGACGCGCGAAATCGAACACCCCGATGCTTCCGGTTTAGCAGCCGTGCAATCGATTAATTGCCTCCTCGGTGAAAATCGTACCGCGAGGTATCGTCGCGCGGGGATATCGTTCACCGCGAGACCTTTCGGCCAAGGGAGGCCCGGGTTATTGGCTGGTAAAGCTTACTTGAACGTTAATAACAAGGTCGTTTCACACCGGATACCCGATTGCACGGTGGCAGCCTGCCAATAACCCCCGCGCCGTTTCGTAAGGAGTGCGTTTTAGGTAATTGGCCGTGAATATTATCTTACTCGGAGGGGGGTTCGCCGGGCCACGAAAGCCGAGGAAGGGGGAACGAACCCGCGATACCTTAAACCCGCGAGGGGATTTTTTTGCGCCGATCAGCCACGCGCCGGCGATTCGAGAATCGACGACACTGGAAACCAATCGTCGATACGCGTTTAATTCGATCGGAGGACGAAACGTTGAAACGATGAATATTTGAGAACAGAGTGCCCCGAATCGAACAAAATCAAAGTCGAGAACTTCCATCGAGGACATTTCGAAATGGAATATTTTTGGAAAAATGCGTTTGTACGAAGCTGTCGAGCGTTTTAATCGATCGGAGGGCGAAACGATGAAACGATGAATATTTGAGAACAGAGTGCCCCGAATTGAACAAAATCAAAGTCGAGAACTTCCATCGAGGACATTTCGAAATGGAATATTTTTGGAAAAATGCGTTTGTACGAAGCTGTCGAGCGTTTTAATCGATCGGAGGGCGAAACGATGAAACGATGAATATTTGAGAACAGAGTGCCCCGAATTGAACAAAATCAAAGTCGAGAACTTCCATCGAGGACATTTCGAAATGAAATATTTTTGGAAAAATGCGTTTGCACGAAGCTGCCGATACGCTATTAATCCACCGAAGAACGAAATGTTGAGTAATTTGAGAGTAGAGTGGCTCGAGCGATAAATTCGAAATCGAGAGGTTCCGTGCTGGAACATTCGAAACGGAATGTTTTTAAGGAAAATTAGTTCGCAGAAAGGTTTGGAACTTGGAAGGTGCGAAATTGAAATTCGTTGAAACGTAATTGAATACGATTTAAATACGAAATCAAGAGGGTAAATTAATAGATCGCAAATGTTGTTCGTAGTAGATGTCAATTGACTTTAATGTTTATTCTAGGATACTTTATAATGTACTTAACGTAACGTATTTGTTAGTAAAATAATATATCACAGGTGATGTCCATAGTAGATGTCTATGCATACAGTAACCTATTTATTCTTGCGGTAAACTTCGAAATTGTAGCATCTCCGTCCCAATTCGGGACAGTTAATTTTACGGATATTGAGCCGTTACAGCGAGCGAACTCGTTTATTATACCAATATTTATACGTATTTAAGTCTCTGTCGTTTTTCTCGTACGTACCGGTAACTAAGAAAGTGACCCAAGTCGAAAGTCTCTAAGAAAGAGCACGGAGGAACCAATGAAAAATATTGACTTAGGCCAGTTTGTATGCGAACCAATTCCCAAATGTTGTCGTTATTGGATACAAACGTGTCTTTGGTGTATCAAAAGAGACAAATTCGATCGATAGCGATCGATTCGTTCCAACTACGTTTATTCCGAAGGAAAATTATTTTGAAACAAAGGAAAACCAAAACGATCCAAAATACGATCTTCCATTGCGTACCAACTACCTGGAAATCGGTTCGCGTGTTCTTATTGCATTTTATATTTCGTTCAAAGTCTTTCTGGCGCAAAAATTTGTGATATCGTACACGGTAAAGTAAACACTCGTTTCCTTCGAGACACGAGACTCGAGAAAAGAAAGTGCGCAAAGAGGCGAGGTGCGGCCGGAGCGTTCCTCTCTAAACCTAACCTCGAATTATTCGTTCTTTCGAATAATTTCGAAGCTTTCCACCTCGAGAAACGTAGATCGAAAACCGAACGACTGCCGCTGCACACGTTACAATGCTCTCGATGTTCCGCAAGGTGAGTAAATACACGAATAACGTTCAGCCGTTGGGTTCGACGACGATCGGTTCTCGAGATCTCGAAGAGACACGATCTTCTTTCCAATTCGTCGTTAACTTACGACCTGAAAATATCACGCGCGCGATATACATAGAAAAATAAAAGTATCGACGCAAAGATCCCGCGAAAGAAGTTTCCCATCCAGCTTCGCGAGCGTAAAACAAAACGGGACCGAACGATTCGCGCAGAACGAGTCTCTCTCGCATTCCAGCGGCGTCGAAGCTGGTTAAAATTCCGAAACGAAAGCTCCTACGTTTCAATTAGAGAGTTTTTCTATTCCAGGTTGACGGAGGTAGGGGTGAGGTTTGCGGGGAGGTGGGTAGTGGGGTTGGTGGCGGCTAGGAGTTACGACCTTGGCTCGAGCGCGTCGAGATTAATCACGGGGCGGCGGAGTGTTCTTGGCCGGCAATTAATTAAACGGTCACGGGCTAGCAATAGCCGGTCTATTCACGAGATAGCTTTATCAATGCCCCGTTCCCCTTTGCCACCGTGGCGTCTCGTTTCGCGCGAACCGAGAAAATTCCTCGCTAATGTATGCGCAAACATCCCCCCGGGGGCCTGCGCGGTCCAGCGCGACGGGCGTAAATCAGCCGAGAAATAGAGTCAGGTGCGAGACACCGCGTGGGCGTATAGGTTTAGACGTTTGCCAAGACGCATGTGCGAGCGAGCGAGCGACCGAGCGAGCGAACGAGCGAACGAGCGAACGAGCGAACTCGAGGAGGCGAGCGCGAGCCCACCGTCGCCCCTCGGTGCCCGCGGGGTAAAAGTTATGCCCGGTGGGAAATGAATTCCGCCCCGTGAAACATGGGATTAGCGGCAAAGAGTTATGCGCTCGCTTACGGACAGCTGTTTTTTCCATCCGCGCGCGCGCTACGTGTACGTTCAATGGCCGCCCTCTCCGCCCCGAAAAATCGTTCCGCCCGACCGATCTTCCGCGTGATTTATCGACCGGGATCTCGCGAATCGTCGTCGAAAGAAACCGCCGATTCGAACCAACCGGGGGAAAAAAAAAATTTCCTACGATCGTCCGAGCACCGATTTTCCAACGATTCTTCAGCGAAGAGTCGATTCGAAGGGTCGGTGAAGAGAAACGGATTCTCAAGGGGGTGTGTTTCTCGCGAAATCGAGAAAGCATGGACGATAACCGAGAGGGAAAGTATCGATTCGAACCGGAGGAAAGCATCGATCCTGATCGTGAACGTAAGAAAAGTTTCTTCGAGCGCGTGCTTCTTGTAGACTTCCCCGGAGAAATACAGGAGGAAATATTTCGATCAACGTCTACAGGAGATTTTTTCTTTGAAATCGACGCGCAAGAAAGACAAGGGTTCGCTGAAATTTTTCGAGAACGCAGCTACGTTCGAACGAACATTCGTTACGACGAAACCAAGGACGGATAATCGTAGAAGAGATCATCGATGTTCGATGGTAAGCGATCTCCTTCGGGAAAACTTAATATTTATTTCCATGTTTCGTTTACTCGATACGCTCGAGGCAGCTTCCGAATCGAGAGAGAAGCCGATTCGTGTCCGACGATTCGGCACGGACTTCTCGCGCGCGACTCGGGACCTTCCCCCCGCTTCGTCTCGCGTCGAACGAGAAAATCAATTTCGGAGCCCCGTCGCGCGAAACACCAACGACCGATCGATCGTTACGACTTCGAATCGCGAGTTTTTCGACCTCGTTCGAGTTCACGGTGTGTTTACCAAGAGCCCGTGTTGTTCGCACGGTTTCGATTTTCGTGTAACGGTAGAACCGCGAACCGATCGATTCCCATCGTACGACTCGCGTTTCGTAGGAAATCGACACGCATCGCGGACGATCGCACTTCCGTATTCTTTCTCATCTCCGATTGAATCGATCGTACGTGTTATCGCGCGTTAGACGGCTACGACCGCGTGCATAGAAACATCCTTGGCGGGTTTTCACGCGCGCAGCTGTTCGATCGTCGTTCGCCATTACCGTAACAAACAAGTGCTCCTTATCGAGCGTTTATTGCACGTTGCAAAAGTAATAGCGCGATATTGCATCGTTCGACGACTACCGCGCGGACCGACGACGCCGGATAACGACGGCTCGCGTATGCAAAACACGACGAAAATTAATCGTCGTGCCGGCGCGTCGTTCGTTCGCGATTCGTTCGCGAGTCGTTTTTCCTCCGTGGAACAATATTTTCGCCACCGCACCTGTCGAGCGACTCGAAACCGCGAATCTATGCGAATAAAACTTTACGAGACAACGTCGGATCGTCGCGTACACCGAGCGTCGATTTTCCGACGATAAGATAAGATCGACGACCAGTCGATGTTCGATGCTCGATTCGAGAACGACGTGGACGGTTCTCGAATTTTCGACGAAAAACGACGTCCAGGCTCCGATTATTTCGAACTCTTAATCGTCCGCGGTGAAGTAGAAATTTTACACCGTTTTCCCAACGTCGAGGAACAAAGTTCGTGAGCAAACTATCGTCGAGTCGCGATTCGGGAAACGTAAAGTTTCGGAACGCGAGGATCCAGAACATGCCGGTATTTTGCGATCGATGCGAGGAGACGAACGAAACTGAACAACGATGTTTATCCGAAAACCATAGAACGACTACTGAAAATTGCTACGTTCAACCCCTATGGTGTACCATTGCGAAACTTCGTTGCTCCGATCTTTGTACCGATACGAAAAGCGATATTGCGTTGTCGAAACGAGCGGTATCTTAAAAAATAAAAAATACCCAATTGGAGTGTTTCATCGTATTCTAAACATTCCACGATACCGTTTTCTATCGGCCCAAAGACACCGAAAGAAGACACTCTAAACGTGCAATCGTAAAAACAAACCCTGGCAAGCCGTGCAATATTTCCCCTAATTTCCCGGAATCACCTATCATTACCTATTGTACCTCCGAAAGACAATTGCGTAAGATTCTTGTTCGAGTCGAGTCTTTAAGTTCAAGTTGAGTTTAATTTCTATACATTTCGCGTAAAGAGCTTCGGTTCGTTCGTGAATAAACAATACCGATAATTATCATTGACCGTAAAAAAAGAAAAAAATCCCTCTTCCCGTGGGTCTCGAATTTACCACGATCGACGAAGGTAACACCGCGAAACGCGAGAATTTCGTAGTACTCGTTATCGAAAATGTTGCCTCTCCAAATATTTGCGTTTCAAAGTTTCCAACGGACAACGAAGGTCCCATTACGATAATGCGCGACGTTACGACGGTGTACGTAAAACGTCGATCGATCGAACGAACGCCGGCGAATCGATGCCAACGAAACGTTAATTACGTTCGCTGGACCGTGGTTACGAAAATTGCATGCACACCAAAAACCAGACGACAGAGAGAAGGAACGCGAGGTAGGAAGAAAACGACGAAAACGTAGAAAGTAGTAATCGAGGAAGGAACGAAAGAAGGCTAACGGCGGGGTTCGTTAGAGGGCAGAACCGGCGTGGAGAAAATCAAGGATAAAGGAATACCTGGCCGACGAAGTTGGCCCGCCGCCTCCACTACCGCCGCCACAGCCACCGTCGCCGCCGCCGCCACCGCCGCCGCCGCCGCGGCGCGTAAGCCGCGCGTCGCGCGCGCCTCCTCGTGGGGCGTGAAACACTTGAAAATCCCGGTTATGCAAAACATAGGAAAACGGCCCTCCAGGCCAGGACGTTAGGTGGAACACGTAATTGAAAGCACTTTAGAGACCCTACGGCACGCACAACGAGCACTCGCATTTGCATTCAGTGGCAGAGGGAATGCCTTTTAACCGAAATGACTGCGTGTATATGACAAACGCCAGGTTTATGTGCCGGAACGATGGGAATATTTATTGGCGCGAATTAATGTCTCCACTCGTCCGTGCCCGAGCGTTATATTTATTGGGACATTTCGTGCGCCGGCTACGAGCCCCGCCGGCGTATAAAAACCCCCGGAGCTATTCACCCGGCGGAAAAGGATACCGAAAAATCCGCGTACGCGTCCCGTTACCCGCTCCGTCACCTCCCGTTCAACCGCCAACAGGACCAACAGCTCCGATACGCCTTCCTTCGCGGTTCTATCCTCCTCGCGACGGCCAATCGTCCACCTCCCCGATAATAATTCTCGCGGTTCACTTTCGAAGCAACGTCGACACTGGTACGCGTGTTCTCCGTAACTGACCCCGGCCCTTTGTCCACGTCCAGTTTTCGATAGCTGGAACGATCTCGAGGATACGTCGCTTTCCGAGGATCGATCTTCGAGGATGCCTCGTTCGTGGTCGCGAACGACGGCGCGGGATGGGATGTGTGCAAGTGTAACGGATATTGGGACGAAACTCGCAAAATCACGCAGAAAACGCATGCAGAGAGGTTATACACACACACGAGTAATCGAGCGAGCAACGCACACGCGTTTCGTCTCGATGCAAGACAATTTTTACCTGGATGGAGAGAGATCTACCCGGACTTCGGGTATTTTTCATCGGTGCTCGGTCGGTCGTTAGTGGATACGAGAGTGTTGGACGAACAAAGGTATGCGAATTGAATAAAGAAAAACACACTTGGACTGCTCTTAATTAATATACATATATATGTATGTATGTATATATATATATATATTCGAAAATTCCACGGACTCGTTCGCCCGTGGCGAACGTATGTACATGTACACAATGTTTGCGACTTAAAAAAAAGAACTCCACGGATTACGGATTATCGGGTAATTTGTACAAAGCTTCTTCGTCGTTCGCTCTCCTCCGCCTTATCTGTCTCGTTTTCTTCTTGTTTGCGTTTTCGTTCTCCTTCCATCGGGCGCTCGTACGCGCGAGTAGACTTCGATGCGCGTCCTCGGGAACGGTGAACGACTTCTTTTCCGCTGCAACCGCGAACGTTTCGCCAAGGATCGTCGATCGATGGAACGATTTTCTTTTCTCGATTCGAGGATCGTTTAGAGTCGATCGCGAACGGAAGAATCGGAAACGGTTCCTAAACTCGACGTAAGAGTCAAAAATGGAATCGGTTCCGACTCAGTTGACGCGAGACAAATCAACAACGGACCACGAATTACGGAATCGGTTACGCGAAATTGACTCGGGGATAATCGAAAAATGGAAACCGCGTCTCGAAGTCGACTCGAAAAGAAACGATCGAAAGATGGAATAAATTCGTGATAAATGGAAACCCGTGGAAAATCGAGAGACCCTCGAAATCGAGAAACGGGAACGTCATCGGCCGATCGAGAACCGAAGCCTCGCGTCGCGATCGTCGCCGAGCGGATTTCACGCCGAGAGTTGCCCCGAGAATGGAAACAGACGGCGCGGGAATTTCGGGCGACTCCTCTCGCCCGCTCGAGCGGAATTTAATCTTCGTCCCCCCTCTCGCGGATCCTCGCGAACGAGGGAAATCCAGTCGTTCGTCGTTCCAGCGGGCGCGCGTCGCGGATCGGTCGCGATTAATCGATCCTCGACGACGACGCGCGTTACAAACATTCGTTTCCTTTTTCTCTCTCTCTCTCTCTCTCTCTTCTCGTTCCGATCCGAAGCGACGTCGAATACGTTTCGGGGATGTGGCACGAGTACGACCGAAGGAACGCGAGGTCGAACGGGGGTGGGTGAGGATGTTTGTTTTTTTCTTTTCGTCGACGAGAAAAAAAAAAAAAGAAAAAACGGCGAAGGATGTGTGCGTGAAACGGAAAAATGAGGGAAAACGCTGGGCGAGGGGGGTGGGATGCGACGACAGTCGTGACAATTATAATAATTACAGTAATAATAACGAAGACGACGATAATTATAATAAAAAGAAGAGTCATATTCGTGATGATGATGATAATAATAATAATAATAATAATAATAATAATAATAATAATAATAATGTTAATATTAATGATAATAAACGTAGCATTCAGAGTCACTGCGTGTAGGTAATTATTAAACGTAATGGTAAATAACGATAGATGGTTCCTTGCCGGGTCACGGAGACGTTTTCTCTCTTTTATTTTTTTTTTATTTTCAAGGGGGGTTTAGGGTAGGGGTTACGAACTTTTCTCGCGCGACCGAGAACATCGACACGATGTGGCGGGGGGGATTTTTATGTACAAAGGGGGATCTCGGGGGCGGGGGTGGGGCGATCAACGGCCAATCTACAAGGTTTCTCCCACTCGCGCGTAACGAAACACGCGCGCGGTTTTTCCCGGTCGAACGCGTTCGAAAAGGTTTTCTTCTCCTTGCACGCGGTGACCAAGCGTCACGGGGTAGGGACGGGTGGACGATACGCGCGATAAATACTGTTCGTGTTTTTCTTCACCGATGTTTCTTGCCTCGGGATCGATAACCGGGATCCGTCGCGGTTTCGTTTCTGTCGCGAGCAAACGGTCCAAACGTTTCGAGACTCTTCTCGTACACACGCACTCGCTCCGTTTCTCTCGTTCTCTCTGTCCGTCTAACTCTCCGGCACGCGCACGCACTCGTAATATTTATTTACTATTCGCTCGCTAATTGGGACCGATATCGATTCGACGACCGATGGACGCACCTGCCGGACGTCGAACGAGACGTCGTCGTACAACCGGCGCAGAGAGACCAAAGGAATATTGCTAACGCGGAAAATATAATACACGTGTCCTCTTTTATACGTTTCTCTGTATGTATATATATATATATATATATATATATAGATCTATATATAATATTTCACACGTACGCGTAACGTATGTACACACACCGATCGAGTCTCAGCCGAGTCGAACCGCGACGCGTCTAGAGTCCTTCCGTTGCTACGCGAATCTCGCCTACGCGTCTCTTCGGTTTCGATCCTTTTTTTTACTCGTCTTTTCCCTTTCCTTTTTTTTTTCTCTCTCTCTTTATTCTCACGCACTTACCGCCGACCCTTTTCTCTCTTCTCTCTATCAGCCCCCTTTTTATTTTCGCTTTCTCCATCGTGGCTATACCCTGGATATTTCTTTCTTGCACGCGTGCCTACCTACCTACCCACTACTTCTACCGTCGTGCAGCGTTCGGTTTATCACAGTAAGGTTTGTTTGTTTTTTTTTTTTTTTCATCGTTTCGCGGTTGTTCCCGTCCTCCTTTTCTCTCTTGTCGCGTCGCGCGGCGGAGAAAAACTCTCGCGACGGAGCGATCGATTCCTCTGCTCTCTCGTCGATCCCGAGTCTCTCTTGCGCGACGCTTCTCGAGGACGAGGGGGAGGAAAAAAAGAAACGAAGACGCGTGTCTCTCCCTATTTCTCTCTCTCTCTCTCTCTCCGCGAAAACACACTCACTCGCACTGTCTCTCTCTGTTTCTGTTCGCGAAAACGCGTTTCGCAGCGTTTTTCTCTGAGCGCCATCGCCGCGTCGACGGAAAAGGAACGCTCCGAACACGGGGGTCGAAGAGACGCGGGGGGTCGCAGGCGTTGCGTCGATTCGTCGCAAGCTTCGGGACGGACCGGAAGTTCTTGCACGCTCGATCGCAACAACGCGTCTCTCTCTCTCTCTCTCTCTCTCGTTCTCTCTCTCACTCGTCCTCTCGTTCTGGAATCGTGTTCGGTGCGGATAGGTTCGTTACTCTTCTCGTCGCGGGTCCGTGCGCGCGGATCGTGTTCACGATCGTCCCTCGAAAAAGCGATCCTTGCTGCATTTCTCGCGCGCACACGCACGCAAAATGGCGTCGCGTCCTCGTGCGTTCCGCGGTCCGTCACTCCACGGGACCGTTTTTCTTTCTCATTCTCTCTCTCTCTCTCTCTTTCTCTCTATCTCGTTTTCTTTCGCGATCTCGTCGTGTCCCTTCTTCGGTCGGTGAACATTTTCCTCCCGATGATTGCGAGAAACCGTTTGCGATCCCGCCTCCGGCCCCCGCGCCTTCGAATTCGCAAATCGTTATTCGCGTTCGTTTCTCCCTCTCTCCGTCGACATTTTTCTCACGAGGGAGTCCTCTCCCGCGCGTACAGCCCCCGTCCATCCAAGTTTGTCACTCTAAGCTATCCTACGAGGTTATTGTTTTTGCGTTAGGTTTTTGGGGGGTGAGATGCGAGTGTTTGGTTAAATTTTTTTTTTTTTCATATGTGTTAAATAGGTTTCGGCGTCGGGTAGGATGAGTCGGAAGAAAGCGTCGCGTAGCCTCGAGATTCACCGTTTCCCACGCCGAGGATCGATCGATCCGTCGTAAAGTTCCCTCGCGAGCGCGATCGAGCAACGAGATCCTCGTGGAACCGCGAACGTCCGTCCCGGGACGATCGAGCGCGAAGGCAAACGTAAAAAAAAACGGCCGACCGGTGTTCTTCTCTCGACTCAACCTTCCGACTCGACGTTTACCGTCGTGCGACGAACGGAAATAGGCAAACGCGTATTCGTGGCCGGCCGAAGCGAACGTCGAGCCCGAGATTACCTACGTTCTGGACCCTGAGAGCGAAACGCGCGCGGAAATCGAACACGGTGAATTTTCCATCGCGAGGAAACCGATTGGAAATCGAACGAAACGTTCAAAGACTCGACGAATCGAGAGGTGATCGCCAACCGGACGAGAAGACGACGGATTCGATCGAGAACTCTTTCCTCGCGCCTCGAAACGCGGAAGAGACGAAACCGTCGACGAAATTTGTCCGTTGCCTGTCGCGTGGATCGCGAAACCGATCGCGGATCGACGAAACTCGAACCGACGTGACTCGAACAGTGATATTTCCTCCTCGAGAACGAAGCCGTCGCGTCGAGATACATCCGTTTGCCCATCGCGTCGATCGTCGTCGTCGGACGTTGCGAATCGTCCCCGAAAACCGATTACTCGCGAGTTACCCTCGAGCCAAGATCCCTCGGCTCGCGAATAGACGACGCCTCTCGTTCGAACGACGAGAACCGAGCGCGAAGATCGAGGATCGAGCATCGTCGTTCGAAAGGGGGAGGACGGATCGGGTGGTGGGTTTTGCTCGATCGACTGCTCCTCGAACGAGGGTGGGTTCGCGCGTACGTCTCTCGTTGCGCAACAACCTGCTCGACGATCGGTCGGTGACTCGCGAGAGCCACCACGGGGACAAGACCGAGGGTGTCGCGTGTCGGCGATAATCGACGTTCGCGCGCTCCGTGGATCGATCGTAGGGTCCAGAAGTGGAAATGTCGTCGCGACGGCGCTCGGTACCGTGCGAGCGCGCGATTGGACGACCGCGAGGGGTTTCTCTCGCGCGGACAGGGCGACACGCGCGAACGACTCGGAGGATCGGGAAGAGGGAACTCCGAATCGCTCGCGACGAGGGTGTTCGAACGCTCGAGTTCGAACGTTTTCGAGAGAAGATCTCTTCCTCTCTCTCTCTCCCTTTTCATCTCTCTCTCTTTCTTTCTCTCTCTGTCCCTCTCTTTATCCCGCGTGAGCACGCGACCGCCGAAACTCGGACGTCGCGAACACACCGATCCGTGCTTTAGAAACGATAATCGTACGGCGAGAAACGAAGAAAGAAGAAATTGCAAATCACACGGGACGAGGACGGATGACGCGGTTTCAACGGATGCTCGCGCGATCAAGGCTTATCCTACCCTCGAAAGTAAAGGAGTGAAAACGGCGATCGGGGTCTCGGTCGATCTCGGGTACGATTCTCTCGATCGTCGAAACGCGCGAGTTTTCGTCTACCTCGATCCTCGAATCGAGAATCGCTCGAAGGTTCTCGAGAGAGGGATTCTCGATTCGGGGACGCCCGATAGGAACGCTCTCGATCGAGGACGATCCGGGTGATCGAGCGAGACACCGATCGGACGCGTTGCGCGTCGAAAGGTTCTCGAGTATTAAGTAAGATTCAATAGAAATCGGCTTACATATGAGTGAGAGGCGGAATGGCGGAGTGATGCTGCGCGAGCGGGTCCGGCGACGGTCCGGGCGAGTAGACACCGGCGCCGTGTTGCACGACCCCCTGCTCGACACCCTGTGGCAGATACATCGAGATCATCTGTCTGAGGTCACCCTGGGACTGCTGCGTCTGCTGCTGGCCCATGTATTCCCGTTTGACGACCTGTCCACCGGCCCCGGCCGTCGAGGAGGCTCCCGTGGGCGTCGGTGTGTGTATGCCGCCGCTCGCCGGACTCGTCGGCTCCGATTTTATGCTGCTACCGCTGGGACTGTGACTCGACATCTGAGAGCCGGGCTGGGCTTGGTGATAGGGCGAGGGCGAACCACCGGGCACGGTCGTGCTCCCGTAGCCGCCGTAACCGTTCATGTAGCTGTTGATGGGGCTGGGACTGCCGCCGCCCATGTGGTGTCCCATGTCGTACCTCGGGTAACCGGCGGCCGATGCGGCGGCCGCGGCCGCCGCTCCCCCCATGTGACCCCCGTAAGCGACGTGCTGTTGATACGCGGCCGTCGGATCGTGCATCATGTAACCGTTCGGCATGTAACCGTTCGGCATCTGGTAAACGTCTCGCGACAATTGGGCCTGTTGGGGACCACCGGCGGCACCGACTTGCCGTTGATCGACACCGAGCATACCCCCGACACCGGCCACGCCGCCGCCCAACGGGAACTTGTCCTTCTTGAGCAACGTTTTGGTTTTGCGCCGCGGCCGATACTTGTAATCGGGATGCTCCTTCATGTGGACCGCGCGCAATCGTTTCGCCTCGTCGATGAACGGACGTTTCTCCGATTCGCTGAGCAGCTTCCATTCCGCACCCAATCGTTTCGATATCTCCGAGTTGTGCATCTTCGGGTTCTCCTGCGCCATCTTGCGCCGTTGCCCGCGCGACCACACCATGAACGCGTTCATCGGCCTCTTCACCCGGTCGATGTTGTTGTTCTTGCTGGTGTTGTTGTTGTTGTTCGGCGGTTGATGGTGCTGCTGCGGTTGGGGTTGCTGCTGTTGCTGCTGATGGGGATGGTGTTGCTGCTGCTGTTGACCGGCCGCTTGCTGGGCCAACGAGTGCATGCTCTGCTGTTGCTGTTGTTGTTGTTGCTGTTGCTGTTGGGCGGCCTGCATCGAGGCGTAGTGATGCTGGGGCGTTTGATGATGGTGTTGCAGACCGAGGCCGAGGCCACCGGTGCTCGGCGGGCTGCCGGACAACGCCGGGCTGTGCACTATCGAGCCGAGGCTACCGTAAGGCGAGACCCCGGTGTGGTGACCCATCGGCGATACGCCCTGATGGGGGTGCGGTGGCATCTGACCGTGCAGGCTGCCGCCCTTCATGTCCGTCTCCATCGTGAGCATGTCTTCCTCCCTGTGGCCGTACAGCTTGCCGCCCTTTCCTGGTACCTCGCGACGTCAAGAAATTCGACGAAACGCCGAGATCGTCCCACGATCCGACCACCACCGTTTATCCGCTCGCGTCTCCCTGGACGTCGCAGCAACGACGCGGTGCAACTCCACCGCGTTAACCGCCCGCGTAACGGCCGAACGCTACGCGACCACCGGTCCTCTCGCTTCGCTACGATCTCGCGACATGGAAACCAGTGGAACGCGAACAACGAGAATCCACCCACGATTCCCGGTATCTATCCTCGATTTTTCCTTTACGAGTTTCCGTGTCCGCACCACTTGTTGGAATTACGCACCACCTCGACGCACTGTGTGTTCGTTCACTGTTGTTCCGCGATCCCCTCGCGCGTAGGTCTACGCGCGTCACGCGCCGAGTCGGTCCTTACCTTCGTTCGTACGGAAATAAGAGTCACCGGGTACGTAAATCCTTTGCACGACCCCCGTACGCCGTCACCGCGGCGACAGTACATACGATAACACCGAATAATATCACCGCGCACCGTTCGCGTTCCTACCGATCCACGCGTTGCCTTCACCCGGAGTGTTCTGTCCTTCGGAACCGGTGCGGTAGAGGGGAGGGCGGTGTTTCGCGGAAACAGACGCGCACACCGCGTTACCGTCGATCTACGGTGAATCGCGGAAACGGACACCGTCGTTTGCAGACCCTCTGCGCTCCTTTCCGATCTATCTCGGTCTCTCGAGAGGCGTCGCGACTCGAATCCGTACGGGATCCGGCGATACTGACAGAGTCTCTCTCCGGATCGAGAACCGACGCACTGTCACTTTCTTCCCCCTTGGGTAGCGCACGCTGCGTGTTCTCTCTCTCTCTCTCTTACTCTCTTTCTCTCTATCTCTCTCTCTCGCTCTTTCTCTCTTCGTCACTCGGTCTCTCTCTCCGCCGTGACTGGCTGCAGGCTCGCGATACGCTCGACGAATCGGATCGCGACGATTCGACGATACGACGCCGGTGCAGGTATACTCGCGATACTTTTTCTCCGACGAGTCGTCCGTAAGCGAAACGTAACTCTCCCGTGTTCCGCCAGCACCCACCGCGACGATGTAAATATATATAAACGCGTATACGAGTGTGTATATATATATATATATATATATGTGTATATATACGCGTGCGTGTGTACGTGCGCGCGTATCACTGCTCGGAAACACCGCGGACCGTAAGATCCGTGTACGCGTCGACGTTCGCCACCGTCGACAACGACGACGACGACGACGACGATGATGACGATTTTATTCCTCGTTGGTGATGCCGCCGCTGATGGTGGTGGTGGTGGTGGTGGTGGTGTTGCCGCCGCCGATGCTGCCGCTGCTGTCGCTGCCGCTGGTGCTGGTGCTGGTGCCGCTGCCGCTGATGCTGATGCCGCTGGTGCTGGTGCCGCCGCTGCCGCTGCTGGTCCGCGCGATGGGCGCACGCACGCGTGTTGTTGTTGTGTACCGTTGCGCGTGACACGCGCGCCTCCTCTCGTTCGCCCAGCGCTCTCGTGCGGTCGTCGATGTACGGCCCGGCGAACGTGTCGCGAATCGACGACGACCACGGCTACGACCACGACGACCACGACGACCACGACTACGACTACCACGACTACGAATATTCACGAGGAAGAAGAAGAGGAGGGAAGAGAAGAAGCGGAACAAGTAGCAGCGACCTCCACTCTCCACGGAAGAACGGAACCGTCTGAGCATTTGTGGATTTCGCCTTGGGGTCCCACTCCGGGGGCTCACTTCCTGCCGAGGCGGCTGTCCCCCTCTCTCTGCGTTTCGCTCGCTCGGCGCTCGTTCGCCCCACCCCTACCCGCGCGCACCCCTACCATCCCGTTCAACCAGCAACCATACCCGACCGTCCGACGGACCAGACCCGAGCCTACCGACGGCAATCGATTGGCACGCGAGCCTGCCATCATTTCTCTCGACCAATCGCGCGGCTCTCCGCGCCACCGAAGGCGGCGCCATTACGCCGTGACGTCATCCACGACAACCCCGACGACCTCTCGCGGCGACGCTTTCGCCCCCTCTACCGACGTTTGGCCCCGTTCCTCTCGCTTCCGCGTACGCGTTCTCCCCCTTCTTCTCTTTCTCGCTCCCTGGGTCTCCCTCCTCTCGCTCCCTCGCTCTCCCTCTCTCTCGCTCTCCCCCTCTCTCTCTCTCTCTCTCTCTTTCGTTCTCTTTCTCTCTGCCCACCGCCTCTCCGCCTCGTGTCCACGCGTTTCTCCTCTCTCGCGATGCTCTCTCGCCTCTCTCCTCCGGGTCGCCGGTGTTTCGTCCACGCGTTCTTCCGTCCCGATACTCTCTCGCCCCCTCGGACCCCGCCGATGCGCGAATCCACGACTCGCGTCGTCTTTGCCCGCGCGTACCTCTTCCCTCGGAAACCCCTCCGTCGCCCTCTCGGACCCGATCGTCCCTTCTTCCCCGTTTCGCGGGTCCGGTGACCTTCGAATCTCACGGACCGAACTCGCGCCAAGGGGTGCACCGTAACGAACGACCGACACCGGACGAGGGGGTACTCCTCCGAAGACGCTCTTCCGCGAGAACACGGGGGTAAATCGTCACCTCAGTGCGCACCGAGACCGTACGCGTTCCGTACTGCGCAGCCATTTCTAATCTTATCGCGATTTCTCGCCGGTATCTCCAGATTGCGATTTTTCGCGATCGCGCTACTCCTTACGGTCTCCTTGGGAATTCGAGAACCGTTTCGCGCGGTTCGGAACTCGAACGAATCTCTCTCTCTCTGGAACTGGTCGATCCGTTCTCTTCTCTTCTTCTTCGTCGTTCTCTTGGTTTCGACTCTCGTCGCGCGCGTCACGAACTCTCCCGTTTTACGGTCCCGTCGTTTCGCGGCCGCGAAAATTTCTCTCTCGTCGTACTCCGTTCTCCGCGCGATCGGCTCATCCCCTCCGAGATCCCGTCCTCGGCTCTCTCCCGGGACTCGGGTAGTTCCACTCCCCGGAAGAGAATTTGTTTTTTTTCTCTCTCTTTCTTTCTTTTTTTTTTTCACGGAGCCAAACTACCCGAGTTAATTCGCCGGGGTCGCGGGAGCATCGGCTCGTGTCGCGCGTTCGTCGTATTCAAATCTCCCATTATATCCGGTCGACTTGACCCATTTTCCTCCTTGTCTCCTCTCACCGTCCCCGTCCCTCTCTCCCATTCATCCTCCCGTGTTCCTTCGGCCCTCTGGCTCCGCGTCTCTCCGTTCGTGAAATCCACAAAGAGGCTCGCCAGCCGTTCCTGAAAGAACCTCCATCGGCCGATGCGACTCCGTTTAAGCGGGTTCCTGCGTAGGACCTGTTGCCGCGGCTCGCGGACGGACGGAGAGAGAGGGAGCGAGAATCGGCGCGGCGAGAGAAAGACCGGAACGCATAATGGAAGAACGCGTCATAGATAATCGTAGCGCAGCAACCCCGGCGCGCCGAGTGCGTCGGTGACAATGAAAGTAACGGCGGTCGGCTCGGAATCCTATTCGAGCCGCGAGCTTCCGAACGGGACTTTTTTTTTCTCTCTCTCTCTCTCTCCCTTTCTGTCACCCCCACCTTCTCTACTTCCCTCGCGGAGCCACCCTTCTTGAGATCGGTTTTTCTTCCGGTCCGGGGATCGCGAGCCGATGCGCGACCAGCGAACTCGAACGCGAGTTCTCGATACGGACGAACGAAACACCACGAGAACCTGCACCTCTCCGAGACCAATTTACCGAATCTGGATCGTTTTCGAGATGCAAACAATCGGGAGAATTTAAGCAACTCGGATCGTTCCTCTTTTATCGGTGATTTGCGTTGATTTATACCTCTCGATCTTGTTTCTCGACTTTCGCGGAGAATTACTCTTCGACCGTTAGACGCGGAACGATTTAATTTTTCTAGCGTATCGTTCGTGCTCTTTCGATGCGTTTTTCATTCGGTTCGGCAGTGCGCGATTTAAATTTACCGATATCGTTAGTGGCGCAATCGTTGCAACGATGAGTTGCGAACGCGGCGACTTCGACACAGAAAGTGGTCTTCTTAAAAAACGGGAAACCAAACGCGTGTTCGTTCTCCGGTATCCGGGATAAGTAAATGTACATCCATTTGTTAAATTCTGCTCCAAGAAGAAACGAATCTTTTATTGTTTATCGATACATCAGCGTGGGAAAATCCTTTGTTAATCGACCGAATCCTCGTACACCGCGAACAAAAAATTACACCCGAAACGAGTTTCGTCCCGGCGATCCTCCGTATCGAAACGAAACGCTCGACGCGTAAGTGCTCGAAATCTCGGAGCAAGGAGAATTCGAATTTGCGAATTCGTCCCGAAAGAGGGTCGTCACCGTATTTGCTCGATTTCGCGCGATCGAAACGGAATCCGCTGTCAGGGAAGCTGGCGGCAATTATGCACGACGAGCGTGGTACGCTGCGGCGTCGATAAGCTTCGGCGCAAGGTCGTCCCGATAAGATTATCGGATCGATAAAAGAGCGGGCAAGGTCCCGCGGGATGACTCAATCCGACGGACGGACGGATCGATCGATCTTTCGATCGTCGAGAGTCGAGGCGGTCTCGTTATCTCCGTTTCCGCTTCGGACGAGACGCGTTCACGTTCCGCGAGCGGGCAGAGAAGCCGCGCGGCTCGCTACCTCGGGAACGGTGACTTTCCAGCGTACCGAGCGATAAATCAAAACGAGTTAAGGGTAATCGGGAGGAACGTTGTAACGGTTCGTGACGAGCCGGCGTAATGAAAACCGCAAGGATCGACGCGGTACCTCGCGGTGGGTAACGACCGACGGATGTTTCTCTCTTACGCGCTCGTTGGGTTTTACCCGAATATCGACACCTGCTTAACGAACCCGCGAAAATTTATTGCTAATTGCGTACGGTTCGGGGCGTCCGCGCGCGCTGCGTCGCAGGTACCGCGCGTACGCGGCGACCGTAAGCGGTGCCTTTTGTTCGCCGATCGATCGCCATCGGGACTACCGAGCGAGGTGGTACCTGCTTCCGCAACGAGCCGGCTAAATAATAAACCAGTGCGAAAATACCTGCGCTCTACGACCCGTAGAACCTGTTAGGTTCGGACTCCTGCGACTAATTAACCGACCAACGAGCCCGCCCGACGAAAACGATCGTTTCCACGCTTTCGGGACGATCGGTGGGTAGCTTCTCGGGTAAGGTCACCTGTTCCCTTCCAAGGGCTCCGAATCGTCTTGGTCGACTCTCGAGGTTCGCGAAGTTTTCCGCGTACCGAGCCACGTGTACCGTTTACGCGCGAATTCCTCGTCTCGATGGAGACGATCAAAACCAGTGGCTACTGTTTCGTCGAATTTTCAAAGATCGAGTGTAGAAACTCTATTCGAGAGTTTCTGACTAGTTTTGTTAGTTGGCTATCATTTGGAAGGAAAATTGTGGAACGCGAAAGAATGAATTCTTCCTTTCGAGAGGATTGGTAACTGGCTGGTATCGGTTCCGATAGGGATCTTCGTCGTCGGATTTTCGAATAGCGAACGAACGTAGGATTTACACTTGAGAGTTTCTCGGAATGTGGTCGATGATATTTTGAAAGAAAAATCGTGTACCAGTGGTGAGAAGAATTCCTTCTTTCGATCGAGACGATTAATACCAGTAGGGAATTGGGTGTTTCTTTAAACTTTCCTTCTATATGAACATTTCTCAAAGTGTTCGGTAACTGACAATAATTTGAAAACAGAATTATATATCGATGTATGCGTAGCTTACTTTTTACGATTTAAAGAATCCACGACGTTCAGAGAACGCAAAGTTCCCTTCTGCGCGAGAGTTTACCGTTGGATATTCAACGACGATAAAAAAAAAGAATTGCGTCCATCTAAAATCCCTTCTTCCCCCCCTGCAACGATTAACCTCTCCTCCGAATAGAAATTGATCAAATCCAACCATCGAGGATGGAAAAAGGCGAGGCAAAGCTGTCTTCCGCTCGTAATTTTCTCGAAATACTCGACGATCGACGACGAGGATAATCCGCAAGAAAAATCGCGTTCGATCGTTCCGGCGCGAAAATGCCCGGGTTCGAGTCCGCTCGGTAAACGGGCGCGCGCACGAGCGAGCAAGCGAGCGAGCGAGCGAACGTCCCCTCGACAATCTCGTCCCGTCGAAAGGCAATCGACAATTAATAGCAACAATGGGGACGGGTCGCGTTCAGCTTCTCCGTGAAATTTCGCGAAAATTATCGCGCGACAACGGCGGACGTCGATCACGGGACAAAGCGGTTTTCGCGCGCGCAAAGTGCCGCGTCGCGCCGCGATCAACGTTGATGATTAAAGCCAAACGTCGCGTCGCGACGCCGAGCGCCACAAGTGGCGCGTAAACCGCGCGGAATAAGTGGATCGATTGGTCGTTAGCCGAAAAAGAGAAAAAGAAAAAAAAAAAGAAAAAAACAGAGGGGGAGGGGGTTGGTACGGGAAGACGAGAGACGGATTCGAGAGCGCAGGGCGGACACAGGAGAAACTGTACGATAAGTCGGGGCACCGACAATACAGCGTACCGCGGGCGGTCTTTGTGATTCAAATCGATGTTTGCGATACTCGATGGCACGCCGCTTTTGTGCCCGGGCTTTCGTTTAAGCGGATACGTACCTGCGCTTACGTACGTACGCGCGACTCGAACGTCTTCTTCTCCCATGGTTTCCCGTCTCCTTTCGCCACCGTCCCTCGTTACACGCTCGCGCTGTCTCGACCCCTTCCCGAGATTACGTTCCACGGACCTTCCTTCGAACGGTCGCGCCTCGCCTACGTTATTGCACGTAATTGGATTTACCAGGTAGAGACCACGAGCCGAATCGGCGACTCGGACGATTTCGAAGCGAGTTTTTACGCTTACGGAGTCGGTATCGACTCCTCGCTCTCCTCGAAACACGGTATCGAGTTCTGTCGCGGTAATTGTTCGCGCGTCTGTAATCGGTCCAACGAGACTTGTCGGCCAACGAACGCGCGCGAGCAACGCGTGACCGAATTCGCGGCTCGTCCTTCTTCGCGACACGAATTCCACGCGAACGTTTGTTTTTCGCGAGAATACTCGACGAACGGGAAGAGAAGAAAGTTGCAAAGTCGATCGAGCGCGTACATAGAACGGAAAAAGTTGCGTCGACGGGATTTCGAGTAAATTTCTTTGCAAAAGGAGTCGGACAAATGTTACGTTGTTTGGTTAGCTTTGCGGAAGACGTTCGAAACGACCATCTTGAATTTCCGCAGCGGCTCCTAGAGATCACGCGAGACTGGTAAAAAAATAAGAAACTTCGAGAACAGGTTCCGATCTCGTTGATTTCTTCGTTTCGCCAATCTTATTTCGATCGAATCGCGAAACAAATGGTGGAGAAATTTAGATACGAGGTTTCGTTGATCCATCCGAGGAATATCGAACGTACCGTGTCGTAGACATCGACCGCGCGAAAATTCCTTCGAGTTACTTGTTAAAAGATTCCCGGCGCATCGATTTAGTAACCGAGATTCAATTTTCCGACAAAACGTCTACTTCCGTCTACGTTGAATTCTCCCACCGGTGAACGAAGAAACGTCCGAACTCGGACGCGGGACGAGTTCTCGAGGAGCGTCGAAAGTCGGTTGGAAGTTTTCCTCGCGGAAAGGCGAGTCGAACGCTCGAGCCCCGAGCGGATCCGACGGGACTTGAAATTCCTTTCGAAGTCGCGAAAATCGAATCGATCTCGATGATTCGCGAATTCCTGTACGTTTCGGACGACGAACGATCGAACGAAATCGAGTTAGTTACCGAGATCGATCGACGCCCGATATTCCATACAATATTGCGATTCTCCGTTCGAACGATACACGCAGGGCCTATTATTTCCCGCGAATACATCGAATAAGTTTTCCGCGAGTATTAACGCGTACGCGAACTATTTTTAATCACACACGGTGAAAGTTACGCGGAAACGACTCGTTCGCGAATCGTTTACCATGAAAAGCGGTCCGAACGGGGAACGCAGCGTTTGGACGCGTTTTCATCGGAAAAAACCACGTCGGTCCATCGATTACGTTCTCGCGGATATGCGATAATTACAATTTTATCAACGAGAGTCGCCTTTAGCGAGACTGCACCGGCTATTACCGCGTTAAAATTTTAGTAAAACCGAGTATCCTGTTTACGCGCGCGAAACCACGATACATTACGGCCGCGTTCTGAACCTACCGTCGAGATTTATCCTATCGGATAAATCCGAGCGGAAGGAAATAAAGTAGAAATAAAACAAATAACGGGTAAATCTGGTGGTGCACGGTGGCGAATAACGCAACCGCTCGCAAACGGTAACCGAGAAGACCGCGCGAAGTTTCGTTGCGGTAAACTCCGCTTGAAAACGAAAAACGTTCGCACGGACGCGGGGAGGTGAACCGTTCCCCGCGTATCGAAAGAGAAACCGCGATGGCGTTGCGTGCGCCATTGTCGTTCACCATTATCTTCGTCCCGTTAACCGCGTTTACGCGAAGGCGGTCGACCTCCTCGCCGACCACGGTCGAACTTCCATCGTGCCGTGGCGAGAAATAAAAAAAAGGAAAATATATAGGGGAGGATGGGAGGAAAGTTAGCGCGACAGAGAGACAGAGAGAGAGAGAAGGGAAGAGAAGAAGCGACGCGAACGGGGGTGGGCCGAGGGGAGGTCGAAAACAACGGCGCGGCGGAGACCGAAGGAATTCGCGGGCGTGCAATTGCCAACAGGTGATACCATTGGGCCTCCTCTTGGAGCCAGAATAATAAGAGAAAGGCGGACCTGTGTGTGGGAGTCGGTGGAAGGGAGCTAGAGAAAGAGAAAGGTAGAGGTAGAGAGAGGGAGAGAGAGAGAAATGGGGTGGAAATCAAGGGGGTGGTGGTAGCGCTACCGGAAGGGTGGCCAACAAAGTCTTTATCGTTTCGAGGACCGATTACAAAGCTCGATTGTTACCATTCTTCGGGATCCAAATAATCTCGCTGGCCCGACCACGGCCGAGTCACTATTGGGGTTGAAATTTCTACCCGTGTTGCTTACGGCGCCTACTCGTGCTTTTGGAATTCCTTCGCGCGAACGTCCCGCTGGACGCACCAGAGTTCCACTCGCGAACGTTTCGCGAAATGGTCACTGTCGCGGTGAACGGGTCTCGTATCGGTGCGACGCGGTACCGAATCACGTTCCAAAAGGTAAGTTCTAAAGGATAAGTACACGTTCGAAGAGTCACGGGGAAAAGGGCTGTGTACTTAGGAGGACGCGTGGTCCCTATTGGCCGAGTCGAGAGCGCGTACGAGTTCATCCTGGGACGAGAACGAAACGAGACGCGTTCGCGAACTCGTCGCGTGGACTCGTACGAACCAATAGCGGGAACGTGTACGAGGGAACAAAATAACGATAAAAAAATAAGAAACTTCGAGAACCGGTTCCGACCTCGTCGATTTCCTCGTTTCACCGATCTTACTCCGATCAAAGTGCGAGACAAATGGCAGAGAAATTTAGTCACGAGGTTTCCGTTGATCCCTCCGAGGGATGTCCATCGTACGAACGTACCGTGTACATCGACGATTCGTTCGTTTCCCCGTGAGTATTCAGCTCGCAGAACAGCGGTCAAGTTTTCGCGAACGGTACTCGAACCCCGAAGAAATCGAGCACTCGTTTTTCGGAACGACGCGGTCCTTTGGTATCCGGGGGATCGTTTTACGGTCGGGACCCACCGTGGGCCCGTTCCTCGATTTCGTCGTCGACGCGTATATATTTCCCTCGGTCATATTTTACGGTCGTTTTTCACCACGACTCGCACCCGACCCACGAAATCGTATTGCAGGGAATAACCAGCGTGAGTCGTATAATCAGGACGCCGAAACGCGTTCGCGGAAGGGTTGGTTTTCGCCCGTTTTCCAGGGAAACGTCGTAAATTCGGGTCAGTCTTACCTGACACAGCAGCGCTACCTGGTCCAGAAAACGTGGCCGGGGTGGCGGTCGTTATAAAAATTCGTCGGTCGTAAAACCGCGCCCGGACTCCCGTGAATGCGTCCCACGGAATTAAAGGGGGGGTGGGGGTTGGTTCTCCTCCAGGAAGCGCAGGCGCGGACGCGTTTATTGTTCCGGTTAATCCGCCTTAATCCCCGTGCGGTGCGGCGCGGTGGCGAAACATCGGGAAACAGGATAATTAGGCCACCCTTTTGAACGGACAAACGTGTAAACAAGCTTTTGGAAAACCGGATCGCGTTACCCGGAGGAACTTAACGAGTGCCGCTCGTCCGATGATTTACGCCGGTGGAGATAGACCGACGGAGAACGCCTTCGTTGCAATTATACGCGCAGCGTCTGCGAGACTAATTGCGACGATTACGCGCAATTATCGGTAATTATCGTCGCGAGATGAGTTCTCCGGCCAGGTGTCGAGGAGCGACTCGCCGCGCGGGAGAGACGTTTCGCGCGGATAAACTTCGTCCATCGACGCGAATCCTCGAATATTCGTGGAATCCTCGAAAGGATCGAAACGCGCGATAAATAAATAAAAGGGCGTACGATAGAGTCGATCCTGCGTGATTTTTCGTTTTCTGGTGCTCGATCGAAACGAAGAATACCGTACAAGTGTATTCAATTGTCTTCCAATGGTACATTCGTCGCGCTCGACGACACGTATTCGGTTGCTCGTTTCTCGAAGACAAATATTCGTGCGAATTCATCGACGCGTCTAATTTACGCTTTGCAACGTTCAACCGAGTTCGGTGCTGCGTCATATCGCACGTCGCGTACTTTGTACTTTGTCAATTTTATTAATGTTTTCTTTTTGGGCGACGAACTCGATATCGTAATTATTTCTCAGAGGTCTCGGAGACTTTAGTTACTTCCTACGTGATTTAAACAAAGGTTAGCGAAACAGGTGCGCAAGGAATTGAATATTTTCACCGCTGAATCGATCGTTAAAGGCCCCGCACTTAATGTCGCTGTTTGCTCTAGAGAAATTCTGATCGGAAACCAAAGGAACTGAGAAAATTATCAGACGAGCAGCGTCACGGACGTTTACTCGTCACGTTCCATACGATACAAATAAATATCTCAGTTTCCTCTTGCTTCTCATGCGCGTCATTCCATTTTCCGTTACCGTGAAAATTCACCGACTGACCCCCTTGTCCCACGAGTTGTCCCAGATTCGTACACCCTGACGTGCTCGCCACGCGCACCGTTTTCATAAACTCTCGCGCAATTCCATTTCCAGATACAAAATACGTACAACTACGAATACAAAAAGTCACCGAAGAAGCGATCTCGCGGAATCGGGCCCCGAGAAATCCCCCACGCTCGATATTTTCCCCGATCCTGGAACCGAAGTAACCAAAACCGAAAGGAGAACGTTGCTCCACGGTCGAGCGGTTAAATTATCGAGAGATATAAAATTCGTTGCCGCGTACGGAGGAGAAGAGTCCCGAAACTCGCGACGCGTATACAGAAAGACGAGGTTTTCGTATCCACGCGCCCCGTCCAATTAGCACGATTATTCCCGGGCGTCGCTAATTATAATCGTCGTTGCGTTTCTCCCGTGGCTTTTGTCGCTTATAAACTCGCGGCGTCGGAGAGCGCGATTCTCGACACGCAAGGGATCCCGGATCGGTCCCGCGGGACTGAAAAGGGACTCGCATGCACAGGTGTACAAATAAATTGCGCGGGAATCCGATTGGCTCGCCTCCGGTTCTGGCTGCATCATTCTCCCTGATTGCTAAACGACGCGCGTGCAACTGCTCGCTCGCTCGCTCGTTCGCTCGCCCGCTCGTCTCGTCTCGTCTCGTCTCGTCTCGTCTCGTCTCGGCGGCGAGCGCGGCAACCCGTTCTCCTACGATTATGCGCGTCCGCGCAAATCAGAATCTCATTGCGCTGTCATCGGCTCGCATACACGCAGCCGCGGGTCGTTTCTGACGACGTAATCTCTCCTGCCACGTTGCGTTCTTTCGTCGATTTTCTCCTTTTATTTTCGCGAACACGTTCGAAACTTATGCCTCGCCGAGATTGAAATCACCGGGCGCTTCAACGCGTCGTCGGCCAATTTAACGATCATTCATCGAAGCGAGCCCCGCGACGCGTCCTCGAAGGCCCTGGCAACCTGCCGCCGCCGCCACCGCCGCCGCCACCGCCGCCGCCACCGCCGCCGCCATAGGGTAGGTATTTCGTGGTACCCGCTACCACGAAGCAACGCTGACGTTGTAATTAAGTCAATTACGCACACTCGGGCTCGAGGTGCCTCGCGGAAAATTCCAAACGTTTCTTCGTTTCGAGGTATTCTCCTCGCGCGGGACCGGAACGTTATCGTTCTTATTGCGAACGAGCGACCGAAGAACGGAAGATGATCTCTTCCGGGTCGGTGTGACCGGCCACGATGCAACGTGTACAATAGGAAACGGTTGGTCACCGGAGCGAATTAACCGTAACGCGGAAAACGTTGCTTTTCGATCATTCGTTCGGTCGCTTGGGCCCGTAAATGGGGAAGAACTCGTTTGCGGGCGTGGGTGAATCAACGGGAGAAGAGAACATTGTTACAGGTGGAAGAAATGAGAATACGATATTGGAAAATGTCTCGAATTTGGATCCGAAAAGTAGAAACAGAGACGTTATAGAAATCGGTAATTGAACGATACTCGTTCAAGATATTCTAGAGGAAAAGGAAGCTCACCGATCGAGGTTTCTTGCACATTATTGGTTCACAGTCGTAGGTGAATCGTTTCTATTATTTTTGGATAAGTTTCTTGTACTTGGTTCGGTGATCGTATTACCAGCGCATAACCCAAATGTGACCTCACGAGAGAACAGTACGAGACCTTAACGAGGCGAAGATTCTTCAAGTCTGTGGTACATCGCCTCGGAAAACCTAAAGACGCGTACAGAGAGCAATTTATGGCCCTTCTCGGGTCAAAAACGTATAGAGGCGAACTCGAAATTGAAAATCTGAATATCAACAATGCGAACTGTAGATCGTAACACGGTACGTCGAAGAAGGGAGTCCATAATCGAACATTAAACGAGGAAAGAAAAACGATTCCTTCGCGACGTTCGAACTCGTACTGTAAATTCCGATACTAAACGTTCTCTTCCGTTATTCCTTGAACAAAATTTGTATCACGCTGTACGAATCCGGTGTACCTACTCTTGGGATCGATGGAAAGCCAAAATCGTTAAAAAGTATAAAGACTAATTTATACTTTAGAAACAGAGTCTACCCGTGAACCAAAGGTCCAATAATCGAAAAGAAGAATGATTTTAAAAAGAGACGTTATTCCGGAAAATAAAATTCCACACCTTTGTACACGATACGGACCACTTTCCACGTACACCGCCTTTTGGAACTCCATTCGGTGTTCAAAATCTCAAGATCGGTCCACATCGTACGCGCGTGACGAACACGGTGGTTCTCGGTCGAGTAACAACCATTTACAATGTTTTCCTTCACCGTGCTACGTTCCCGCGTAGCTACGTCACCTGACACGGAACGAGAAAGGAACGAGTCCCAATTTTCCATTTGGTTCGCGCGCGAGTGTGCGTCCCAACCGCGTTGAGAAATCGCGTCGGTCCCTCGCGTTTCTGGGTTCGATGTTACGCTCGATCCGTGACCTGTCATCGACGAGACCCGAGCCACGATCCCATCCGCCCGGTGCATACGATTTCGCGAGATTCGTTCCGCACCGTGAATGTTGCCTAACAGATGCTCGAAACACGTAGAAAATAACCGTGGGGCGGTAGGTCGTCGAACGAACCGTTTCTCGTTTCGCTCGAGTTTCTCCGCGTCGGCTGCGTCGAAACCGAACCGCTTTCCCCTGTCCCTCTCTCGTTCGAGAAAAAACCAAAAATGAAACCGTTCGTGGAATTTTCATCGCGCCGGGAACGATTTTCCGTGGCGACGGGTCACGAGAACGATTCCCACGTTCCTCCGACGCTTTCACCGTGCAGTTGAGAGCCACTGACCGGGGGTCGGGCCCCGTTTTTCGCAAGCTCCCCCTCGGTACAACCGGGCCCCGTAGGTTTGCTCCACATAGTTCGAGGCTCGCCTTCGAGGTAGACCGTGAAGACGAGGGTTCGAGAGAGCGGTGGATGGAAACCGGCCACCGGAGGGCGAAGGGGGCGGTCCCCCCTTCGGTTCGATATTTATTGCGGGGATGCGTGCCGGGCAGATATTATTATTTGTACCGCGGGCATAATTCAAGCGGGTCGTTAAAATTATTTTATTACTTGTTCTACGCTCGCCGCTCCCAGATTCCGCGCTGTCACCCTCGTGCGTGCGTGCGTGAGTGCGTGCGTACGTACTTAGCGCCTCTGGGACCGTGCCCCGCCAAACGCCCGTGATTTTCACTTCCTGCAGGCGCGTTTACCGAGAAACCTTTACCCGTCACCTGGAAAACGTCGTGTGACGTAACGAGACTTCGATAATCCCGAGGTACGAAAATTCGTGGAATGAAAATCGACGCGCCGCTCGCGATTACGCTCGTACAAGCGCCGTATACTTCTTCCGTTGACAATTGCGCCGGTTTACGAATACGAGTGAAAATTTCATATTTATCAAACTCTATTGTAACGATCGTTCCGAGTAAGAAAGACGAGAAATAGTTTGCAATCGGATTTAGAGGAAGATGGTACGTTGGTAAACAGGACCGAGATTGTTTCTGAGCACGTTCTACTGTTCGTTGTTCCGTTGATTCACGTTCGGCTTCACTTGGACGAAATAATCGGGTGTAAAATAAAAACTTCGTCGCAACGATGAGGTTGGAAACAAAGGAAAGCGGTAATTGCGAATAATTCTAATTGTTATTATAATTTTGTCCGCTATTCCAAGGTGAAAACCTTCCGATAAACGGGCTCGAGATGCGCTGTTCTTCGACGTAACATTCGGATATATCTCCTAACCGAACGAACGACAATAATCGAAGGATTGTTCGCAGATTCGAATACTCAAAGATTCCAACTACACTTTCACGTTCGGATGTGCTTTCATGGTACATACGTAGTACACATAGAATACTTTCATATACTCGAAACAGGGCCGAACGAACGACAGTAATCGAAGATCGGTAGATCCGAGAACTCGAGGACCCAAACTTCTCGTGTGAACTCGCAGCGATCGCGTAACGGTCGTTTACTTCCGAATGGAGGAAAAATTATTTTTAGATCCGAGCACTCGAAGATCCGAAAGTCACCGGGAGGCTCGCAGCCATTGGTGTCCCCGAGCGAAAATTCGATCGCTATGCGAGCGAGGTTCTCGTCCCATGGTCATTATCCGCGAAACACGTTCCACGGTGTGTCACAATGGAAGGTGAACATCGTGTCGGTCAACGACATGGGCGTACCTTGCCGAAACGCTCCTCTCCTGTCTTTCTTCGCGACGCTCGCAAAGTGGCGCGACGAGTGGCCCCGAAAAACCGAGAGAGACCACCGAGAATCTCTTCGAGGTGTCGTCTCTCTCTTTCGTTCTCTCCCGTCGAGTCGAGTAACTTAAAGTCGTATCAATCTCATTTATGCCAATTTCGCGTCTCGTCGAATCCCCCTCCACTCCCGCCTAACCCATTTCTGGGCCCGTGTCCCCCGTCTCCCGGAGAAGCCACGTCATTGGCGCGTCGGACACGTTTTCCATGCGGCGAATTTTCATGACAATCGAGCGGGGTAGCCGAGACAACGAGTACCTCGAGGGCCCACGAATCGAAGAGGAGGCCCCCCCTCCTCTCTCTCTCTCTCTCTCTCTCTCTCTCTCTCTCTCTCTCTCTCTCTCGGTGCTTCCTCGGGCGTCGCGACACGTTCCCGGTATATGCAAATCGCGCGCGAGCGAAATCGGCGGGGATGGCCGATTTATTTCGCGCGCGCACCGCGCCGCCTCGCCTCGATTGATTATTCACCGATCGAACCCGTTTGTCGACTCGATTAATCTTCGTGAAAAATGTGACGATTCCTGAGCCACCGCCGCCAGCGGCAGCAGCCAGCCACCGAGGCGAGGCGAGGCGAAGCGAGGCGAGCCGGAGCGGGGGCGGGAGAGAGGCCGGGGGAGAGGAAATAATTTAGCGAACACCGCGTGCACGGACGCGCGCGCTAATGAGCACACGGGGCCGAGATCGATGATAAATAATTACTTACGGCCCCGGGTTTCGCTTCTTTCCCGCTCGATTGGAAATCTTGCCGAGGGATTTTCACCGCTAGAGGAATTTATCGCTGCTTCTCTTCCACCTCCTCCTCCTTGGGCTTTGCGCGGAGACTCTGGCAATTTTGTCGAAATTTCGTCGGAACGGTCGGTGAACCGTGTTACGAATGCAAAATTTGGCAGTTCGTTGGAGGACGTCTTTTGTCTTCGACGGAATCGCGTGGAAGACTTGTATGGAAATTGGGTCGGTTGGCTACGAATCGACTAAGAAACCGAGAGATCGGCCGAGCGACCTCGCAGCGAGTAAAAGAGGTCCTTTCGTTGTGGGAGTCATTGCGATGTATCGACATTGACGGGTCCTGCACCGGCGTACGTGTTTAAAGAATGCAAATTCCTACGAAGGTGCGCGAGTGGATCGGTGAGAGCTATCGGTTAACCGAGAAGGTAAATGCCAATGGGACGATGGAAGACCGAAATCGGGTAAAAAGGGTCGTGCTCGATGAACGAAAACTTTATCGAAGAGGCACGAATAGGTCGGTGCGAGTTACTCTTACCGATTGACCTTGCACGAGGTGAAGGAAGTCTCTTCGTTGTTAAAGTCGTCACCGTGTCACCATTCGAGCAATATAAACATTGGCTTAAAGTAAAGGCCTTCGACTGCTGATATAAACAAGGAAAGAAGGATCTCCGAAGAAGCGTATCGGTGCTATTAGCGCACCACGATGTAAATAACAAGGGAGACTCGAAAGACATTTTCGAGCCAATCGATTCGAAACGAAATAACTGTGTTGGTCGCGTACGGATATCGGCAGGTCCTGCGCATTGGTTCGAGGAATACCGATCGTCGATGCGAATGAATAAAAAAGATCATCTACCCGCAAAACTCCACGCGCACAAAGCGTTCGAGAGGCCGATCGACGCGCAAAGTAGCCGTCTAAGCCGAAGGACGGTCCTGGCTCCGACTGCATAATTTCGAATAAATTGCTCACTCCCGATACGCAACGCGCTCGAAGGATCGGCGGACGAGTTTGGCACGATTCAACCGAGGATCCAGGACCTCCCGGCGTACGACTCGCTGCTCGAATCGCGTCAAGGACGAAGGGTACGCGCCGAAGGGTAGATACCCTCGTCAGAATCGTCATCGAGGTGACAGGTAAATACGAAGGGCCTCTATCTACCCTGCCGAGAGAGTATGTATACATAACGTATATACATTTATGGATCGTATACGTATGTACTCACGAGCCAGAAGACGATCAAGGAGGGGGGTAGGAGGCAGGGTCGGAGTCCTTGCGAGTAAACGAGGATTAAATCCGAGACGACGGCGTCTCGTTTGTTCGAGATCGGTCGCTGTTGTGACCTAGGAGAAATCGTGCGTGTAAGGCGGACGCCGCCATTATTGTTCGGCGTCGTGCCGCGTGAGAATAGACGCACCGAGATTTCGTGGGGTTTCGAGGCACGATTGGCCCGTTGATAAGCTACGTAGCGAAATTTCGTACACCTCGGGAACGCCAAATCGTTCGCGAATCGTGCCGCCGATACGCGATCGAATCGACGATTCGAGTTCGAGATAGCGGAGGGCGGATCGAGTGAATTATCGGTTTGTTCGGAGGGTCGTTTCGTTCTCCAAAATGGAGAATATACGATTTAACGCTAGGTTTACGGACATTTCTTGCGTCAAATTGACGCGCATCGAGAAGAAATAGGTACACCGTATAGAGAATTGTAAAATTAGAAAGCTTCGAAGAAAATGAATTTCGATATATATTTGTCTGGTTAAATGGATAAAAGTCGGTACGAGTGACCGAAGAAAAATGTAAATATGTCAAAATGACGTGTCCCGTAAACCTAGTGTTGATAAAACGTTTGTACGCTCTGAAAAAATCGTGTTTCATTTTCAACGAAAAAAGCGAAACGACTTTCCGAACGACTCGATACTTTTATGAAAATTTTGCAAACGTTGTTCTCGAAGGCTGCTTCGAAGAGTGTCTTTCACTCGAAGAGTTTTCGAGATCGTTTAACGTTTCCTGTTCTATCCGATTTTCTTACGTTTCGCTTTGCATTGTATTTTCCATCGTGCATTGTTTTATGGTTAACGATTCGAAAATCTTCCGGGACGCTTGCGCGATCGTCCAATGCACGGAACGGAAACATTGCTAGTAACGTTAATTAACAAGCATGCAACTGCGCGAAACGACTTAAGCTCAATAACGAAACCGTATCAAGAATAACGTTCAAATTCCCAGTAACGATAATTATAACGAAAATTGTACAAAAGCGTAAAACGAGCTCAAGCTGAATGGAAACACGTACTTGGAACTGCAAGTTGCCATTTTGAACGGAGAATCGATTTTAAACTTGCGAACGCTCGACTTTATGCGAGCTGGGAATTTAAACGCTATATTTCATTGGTTCTCCCTGATACATTTTTCAGTTTATTCCAGAAGATCGCCGAACGTACACGTATCACCCGTACGAAGTACACGTTTCCCTAACAAATTATGTTAATACTTTTCCAGGATATTTCTTCTTCGAAACTGTAAGGAAAAAATATCAGTTTCTCGCGCGGTTGAAAACAAAGGAGGTATTTCGAGGGATCTCCTTTATCCTGTAAAGTGAATATCGCGAAGAAAATTGACCTTAAATTATTGTACTTCGTACGCGCGTACATGTGTGTTACCGTCAGGGTACTCGAAAGGGTTGAGAAAGGAACAAAGGGAAATACTCGGCGCGACCCGTGTGCCCCCGAACGTGTGCTCCAAAAAGGCGAGAGTATGTTTATTAATAGACCGTGGCAACGATACGCGTTCGATCGTCCGTACTCGTGTTTCCTCGCGGAACACGAGGACGGAAGCTCGCGCGTCGATCTGTAATTCGACGCGTATTGTTGTTCTCTCGTCAAAAAAAAAAAAGAAAAAAAAAGAACCGTAACCGAATCGTTAATTGGCAACCGTTGGGAGCCGATGACGCGACGAGAAGCCTCGAGCGTTCCTCGCGGCGGATTCGAAGCGGTGAACGGTCGAGCCGTTTCGCTCCTCGCGAAGACGCTCGCGTCCGCTCCGTCGCTGGACCATCTTGAACGCGCGCGCTCACCGTGGGCAGAGAATACGCTTCGGCGATTGGTTCGTTGCGCGTGTTCCGCGGAAACCGGGGACCGTGACGCGACGCGCGGAAAGAGAGAGTAGGAGGAAGGACGAAGAGGAGAGAAAAACAAAAAGAAAAAAGAAAAGAAATGAAAAAAAGATAGAAAAAAATAGCTCGCGAAGAGCAGAAACGCACGGAAGACGGGAAAGAGGAGCGAGAGACAGGGGCAGGGGAGGGCAGAGGGGTGGAGAGGAGACGCGGGAAAAAGTGCGCGCACGTACGCGCAGCATCCCAGCCCTTGTTGCCCTCTCGCTTCCCCGACCTCTCGCGTTGTCTCGCTCCGTCCGGCGCGAGGGGTGGAAGCCATCTGCATCGCGATGAATGCCGCTAACCACCCTGCGAGCACCCCTGAAAAACCCCCTTCATCTTCGTTTCAACCCCTCTTGCGAGCGGCCCCAGCCGGACGGACCCGTGTGCCACGGGTTCTCAATTTGCGCCACGACGGGACGCGCCGGGACGCGAGGCGGATGGCCAGCGGAATCACCGCACCGCACCGCACCGCAATTCACGCTCCGCGCGACAAACCAACAGCGATAAACGACGTACTTGTTTTTTTTTTTCCTTTTTTCGGACGGTGCCGCCGCGAATAATGCAACGCCTCGCGCGTATCCGCGCGATCGTAAACTCCTTACCGGGAAGTTACAGGTACCGTATTGTTCCCGGCGGGGCAGCTTTTTAACGATCCCTTGTTACGTTACGAAATAAGCATCGGGCACGGTGGATAGTTTAACGCTACGACCCGGGACCGGTTCCGGAATTGAAAAACGCGAACGGCGGTGAACTTGGGTGGATCGACTTTCAACGACCTTGGGGTAGTAATATCGCAGACGGTGATTTATCGGAAACGGGTAGGACGATTTTAACGCTCGTCTTGCCACACCTGGGTCTTCACGGACCCGGAGAGAGTTTCCTACTCTTTTCGGACCCTTAGAAATTACGAAAGGTGCGACGAAAGGATTGAAATTTTCGTTGGTAATGTTTGCGCCGAGTTACGGGTCCGTTTGGACCCAGGTGTTATTTCCTACATTGTGGCGTAAACCATCGGTAGGGTTAGACGAGAGAAAGGGTCTCGGGAGGGAATCCACGTAAATATAAATGTACGATACCGCAATAAGAGTACGAATATTATCGGTGTGATATAAGACACTGAGATTAAGGATAGCTGAACACGAAGGATTCGGATCGTTGGAAACAGTTGGCAGGACTCGAAACCTAATCGAGACCTTCGATGGTAATTCTCGCGAAGGCTCGATCGATTATTAAATCGGCGCCGCGCGAAACGAAATTCGACGAAAGAATATTTTCGAGCGAGACTCGTTGCGATAATAATATTTAAAGGGGTTGAGAAAGCCGCGCGAACGAAAGTTGGTCGCGATTCGCGCGTCATTGTTCCCGACGTTCTTGGTCGCGTTCCCGGAGGCTTTATTACCACGGGGCGATGATTTGCAAAATAAGCCCTTCCGTTCGTTTGACTTTCGCCAGCTTCCCAAAGTCAGGCAGCCAGTCGGCCCGGCGTTTATCAAGTGTATGAATTAAATTGCTGTTTTATTACCCGTGGGGGAGCCGGGCTAGGGCCACCGCCCCCCTCTGTTCCCCGTTCGTGCGCAGACAAGATTCGGTATTCAACGTTAAACTTTAACCCCCGTGAATATCTAGGCCGTGCAAAGTGCCCCGTACGCGACTCCAACGAGCGAGATCTCGATTTCGTCGTTGCAACGACCACGAAGTCCGACACTCTCGAGCACGAACGTTTCGAACACCCAAGGGCGTACAATGGAATGATTAATAGCGGAACAAAAAGGATACGGGATCCAGGAAGGAAATAAACGCTGTGCGGAACGTTTGAAAATATATTGTCAAACAATTGTACGATGGGAGATCCGCGATGGAAGATTTTCATTTCGAAGAAAAAGTATCGAGATCTTATCCAGGTCACTTTGCGTTTTCCAAACAGGACTGTATTCCCGGATCGCTGAAAATCACCCAACGGAAGAAATTGTCGAAAGAATCGTGTTCACCGCTACACGATTCACTTCCCGTGCAAGAAATGCTCGAATAATTTCACCGTAGCGATTATTTAGACCTCGGTCGATCGTATCGGAATCTCGTCTCGATACTCCGGCCGGAATTCGAACCGCGCGAGTTTCGCGCGTCGAACGAAGAGGAATCGAGAGGCGGGCGGATCGGGATGGAAATTTACGAGAGGAAAATTCGGCGAACGGTCGGAACACGGAGCTCGTCAAACGAACATTTATCCGGTGTAGGTGACTTCCGGAAACGCGACACGATTCCCGCATTATGCCGAGTACGTGGCTACGACTGTTACGAATCGCCGGGTCGAGCGCCACTCTAAAGCCCCTGTCGGATTCTAAACACACCCTTTACATACCGCCCCCCTCCCCCGATCCGTGGGTGGGTTTAAGGGGTTTAAGGGGACCGGTGACACGAGGGGATTTCGACTGATCGATTGTACGTCGCTCGGTACATTTTCTTCCGACCTGAGGTTTTACTCACCGTGAGTCGCGTCGACGAGAATTAAACGTCCTTCCTCGAACTCGAACACCGAGAACGAATCGTCGCTTCCAAGACGATCTCGAATTTCGGTTAATTACCAACGATAAAGATCTATTTCTCCTGTTATCGACGATAAATGTTCGTGGATTACCGATCGACCTCGAGATCGCGAAAATATCGATTTTACGCGACGAAAATTAAGAAACCTACGATAGAATTAATTTTCGTACCACTGCACCGAACGAACGAAACCATCGACGACGAAACGAATTCAATTAGACACCATCCGCGACCAGTCGCGCAATATTCGAGACTACGTCGCGAAAGAATCGTTTAATTAGATTTCCTCCGTCGCTACACGTGGAAATTAGATTCCATACGCATCGAACCGCGTACGAAATCGAAACGATGTTCCAAAAATTTTTTAATACAACCCCGTTCGTTGTGCGTACCGGTGTTACGCAACTTCCTTTCGAATCGTGATCAGGATTGAAACGCTCTCGAAACGTCGACATCGTCGCGGGGAAATTCCCGCGGGATGATAAAATAAAACGATCGAGACGAATATTAGACGAGAAACGAACCTTGATCGTTGCGATAATCTTATTCGAAATGCAACGTAGAGACTCCCGAATGAACTTCGGTTACCGCAATTGATCTTATTGTTCAAAGAAACGCGAAATAGTAAGAATAACATTCAGGATCAACTGTTCATCGAAAAGATCTCCGATCTTTGTACACTTTTTATCGAAAAAAATTTGTGCACAATTTTCGGTCGAAGGTGGTGTGGAGAGTGTCGCTAATCACACGTGTTCTGAATAACAATTCGGGATGCTATCGTCCCGCTGTTACAGATTTTGGTCGACGCGGTATCGCAAGGTCACCGAGTAACGTTAAAGAACTAAAATTTCCTCGTCAAATTCGATTAATAAATCGGAGAAAAATGATCATAATTCGTCCAGAATCGAAGTCGAGGAAAAATACCTTCCACGGTGGGCGTACCTCGCGAAGACGACCTTTAAAGCGAAAGAGAGGGTCGCCGCGGCGACATCGATGTTGCGTTTACCGTTTTTTCGTTCGTTCGGTTTCGCGAACAAACACGCCCTCGGCCCTCTCGAGCGTTCATCCCTCGTCCCTGTTTATCGCTGAATTATAGACAAAGCTCGTTCCAGCGTTTCCATGCCGAGCCGCGACATACTTAATCGCCCTATTTCACGGAGAACGCGTACCTAGCCGGCGCGCGCGCGCCTTCAAAAAGGAGAAGCGTCGGTGAAAGAGGACGCGCGACGTCGTCGATCATCAGCGGCCATAGGGTAAATTTGAAAAAGTTTCACCGTCCTTGTTCCACGTTGGTCGTTGCTCGCCACCCCGTGGCTGGTCGCCGTGTCTTCGTTTCTCTGTCTTTTACCCTCGCGAACCACGGCAATCACGGTGGCTGCAATTTTCATGAAGTCCTCGTCGGGTCTTCGAGTTCTTGAATAATTCAGGGTCAAACGGGCGGGGGCCGAGAAGGGGTCGAAAAATGGGCGCGCTTGCGCCGTTGAGGGAACGATACGCCGAAATTTGTTGGTCGGGCAACGTTGAAAAACTCGGTTGGTTCGGTCGTTCGCTGGGTTCGCGTTCGCCGGTTCGTTCGCCGGTTCGCGTTCGCGCACGAGCGCGCCACTTGTGCGATGCTTGAACGGTCCACCGCTTTAATAATTTCGTGGTACGTCGAGTAGTTGCGAGGTGGAAATAAAATAGGGAACCGACTGCCGGAGTCGTTGCTACTGCTCCGAAAAATTTGTTTCCCCTCTCCCTTTTCCCCAGCCTCGGTGGCTCCCAACCCCCTTTTACGCTCGCCCTCTACCATCGTTCGTCGTCAAAGAATACCTCGTTCGCTAATATTTTCCGGGGCCGAATCAAAAAGTCTCTCGACGAGAGCCCGGCTCGGGAACCGCCAACATTGTACAACCAACGTTTTCTAACGCTCCTCGAAAAAATAATTATCTCCGCGGGAGAATCGTCGATTATTCCGGCCGTTTTAGCCGTTTGCCGGCGCACGCCTCCGCGGATTAATTGCCGTGTGCCCGATTGTTTAAATAACTACTACGGGGGAAAAACGGAGCGGCCACGGACGCCCACCTTGTCCCGTGCACGGCCGCGTCAAACGCGGAAACTCGGATTTTTCTCGGGTTAATTTCAAGTGGCCGCTCCGACACCCTCGGTCGTTAATCACCGGGGTCACGGAACGCTCTGTTCGCCCACTGTTCGCAATCCAGTTCGCGATAAAGCCTCGTCCCGGATCGCGACCAATTATCCGAACGTCGATCGTCACCGATATCGATGTAATTTATTCCAAAAGTCGGCACAACGATTCGCGCGAAATTTTTCCAAACATTCTCGCGGGAAGAGCGATCGAGTCGTTTTCGAGCCACGGGGGATAATTAGGCGCGCGCGCGTGTGATGTAATTTATTCCAAAACTCGTCAAACGATTCGCGCGAAATTTTTCCAAACATTCTCGCGGGAAGAGCGATCGAGAGCGAAAATCGCGTCGTTTTCGAGCCACGGGGGACAATTAGGCGCGCGATCGAAATTTCGTAACGTTCGCGGCTGTAAGAAAGAGTTCCAGGGCGACGAATAATCGTGCGAACGACGAAGAGGACGGGTGAATCGCTCGGGATTTCGCAACAGGGAGAGGAGATCGTACACCACGGAGGACGAAGGACGCGACATCCGACGATCGCTGCTCGCCTCTCACGGATCAAGGACACTGTTATAATCCTTTCGCTACGACCGTAATCCTGGCTTTACGGGCTCGCGACCAGAATCGTTCGAGCGGTAGAGGATCAACGAGTAATTAGCAGGCCGAGCGGGACACGCGACTAAGACGTCTACGAGTCCTTTGGCCTCGTGGAACCTCTCTGCCAGTTACCGGCTCCGTTTACGCCAAATACCACCCCCGATCGTCGTCTCGTCACCTTTCGACCGTAACGATTCTCGAACGCGATCGGTTCGTCGGTGCCGGAGATCCTTCTCGGTCTCGATGACTCGTTCGTTGTCCTCGATTCTTTCGAACGAGCGCTCGTTCGACCCTTTCGATACGGTAGACTTGGTCGCGAATACGCCGCTGGTGAACGTTCAACCCTTTCGATGTAATCCCTCTCTTCGCAAGGCGCCATTTATACGCGACAAGTGACTACGATCGCTCGACACTCCGAATCTCTGCTTTTTCGATGTTTCAATTACCGCGAGATCTTACTCTTCTTTCATCGCAATTTCAATCCCGTACCGAAACTCGTTTATATTTTACAACTATTCTTTTATTACAGACCGAGCGCGTGTTTACTATACGAGGTATTCTTATCGACCGAACTACCATCTAAAAACCACACGTCCCATTGACGCTCGTTTAAATACCTTTCGTAAGACGCGCGCACATCGGATCACGATATTGCAAATTTACGACGAAGACAGAGGTGCGATCGCGGTAACAAAAATCGCGCACAATCGACGCACGATCGTCGAATCGAAAAACAGTTTCGTCGATGATCTCGCGGATGTCGAGACTACGCGAAGTCCGAACGTCGCGGATAGCCGAACGTTCGATTTACGTACAACGATGCAAATACGTTAAACTAAAAATACGGTGCGGTATCTTTCGCGTACCGTGTCGTCGAACGAGCGAACAGTTGCAAACCATGCCAACTGTGACACGATCGATTCCGGAAACGAAATCGTGGCATTCGCGCGTAAATTGTCCGTAAAAGGTTGCTCGGGTTGCAAAGGGGAGAGAGACGAAAGGATCGACTTTTAAACGAGCGGGAACAGGCGGTGAACGTTTGCCTCGAGATTGACCCGAATATCGACAACTAATTATACAAAGTCGGCTCGCAATTCCTTCGGGACGGTCGGGTCGGGCGAGGATCCGCAATAATTTTGGTCGACCGGGGTAATTGAATGGCCACCTCTCGAGTATGGGGAAGGATTAACCGAGCGGTTTGACAAAAGGATTCTTGCAACACAATAAATCACGGTAACGATCGACATGATTACCTATTGCCGAATTCCGATCCGCCCCGAGTTACCTGCTCCGCCCCTGAATTTCTATTATTGCCGGCCAAGATTTAAACGACGAACGGTCGAACGCGTAGCAATAAAAACTGCTACCGTATTTTACACCACCACCCTGGCCGATCGAGTGTCCTCCTTGCGCCCGGTTTCAACCGATTCACGATCACCCGACGATGTTTCGTCGTGGAACCGTTTCTCGTCGTCGCTGGCGAAATAATTCTACCCGGGCGGAGCGTACTCGGCGTTCGGTCGTTTTGGAAATCGAAAGAGGGCAATTCGAGAAAGGGGTCGAAGGAGCCGCCCGGACCCGATGCCCGAAGCGTCGCGATGACGATGCGAGCCTTCAGATAGGAAAAGATAAATGAAAATCGAGTCCGTCGACAAAAACCGATTGATCCCGGAGAGAGTTCCGACGCGGTGAGGGGGCGCGGGTAGGTGAGTGGAGAGGTCGTAGGTGAGGCTTCGAGGTTGCTTCGAGGACGGTGGACATCGATCAGGGAACCGTCCTAAGGACGGACGTCGTCCCTGCGTCCTGCGGAGGGGTTGATGGATGCGAGATTACAGCGCCGGGGACACTCGTTGACACCCCATGATGTATCACCCGCAGCCTCCGCCTGGTAGCTCGGCTACTTACGAGAATCGGGGGAGGGGGGGCGGGACGTTCCGAAACGATGGAAAAAAAAAAAGAAAAAAAATGAGAAGTCGCGCCTCCTACTCGTTCTCCGCCCACGAATTAACCCCGCTCCGAATCGATCTTAATTTCGATCGTTCCACGAGTTGTCAGGTGTTCGCGTTCTCCGGGGCGTCGAGCGGAAGGAAGCCTTGGAAAGAGGAGGAATATTAACGCTCGGCGTGCTATAGATCTAACGCGTTCACCTCCCGCGGAACAGTAAATTATTGCTCGATATGATATCTCCCATCGTCAACGTGTATACATCGTTACAAAATTAAAACGCAAGAACGAGCGTCTTAATTAATTCTTTTTATCGGTACACTTTTCGTCAAATATGGCGAAGTATTTTTTTGGGGAACTCTGTCGCATCTTTATTCAGTTTCAAAATAGAGAGACGCAAGTTGGAAGAGGTTGGTTCGGGTTCAACGATTACGGAGTAAGAAAGTATTCGTCCAGAGCGAGGCGTGGAACGCGCTCGAATAATTCTCGAATTAACGCGCCTGCGTGAGAAATTATCGCGCGAGTCGCCTAGTCGCGACGTTTCGCTTTTTCAATGGTCGGTCCACGTGTGTACCATCCGTGTACCGTCTCCCGAACCTAAAAAATGACGAACCGAACGTTCGAGAAACTCTCACGCGTCTCCGATCGGTTTTCGAGATAACGAGGCGAGTGTCGGGTCAGAGGGGCGGTTCGACCCTTTGAACCGGAACCACCGGGTCTGAAAAGAAGTACGTATCTCTTATTTCCGACCGTTCCGCGAAACTGGAAAGTTTCATCGAAATCGAGGACAGGGGCGGTGGTGGGTTCGCCGCGTTTCGGAGACGAGAGATACCACTCTCGGGCAACGCGGTACTTTCGCTCGGGGGTGGAGGGTGGTTGAGGACAAAGTAACGGGTTTCCGTGGGCGAAAACAAATTACGGTTTAATCCAGAGAGCCGCGTTACACCCTTCTCGCGATACGAGCGACGACTGCGACGACCTCGTACGGAAATATTCCGCAGAAGGACGGAGGGTGGTGGTACGGGTTGGACGCCGACCGAGAAGAGAAGGACGCGAAAGAAACGGGCGAAAGAAGGACAGTGTAGAGGGTAGCGTAGATAAGTCGGGGTTGTCGGGGCATCTGCTTTCTTTCGTGCTTCCGGCCATCTTCTGCCACCCCTTTCGTCCTGGTTTTCGGGGGTTGGAAACGGCTCCGGTCCATTCTCGTCGAGACGTTGTATCGGGCCAACACGCCGAGACCCGTGACCAAGGGGGCGCGAGAGCGGAGGGTAAGAGAATGTCGCGGGGCCGCGAGGGGGAGGGGGTGTGTGTAGGGTGGCAAGGGAGGGCGCGGGGCGAAGAAGAACGTGCTGAATAGAAGATTGGAACTCTTTCTGCGGTGACGGCGCTTCTTCCGGCGGGGGTGGCTGATAGTGCCGGCTATTTCCGGTGGCCACCGTGACATTGCTATCGCCGAGCAACGTCTACTATACCCCCGGGGCCATCCGCGTTAAACGTCCTCCTCGAACGCTCTCGCGTGTTCCACCCCTTCCGTCCACCCCGCGTATTCGTATTTTTGCATCGCCGGACGTGGATTTTTGCCCGAGTTTCTTTTGACCGTTCCTCGCGGCCTGAATTCACCGAACACCTTCGGCGAACGCGGGACTTTCTCAATGGCGCCGTTGGAAACTTTTTATTATCGTTTCCTTTTTTCTCGCCCCGTACCGACCACCCACCCACCGCCCCCCACCCCCCACCCCACCTTTCTTCTTTTCGGGAATCGACGACGACCGTGTATACAGACCGTGCCAAAATTTACGGCCCGAACTTTCGCTGTACAACGCTCCGCGAAATAAGCGGAAAGATGGCGCGGTGGACCCTCCGGGGACGTGGAAATACACGGTTTTCGAGTTACGAAAAACCTTCTCTCTAACGACAGAACGTTTCAAGCGTCTACCTCGTCGAGGTTCCCGCGCGTTTCGAGGATGCCAGGTTTTTCCCTCGTCTCGCGAACAGAGAAACCGACGTTACGGTTACCATCGAAGGGACCGCTCGAGATTACTGCCAATGTAATTCGAAAACTATCCAATTACAGATGTTTGTCGACGCTTGTTCGCCCACTTCGACGAGTATCAACCCATTGCACTCGAAGCTTTTCTGTTACCAGAAACCAACGCCTCGACGAAACCCTTCGAATCGTGTAATTAATTTCAAACGGAACATTTTCATTTCAATATTTCGTATACGTACGGTTTACATCTTACAAGAAATGAGTAATTGGATTTTAATTTCAATTCCAAACAATGATTTTCCAAATTGGAGAAAGTATACCGAATTAAGTGACGACCGAGGATCGCCTCTCGAGTGGAAAGGGTTAAACTCGCTTGACCGTTGAATTCACTATAGCCTGTAATAATCGTTCGCACCGGTGATACCGACGATATTGTTGCTTCGTCGCGCGACAATTTACGAATGCAATTTGCTACCTCCATGGATCTGTCTCTTTCTTGAAAATGAATTCGATGGACTTTGACGCGATGTTACGGAAATAGAACAAAGTGACACTCTCTTCGCATCGAATTCTACGTCGAAATCGCGTTAAGAGAGATCGTTGTCCAAAGTCGACGGTTCGAGCACAAGGTGCGCGTACGTCGCGACTGAAGCTCGGATGGAGGAAATGCAACGTTTCTTTTCGAAAAAATAATTCACCGGTCTTCCCGCGACGATAAACGTTCAAGATTTTCGGTATCGTCGTAAACGCGTCGACGGTGAGCAGCTGCGCGATATTTTTTCACGCCCGATTCGACGTTGGTTTGCATATCGCGCGCGAGAGGAGAGGACGAGTTCGCGGAAAGTGTAACGACGTGTTAATCAAATCAATGTACCAGATAGCGTTACAGGGATCGAAGGGTTAGATAAGGACGTTTACCAACGTTGCAATTGATCGCGAGAAAAGATAGAGATATCGCGATGTCCGTATATCCACCGACACCGGCTGCACTTCGCGGCTTATCGGTTATCGCATATCGAGCGCACCGCAGTCCGATGAGCTCTCAGACATATCGTAACCCAGCCGAACATCGACCCTTCGATTATGTCAGTTTATCGCCGGTGTCCTACGGACAAAGGAGATCGTCTCGACGCGTTCGCGACGAGTATCGTCGTTCTTGCGATACCCGTCGTCTCTGTGTGCACGCGAAACGTCCTCGAAATCTGCCACGAAAGTGTGGGAAGATACCACCACCGTGGTTACTCGCAACGGTTAAACCCCATAGACCGTAAACGACGACACGGCCAGTTCTTTTTTATCTTTCGCTGGAAATTTCACAAATTTCTTCGTTTTTTTTTTTCTTTCGCGCATTCTTCGAGGATCAAGGACCTCTTTAAACCGTACCGGTCTCGGACGAAGATTACGACTCACGAGTCCGGCTTTGAAAAAGCTCAGATCCAAAGATAAGATACACGAAATATACATCTGCTAATTAGCGGGGACGATTACACACTCTCTCGGTAAGAGGACCTTTAAAAATTGAATTGTGGACAGTCGACGCCTTGGTTTCGTCTGCTAAATACCGGAGAAATAATTTCGATCATCTCCCTCGTGATCTTTCGCCCCGAGTTATTAAAAACAGCGAATAAAAGAAGTGGAAGCCGTAGTTGCCCCGGGTCGTCTCGTTGAAGAGATATTTATAGACAAACGTCGACGAAAAGAAGTCTCACCGATACACCTGCGCGTCGTGAAACGATAAACAAACTTTCCAACGTGGAACCACCGACTAGAATTCTCTACGCGTAAAAGTTTCCCGAGTGACCTTAAAATCTCGGTAACGGTAATTATCTCGAGCCTTTAAACCGGAGCGTAGTCATCGGCCCGGTTGGACGACTAAGAAGTACACTACCCGATCGTAGTCGAGTATCGGGGTCCCGCGTTGGCGTAAGAGACACGAACTTTTGTTCGCAAATCGAGCAAAGTGACTCATTGTCGGTATTCCCTAACAACGATAAATTCACCGGTCGTTAAAGCTGTCCTCCACTTCGTAGGAAAAACAATCGAGCCCTGTTCATTTTCTCAAAGCCACTGGCGACAGTTCGCCAGGGATTATCCGACTTAATCGCCTCCGACGGAAAACACGTTCGCCGTTGTATCGCTTCGCGAGCAAGGTCCTCGTTTCGAAGGAGGCCAGGGATCCCGTTAAGCGTCGCAAATATGTTTGCAAACACTGGAACAGTCGAAGGCGTCGGGAAACGGACACGTGAACGTGACTCCGATCAACGCCGTGAATCGCGTCGCACGCTGGCTTCGAGTCCACGAATCTCGTGTCCCGCTCCACGATTTTTGGTAACCGAAGCCCCGAACGAGGGCTAACGGTTTGGTGTTACAGCATCCAGCGAAACGCACGAGCGTGCACGCAACCTGGAAGGACGACGTAAGGACACCGCGAGTCCCAGGTAGTCCTGGGCAAGGGCATTCAGCTGTCAATCAAGCCACGCCGAATCCCGGTAGTCCTGGGGAACATCTGCTCTTGGAGAACGCGATACGTTGGAGGACGGGGGCGTTGCTTACCCCATGTTTCGCTCGTTCTCTCCACCTTTCGCTCCTCTCCTATTTTTTCCCCCACACGGCCCCCTGCTTTTTTTTTCTCTTTTTTTTTTCTCTTCTTGCTCCTCTCCCTCTTCGCTCCCGTTTTCGTGCATCCACTCTCCGACTCGCGATTAATTTTCAAACGCGTTTTTCGAGCATACGCACCGTGAAAAAATATCCACCAGAGGGGAAACCGAGACGGACGAATATCGTCGCGCGAAGATTAAAACTCGAATTGTATTACTCGCGCTGCAGCCGTGCTCTCGGATTGGCCCGAGTTATTTTTTAATGAAAAATTATAACGTAGAGAAATTGTAGCGCGAGCAGCAAAGATCGAGTCGAGTAACCAACCGTTCGGTGGTATAAATTTATCCGTTGTTTTTCGATCGAATTGAATTCTGCCCATTTACGATACGAGATTACCAGTTTTTCATCACTCTAGGAAGGTTCCAATCGATCGATTGTGAATCTTATCCTACCAACGTATCATACGTGAAATGAATTTTATAGACGCGTTATTAAAGTTGCATTTATGGTCATGGTATCAAAATTTTCTAAATTTCCATGGTGATACGAATTTACAACACCGAACCAAGTACACGCAACGTATTATCAAGGATTCGTACCGTTAAACCTCTGCTTTATTTGCGCACCGAATGACGCATATTTTTCGCTATTAATATCGAAATGTATTCAAATACGAATGACGTAGTTCATCGAGAAACATTGTCGTCATTCGCGCGCGAACGATGGCCGCGCTGAATGTGTTAATACCTAAACGTATTATAAACTGTATTAATTTATTTTAAGCAACAGGGATCAATTGCGCATAAAGGGCGATTCATTACTTACGAAACAAAGGTGACCCGCGCGATTGATATCTCTAAAAAGGTTAGGGTCGGAAGAAAATGTCACGGGATAAAATTAATTATTTCGTACGGTGCATATTTCTACGAAACTAGTACGGACGATTACGGTCGAAAAGTGCAAATGCGGTTTTTCAATTATCGCAGTTATCGATTACGAATCGCGAAAGAGTGTTTACTCACTCCATCGTGACCGAAAATCGTCGATTTAAAAATTATTCCAATTTTAGGATACCTCGATCGTTTCGATTTTTCGTCGTATTTAGACGTCGTATTGTCTCGCGTGCTCTACAGTATTTTTATCGTATTGAAAAAAACACGAATCAATTTCTGATATCGTCGTATCTTTGTTCCCGGTACCGTTGCACTACCTTGTGACATACTTTTCCAGTTTCAACCGTTTCAAGTGGATACATTCCGACGTTTCTTATCAATTTGGCAAAAGTAGCCTAGTAACGATAATAGTATCGTTGCTACCATTGGGAAAATTTGTAACGTCAATGTGTTAACGAACGAAGAATCTAATTGAATCGTACACTTTACGAATTTTCGCGCATAATTAACGCGAAGAGATTTTTATGCAAAGTGAAATGTATCGCACGGAGTTAAAATTGATTTACGAAGTACGCACGAACGAGTTACGTAATAGAGTGTTACATAGTCCATATTGCTAAATTTTCGTATTTTCTCTTCTTTTGTAAAATTCGTAACTAATTTTTTCTAGCGCCCCCGACACTTTCGCCGCTACTAAATGAATTTCAAGAACCGAGTTCACGATACAAAAGTAAGTCGTTCGTTTTTAGCGGGACTTTCTTCTTCATTGTGTAAATAAGGTCAACAAAGCGTATACGAGTGAATGCGAGAGCTGGAGCGGGACAGTTATTATTCCGACAAAAGAATTATGTATCACCGGTGATATACTACGAAGCGTAGGGTTAAACACTGGTGCACTTTTGCGTTATGCAATAGAAACGCGTGAAAAATAGAGAGTGTCGCGCGGACCTATCGTACGGAACAAAGAAATCTTAACGAGAGCTTATTAAAAATGTACCGAGACGACCGATTTATTCCAAATCGTCGAAAACGCGCCAAGACGACCAATTTGTTCTAAACAACTGGTACAACGTTCTAAATAATAAGTGATACACCGAGACAATTAATTCCTCGCAAATTATCATTGATACATCGGTGATAGACCACGAAGCACAAGATACTTACAACTTCTGTCTCGATATCGGAGCAATCTGCGAAAAATTGGAGTAAAAGAACGTATCTAAACATTACGGGGAAAAAGTATACCCAACGTTCGATTAAAAATCATATATTAGGAAGCAACGGTACTCGAAGCAGCCGTCTCGGAGACAACCGATTCGTTACAAAGCAATGTCGAAACCGTTTCGAGACGATTAACTAGCAATACACCGAGACAATTAATTCCTCGCAAATTACCATTCATACATCAGTGATAAACCACGAAGCACAAGATACGTACTTCTGTATAAAACTTCTGTCTCGATATCGGAGCAATCTGCGAAAAATTGGAGTAAAAGAACACATCTAAACATTACGGGGAAAAAGTATACCCAACGTTCGATTAAAAATCATACATTACGAAGCAACGGTACTCGAAGCAGCCATCTCGGAGACAACTAATTCGTTACAAAGCAATTTCGAAACCGTTTCGAGACGATCGAGCGAAGCCAGCGGGCTGGATCACGGTGTAGCCGGGAGCAGCCCACGTTCTCAGATTCGCGCGTCGCATTTAGTCCGGGATTCAATGACGTCGAAGGGTGGCTTCCGGTGCGGTGATTCATAAGAGGCCGGCACACGATTAGCCCCTGTTTGGATCCATTTGGTATTCGACCGGCCATTAAGGACCGGTCGATACACCGGAATCGTTGAACTTGCAATCGAGTCGGTCCCTGTCCTTCAATGGACTTCTCTCGTCGACGGTAATGCCTCTGCGGCCGAAGCCCTTTCATCCGACACTTTCGATAATCCAGCCAGGAATTCCGTCGCGTCAAAAGCGAAAGACAAATTGGGAATTGATCGCGTTTCCCATCGTACCCCTCCTCCACCACCACACCCCCGTCCTGCTCTCTCGGGATCCCCCGTGACCCGCTGAACCTTATCGATATTTCGCGACTCTCTTACCACGAATCCAACGGGAGAACAAAAGCCGTGCGAAAAGAATTCGACGTTCCCTCCACTTCGGGTCACGGAATGGAGATCACGTGGCACGACGACGACGACGACGACGACGACGACGACGACGACGACGCAGTCTCTAAAAAGAAGTCGAGAATTGTTTGCTTCGTACATTTCGCTTTCTTTCTTCCTCCGTCTATTTTTCTACATTTTTTCTTTCTTTTTTTTCCAACCGTCGGGAATCGTGGTCCCAACTCTCGAGGCAAGAAGACGACGACGACGAAGACGAGAACGACAACGACGAGAACTACGACGACGACGACGCTCTTCATCCGCGGCGTTCCGTTCAATGGCCGCGTTAACGAGTTACAATTGAGCCCGGTTGACACCCTTCCGGAGAACGGATCCTCGGTCGCTGTCGGCCGATCGCATGTCCTCCCTTGTCTCTCGTGCCCCCGCCATCTTGTCCCCTTTCGCCCCTCCGACACGACCAGAGCGTAGGAAATCGCTCCCCGCGCGACTCTAGGTAATTTCAGGTACGCGAAGGGAGAAGAGACGTAACGCGACACCGAGACGGCCAACGAAAGCGTTTCACTTTTTTTTTTTCTTCTTTCTTTCTTTCTTTCTTTTTTTCTCTCGTTCCCCTTCTTCTGCTTCTTCTGCTTCTCTCTTTCTCTCCTCTTCTTTTTCTCTCTCTCTCTCCTTTTCGTCTTTCTCCCGTGCCACGGGTTCTTGTTCTTCCGCCTTAATTCGTGAGATTCACCCTCTCGAGGGGCGATGGAGAACGATCCACGGTTCGACGACCCTCGACGCTGCTGCTGGTGGAACTCGCGGTCTCGATTCCCTCGTTATTTCGATGGAGAAAAAAAGCAACGGCCCCGATGTGAGACAAAGACGCTGAAAACGAAGGCGATCCGATATTTTCGCCCGGTTTCCGGGGATCGAAGCAGGAGAGGATCCCTTTTGGAAATCCACGGGAGGCCCTTTCGTGGAAACCTCGCGCAACCGGGGGAGGGGAAGCTGTGAATGGAGCCGGTACCTGATCGGAAACACGCGGAGGAACGCGTTTCACCTTTGCGTTCATGGAATTTTAGGCCGTAGGATTCCTCGAGATCCTTTTTCCGCGTCTTTCCGTTCCGAGTTTCTCTAGTTTTTCTCTTTTTTTTTCGCGATTACGGCCTGGTAACCGTCCACCGTGGTGCTCGTTACGTTTCTCGGTGGTTAATTTCCGATGCGGGTCACGTAGGGACGAATTGAAATCTTCGAGACGAGAGATACGAACGTCAAAGTGGAGTAACGCGAGTCGATAACGATCAACGTCTTCCGCTCCGTGGAAAAATATCAACGGTTAAAATTATTTCCACAGCGACACGGTTCGTCCCGGATCGATACTTGACGATATCCCTGGGTTACTTATTACCCTAGATACATCGACTCCAATTACCAGCAGATCTCTTTTATCACCGTCAGATTCCGTTCTTACTTTACGAAATGATTTGAAAGCCAATCAAGTTCGCGCTACAGGTTGTCCCAAATTATTATCAAACTTTTCACCGATCGATTTCCCCTTGAAACGGTAATCTACTCGACGAGCGATGAAAAGGGAGAACGGTCTCTTTAAAAAGTTCCGAGCCGATCGGGGAATATTTAATTCTCGAGGCCCGGGTATTGTTACGGTTTGCCGTGTTTGGACACCGTGGACCTCGATTCGGAAGCTCCTCGGTGGAAAAAGTTCGGGAGCAGGAAACGGGAGCGGCGCGAGGATAAATGCACCGGCTTATCGACGATCTCGTCGTAGGACGAGAACGAAATGAATGGCGGGCGTAGCCAGGAATTTCATTCATGATCCTGGAACGGTCATCTCGAAAGGACATCTCCCGACCGTGCCACCCGAGACCGACCTCGAACGAGAAAGCGATCGTGGAATAAGCGGCTCCTCGAGTTTCGACGCGACGCTTTTTCCACGTTTTTCCATCGGCCGGACATTCGAGCCACGAGCGAACACCTCGTCGAGTTACGAAAACCGCTCGCAGATTCCAGTTTATCCGAAGAACCATTCCTACGGATGTTCGAGATCCCTTTCTTCGAAAACTGCGCACTTTTGTCCACGAGTCCTACGTCTCGTTGTTTATTCCCTATTTTTTATTTCTTCCTTTCATCGGTCGGTAGATCGATATTCTTTCCGCGAGGTCTTCGCGTCTTTCCTTCGGTGAAACCGAAGAAATTATAAATTGTACACGGCGTGGTCGGAAACTCGGGAAACTTGCCCGTTGATTCTTGCCCGTTGACAAACTTGCGTCGTTTGTCCCAATCGTGTCCCTTGGATTCACCGGAGAAACGTGATCCGTTTAACGGAAAACTTGTGAAAAAGATTACGATAAAAATCCTTTCGTAACCGCATCAACTCGGCGTTCCTTCGGCACGGTAATCCGTTTCGCTCGTGAATAACCGGCTATTCTTTCATCGTTCGGTGTAGCGACGTTTCGTTTAAACAAACAAAACCAACGGCGGTTAATTGGACAAGAAAAGTCCAATACGGTCGAAGATACAGAGTCTTTTCGCGTCGAGACACGAGTTTGCGGCGTGAACACCGACGAACGAGTCAACGACGTCGATTCAATGGAGACGAGAAACGACCGAGACGAAGAATTCGAAAGAAAGTCGTTGGAAAACAGGATCGAGCTATCGAAATTTTCGAGAAAGCTCGTTTCGCGATTTGGTTTCAATTTGAAAAACTTTTCACGCAAAACGTCGCACCGTTGTCGCGCGAAGAATCGCGATTTGAAAAATTATCAATATTTTTTTATCGCAGTCTCGATAACGGTTGCATCGGTACCGCGCGCGAAACAATGTTGTTTTTTTCTTTTTTTTTTCGTTTCGAACGAATAGAATTTACAAAATCGGGGACCCGACGCGTTATTTTTTGTTTTTATCGAAACTGGTAAGCGTATTTCTTCGGTAAATCGATGTTACAAATTGGAAAAAAATGCACGCTCTCGCGAAATACGCGCGAACAAATGTGCAAAGTTCCACGGAGCTCTGGTGAACGGGTTACGAAAAAAAAAAAAGAAAAACAGAAAATTCGCGAAGCTCCATCGAAAGAGCTCGACGCTCCGAGTCGTAACGAGTTCTCGCGCACGCGGACCGATAAGACGCAACGACGGTGCTCTTGACTCGAGGTTCGAGTGGGCAAGGTCTTCGAACAACGATCACGGTGGATGGCAACTTACTGCACAGGCTTCGTTTCCGATAGCACCCGGCGCGGAAAGATACGAAAGATTCCGAGCGCCGTTTTCTCGGCTGGACGACGATGGAATACCCAATACGGTGGAAGAAACGCGAAGTTAAACGGTTCGGGAGCTGTCGAAAATCTGAAATACCAGGGAAATCGACGATCCGCCATCGAGTTCGAGCAACTTCCATCGAGAGCTCGATCGTTATCGCCGGGAACGGTCGTTTCTTCGGTTCGGTGTTCTCTGTAAATTTCCAAGCCGATCTCTCGTCGAGAGCGTCCTCGTGTACGTCGAGAGAGAAGGTCACGTTCGACGAGAAAGAAGCGTCGTTCCAGCGAGCCGAAAATCTGCGAAGCATGCGTCTGCGAGCGTTGCAACCCTAGTGCAACGAGTTAACGATTTTTCCCCCCACCACGGGCTAGAACGGAAACGAGTTCGGAACGAGTTCGAGTCCCGCGCGTCGACAGGTTCGTTACCGCGGCGGAGCCCTTTGTTTGCCAAGCGGTTATATTCTTACACGCGCGACTCTTTTCCTCCTCTTCCTTCGCGAGGAGGCTTCGTCCAGGCTCTCTCCTCGTTCGTCCTGAATAGGCGTGCCACGCCGCAGGACACCGGCAGCCGGCCAGGTCACAGGTGGCACTGGTGACGTTCCGTTCCTGGTCCGTTCCTGGGCGACGGGATCTCTTCTAATCTCGGCTCGCGAGGACGACAGGATTAGGCTCATTAACTCCTGCAGGACGCTCCGCTTTCCCACGCGCGTCTCCCCCCACTTCCCCTCTCCCCTTTCTCCAGCAACGGAGACGATCCTCGCGCGCAAATCCTTTCGGGGCAATTTTTCGGAGCACCTTTTCGACAATTCGCAAACCTGGAAACGTCGAGGCGAGTCGCGAGTCCTTTAGCAAGTCAGAGGTGTTCTTCCTCCGGAATCTGTTTTAAATATACACAGCGAGTAATCGTTAACGAACGAATATTTATAATTTGACAAAGAATTTATTTCCTACAAAGCTATTCGTCCCCGATGAGGAAGTTTAACGGTTGTCGAACTCCAATGATCGATAGAGATAAACGGTTCAAACGATTCGCGTGTTTCCGGGCGAAAAAATTCCTTTTCGCAAAGCGGACGGAAACATTGGCTCAATTTTTCAACGCTTTTGCACTTACCGATCCGACGAAGAGGCATATTTGGACGAGCCTCGATTTCTTTTCGAGGTTCACCTCGAAACACGAGACGACGCACCGGACGAAGGAACAAGGTTCGCGAAATGTTTGTTCGTCGAGGTACGAGCCAGGTTTCGAACAACGTTGCACACGAATGACAAACGAGCGAGTTGCGTTCGGTTAGATGCATCGGGCACGTTGCGCGCGATTCCGTGATTATTTAGTTTCACCAGGGTAGAGCCGTATTCGCGTAGGTATTTGATAGATGCGCAAACATTTTGGGACAATAAAGTCTGCGTTGATACCCGTCGAATATGCCGGTATAATTTTCACCGGATCGTTTATCCCGTGTTTCGACGTTTCTCGTTTTTTCGATCCCTCCCTCCGCCCGATGCGCGGCCCACGGTGATTTATCGTGCCCGCAAAAACCACGCACGTGCGTGTACATCGGTATAATAATGTAATCGTGGTCGCGCGTACCAAACCGGAGAGAGACGAAGCGATACCCGTTGTCCGTCGAAAAATTTTCGGGAACACCAAAAACGCGGAATACAACGAAAATAATTCCCCCGCGCGACGCGCTGTCCGCCGATTATTTTATTCCCTAGCAACAGGTGAGATCGCTCTTTCGGCCACTGTTTTTCCATAGTTCGATGGATAAACGGGCGATACGTTGCGACCACCGGGTGCAAAAACCGACGCGCCGAAACTATCGCGGATAATATGGCCGGCGAATAATCAACCGCGATTCGGTGAAAATTCGGCGCTGTCCCGCGGGCGAAAATGTTCCGCGTTTCGTTCGTCGAATTATACTCGACGAATACCGGACGGCTCTTTGTCCGAATACGAAATCGGCGAACCAACGAAACAGCTACTGTGATTCCATTCTCGACCGCGCCATCGTTTCACCGATATTTCCCAAACACGGGAATCGTCGGATCCAGCGGAACGTTCATTATAATTCCTGCAGCGAACACCGATCGAACCGACCCGTTCGGTCCACACAGACCCGAATCTTCTCTGTATATTTTTACAAAATAAACTTCCAAGTCGTTTGAACAATTTTCTGTACACTCGTCGGAAGAATTCCCGTTGGATTTCTCCCTGGAGAAGATTCACTGTGCGCGTTCTTTCGTTTCGACGCGAGCTCGAAGCTCGAATTGTATCTCGACAATGATCATTTCTCGACCACTATGGATCGACCAAGAACGCGTACAGCGAGTGGAACGAATAATTGCGTATCGATACCACCGATACCGCACGATAAACCATCGTTTTTATTCGAACCGATAAATATAGAGAAGTATCGATATGTTTGACATTGAATTATTCGAATAACGTGCACGAGCTTCTACCTACGAGTTGAGCTATTCACGAGTGACCTAGCGAGCGACGAGTGTTATTTGTTTTTAATCGAACCGATAGATACACAAAAGTATCGATAAGTTTGACATTGAATTATTCGAATAACGTGCACGAGCTTCTACCTACAACGAGTTAAGTTATCCACGAGTGGTCTAGAGAATGACGAATGCTATTCGAATTTTGTTCTCAGCCGCTTCTTCGCTCCGTATCGTCTTCACCGTACTTAGAAGGTTACAAACAACAATGTTACCGATAACAACGTTGCCAATAACAACAATCGTGGTCCCTGTCGTTATAAACGGGCAAACCTCGCCGATACAACTTGAACTTGCGCGTTTCGTAGACGGCCGCCTAATAAAATAATCCCGCCTCGTTTCGAACAAACAAACAGAACAGCGGGAACCGCAAAGAGAGATAAAGCCCTCCGCGAGACGTTTCGTCGTGAGTAATATTTTTTCAGCGAGCGTCCTCGCGGTCGGCGGGATCGCGCGAACAGGATCCACGATCCGAGTAAACCGCATTATCCCGCGGGAACGCAAAAGATGAACGCAAAGACGAGCCTAACCGTGGAACGAGCTCCACCGATACACCTTCGGCGGAGATTTTCTCGAAGGACGAACTCGACCAGGGAAAAGCCTATTAGTCGCGAAGATCCTTCGAGGATCCTTGGTCTCTGGCCGGGAATATTGAGCCGGCTGGCCTAGCGAATCGCAAAATCCCGACCAACAAAGGCCCGCTCGGCGTGTAGTTTCGAAAAACCGCGTCTACTTTCGTCCTCTCGTTCGCTCTCGTTGCGTTCCTGCCTCCGCTTTTCTTGCCATCTTTCCACCTGCTGAAGGCATAAATCATGCCCGCTGAATCCTTCGTGGTGCGAGAGAAAGAGAAAGACAGAGAGAAAGATAGAGAGAGAGAGAGATAGATAGGTTCGCAGGTGTCTCGACCGCCGAATTTCATGGCTACGAGAGGTTCGGGGGGTCTCCACGACCTCCACTTGCCCTCTCCCCGATGTACACCGAGTTTGCGATACTTCGACTTCGCGGTCCTCGAGGAACCTTAAGTTACCATTTTCCGTCTTCTCAGGATAAGTTTCCTCGGGTAGAGACACCTCAGGTTTCTCGAAACACACCGATGACGAAACTCGAGGGTATCATCGACGAGACGCGAAGAAACACCGGTGCGTGTTTTCTTGAATGTCGGAAATCATTTTTTTCTTTCCATCGCAGCCCCCGCGTATTTTCTTTTTTCCCTTTTTTTTTTCTTCGTTTCACGGGAACGAATTAATTCGACGTCGGGGGATTTCACCGACGGAACACCGATTTTCCTTCCGGTCCGCTTCCCCGTGTTACCTGGTCGGCGAGGGCTAAAATTTCGTTTCGGGAGACGCCATTGTGGCCGAACGAAGGAACACGACGTTTCGGGGAATCCTTTGTCAAGGTGTCCCGACGAAGATCGTCCTTTCGGCGAGCGATCGGCCGTGAGACGACGCTGGGGATCGTACCACCCCCAATCTCCTACCCCACACCCCGTGATCGCTTCTAGCGCTCAAATTACTCGGAAATTTACCTCTCGTATCGATCTTCCGACGCTCTCGAAAAGAGAGAGATCTTCGCGCGTGTTTCGAACTAGGTCTCGTACAGATTACGGGCGATTGAGAATCTACGTTAATACGGTTCGTTTTCGCGAACGTAATCGCGATTCCGATTGAGACGAGGCGCGTTATCGTCGATCCTTGTAAATGGGAAAATCGTCGGCCGGTCAGGTTTACTACGGTCCGAAAAAGTCGCAGGCCGTCGATATTACGATTAATTTGCTCGTAAATTTTCACCCCGGGGAGTTCCTGGAAGCACCGAAGGATAATTTATATATTTCTCGGGTCGACCTGGTCCACACCTGGCACTCTCAGCAGGCGTTTACCTGAACGAACGGGCCAGACAGCGTCGCGCCATCTTTCAGGCCCTCCCTCCTTCTCTCGCCGCTACGGCGAAATCGCACCGGAAGCTCCGAGGCGTTTCTGTTGCCTCTCCCCCTTGAAAACAAACCGCCAACCCTTTCGTGGAAAGTGTCTCTTTCGGTTCAGGACCGTTGTCGTTTCGAATGAAGAAAAAAAAAATGGAGTTTTTCGATAAAAACGACGCGTTCGAACACGCTTTGTGTTTCTTGCGGAAGTACTTCGTGGATCCTCGGCGCATCGAGTGCAGGACACACTGGACGGAATAAGAATTGGAAAGGTATAGGTAATTTCAAAATTTTTTTCAATTGCACGGTTCGAGTTGAATGTTTTCCCGGAGTAAGTATACGAATAAAAGACAAGCACGGTGCGTTTAAATTTTACCGATCTCTTCGCGCGGATTGTCGATAGCCTCGCGAATTTCTAGTACAGAAAGATGGCAACGACTCGTTAAGAGGTTTAAACCTTCTCTCCGTAGAATTAATACCGACTGAATTACGATACCGATACTTTCCAACGCGGCTGCCCCGAAATGTGACTTTTGTAATACAATATCCAGAAATTATTCCTCTCGAAAAATTCTGCATCGTCTTTCTAAAATTTCCTACAAAATGTTTCAATTTCGGACACCGTTCCTCTATTCCCTTGCAATCTCTGACGCAACGTTCGAGACACATTCGTGGCATCGCCGATCACGGTTACTTCGTTTATTTCATTCGAAATCTCGCGAAAGGTACCTTCTCCCTCGATGAAAGGTTTCCGAACGAGATCACTCGATCCACCGACAATTTATTCGATCGTTCGAGTTAACGGTATCGCTCGACGTAAATAGAAAAAAAAAAGAAGAATAAAAAAGGTAAAGCAGAACGGGGCACGTGGCCCGACCAGTTAAACGAAGTTCGGGGTAGCTTCGAGATGCGAAAGCGAGTTCAACGAATCGCGCGTAACGCAGCTTTCCGCTCGAATTACGGGCGGGTTGAAAGTTCGCGAGACAGGGGTTGCGCACGGTAAGAAATAGCCTCGAAGGGTTCGCGTCGAGGCACCTTGGAATTCCAAGGAGGGCACCGCTGGAAGAACAACTTTCCTCTGGCAATAACTCATCTCGCAGGGTCAGGCGTTCCTCGCGCGTTACGGGGACTCCTCGCGCGCTGTTTGCCAAATCAAGTGTAAAACGTAAGGTAATTGCGAGAGGGGTAAGGGTGCACGCGAATCGGTGACTCGAGGGGTGAACACGGCGGTGCGTCGAATGTTTATAAACTCGTCGTCGTCCGATTTTCACGGCTAACGACGTAGTCTGAAAATTCGATTTGCGTTCAACCGAGTGGAATCGATTCGAGCATTTGTCAAACGACACCTCCCGCCGCGTTCTCGCGCACGCTCCGCTCCGCCATTCTTCCATCGAAGACGCCATGTTGGTCAACGACGATCGACACCGATCTCTCCGCGCTCGCTGACGTTGATACAAGCGCCGAACGAATTTATACGAGATCATCTACTAATCTACTACTTTCCGTTGATTTCTCATCGAATGGATACGAGGATCGTGTCTTTTCGCGAGAACCGAGCGTAAATTGCATCGAATTGTTCACGGTGTGAAGAAAAAGCGAGTCACGAGTGTCTTCGCTGCCATTTTCTTTACAACGAAGAGAGAAACGTCGATTATCGAGCGCGTTCTGTTACGAAACGGAAATAGACAATTTGTAATCGAAGACAGTATTTTGTTTCGAACGTCACTTGTCGTACGAAAAATATTACGTAATGTTACGTCTGAAATTTGAACTACGGGCATAGCCCATAGTAGACGATCGGGCCAAACGTAAATATTATGGACAGAGCTCGTAGCAGATGCTCGGGCCAAACGTAAATATTACGGGCATAGCTCGTAGTAGATAATCGGGCCAAATATGAATATTAGCGCCGGCGCCCTTTTAAAGTTACGAATATTTGTAGAATATTTGGTAAGGGATGTAATTCCTTCTACTTCCTCCCAATTGGCGCAAGGCCTCTCTTATGCCAGGAGTCATCGTATAGTCCCAAATTTTTGGCTATTTCTCCTTTCTTCCGAAAGCCAAAGCTCTGGTAGTTGATAATCGTCAAAAGTATTTTCAATAACTAATCGCCTATTAATAACAAACGACATGTATCATCACCACTGTCACCTTCGTTATCAGAATTATTACAACAATCCTCACTGCTCTCATCGCGAAATCTTTTCCTTGAAATCATCTCGTGGTGATGCTTCTCAAGAATTTATGGAAATCAATTTCTATGTGCGAATGGGACTCAAGAATAACTTGAAACTGATCGCGATACGAAGAGACAATAGGAATGTATCACGAGGCTGACCTGTGCTATCTGTGGTAATGTTTAAATTCCAAACTGCGACCGTCGTAACACGAGTGATACCCATAATATTTACAATTGACCCGATCATCGTACGGAACAAGTCGTGCGAGTGTCTCGAAGGCTACGAGAGCTTGTATACAATTTCAATCCGAAATTTTCGAATCTGAATCGTAGGTTAAGGGGTTAAGCAACCTTCGTAAAGGCAAACTCGTGGCAGAATATTTTTTTATAAAAGTTTAACACGTCGCGCGTTCCGTCGATGCAAATTTCCAAAGATTCGATCGATGGATTTTAAAGACCTCTGAAATTTGAACGTTCTTCGAATTCGTAAATCAATTCTCTCCCAGTACGTTTGCAACGATAACTTTATCGAGATACGAAACAAACACGAAGTAACGCGACAAAATCTTCCAATTATATCCCACTTCCGATGACACTACCCTACGGCAACTAACGATAGAATCGCCCCTGAACTATTCACAAAACGAAGATTCACACCGGTAAATAATTCAAAAGCCATCGAACGAGCATTCGGAGTCACAGTGCTCGTGTAAAAGTGTATCGACCCTAAACATGTCGATCGAAATAAAAGAACGGAAGAACCCATCGAGGATTCGATCGTTTGGTTCCGTTGTAGTGCATCGGATCGTACCGTTTGTACCTTGCAACGTGTTAATCGTCCACTGACACCATTTCGGAGCTGTCCCCGCTTATTTACCCCCCGGGTGACGATCCTCCTCAAAGGAGCTATTCGAACAAAAAGGAGAAAAGAAAAAAAAAATAGAAGAAAGCCGCAGGCGCTATTTAAACGAATTTTCAATAAAAAGATCCGGTGGCCAGGTTGACTTCGACTGTTGGGGAATCAAGATCAAGAGGCGGCGAACAATCGCGCCACATTTCTATGAAGTTCGGGGGCCGGTGAATAGAATTCGCGGATGAAAAGGACGCACGCGTGCGCTCGCGCGAGCGAGCGAGCGAGCGAGTGAGCGCCCTGGTCCTCTTTTCTGAAAAACAGGGCCGGCGCGTCACGTTTTTCATACGGCCCTCGATAGACGGCCGTAAGTGCATTCACCGTGCAAATCGGGTTGCCTCGAGAGTGCAACAATACGCAACAGGTGAGGAGGAGATCGGTACGCGTTCAATGGCAGGTGAAGTTTCCTTTCGAAAGGAATAAGTACTCGAGATTGTGCCGCTCGCCCGATCCGATTGACTAAAGGAATTCCGCGCGGGAGCGCTTCCCCGCTTTTCGGTTCGCACGGAACGACTTCGCACCGCCCACACGGAATTCATTTTACGGTGGTTTCGAACCGTTGGAAAATTCTATAACTCGACCCCCGTGTTATCTCTTTCCGTAACGACGCGGATTATCGTCGATCGGCCGCTCTTTCGGGCCAATTTTCCGGAGATCTCGAGGAGACGGTGAACCGCGTCGGGAGGGGTGGTAACTTTTTTTTAAATTATCGAGGTTCAACTATCGCGTACACGTGTGTTATCGTCGCGTTTGAGAAAGTTGACCCAGGATTCCCTTTCGTCGGTGTTGAAACAACGGTGCAATTGATCGAAATCGAAGCTTTTCTTTTAAAAGGGCGTTAACCCGATACTGCTGACACATAAAGGGAACGATGTATTTGAAAAGTTTATCGAGGAGGGGTTTCTAGAAGAACGTTAACCGTGTTAATAATGTAGACGAAATTGAAAATTTCACGATCAAAATTTTGCTAAATGTGTTCTCGTTTCTTTTCGTTTAATCCTCTGTGCGCATCATCGGGTTCGATTCAATTTCTAATAGCATTTGCTTGGCATTCGTTATTTTTAAGTCTGTAAATCGTTCGTAGAGGCTGAACAAAAATAAAAAAAACGATGGACAAACAAAAATAAGATATAAAAATAAAAAAACAAAAATCCGGAGAAACAAAAGCACGACAGAGAATAAAAAATAGGAAGGAAACGGCGTACGAAACGGAGATACACCTACGCTAGGATGCATCGATGCATCGTTCCGACGTCCGTCGATGTTAATACACGGGTCATTAATTATCCGAAACGGGCCAATTACGGTGACTTTGTTTCGATCGATCGCGTCGGGTCCAAGAAGCAAAAAATAACGGCATCGAAATAACAGCGTCGAAGTAAATTGTAACGCGACGACAGAAAACAGCGTAACTAAAAAAATGTGCAATTTCCACGAAGAAAGAAAATAATGAAACTCGAAGCGTACTTTCCACAGGTGTCTAAAAGAACCTCGAATTCTCCACGACGAACAATGTTTAAGTAAAAAGTCTCCGAAGTCTACGAATTAGAAATTTCCCTATGTTGACGCGTTGATAAATAAACGTAACTCCTAATACTGTGCGAATCGTTATCAAATGTATCGATTCGGTTATCGAAATTGAGTCTCGTTCTACCGCAGATTTCCAATCCTCTCTTCGAACGTGTGTCGTTCGATCGTCGAACTACTGAAAAATGTTTCGAAAAGTATTTGGTCCGTATTTAGTCGATAAAAAACTGCAATTGAAAATGCTCGACAAACTTTATCTCCGGTAAAAAATTCAAAGCTACCTCGAGTTTCTACGAAAGAAACTCTAACTCTTTCGTACATCGATCGAGGCATCGTTGCATTCTCTCTGAAAACTTACCGGAGTATTTCGATCGAGAATTGATTACTCCGTGAGCAATAATTTTCGTCCAGTACGTACACGCGAAACACCGTGCAGGCGATAATTAAATTCCCGCGAGTTTTTCGCCCGCGTTGTTTTTCTCGAGAAGAAAGAACCTTCGAGTTCCAGGGTATTCGAAAAAACATTTGTCCCGCGTCACGGTTCTCGGTTAGCGGTGTCTCGTCTCCGTTTCCCTGGGCGCGGTTTTTAACTATGATAATTTATGATAGATGGCCGTTCACGGATGGCGTCACGCTCGGATCCAGACACGATCCTCGGTTACGTTTCCGTGACACGGATAAACAAGCGGTGAACGCGAGAAAAATGCTCCGGTCGGCGCGGGAAGCGTAATCGATTACCTGGGAACCGTGTAAAATTCACGATTCCGGCGTCGTCGGTCGATACACCGGCCCGTACCCTGGCTCCGAAAGAAGGTAATATCGTCGTCGAGCTGTTCCGTTTCTCGTATTGCGCGCGATCTTTTGTTTATTTCCTCGTCCGACGATCACCCTTTGTCCCGTGTACACGTTTCATCGACGCCCGAAATTAACGCTCAATTTCACCGTGAACCCCCCGTCCTCCAGCCTGCTCGAGATCGCTCGGTACTTATCGCTGAAAAATCGGGACACCCTATCGGCCGCAGGATCGGTGGAATTGCGCGGCAGAAGGAGGCGCACAAAGGCCAAATTAAACAGTTCCATCGGCTACGAATTCCAGGGACCCTCTATCCACGGTGTACACCGTCATTATCCGTCCATCGCAGTCCCTCCTCGCCCTTGCCACGAGGATCCTCTCTCGCCCCTGTGTAATCGGCCGCGAATCGAAATAGACGAGCCGAGGGGCGCGCTATCGAAATATACATCGCCGCGTAGGAAACGCCGACACCGGACGGAGACTCGACGACGACGACGACGACAACGACGACGACGACGAGAGAGAGAATCCTTTGACGCGGGAGCAAGCCGTGTCCTAGAAAACTAGGATCGCTTCTCACGAGTCCTTTACTCCGACCGCGGTCCCACCGCGCTTTCAGGAAATGTTCCTTTCGCGGCGCGTCCTGTACCCGAGCGTTACCCGCTGGATTATCCTTTTCGGGTATCGATGGTTTATCAGAGCCTGCCAAATCCTTCGAATCGTCGTCGCGTTCTAGATCAGGCTCGCCGCGAGTCGTGTAGAAAGCGATCTCGAAGACGATCTAACAATCGTTGGAATTGTTTCGGCGATTTTTAACGTGCCTAGTCACGCGTTTACGGGCTAGTCGGTGAAGGAAAACGAACGATAGCGAAAGAGACTTCGTTGAGATTCCCCGCTGAGTTTTCCTGCACGCTGGTACAACAATCTACCGTTATTGACAAACTTTATCTCCGGTAAAAAATTCAAAACTATCTCGAGTTTCTCGAAAGAAACTGTAACTCTTTCGTACATCGATCGATCGCAACAATGCATCGTTGTATTCTCTCTGAGAAATGACCGGAGTATTTCGATCGAAAATTGATTACTTCGGAAGCAATGATTTTCGTCCGGTACGTACACGCGAAACACCGTGCAGCGTCTCAGCGATAATTAACCGTTCGAAATGTTCCCAAGAGACGGGTCATCGACGACCCGATCGACGCCCGCCGCCCTTGAATCGAGGTATCGTCTTTCGCGAACGCGAGCCTGTTTCGAAATCGCGGACGAAGATCGCGAACAATCCCGTTGAACACGGGTTAAAACGATTGTCTTCGAAGAAAACTCTCGAGCGACCGGCGACCGGCGAGAAACCGCGAAACAAAGCTCCGAATAAAAGCTCTATCGTGGAGATCGATCGACCGAGATCCTCGTGATCTCGGGAGCGTACCCCGGTCCAACGAAGAGGAATTCCTTTAGAATCGAAGAAACAAAAAGGGGCGCGCACGGCGGGTCCCGGTGGAAATCGATCGATCAGAAAGGGGTCCGGGCACGGCACTCTCGGGTGGCCCCCTCGAGCGACAAGTAGCGGGCGACGGGGGTCTGGATAAGTAGGCAGCGGAGAGACCGCGTAGATCGGAGATCTAGCCCGATTTGTCTCGATCCTCTCGGTAATAAGCGCACAAAGAGGGTCCCGCCAACGTGAACGAGCACGTCGTGCTCGCTGGCGAAAAAAGAAACGCAGGGGAGAGACAGACAGAGAAAGAGAAAGAGAGAGAGGGTGGCGAACCATTCAGAGCCATCTCTCTCTATTTCTCTCTCCGTTTCTGTCTCTCCTCCCCCTGTCTCTCTCTGTCTTTCCTTGTGGAGTAAGTAGAGATTTCCGGAGGTTGCGCGCGGCTCGCCTCTCGGCCCGTTGCGGGGTGTCTTCTTACCTGGTGGCCCCGCGCCGCCCCCGTTACCCCCTCTACCACCACTCGAGAACTCCTACCCCCACCCGTTGGACGATCTCTCCTTACCTATGGGAAAAATCTACATTGAGTCGATGGCGAATGAATGAGAGCAGGGGTGGCAGCCAGGGTCCGCGAGCGGAATCTTTTGTGGCAGGAATTCCTTCCCTCTGTCGGGTCCGTCCGCTGCAACAACGTCCTGCCACGGAACGACCAACGACGGGCCTCGGGCCCCGGGCCCTTCCTGAACCGGCGTGCCGCGAGCCGCTCCTCGCCCACGCTTCGTCGCACGGCTACCTGAACCCGCTGCCCTCGGCTACGCTCGCACGTGCAGGTACCGAGATGAACGCGATCACCGCTTTCTCACGGCAATTCTGTGGTAACCCTGTGGCGCGGGCCCGCGCCCTCGTTTTCTCGCGGAAACTGGTTTCACTCTTGTCGCGTTTCCTCGACCCACGTCGTCGACCAACGCCGAACCGCCAACCGACGACTACGCGCGACCAATCGGGAACCAAACTTTTCTTTTTTTCGCGAACGTGCTCTCTCAGCGATTTTCGCGTTATCGCGACGTCGAGAACCGTCGAGCTGAACGGACTTACGAAGGCAACCGATCGCGGCCCGATCGTAGACGACAAGTGTTTGGGAACTACGAGTACCACGAATCCACTCGTGACGAACGAAACATCAGTTTTGGTTCGAGTATCGGTTACGACAGCTGGCAAAGATCCCGAGAACGTAACCGAGGGATCGACGCGCAACGCGACACACGCTAAACGTGTGTGCACAGGTTATTAGAGAAGCGTTGTCGGGAATCGAGTCGATCGTCTTTGGTAATCTAGAGGGGATCCTGAACCTACCTACGATTGTGAATTTAGAGGGACGGGGGAACGACATTTTACGGAGAAATAATTATTTGCGTTTACACGAGTAGACGGTTAGCGAGCAACTGGTGTATAAATCCAACGGGTGTACTTTCGAGGGTGGTCGAGCATCAAGAAGTTGTACCGGTTGGTTCTATCGGCGGAAGTTGACCCTTTGCGTTGAAATTGCGTCTCTTGGATGTAGGTTTCGATCAGGTACGATTCAACGTTTTCCAAAGTGTCGCGTACAAGGATACGGGGTAACAATTAATCTACTCGTATTCTTCGCTGTATCGAAGACGACGACGGTGAACAATTGCGCAGAATTCTGACGAAAGCTAGAATTCAAATCACGCGTACAAATATTTTACAACATCTTGGAAATTGAACACCGAACGATCCACGAACTTCCAGAGACCGATTCGAGAACTGGTCGCTGAACCTCTGCTTCTCAGGATTCTATACGATCGCGCGACTCGCAATTAATTATCGCTCGAGTGTTATCTTATCGCCTGAAAGTCAAGTTCAACGATTAACGTACTTACGACGAGACACCGAGTTACGCGAATAAATTTCGCGCGAACGCCTCCGTGTTGCATCGGTGATGCAACGTCGAGCATAATGTTCAGATCTTCGGGGATCGATGGTCGAGAAAATCAATTGCAAAAGTTAAACGTATCGCGGAGAAAATCAATTTTACGAGAAACGGTTTCCCGCTAATCGCTGCCGATTTAAACCAACGCGCAATACGTCGTCCACGAACACCGCTCGGATCGAAGCGTAGAAGCAGAGAATCGATCGTTACTCGTGGATCGCGATAACGAAGCTCGGTTGAAAATTTTTGGAAACGACTTCGAGGACGACTCGACGCCTTGTTCTCGCGATTCGAACACCTTGTCGAGAAGGTCTCTCCCGAGAAGTCCAACATTTTCCATCCATCGTGGTCTGTATCCGGAGCGACTAATCGCCGCGAGATTCGTTCACTCCTCTCGACCTCTCTCGTTGGACATCGAAAGATCGCGCGACAACGATCCAGGAGAATCGTTTGCCCGATCGTTCTCTCCGCTCATTAACCGCGGCGATCCGAAGCAATTCGCGTCACCTCGATCGTCCGGCAAACAAACCCCTCCGCGGCGCAAAAACACCGTCCCGGCGGCCGTCGAAATAAATTACAGCCACGCCCTTGGGCAAATGGGCGTGTAAGCGGCCTCACCCCGGTCAAAGACTCCTCTGGAAACAGACGTACAGCACGATCGTAATTATCTATCGAGGAAGAACGACGCCACTCCGCCCCGGTTCCTCGTTCTCCGTCTCGCCTCGTACTCGCGACTCGTTCCTACGGACGGATAACGCGAGAGACTCGCTCACCGTTTCTCGCGCGAGGAACGAACGTGGAACGAAGGTGGAACGAAGGTGGAACGAGGTGAACGCGGAGGTCGTGGATACCGCATCGTCACGTGCCTCTATTAGAAGACCGTCGAGAAGGACCTTTTTTCTTTTTACTCGCGTTCCACCCCTCGGACCTGCCCCAATACCCTCTGCCCGCCGACTTCTCGTCCCTCTGGCACTCTTGTTTGTTTTTTTTTTTTCCCCCTCACCTCTGTCCAGCGTTGTCCAGTGGTTTTTCACGACGCAACTTCGAGGACGCGGCGGAGTTTCGAAGAGTCTCTTCGTTGTTTTTCGGACACTCGTGCGATGAAGGGAGCAACGGGTGTGAATTTCGGAGAAACCTTTTTTGAAGAAGAGAATACGCATCAAATCAACGAAGAATTTCGAGCTCGGTGGACAGAATTCGCGTCGACTCGACGAGAGTGTTGGCCAATCGCGGAACTCGGGGGAAAAAATCCCGCGAGTATCTCCCGCGGATGAAATATTTCTCCCTATCGGTTCCAGCGAGGAGCCCGTTTCTTCTTCGAGCTTCTCTCCCCGGCTCGCGGAGAAAACCGAGCGCGTTCGCTCGGATGGAGCAGGGAGAGAGGAAATATTTTTATTGGGACGATTGCGGCTGACGTACGAGGGTCCTTCGAATCTCGCAGTGTCGGTGAGGATCCATCGTGGAGGATCACGGGCCGTTCGAGTGTCGCGATCGATTTTCCTCGTCACGAGCCTCGAACGGAAATCCGAAAGGAATCACGCTGGAACTTACCTCTCGGGTCTTTTTTTAAACGGGCCGCCCTGTATCCGTCGTTCGACCTCCACCACCGAATAAACGGTAGAGACGCGAAACAACCGTACCTGTTCGAAGTTGTTCCCTCGCGATCGAATACGGAATCCGTTTCAGCAATGAATCGACGAACACTGTTTTTTGAAAAAAAAGCAACTCGAGACCAGCGGCGAGAAAATTCTTATTTCGAGAATCTACGCTCGATTCGTGACCAAGAATTCCCCTTCAGTTTGCCCCTCTTTTCTCGTTAGTTTGGTAACCGAATTGCGCGTATACTCGACCCAGGACTGTTCTTCAACGTCGTAAGATCGAGACGTTCGTTGCTTCTCATCCGAACGAATCCGAAGACGTTCGTTCGAAGTTGGCGTCTCGACGCGAATCGACGTTACGTCGCGAACAGCGCGCACGAATCGCGAGAAGAAGTATCGAAGAGTTTCGGGTAAAGACGATCGGGAAGCCACGAGGTCCGGTGATTTCGCGGTACGGATCCACGGTGGGACAGATTCAGACACAGCCTCCGCGTTATGCCACATTAGCGCTCCTCGGGATTCCGGTTTCTCAATACGACCAGTCATCCCCGAAGAATCGGCAGACAATGTGGCGGCAGCCCTCTTCCTCGTCACCGGACCCTCGTAAGTAGCGCGTCCTCTTTGCGTTCCCTCCTCGCCGATCTCGGGCCAAGCGGGAACCAAGCAGAAGCGGAAGAACAGGGGAGAGAAAAAACCGAAAAAACTTTCGACGTGCGTTTGCCCAAAGACTTAAAGTCGTCCGCATTGTGTCCGGCTGCGGAGAAACTTAAGCCGCGCTTCGGGAGTACTTATCGATTTATCCCCGACCGGTAGTTTGCGAATCCGTGTCCAATTCCGACGGTCGCTCAAATATTTCTCGAGTCTCCGGCTGCTCGCGTGGCCATTGTTTGCGCTCGCGCGCGCATGTTCGCCAAGGACCGCGTCTTCGGGGTTGAGATGAGTTTCGACGACGTTCGAGCGTTTCCAACCCGGAGAATATTCGTACGATCTACGAGCGTACGGACGATCCGTACCAGCGATCTCGATTCGAAGCTAACCCGGAGAATACTCGAGAACGCGCAAGCGAAACTCGGTGAATATTCCAACGATTTTAAATCGGACACGACGCGGAGAACGTTCCAGCCAATCCGAGTCGGACCCAATCCAGAGAATCCAGAGACGATTCGAACTCGGATCCAACTCGAAAACTATTCCAGCGATCTTCGCGCGGAAAATATTCCAACGATCCTAAACCGGACGATTCACAGAATATTCGAGTAATTCTCAGCTAGACTTCACCCAGAGAATATTCCAGCGATCCTGTCCCAGACTCTGAGAATATTCGAACGATCTTGAACCAATGTTCGGGCAATATTCCAGCGATATTCTAGACAATATTCGAGCGATCCTACCCCAAGGAATATTCGAACGTTTCTAACCGAGACCTAACTCGAAGAATATTCGAACGCTCTTGATCCAGACCCAACCCGAACAACGTTCCGATGTTCCTAATCCAGACTTAACCCAGAGAATATTCGAGTGCTCTTAGCTCGGGCCGAACCGAGAGAATGTTCCAACGTTTCCAATTCGGAGCTAACCTGGACGATATTTCGGTGTTCGCGGTTCGAGAACAGGGAACACCCAACGGAACCGGCAGAGACGGCGGTTACGGAATCCTCCGATCCAGCGTGTCGCAGTAAAGAAACAAGGTGCGCCGGTTGGTAGAGATCGTGGAACGCGAGGCAACACCCTTTGTCTTTGTCGGCTGTAACCCGGAAATAATCGCGATTTCGTAGCAAAAGAAGGTACGGGAGGAGAATACGGAGGAGCCACGTGAGAATCTCCCAGCGGGGCCACCGACATCGAAATTCGAGCCGCGACGCTCGCTATAAACTCCGTGGATGCAGATGTCCTTTCTAATGGCTCTGTTTCGTAACGCTCGGGACGGGGAGAGCGGAGAGTTATCGTAGCGAATCGATCTCGATGCTTTTTCTTCGCTTAACGTTCAACTTCGTTCACGTATGCACGAAACGCGTCCGATGATCGAGTTCAATCGTACCGCGCACTCTTTCGCCCGTAGTATTTCATTCCTTGGCAATCGATTAACGATATTTCGTAAACCAGCGGTGTCAAAGGATCGTTGAGAATCCCTGTTGTCTCGGTTTTCCATTTCGTTGGAAGCTGCCAATCCTTCCGGACAACGTCGAGAAGTTTCGTCGTTTTCTCCATTGGAAAATAATACTGACACTTGAACTTCGAACGACTGTAAATATACGAACGAGTCGACGTGTCTACGCGAAACTTCGCACACGTTCATCGAAAGGTAGTACCGTCTTTGGAAAAATCAAACGACGTGGCTGATAGCTCCGTTTCTCATCGAACGAGAAAACCTATCGAGCAATCTATTATTTTTGCGTTCACGAGTCTCCCTTCGATCGACGCGATTCCGTTCCACTTTTCGGTAGCTTCTCGTGGCAAATCGTTCGAGTCGAAACGAAGAAATATCAATTCGCAATTTCGTAAACATTTCTCGAACGCGTCGAGAAACGAAGAGTCGCAGCGTCCGATTCAACAGTATTTGTCACCGATCGTTAGCCATCGTCGGCTTTAATTAACACGGTGTCCAGGAACGCGAGAATCCGGTGTCCACGGAAACGGAAAGGTATCCCGCGCGATCGTTTCGAAGGCGTCGGAGGATGGCAACGAACCGGATCCTCGGTACGGATCTCCGGAAGGCCGTCATTTTATTCCTCGCGATGCAAAAGATGAACACGGTGGCGCGGGGCGGTCCGTGGTGCCGTGTCTGCGAAGGCGCGTGTAATTATGTGCGAGGATAGAGTAACATGTCGGACATTCCAGCAGCCACCGGAGTCAGAATCCACCCTCGCCAGTTGGCCCGTTGAACTGAATAGCCGGCTAATGAACGCGAAGCCTCCAGTCTGTCAGTCCCGCGCGTCCACCGTGGGGAATGATCGTTGCTTCGCCTCGACGATGAAACCGACCACGACGACGACCATGGTTTCTAGCGTCCAGTCATGGACTGACTCATCTCGCGACCCGTTCTTAGCGAGGAATCGTTCGGTCGCTACTCGATAATCTCGGCCGCGAACGCATCGATTCTAGCCGCGGATCGCTTTTCGGTAGCCAGAGACGCGAAACTGGAAACGGGATCGGAAAGGAAGGTCGTCGAGTGGGTGGGTTTCGTTCCGGGTACGATACTCGTCGATAATACCGTATCGGTAACTCGAGACCCGAAACGAGTAAAATTCGAACAATGGACAACAGTTGGCGACTCCTCGGTCGCTGTTCGCTAATCGAGCCACGTGAGCCCTTGTAACGCGTGGATCGCTTTTCGGGAACGAAACGGATCGTGCAGGTAGGTAACCAATCGGTGCGTTTCGCCTTTGAGATTTATCGATAATACCGTACCGTTCAGCCGGAGCTGCGCGCAAAAATTGATTCGAACAATAGATAATTATTCGCGACCTAGATTCGACCGACCGGTTCAATTTTTATTCGTTAATCGCGGAATGCTCCATTCCGCGATTTAACGTCTAATTTTTGTTCGACGAATAAAAGATAAATGGTACGCGGATGTAGCGTTGTGTCGCGATCCCCCGAGATTTCGTACGAACTAATGTCTATCATGAAAACGCAATTTACGAGCGAAAAGACGGATTTCTCTCGCATCGTGAGCATCGTTCAGAGGCGTTCTTTGTAGGTACTAGCGGTGCCCGGAGGACTGCATAGGCGGAAGGCGGGGTTGAGATTAAGTCCCATTATGTCTTGACCGATATTTGATCAAGAGCATCTGGTGAAAGTTATTTCAATTCGAACATTAAGGAATTTTAATATCGAGAACGTTCCGGTGCTGATACCCTTTTCGCAACGGAATGTAGAACCACGGCAGAGACTACGGAGTTGGACCAACGATAACGGACCGCCATCGAACGAACTACGTCGAAACAACCTTAACTGTTGGCGAGTACGTAGGATCGCTTCCTCTTTTCCTCGATACCAAATTTTTGAGACAAATCGGAAGTCGAGGTTCAAGTTTCGTTCTCGCCTCCGATACTCTACAATAAGTACGCGTTACGTTACGAAAGAAATCAGTATCTCGACCAAAGTAGTCGGAAAAATACGTCGAATCTCGTGTACGAGGAGTGGGGACAACATGGACGAAACGGGAGTAGTAAAGAGCGTTTCTATATTATCTAGGTAGGTACACCCTTACACCTCATACCTGGTACACCGATACAACAGGTACACCGGTTACTTCTCCCACTCTGCCTTCTTGCACTCCTTGCGTACGAGATTCGGCTCGATGTTTCCGGCTACGTGGATCTCGACTCGGATATACGACGATCCTCGAGTTCCACGAGCTTCGTGGAAATCTCGTTGGCGAGAAATCGAACAACTCCGTGATCGAATCGATCCACGAAGTTCACCGGACAGTGGAGATCGACGTGGCGCACGCGTGGACGTATCGTCGTTAAAATCATCGATCTCGTCGCGGCGACGGCTCGCCTTCTCCTCGGGCTCGAAAACTGGCGTCGTAATTTTCCTCCGTTCGTCGAAACACAGGGAAATCGGAGCCCCCCGGAGTCGTGTCGACGCGAGGCGAGGCGAGACGAGGCGGATTCTCGAGCAGAAACCATCTCGTCGGACAGAATGGGACGCGTATATCGGGTAGGTACAATTTCAATTTCGCTATCTCCCCCCCGTGGCTTGGTTCCACGAGTCGCGTTCGAAAGGGGAGGGAGGCGAACGGGACGACGCGGAGGCCAGGATGGGAAGAGCTGTGGGGGGTGAAGGAGGGTGTAAGATTCGACGTTAGATAGGCGAGAGTTAGGCCCGCGTCACCAGGCTTCTCCTTCTCGGCTGTCACTCAAATCCTTCCTCCCTTTTCACCTCGAACCCTCCGAGTTCTCCGGCTCGGTGGTACCCTGCGTCACCCCCTTCGACCACCCCTCTCTCTCTCTCTTTCTCTCTGTGTGTGTGTGTATGTGTGTGTGTCGCGCGAGCGCACGCGTTACTCCTGCAAGGGCCACCCCCGCGGACTCGGTAATTGAATTTCACGAGTTGGTTACCCAAACCCCCGGGTTCCTAGCCCCATCTCGTGGGCGTCTCTCGTGCCGGTTCACGGGGGCGAGGAGGGTGCGTCGACGTCGCTGGATGACGCCGATCCCGGTTCTGCTTCTGCGGCAGGGGTCTGCCAACCCACTTGATGCCCGCTTAACGTCGTATCACAACATTGATTACGACACCGGGACGATTGCCGCAAGAATGGCTCGTACTTTTCCCGGTGATCGGCCCCCCGAGCGATGCCTCCGAACCACCTGGACAGGGTGTCTCGTCCCCCTCTTACGAGAGAGCTCGACGATCGGTTCGTGATTTTTCGCGTCCGAGTAACTGAATCGACTTCGGTGGCCAACAGAAGGGAGAGACGAAAGCTCGTGGTTCGGTCTCGAACACGCCGAGCGTATTCCACGAGCTTCCTACCGATCGTAACGCGCGTAGGCGCGTCACTTCGGCCACGGCGCGATATCGTCGAACGTAGAAATTAATGGACAAAGAACCGAGTGTCGTTTCGAGATCTCGAGAGAAACTACAAACGGCTCGCGTCAAGACAACGGTTGTCCGTCTTCGTTCGCCGACGTGTTCATCGTGGAACATCAGGGGAACGTGACGAGCCGTTAACGGTACCGAAAATTTCCAACGGGGAAACTCGAGAGGCTGCAAACCGCTCATCGTGCGAAATCGTTGCGCGACGCTTCTTCTCACTCGTAGGATAATTCTCCGAGTATTATCTCTCGCAGGAAAATTCTCCCATTTTCGGAACGATTCAAGATGCTTCTTCGGAGAACGCGACAAAAAGCTCGTTTCCTCGGAGGCTCTAAACCGAGCGAGAACCCTCGAACGAGGCGCCGACCGTTAAGAATCTTCGACGTCGAGGGCTATGATTAACCGAGAAGGCCGAAGATTCACGAGCGGCCGTCGATTTTCCAGGAAATGGAGCCACTTTTCAGGCCACGAGTCCCGCGAACTTCGAAACTGCCGGGGCACCCTTCTGCAACCGTCGTCGAAGCTTCACGCTTTTTCGCGTTCATAAATATTTACCAGGAACCACGACAACGAAGAAGAAGAAGTAGTAGAAGAAGAAGAAGAAGAAGAAGAAGAAGAAGAAGAAGAACGAGCCTGGATCCTTGCGGCGACGAGACGCGACAGCCCCGGCATTCTCTACGGATTTAATGAACCGCGCTGATTTTTCACGGGTGCGAACCGAAGGGGAGCGGAGGATGGGATGGGTCGAGGGTAGGAGGGTAGGAGGGTAGGGGGTTGCGAAACTCCCTCCTCGGGAGCTGTTTGTATCCATCTCCCGTCGATCTCTCTTCTTTCTCCTCCCCTTTTGTTTCGCTGGTTGTCCTCCCTTCTGTCTTTCGGCGTGCACCCTCTCCCTCGGCCCCTCTGCTCTCCTGTACGCTTCCGTGCCGCGATACGTCGAATTCGAGGTTTTTCGCCCGCTCTTCCCGGCTGATAATAATTTTAAAAGGGGGACGCCCGGAGGCCCTCGAGGTGTCGACCCGCCGAAGACGAATTATCGCCGCGTGACGCGTACTCTTATTTACGATCACCCCGACCAACCTTCATCCCCCCACCCCAAACCCCCCGGGCCCCGACCATCCACCCTTTATCGTCCTTTCTCTCCCCGCTTTTCACCGGGGCGGACGAAAATGTTCGACGACTCACGGATTCGCGGAGATACCTATCGCGACATCCTCCCCCTGCCACCCCCCACGGTCCCTGTCCTCGTGGCCACGCACACCTGAGTCGATAAATCATCGACCGTCTCGGCTCGTTGAATCTACGACAGAAGGGACGCGTGTTTACCGCGCGACCCCCGGTGCCGGTTCGCGACGACGTTCGACAGAAATTAATTCGACGCTCGCTCGTAAAATAAATCGCGATTCGCGTTCATCCTGACGCGATGCGAAGAAACGGAGCGTGCAAATTGTCAAGGATTTTGTACAATCGTTCCTTTTTCCGTAATCAGAGGTCCACGAGAATATCCAGCCGACCATTTCCTAGCGCAAATCGTCACGCTGTGTTCGTGCAGAATATCCAAGTTTCGTCGAGACGTTTCTCCTTTTCTCGATCACAGAGATCATCATTCTGCACAAGAAACGCGCAATTCGATGCGAAATATTCTACACAGTTTCCTCGAACACTCGAGACAAAATCGAAAACGAATTCCTTTCAAGTCCACCGGAAGCACGCGTCCACGTGAAAGTCAACGTCATCGATTCCCCCTACCCGATGATTTAATTACAACGTATAAATTTCCCACAAAAAGGTCCCGAACTTATTCTCCGGTCCCCCGTACCGACGTAACCCTTTGAATGTACAATTTAAACCCCGACGAACGATAACAAACGGCTGCTCGAGAACGAGGGGTGGTGTAATCAAAATACGGATGTCGCTTCGTTCTTGGACAGTCGAGGCGATTTCGTATCGTTCGTGCGATAACGAACATCGATGCTCGATCTCGATCGACTCTGTACGAGATTGGACACGATACCGAGCACCCCTACCGCGAAAATAACGTCGAAACGCGGCGAGTAATCGCGAGGATTGCACACGTTCGGAAGACAGGTACGATACGTCGCGAGACGAAGGTCGGTTTTATTTTATTCCGTGGGATTCGGTGTCGGTCGCGACGCGGAGGGACGCGCGTCGGTGTCGCCTCGGCGCCCATCGACCGATTCGACGACACCGAAGGAATCGGACGGCGAAAATACGAAAGGGGTAGGAAAGATAGCGGCGCTGACAATTGGGGCAACGGTGTGATCCGATATTGCGACGGCAACCGTGCGCCACTTCAGGGCGGATCTGGTTGGTCAATCAGCGGTGCATTGTACGTAACGAACCTCCGCACTCGGCCGAGTTTAATGCCCGTACGTGGACCTTCGCGAACGTGTGTGCGCGTGGGTTATTAAATATGACGAGAAGGAGGGTCCGCGGGGTCCGCGGGGGCCGGGGGCCGGGTTTCTCCCGGCTTCCTGAACGTCGACGTTTGACGTCGAGATTGTCGTTTAACGTTCTCCTTCTGGCTCGAGCTCTCGGATTCGTGGTTCCCCGCGTAATTTTTATTTCTCCCCTCTTTCTACTTTTCTCCTCTTTCTACCTATCCTCGGTTTATCGAGGCGGCACAGTCGACCGAGACGATTAGATAGAAGACGCGGAGATAGAAAAATTGCGCGAGTTTCTCGATCGCGGCGATTAAATTTCACGAACGAACGAATAAAGACCGTAGAATTCGTTGTATCTCGAGTTACGAAAATTTCGAATCCGGGCGCGTCGATTTGCGCGGAAAGGAACCGACACTGGCTCCGTTAACCCTTCGACGACGTCCAACGATCGCGATAATAATAATAATTTACCGTCCGCCGCCGAGATGAATGAAACGGAACAACAAACGATTAGACCAATTGTAATCTCGGTAACTGGCATTATTCCACGAACGGCGGTTAAACAATTAAGAGGGAGTTAAATACGTTGTGCTTGACCGAAGAAACGCAGAGATCCGTTGTATCGGATACGTGTCGCATAAAAGGACGTTTCTTGGCACAATGGACCGCGCGGAAAACACTGCGCGATACTTGGCAGTGGTCCGTATCGCGGCTACGAACCTTTAGTGGTTTTAGTCGTTACGGGATAATGGTAACGATAATAATGCGTTTTCGTCGCGCAGCCTGCTCGCAAAAACACGAACGACCAAGGAGGAAAACGAGACGAAAGAAAGGGAAAGCGACGTGAACGTTATCCGTGGCGCGAAGAGCGACGTTCGGAGATGCATCCTCGTCGAGCGTGACACGATCGTTCGTTAAATTTTCCCTCGAATTGTCCGCGTTTATTTAAAAAGCAACGCGGATCGATTCATTCGTCCTTACTCGAACTCGCTAATAGGCGGATAATTGTTCGTCTTTGTCGCATCTTGCACTTTCGACACACCTGTTAGATCTCCGAAGAAGACTCAATTCTTCGCAACACCGTCTTACAAAACCGAGCACGATAACGACGAACCTACAATTCGAAACGGAGTAACGTTTCGCTGTTTACCATAAAGCCCCAAAACACACCTCAGTCACCGTACACCTTTTACACGTACACCTTACGAAACGTACCCATTAGAAATCGAACGACGAGAGAAAAGTGCAACCGCATTCTGCGATCGGCCCGATGCACGTGAGAAGTGCATCGCGCGATAACGGAGGTCGGTGCCCCGGTAAAAAACTTTTGCACCGCGATCTCTTCCGCTTTCTCTTAGAACCGTATCGCGATCCACTCTCCGAAATCGCCCGTTGTGCGATCCACGTACAAAAGGTGCAACCTTTTCAATAATAATAAAAAAGAAAGATAAACGTATTTCATAAATTGGGACTCGATAACCACCGATCTGGACTTCGCTCTTCGCAACGATCCTTACGCTCACCGTTGGTACCGCGGAACAAATGCGTGGTTGTTATCGTTACGATCGTTATTCCTATCATTATTATTAATTCTACGTCCAATTTTTACATTGAAAACCGTCGAGTAGCCGCGATGAAGGTTTATGAAATTGCCCCCGGTAGTCTTTGGGCATGAAAGCGCACCGTTCTCGGTTCTACAGACTACGTTAGACACATCCTGAAAACCGAACGATTCAAGATAAACCCCTTTCGTTACCCGAGCGCGGTACCACCGGTCGTTAAACATTCTCCGCGAAACACTCGCCATAGAAACCACGGGGAGGGGCGAGGATGGGGGGGGGAGGGACTCACTTATCTTGGCGTCCGTGTAAAACGATGAATGCCGGAGATTATTTACCGGAGGATCTCCGTTTTTCGAGCGAAACAAAGCCAAGAGAAAGAGAAGATCGTTGGCGAACCGGGCGGGGAGGGAGAGGGAGAGGAGGGGGAGGGGGGTACGGTGGCGTGCGCGGTGATGATATTTTTCAGAAGCTGGCCCCTCTCCCCCGACCATCGCCACCACCGCCGCCATCGCCACCCCCGGAGCGATCCCATGGCCCCGTCGATGAACCCCGAGCGTCCGGGGGGATGGGTGGAAGCGATGGGGGCGGCGCGGCGCGTCGGCACAGCGGCGCATCGTGGAAGCGCGGAACGTGCATAAATTTGGACGATAGCGTCTCATAGCGAGAGGCGGATGGGTGCTCGAAAGCCGGTGAAGTGGACCTCTTGGTAACGGCGAGCACTTATTCGCTTGCTCGCTCACTCGCCAATCCAAATGAATTGGATAATTTGATCAGCTCGTTGCTGGCCCTTTGTTGCCTCCTGGGAACTTTGAATGGTCCGGTCGAGCGTCGTCCCTCTCTTTTTCGCTCGTCTCTCCTCTCCTCTCTCACCCGCCCCCCTCTCTCTCTCTCCACGTTCCTCTCACCGTGACTGACTCCGCCACGGTTTCTCTCTTGTCTTTTCGATTCTTTCCCTTTCATTTCCCTCTGTCTCTCTCTCTTCTCTCTTTCTCTATCTTTCTCTCTCTCTCTCTGTGTTCTCTTTCCAGCACGCTCATGCCTCTCGCCCAGACATCGAGGTACCAAGGGGCAAGAGAAGATCGCGGACCGAATAAAGAAAGCACCGCTTCTCCGATTCGGCTCGAACACCGACGCGGCTGAATCCCGATTGGCAGTCTACTTACCGTTTCGGGATCGGTACGGGGGGGAGGGGGACTCGCGGCGAACATTTCGGGGAATTGAAATAATAATCCGCCGGAAGCGTGCGCGGCCGCGCGGAACAGGAGGGGGCCCCGTCCGTGGATTTCAATGGACGAGGATATATTCGTCTCGGGCGTTCGACTCGGCGCGATTCGCGGGGGCCGCGCTTCTTCGTCCGAACGGCCGAGAATGCGTGCTCGAGAGCTCGTTCGGGATCACCGTCGGGATCACGACGACGTGGAAACGAGATTCAAAGGATATCCGCGACCGACTCTCGATTATTCCCACAGCTCTTCGTACGTAGGTATTTACGCGCGTACCGAGGTCCCTTGCGTGCTCGTTCGTTCGTCCGACTGCGTCGTTAATTACCTTTTCTTCGATACGCGAGCTTCTTTCTCGTGGACGACGACGACGACGCGCAGAAAGGAAGATCGCGAGCCTACTCGGCGAGAGAAAGACCCGTCTCGAAACGGCGCGGCGAGTGTCGCGCGAGTCGAGAGATACGCGTACAGGCGACGCGAGAGCACAAGAGAGGGATCTGAACGGTGAACGAGCGTCATTCAACGCGATCGCGCGGTCTCGTCGAAGATCAAAATTTTCGAATCGCGTTAACTCGCGGACGAACGAGGGAGCGCGGATCTACGACCGGGATGAATATGATAATGCGGTCCCGGAATTGGGAAGAAGAAGAAGAGAAGAGGACGAAGAAAAAGAAGAAGAAGCAGAAGAAAGATCGAGCAACGCTTTTCAGCCAATTGATCCAAAAGATCCCTTTTCTCTCCCTCCGATTCTACACACACCGAGGTAGCTCGGTTGCTGCCGTTGCTGCCGCCGGGGCGGAGGGATTTTAAATGCCGCACGCGAACATATCCCTTCATCTCGACCCGCGGCCTGAATAGGCCCGCGCTTGCATCCTGAAAGGAATCCGCAAGATGAATCCCGCGAACTCAAGACAGCCGACCCATTTAACCGTGGAGAAAAAAAAATATCGTCGAGTTCCGTGGCTATCTTGAGCGCTACATTCACGTGGCCGGGGTAAGAGGAGATATTATTTTTTTCCCCGCCCCCTGTTCCTCCGCCCCCACGGGGAGGAAGGGGGAGGAGGAGGCGCGCGCCCGGTCCTCGTTCGTCCAGGGAATACTCCGAGCCGTCGAAATATTATTCGGACGATCGCCGTTTCGCTCGGTGGCTGGCTCGACGACTCCTCTTTTCTCCTCTCCTCTCCTCTTCTCTTCGTCGTCTCTACTCTCGGCGGTTTCTCTCTCCCGGAGCGGCTTCCTTCCGCTTTTTGTTCTCGCTGTTCCTCTTTCTCGAGGGCGCCGAGGGAAGAACCGAGGGACTTCCTTATGGCCGTGGGCTCGTAAAAATCTCGCGGTCGTCGTCGTCGTCGACGACGACGTTGCTCGAGTCTCCCGAGACGAAGGAAGAAGACGCCCTCGGAACGAAGGAAGAAAAGAGAGAGAGAGAGAGAGATAGAGGACCGACGCGGAGGAAACGAGAGAAAACGGGGGCTGGTTCGTTGACGAATTCATCAAAAAACGTTTCGCTGTAATAGTGCCGTGATTACTGGGCGGACAGAGAACGAGAGAGAGAGATCGAGCGAGTTAGAGAGAGAGAGAGCGGGACTGGGAAATTAAAAGAAGAAAAAAACAGCTGGAGGAGAGAGAAGGAGCACGGCGCGTTCTCCTCTGTGGCCGGAAGGTGAGTCTCCCGGCGCAGGGAAAAGGTGCTGGAGATGATTAAAATGAATTCTACGGAGACGCGGCCGTTCGCGGCATTTTTTCCCATAGTATTCTTCGAAAGGCGTTCCGTGGCTGGCGTTCGATGATATTTCGGTCGTTTTCCCCGCCGTGCCCCCGCCGGTTCTGAATGGAGTTCGATCGGCAAGGGGATCGAGGAAGCGCGGATTTGTCGCCGAGCGTGTACGAGATTCATCTTCAAACCGACGGAGAATAGCACTTGATACCGCGGTCTCGCGGCGCCATTTTCTGATGAAACGCCGACAAGAAAAAAAACGAAAAAAAAAGGGAGACGCGACGCGCGCTTCCCGCCGTTCGTAATTCATTCTCGTCGATTCGTCGCGCGACGTCTACCTCGATCCACGTGGTCGATGAACTCGGTAATCGGCGTTGATTCGAACTCCTCTTGTAGCGAGAATTTTCGCCGTACCGGGACCCGAGATCGCGAAGACGGATCAACCCTTTCTACGTTCGACGGTAACGGTGTACGAACCGTCTCGATCCGTTGTTTTGGGTCTTTCGCGGAAAGTTCATTTACAACGGGAAGATACGAGTTGTACGCGATAGGAAACGGACGAGAAGAAACGATCCCAGTTGAAATTGAACACGTTAACGCAACGATACGGTAGCTTTCGATTTACACGATTTTACGTTCTTCTCGGATCTTTCTACGTTCGATAATAGTAACGTTTGATAATAGTAACGTTTGATAATAGTAATATTTGATAATAGTAAAGTTTGATAAGAGTAACGTTTGATAATAGGAATATTTGATAATAGTAACGTTTGATAATAGTAACGTTTGATAATAGTAATATTTGATAATAGTAACGTTTGATAATAGTAACATTTGATAATAGTAACGTTTGATAATAGTAACGTTTGATAATAATAACGTTTGATAATAGTAACGTTTGATAATAATAACGTTTAATAATAGTAACGTTTGATAATAGTAACGTTTGATAATAATAACGTTTAATAATAGTAACGTTTAATAATAGTGACGTTTGATAATAGTAACATTTGATAATAGTAACATTTGATAATAGTAACGTTTGATAATAGTAACATTTGATAATAGTAACGTTTGATAATAGTAACGTTTAATAACAGTGACGTTTAATAACAGTGACGTTTGATAATAGTAACGTTTGATAATAGTAACGTTTAATAATAGTAACGCATTTCGACCTTGGTTTTAGGTTCTCCTCGGTGCGTCGATCTACAACAGGAAAAATGAACTTTATTGCACACGGCAGAGGCCGAACAAGAAGAAACAATTAACACGTTAAACTCGAATAAATCACCGCGATATTACCGTAACTTTCAACTTATCCGATTTTAATACGTCGATCGTACCTTTTTGCTCGCCCTCTGCCGCATACCTACAACTTGTTTCCTTTTATTGTAGATTAATATACCGAGGAAGTACCTAATGGTACTTACGGTAAGAAGTTACGGTAAGATTGCACCGATTTATTCGATTTTAATACGTTAACTATTTCCTCTTGTCGGTCTTACCGTGGCTCAGCTTTGATTTATCCGATTTTAATACGTTAATTGTTCCTCGCTACGTCCGATTTCTTTCTCTTACTCCATAGAATCTCGCGTACCTTGTTATTGTTACACGAATACAGTATATCGTACCGATTGCTTTAATTATTCTATCATTCGTCGATACGACAAATAATATGCACTCGTTACACTCGCAAGGGACATCGCCTAAACGTAAATCACCGATTTTAACGAAACTTACGTACAATATCGTTTTTATAAAAATATTTCACACGTACTTTTTGTCCAAATTTTGACCAGAATGTCTGACCCAACACGAAACAAAGTTACTTCGCGACTATCGTCTTCGTTTCTTTCTACGGTACAGTCCATAATTCGAGTAACAATTTTTATCGAAGCAGACATCATTGTGCCACTGTTACGTAGAACGAGGGCACTCTCGAGAGTAAAAACAAAAAGCTGAAAGCAAGATTCCGAGAGCAAGAGTCTGAGATTGAGAGTCTCGATCGTGTATTTTTTACAACTGTTCGCGTACGCTCCAAAAATTCGTGTTCCATATTGAAGTTGATTTTATTGTACCAACGCCCACTTGTATCAGAAATATGAGAACACAATTTTCAAATATACGCATTTTCCATGTTCGTCCGTAATTCATATTGCCAAATTTATAAAGATGCGAAACAATGAATTGTACAAAAAGAGTATGTATAAGAAGAGAAGTGTTTTTAACGCATTGTTTAAACAAATTGATGTTTCGTCCAGACAACTTTTTTTTAGGTCAAATCGTTTTCGAAATATCGAGGGGCACGTGTGTCTCTCCTTCAACTTTGAGGGCTGATTTCACCCCTTATATATATGGATAATAACAGATAGAAGAAAATACGTGTCGAATATTTTTCCAAGAAATATATTACACGTAAGTTTCATCAAAATCGATGATTCGCACTGAATCGATGACCCTTGTCGGTACATCGAATATCGTACGCTCCGAAACGGAGCGCAATTTTGCCGGTTTTTTCGCGTTTTTCCGCATTTCGTAGACACAATACGTTAAACGCGTATTGTCGTCCACCGTCTCGTGGAAAAATTGAAATCAAACTACAGTTTTACTTTACGTTGGCAGAGCCAATCGGCTAATGCACGGTTCCGAAAAAAAGAATACGATTCGAAATGTCGATACCGTGTGCGTATTTAAAATTTTCCGTCCACGACAAAAGGTCTACTTCGGTGATAACGATGGATCGACGTCCAGTTTTTTTGGGTATTGTTCAAAATTTCTTATCTCAAAGGGAGTGCGCAAATTCGTCGTCGCATCGTCGCACAGCGCCAATAACGAACGCGATAAATGCGACCTTGCTGTATTCAAAGATTCCTTTTCCTTTAAAAAAAAACAATTATTCGTCTTTCAAGGTACAATTGCAAACTCCGCGAAAAAGAAGGAAAAGTAACCAGTTACAAGGAGGTATTTCCTCTCTACGAATCGAGAGAACTATTTCCATCGATGCGAATACGCAGATCGTAAACTAAGAGTAAACTTCTTTTCGTATTTACGTTTATCGAGAAAACTAATGATTTTCCTCCCGTAAGCGGTATCCCCGCGTGTTTCTCGACGAACAAATTGTTTCTCGCGCGAATGAAAGATATCCCACGGATAACGGATTAATTTTCGTTCGATTATCGCACGACCGTTGTCGTGAACGAACGATCAAAGTTACGAGAGGCCCGATGCAACGTTCACGTGTTCCTTCCTCCTCGTCGTCGATGGCAAAGATCGTTCTGTCCCGTTTTATATCCGTTTTCTTTTTTTTTTTTTCTCTCGTTCGGCGAGCGAGCCGGGCAAAGCGGAGCGGAGCATATTTCCGAGCGCAGCGGGACGTATTACCCAGCCGCTCGTCCGATAATGTGTTTCTGATTGCCGGCGCGTCTAGATTTCGCCCACACCAGGGCCCCCTGCACGACGCAAATCCACCTTCGCGAAATATTACGTCCTTGGATCTCCGAGCGGATAGACTCCCCGGTCGTTTCAATTTTTTGTTAATCGCGGTTCTCGTCGCGCCTCGGCGTAGACGCGTACGTCGATGGACTTTTTCCCGGTTTCTAATCGCGCGATATTCTCGCGTCTAAACATTCCGAGCGAACCATCGAACGCGCACGAATTTTCGCGAAATTTTGATCTCGAAGATATTTCGGGACGGATCGCGGCAGAGAGCCGTATTCGAGAAATTTTACATCTCGCGTTCCTGGAATTTAATATCCATCGAGCTTTATTCCGTTTTCGAACAAAATGAGATAAATATTCGATCAATCGGAAACGCGCGATTTTTCGAAAAATCAATTTCGTTTACCGTTGGTTGTTTCGCGGTTGATCGTAGGTATACGCGTCTGCGAGATTCCATCGAATTTCGCAAAAGAAAAATCGATACGAGCGTTTCACCGCGCAGGTGTCGAACGTAGAGTACGCGAGACATTTCGAGGTTTCTCGTAGATGAAACGATCTACCGTCGAGATTCGAAAATGCGATGAAAAATTACAAAGTAAGAAACACCGTATATCGTATACGCGAGTCAACGAACGTTTCAACGATTCTAAGCGTTGAACCTGCACCGGATCGGACACCGATGAATCCATTCTAAAAACACACGTACGCTTAAACTTTGCACTCGCGACTTTGAACATCGACGATCGATAAATGTAACGAAAATTAATCGCGAAACGCTCCCCTGGTGGATAATCCCGAGCCTTTTTCACAACTCCGGGCTCTTTCCAATTCGATCCCAATTGCGATTCCCGATCGTCGAAGCCCCGTGTCGAATCGGTACCGCGAATTTCGCCGGGTCAATGGGCGAATTCCCGCGTCGACGAGCCGAACACGAGAGGAACGGCTCCGTTCTTCGACGTTGGCATTAATTACCAAATATCATCTATCAGGTTGTCTCGTTTCGCGGAAAGCCGGCCGACAACTTAATTCCACCGTGCGAGAAGAAAACGATCGAGGAAAAGGGACGATTCTCTTCCTTACGAATTCCTCGTCCCCCTCTCGAAGCTTTGCTTCCGCGTTGAGAACCGAGGCGTTCCACGCGAATTCTGGATCGAATCAGTCATTCGTGATCGCGGCCGGATCTAGCCCGATGACTTTGACAGATCCCGCTAATTACCCGTCCGCGTTTCCGCGCGAAACGAGAACGGAAAACCGCGGGCGCGGAATCGCCGTAAATAATTCCCGGCCCGTTTTTCTCCACCACCGACGAAACACGCCGCTCGACGCGGTGTTTAATAATAATATTGTTTAATACGGTTCTTTGAGCGGCGGCTTATTGACGAAAGGCGGGCAACGCCGTCGCTGGCACGAATTCACCGCGGGGAATAGCGTCATTATTCGACGACGCGTCGAAGCGGCCGTTTTTAATGAGATCCTACAATATTTAAGGCGACTCTCTCTCTCTCTCTCTCGAGAGAGAGAGAGAGTGAGCGAGATTTTACGCCATCGCGTTGTCACCGTGAAACCCCGCTGAACGTGTCGCAACCACGTCCGCTGACGATCGATGCGAGAGATATTTTCCCTACCCGCGTTTCAAATACCGACGCCTCCGTCGCGGCGTTACGCCGTTCGAAATTGTTTTTCGTCGAAACGTCCGCGCTCTGTCGAACAACCGAGAAACGATCCACGAGAAATCGTCGATCGATAAGCGATCCTCGTTTCCATCGAGGGAACGTTTCTCGAACGACGCGTCGATCGTTCGGATTCTCGACCAACTATCGGAAATTTTTTTAGTGGAAATGGAACAATTTTCAAAGACAATTTTCGTCAAATTGTCTTCGATACGGTAGAACGTTTCTTATTCTTCGATAGACGAATCTCTGTCGGACAATCGAGTCCGGTGAAAGTATTTACTTATCTTTGTATCGGGTCGTTCGAAAAGTCATTTCGTTTTTGTTTTCTGTGGAAACGGAACACGATTTTTTCTAGAGTGTATAAACATTTTATTCAATTATTCTCCGTCTTGGAAAACAAAATTACTTTCCGAACAATACTTTATCGAGATAAAAGAACGTTTTCTAAGATCGGAAGAATAATTAGGAAAAGAGAGAAATTGTAAACGTGGAAACTGGGAAAAGATTTTTTTACGTATCACCGGCGATTGATCGTGCAAAGTGTACAGTGAAGCCAAAATACGGATTATCTAAGAGAGATGAGCTTTGCACGGGATGTACGAGAAGTGTATCGGTAAGAGTGATACGATAATTGTAACAAAATCGAGAGAAGAAACAGTAACGTGACTATTTCGACGAAAACACGACTACAAGGGAACATTGAAAAGAAAATACAAGAAAAAAGAAGAAACGTGAATTTCTCGGTATCCTTGCCCAAGTTTTGTCAAATACCCCGATTACCGCAGGATTCGTTCCCGATATCTAAATGTTCACTCGCACAGCGTGTCCAAACGTTCGGTAAACGCTTAAATTTCAATCGGTCGATGTTCCACGTTCGAAAGTGCGAACACAACGATCAAAATGGAGTACATTTACAAGAAACGCTTTAGGTTCGAGCGTTGAAAAATCGGCTCGACGATAGATGCGTCGAAAGTTTCCTCGGACGCGTCAAGGCGATCTTTAACGAGGAGGTTTCGTTGCTTTCGTAGTTTCCAGCCAGTCATCTCCAAGGGGACGTTCGTCGGATAAAATAAGAAGAGCGTTTCCCGAGGAAACTCCCGATCGAACGGAATAAATATCGCTGTCTCGGTGAATATATATATATATACATATATACCTACGTCATCGCGGGCAAAAACGGATCAGTGGCATCGTTTCGTCCCAAGTCCCCGCGTGATCAATACATACGGACGAGCCCGTCTACAGGTCGGATCGATGGTTAGAGGTATATCTCGTAGTACGTACGCGGAGGAGTATCGAGGCTCGAAGGAGAATCGAGAACGCCGGAAAACGATGGGCGCCTGGAGAACGTAACGAATTATCGGTTATGCGGCATCTCCGTGCTCGCTCGTGTCTTCTTTCGCGCGTTTTTCGCTTTCGAGGGACGAGGTTCGATCGATCGATCTCCGTTCGGAAAACTGTCCTCGCGAACCTTCCGATTTCGAAACGTTTCGAAGATTTGGTAATATTGACCAGATGCTTCGATCGTTTACATACCGGCGATACGGTCCGTTTAAAAAGCAGTACGCAATCACCGGTATTATCGTTTGCGCGAATAATGGAAGATTTTACGGAGTAAACGCGGTATTTTACACGTTTAATCAAAATAACGGATCGCTTTGTATTTAAACTCCTAACGCGCGAGTCGAGAATGTCCCGGGCACGGAGTGTCGCACTCGTCGTATCGACGAACGAGTATTCGATCGTGTAATCGCTAGGATCGTTATGGTACTTTTCATCCGTGTCGCGAACGTTGTCCGTACTGGACTTTGTGTTTAAAATAACGATCACAGTGTCGTCGACATCGATCGACGTAAAGTATACAGTTCGCTGAAAATAGAGAAGACAATGCCTTTGTTAAAATATCGACGCTCGTATCGACCAGACGAAACACACCTTCAATCTGCGTGGCTACCGGTTTTTAAACGCAAGGCTTCCCGATCTTTCGTCGTGGCTCGCGTTATTCGGCTAGAAAATTCAACGAACATTCCCCTCGGAGATGATCGTCCACATCTTTCGAGTTTTTACACTTGTAATTTTTTCGCGATAGTACACCTCGAGGTTTCTAATTCGGTGGACGATAACGACACCTCCGTGAAACTTAACCGCTCTCAAACACGACAAGGTGTACCCAAGTCTTGCGTCGATGGACATCGCTAGAAAATTCAATATGGCGTTCGATCGTTCAAAGTTGCACGATTCGAGTCCATTACCAATCCTAGTACCGCGCAACGTCAAATTCGGGGATTGGAAGCGTACGATCGCTCGTTGCCCTGTACGTAACCGGGAACTCTAAACGCAAGAAGGACTCGTTTGTCTTTCGTGCGTGGGGAAAGTTCGCGCAATCGAGCTACCAGTGATCCGTTTCGGAAGGTCGAGGACGTTCGGGTAAGAATACCGAGCGATTAAATCGATGTTTTTCGAGCTCGATCGAGTTTTCGACGCGTCCGGCGCGGGGCACCGCGCGTAAATTAAATACTCGATGATTAATGGCCGCGGTCCGGTTGGATAATAGTCACCTACGTACGCGATTTACATCTCGCCGGTTTTCAGGCTCGCCCGCCAAGGTCAGAGATCCGAGGCACTCGGCAACGAATCGATTAATAACGCCTCGTCGGCGGTGCGGGTCGTAAACGCGCGCGTTGTTCCTTTACCCTCTCTTTCTCTCTCTCTCTCGTGCTCTCTCTTTCTTTCTTTCTATATATAGAGCTAGAAACCGATGAGGATCACGGACGAACGAGGCTGCCGTAGCGAGACGAAGTTCGCTTTGATTTCACCGCCGGAAAGACCTACACCTTCGATCGCGCGCAGGTGTCTGACGGGCCTATTCCGGTTGACTTTCCATTGGGACGCTTCGCGACGTTGACAACGACACTTTCGTCCGGAATTAATATCGCCGCGACGCGCCGTTGCCAACGACATTTTCGAGGGAATTAATATTCCGCGTGGGAGCAAAAGTTCTCGGAGATCCGCTCGACGCTTCGCGCGAGTTTCACTCCGGGACCCGCGGTACACGGGGCGTTCCGATCCTCACCGGTCGATTCGAATTTCCCGCTATTTTCGAAACGTCGAACCGATCGATCTGAAAATCGACAGACGATCTCTGGACGGATGGGAAATTAATCGTGGATTTTTTTCTTTGAGTAAGTGTGAAAGGTTTATGCCGACGATCCTGAGACAATTTCAGAGCCGAAAGACAACATCGAACGTGCCATTGGTGAATTGATTGTAAGAAAAGTCGTGTCGGCCATTCGGAAGATATCTCGTTCCGTTATTAACTCCCAAATTTGTACTTTTAAATAGAAAACAAAATATCAAGATTGCTCGAATCGTTTGAGTTTTATTCAAGAAGTAAATCGACCGGTGACGATCGGGACACCCTGTACCTACATCGGTTCCGTGCCAGTCCTGTTTCGAGCACCAATTGGGATGCACTTTCGATCGATAATAATCATATCGGTATCACTCACCGATAGAAGGGTTCGTCGGGGGCCCGTATCCTCGTTATCTGTGAACAAACAAGAAGCAACGAGTTAGACGTTCCGCGAGAGAAAGAAAACGGACGAAGACGTCGGAGCGAACCGTTTGCTCGTACATTTCGTCCTCCAAGAGGACGGTAAATATTTCCTCGACGAGTGGAACGAAATTTTAAGAAAATCCCCACGATGGCAGCGTGCAACAAAAGTGCACCATTCTGTCGCTCGGTTCGCGGACCGAGACAAAGTTTTCGAATTACCGGTGGCGGTGATGGCGGTGGTTCTGGGCGAGGTTTGGGTAAAGTCCCGGTTCTCGAGTCGGCGAGAGAAAAGACACTTGATCGGAGACCGCGAGAAAGCTCTCGAATTAAACGACGAACGACTTTAACGCGAGAAGTTGGAAAACTGAAAAATTAAACTTTCGATCCGACGATGGCCCCGTTCGCAAAGACGAGCGGAGCCACGGGCGCGAGCCGTCGTTGAACGCGTTATACGGGACCGTGGACGATAACGGTAGCGAAGAATCGCAAGGTTACAGTGTCCTCTCGCGGAACGCGATCTGTTAAATATCGTGTCAGGGTCCCCTGAAACATTCATCAACGGGTGGCCAGCCGAGATCCACTTTCCTCGGTGCACCCTATTCGCAGAAGCAAACCACTCGAGCCCCTTCCATCCTACGGGGTCCCTTCTTACGTAATCCGTCTGTTAAAATATCAATCTCAACGTTTCACTCTTTGCACAGCATTCCGTGCAGGGGTGGCCCCGATCCCTCACCCTCTTCTCTGTCTGGACGAGGTCATCAAAGATGCAGCAGCAATCAGCGGAGCTAGTCGAGCGGACGGGCAAGCAGAGAACCGACTACCGACCTGGACCCCAGGGATGCACGCGGGATTTTCTTTGAGCGTCTAAATCGATCCCTCCGACGTAGAAAAATATATTCGGCCGGCGGCCAGCCCTTTCGGCCGCGAGCCTCGATCTCTGCGACGAAAACGTTCGAGTACCACGTGAATCGGCTCTCCGCGATTATACGCGGGTCAGGGGGACCGAAACCGCGCTGAAAATTTCCCACGTCGACAAATATCTGTCTCTTTCGTCCTCCCCCGTCCTCGTACCTCGACGCTCGCTCCGAAATCGTCGATCGAGTCTCGCGACGGCCGGGTCGTTTCGGACCCCGCGGTTCGCGTCCACGTTAGCCGCGAAGGACGATCGTTGAAAGAACGAGCGTCACAAATGTATTCTTAAACTTCGCTCTACGAAGAAACGAAAAATCCCGAGCGACGAATGGACGCAAGTACGCGATAAACGTTACTTATCTTAAATACAAAAGAAAATTGTAATTCCTTTAAAATTTCCACATTCATCGCCTCGCGTTTCACGATCAATTCTGTAATAGCGTCTACGAAGGAGAATCGGGTGGATTCGATCAACGGGTCGCTCTTGACCCATCCACCGAGAATTCACCCGAATTCGAAATGAAAATTTCCCGATACGATTCTCCAAACACCATCGTCGCGCGAACGGTACATCGATCGAGTGTCCCTTCCACTCGGGAAAGCTCTTCGGGACGATTTACACAGTCCTTGATACATCCTTCGGAAGCCCACTCGCGGGGAAGGACATCAAAGTCCTCGCGTCGATTCTTAACGCGCAGCGATCCGTGCACGAAGATCGTCGTTGAAATCACTGCCTTCCACCGCCCCCACCCCGTCCCCTCTCCCCGGCATGTGAACGCCGCAGGGGGGACGGGTGGGAGGAGTGGTGAGCTCTATTAAAAATGCAATATTCTCGTTAATCCGCGCCGGTATGTGGTACCGGCTAATTAGCGAGTACGGAGGACAGGGATGCATACACGCGCGCAACCCCCCGTTGTCATGCAAATACCTCATGGTGGCCGCATGAAACACGCCTATTCAACGTACGCTCGTGTGGACCGCGAACGCGCGCTCGCGGCCGTATGTGCCCGTTATATTCGACACGTATTAATAACGAAACAAATATTGCTTATCGAATATTAAATTTCGCCGATGATGTCTCTGTTAACTCGATACCGCAACATTGTGCCCCGGGAGCTCGTCGCGAAATAATCCGGGGCGAAAGTTTTTTTTTTTTCTTTTTTTTTCTTTTTTATTTTTAATTTTGAATTACAATTCGACGAACGATCGCGGAATTCGCGGCTCCGCGAAATCGAGTCGCGGATCGAACGTGTTTCGCGATGGGTGGTCGTAACGACGATCCATGATGGAGAATTTGGATAAGGAGATACATAGATCGTATCCAGACGCTCACGGAGAATATAAAAACGATAAAGATGATTTCTTAGGAACGCGTGTACCTTCTTTGCGCTTCTTTGGAGAAAGCGGGTGAATAACTACTTTCGAGCCGAATAAAACCATGGAAATTATATAATTTATGTAACCGAACGGTTGGATTCATTTAGTCGGACTTTTATTCTTTGGAGCAAGGTTCTCGAAGTTGAGTTTACAGCAGTGGCCACGGAAACGACACGACCTTCGAATTATCACGTTTTTGGTTTATCTCACCATCTGTGTTACTGGGTGTCGAAGGTTTCATTTCCTTCAATGAAAACAATACTTATTGGAACACAATAATTCACTATTCGCGTATCGGGCAAACTGTGTACTTGTGAGAAGCGGTGTAAATGTCTATGGCCGCTACTCTGTGTAAATTTCTCGAGCAATCCGTCGAGCGAACCATCCAAATGTCTCTCAATGTTGTTCGTCGCGCGACGAACCTGATACACGTTTAACCTAAATAATAGCCGGACCGTTCTCGAAGGAACGGTTTCCTAACAAATGGTTAGATCCTACGCAACCTATTACCGGACCTGTTCGTTCTCCGGATTTCAACCCGCTGGACTCTCACTTCGGGGACCATTTGCAAAATATTGTTTATTCGAAATCCATTACCAGTGTCGAAATACACGGTCGACGCAGGGGAGACCGTGGTTGAATGGAAAAGAGACGAGAGCTCTGTTTCCAAATCTCTTAACACGTGTCGTCAAGAATAACTAATTGGTTCGTCGAAATCCGTTTTCACGCTGATAACTCGCGTCGTTAGACGTTCGATTTCACCACGAAAGTTACGAAGTGTCGTTTCCGTAGCCGGTATTGCGAGTTCTTCCCGAATTCCACGCGTTCTAAACGAGTCTCATCCATCTTGCTCGACGGTTCGAGATACTCACCTCGTGTCGTTTCGCGTTTGCGTCGTTGTCGACCGAACGACGAGTTTCTACATCGTGTTTCCACGTTATTGGCGACTCGGTGTTCGCGCGAGGGTACGTCCAACTTGTATGCAAATGCAAACTATCCGCTTTCCCTACGGTTGGACCAAGTCTGGGTAGATACGCGTACATTACGGAATTGAAATTAACCGAGTAGAATGTCCGAAAAAGATTGTTTCGCAGGTCGGGATATGCTATGATATAAATCGTTGAGTAATATCGTTACCAACGCGAACAACCGTTTCACGAAGAAACGAATTTTTCTCGAATAATACTCTTTCGAACCCTGTTGTGTCTAAAAAAGGGGAACGCGAGTTTCGTCCCAAGTTCTTTAACGGAATGGTCGCCGATGCAATTCGGATGGACGCAAGGACAATGCGCGAACAATCGACGTATTACGTAGGAGTCGGAAGTGGATCGAAAACTTGCAGAAAAGGGATCGGTTGGTTGGCCTGTAGTGGCGTACACGAGAGCACGTCGGAACTCCTCGCGGTAGTATCCGACCGTCCAAGAATCCCGGGTTCCGAAGACTACAGCTCCATTAAACTAAATTACTTCGGAGCATCCGGTGATTTCGTTTCGATTCGAAATTCGCGTAGCGAGAAACGTTGTACGCTTTCTGGATGAAGTGTTACTCGTCCGTGGGGTCGTGTTCTCCTGTTCGTCGAGGAATGATAAATAAACATACCGAACGAAAGATCCGAGCTCTCTCGAAGCCCTCGACGACTCCTTCGTTCAACGTCAAAGTGGATCCCCCGCGTGCTGGTAGAAACGACACCGTGCACGGTTTAAATGGCTGGCTCGACGTTAATGAAAAAGGGGTCGAAGATCGCGTATCGGGTCGTGAAACGGCCCCCACCCCCCGTCGGCGTAGAATCCGCGAGCACCGTGGAAAACGAGAATCGTCGTTTCACCGATACTTCCAGGACATCCAGTAGATACGCGTGCAGTCACCGCGCTCGTACGTGGCTGCGAGGGGCGGTTGAGTCCGGGGGTGGGTTATATCAATAAGCATCGAACGGCCACGGAGGACGGCAGGGAGCTGTTGATTAAGGGGCGAGCACAATGAGGAGATATCCTCCGAGAAGGGAATGCGTCTGCGATGGATCCGCACGAGGGGACTCCCTCCGGGTCCCTCCTACCATCGGCGTCTCCCTCGGCGTGTCTCTGCTCGATCTGATCTCTAGCCGGCACGAGAGGACTGTTAGACGCCGATTACTGCCGATCCCGGCCCGACACAATGCTCTCGTCCCTGTCGTCGAGCGGGCTGACTGGGTCACCTTGTCGCGTGACAGAACGAGGATTCAGTTGTTCGAGCGGAAGTTGTACCGGTGTTCGATGGAAAGCAACAACGGTTACCACCGTTCACGGTGGAGAGACGATACTCTCCGAGAACTCGTCGAGTTCAGGATCGACGAGAATCTCGAAGCACCGCGTCAACTTCATCAACGGAGAACGGCCCGAGAACTCGAAATCTTCGACCGTTCGGTTCCACGATTTTAATTGGATGCGAGAAAGAGGCTACGACACGGAAGTTTCGATCGAACTCGAAACGAGTTCGTTATCCCGTTCTATGCGCGATCGACAACCCGGTTCCGAATACGCAACGAAGAAACATTATCGGTGTAGACCGCAACGCGAAGTGAACAATAGTCAGTGAGCTCGGTTTTTGGTTACACGCGCCAAAGCTTCGAGTTCTCCTCGAAATTCCCTGATACCGAGTCCGATACTCCGGTCGAAACGAGCGCGTATTATCTACACGATCGATAGATCCTACATTCGTAAATGCAAATCGAACGAAACTTTACCAATAGAGATTACATCGCAGAATGAACACGCACGAGGTCGACTTTTGGTCATCGGAGCTCGAAGTTCGAGTTCTTGCCTAAATTCCATCCCGAGGAGTTCAATTCTCCGGTGGAACTCGAAATGGACGCTTGACCGTATTCTCGTTCGGAATCCGGGACGAAGAAACATCATCAGCGACTCCATTGCGGACAGATGGATTTCACGAAGCGTCGAGTTCCTTTAAAAATTCCCAAATATGGATTTCGATCGCGGACACCTGCACGAACGAACGAGTGCTCCGAATCGTTACCACCGACCGGATCGTTAACACGCTCGGGAGAATTCTCTCGACGTTGCAGCGGAGGAAAGAAAGAAGAAGAAGAAGAAGAAGAAGAAGAAGAAGAAGAAGAAGAGGAGAACGCGAGAGTGCGAGCGAGAGAGCGTGAACGCGCGCGTTCGCGGCGACAACTCGCAGGCCCCTAAATTAACAGTAATGAAAATTGGTTATCAGTCGAAGCGACATCCTGCAGACCGAACAGTGTTACCAGCACTGGAGCGCGTAATATCCCATTGAGGACGAGCGGACGGCGAGCACGGTACTGGGATTCGGGTGCACGGGAAGCGGATCACGTTGACACAAAGCGGCCGTAATCCGTTTATCTTCTCTCCGGGCACTCTGCGCCCACGTGTTACGCTTCGCGTTATTCGAGGATGGCCCTGCCGTCATCCTCCGCCCTCCCCGCTCCGCCCTCCGCCCCCCACCCCCCACGCCCCCACCCAACCGCCACCGCACCCTTTGCACCCTCGTCGTTCTCGTTCGCCGCTCGCTACTCTGTCACAGAAGCGGCCAGGTTCTGCGCGGTGAAGAGCCGTCGATACCAGTCGCTGATCCCGCTCGAGGAGAGATCTCATTTCGCCAGGACATTGACACGCGTGGACACGCTCCGAATCTCCGGGCGATTATCGGCGCGACGCGTTGCCACGCGGTTCCTCGGACCACCCGGCGAGGAATCCGAGCGTTTACGAAATCGTTCACGACACGATACCGAACGTTTCATCGAACGGTGGACGACCCTCGGGTCGCTGGGGACCCGAACGCTTCGAGACGATCGTCGACGAGTTTATCGCGAAATCCGGCGAGGGTGGATCTTACGGCTGGTCGTTCACCAAAGTCGTCCACTTGAACGCATCTAACCCGATACTCTTTGACTTTGAATCTCGGGTTATCGACTCCTCGGACACCTGAACGGAATCTCTTTCGTTCCGTCCAAGTTTTTCCTTCCTTTTTACACGCTGTAACCCCGCTGTTGCGAGCACTCGATCGTGTGGTTCGTTTTTCGTCACTCTGGCTTTCGAGCACGTGGCTGAAACCTTCGTCGTCGCTTCACTTTTACCGAACTTTAATTGTCGCTCGTTTGTCCGCCGATCGTCGACTCGTTTCTCTTTACGGAGATAGGTTACGTTTAACGACGGCACGATCGAGCTTTGCTTTACGCATCGTTCTGTACGTGTACGCATCGTTCTGCGCTTCTACTGGTAACATTCGTCGAGAAGTACTAAAAAGGCGACAAATAAATCGAAAACGCTCATCGCGAGAATATTTCCTCGTTCTTCGCTCCTGATGATAATACACATCGAGAAAATGTTCCAACCGTGTTAAAAAGGTTTTAAAAGGCCTATTCCCGACTCGGTCGTATCGCAAGGTCTTCTTGCGCGGGTCAAGATCCACCCATTCCCTTTTCCCCGGAACTTCCTTCTCGAAAGCTTCGGGAAGATTTTTGGGGAAACCGCGAGAAGCGATTGGAAGTTCGCGCAGCAAAGGGTAATCCTCTCGAAGTCGTGAGTAATTTCGCGGGCGGTCGTTTCCCCGAAGTCCGGTGGCAAATCTCATCGACTCGCGAGTTCCGTTTCATCGAACTCGCGCGAGACGCGGGCGAACCGGGCGAACCGGGCGAACCGGGCGACTAGTCGACGAAATATATTCTACCCACGCGGCGCGCGTCTCCGCCCGAATCCCCTTCGACACCTCGGTGAAAAGGCCCACGAGGAATGTCCTTCGCGACACGTATTCCTCTTGAGTAATGACGCGGCCCCGAAGAAGGAATGCAGAAGGAGGTGTCTTTCACCGGGGATTTCATTGGTTTCGAACACAGCACCGTGCCTCCCCCTTTCCTGTCGCCGTTTCCAGTCCGAAGACGGCTTAACGAATGACGACGAGTCGTCACGCGTTTTGTCTCGCGCCGCGGAACACATTTGTCTCGGGGCCCCGGTTGCCGGATGGTTTTGAATCCCGTTGGGCTCTCCACGCGCATATATATAACCTGCACACACCGCGCGCGGATCGCCCTTTTCTCTCTCTCTCTCTTTCTCTTTCTATATTTCTCTCTTTCTAGCTCGACGAGTCGCGTTGCGCCATCTCGTCTCTCCATCTCGCTCGTTCGCACGACGGAGAGGAGATTCTCCCACTGTTTCTCTTTTCATCGTGGTCCACGACCCGCCAGGATTCGGCTTGACGCGCGGCTGAAAGACGCCCGTTCCTCACAAAGGACTCCCTAATATATTACGCTTATTAATGTGTCCCGTCCTCGTCTATCTTTTCCGCCCACCCTCCGACCGTCTCGCGTGGTCCTTCTCGAATACGCGGTGGAAAATATCGCGGTCGACGACGGAGGAGCGGCCGACCGCGATAGACGGAACGGAAGTCACCGCGATACTCCGCGTTGCGGAGTCCGATTTTAATCGGGAGTAACGAGAACAAGGAGGAACGCGTTTCGGCGGGAACTCGATCGCGATAGCTACCCGTTCCGCGACGCGGACCAAGGAATCGACGACGCGGGGGCGACGTAAAATCAGAGACCCCTGAGCTCGTCCCGGATCCTTGCAGATTGGTCCATTCAGCGGGAGGAGAGAGAAAATGGGGAAAAAAAGAAGAAAAAAAATTGGCGGCTCGACGTGGCCCATTCGATTTCTCGAATCGCGCGTTTCTCTTCTCGGCGCGCGTTGTTCGCGATTAATTGGACGACCGAATTGTTGTTTCGTTCGGCGTTGAATGGCTTCGCTCGATTTTTTTCTCCGCCCGGTCTCTCGATGTGCGTGTACCTACGTGTATATAGATATATACATATATATACATATATACGTGTGTGTTCGCGCGTGGGTCTACCGACGTGTGGGTGTTTGTTTTTTAAGTGCGTCGTGTGTCTGTGCCTACGTGTGTATGTGTATATATATATATTTTTTTTTTATTTCGCTTTCGCGCGTTTTTCACCCCCTCCGAGCCACTCTCGACGAAATTTCGCCAGGACCAGCCACCCAGTCAGCCAGTCAACCAGCAGCCAGCCAGTCAGCCAGCCGGGTGAAATCTTTTATCGTTTCACCGTAAGAGCGACTGGGCACTCTCTCTCCAAATTCCTCTCTCCTTGCGCGCCGTTTTCTCTCGTTCTTTTTCTCTCCATTCTTCCCCCTTTTCTTCGACCCCTTTCTCCCCCGTCCCCGTCCCCGTCCCCGTCCCCGTGTCGCCCACGTGGATTTTTCGTGCGGGCCGAACGCATAATGCACAAAAGTCGACTCATTCAGGCCACGGAAGTCGCTCGAGTTTAAACAAACGCCACCCAACCACCCCCCTTTTCTTTCCCGGGTTCCTTCGTTCTTTCTCGCTGGTTATTTCCCGCTCGAGCAGTCGCGCCCTGCACGCGAAAATGCCGGTTAATCTTCGCGGGTTCGGTCGGCCCCGCATTGTACCCCCGGGTGGAGGGGGAAGGCGACCGAAGGCAGCCATTATTCCTCACGAAACAATAAACCACCCACTCGCGGATGATTTTCGTGCGTGCCGTTTTAATACCCGTTTAACCCACCCCACGGTCCCACCCCCTGCCTCCGTCGTCGTCGCGATTTTCTTACGAGAAAAATAATTCGCGGTCGACCGATCGATCGTCGATTCGAATCGTTCCGGGCGCGAGGAACGAATCTCGCGGAAATGGAAATTGAATGCCCCCTAGAGCCAGCCCCCTCCGCGTTCAACCCCTCTCCCGTCGTAGACGTTCGATGAAAGAGGTCTGCGCCAGGACGAAAGAAGCGACTTGTTTTCCGAGCGGAACAACCGCGAGCACCGCTCGTAAATGGAGGCGGAAAGGAATCCCCCCTCCGCGAAGAGACGAGGAGGAGGACGAGGAGGAGACGGTGGTGGTGGGCAAGGGGACGCGGAGATAGCGGAAAAATCTAAAACTCCCGGCCGAAAGGAGGGAGTTACCAACCCCCCCGGACGACGACGCGAGGCTGCAAAAGTGGCGGCTAAGCGGAGCTAATCTCACGGACGGTTTCTCCGTTTCTTTTTCTCTCTGTCTCCCTTTCTCCGTTTCTCTTTCTCTCGTTGTGTGTTTCGAGTTGTACGGGTGTATTTGTTTCGCGGTATGGTGCACCATGGACAACAATGGCGGCTCGGATCAAGTCGGCGGCCTTTTTGAAGGCAGGTGCCCCCTCTTCTTTTTTTTTCTTCTTCTTCTTCTCTCTCTCTTTTTTTCTTTTTTTTTTTTTACCTCCCGAAGGCCGCCTTTCTTTTTCCATGGCCACCCTCCTCGCTCCGTTCCTCTTTCTTCCCTCCTCCCCGGCCGATCCGTCTCTCGGTTCCTCGTCCGGTCATCCTCTACTCGCCTCTCTCGCGCCGGGAGATTTCGCTAATAAGCAACACCGGCGCAGCGTTAAGCCCCGAAAAACCGGGTACGATTATCGATTTATCCGCCCGGCAGCATCCTTCCCGTCGGCTTACCAACGAAAAGAGGACGACGAACGCCAAGCGGGAAAACCAGCGACCAAGGACCAAAGTCCTGGTTACTACGGTGTCCGTACCGACGCCACGGACGGCGCTAATCGACTGGTGATTTCTTCCAGCTGCGACGTTTGTTGCTGGTACTAATTAGTCGAGCTCGCCACAGGGCCGGGGTACGAGGATTTCGGGACCGAGGAACCCCGGACATTGTCTCGAGAGTTCTCGCTGCGCGTCGAATCGCTTCCGGGGTGAGGATGGAACCTTCCAATGATCTTAGCGATAGATGGTTCGTTGAACCGGAGACGGAAAATTAATTTCTTTTCACGGGGCTGTGGGAGACTTGGCTGCGTTCCGTGTACACACGAGATACATCGATTTGACCAAACTTTGTAGGTTATCCGACGCGTGTATTTTTCAGTTAGAATAATTAGAATTTGGAAAGGGAGACTACTCGCTTTTGAGGCGTCGACCCTTCGATGCTCTCGTGGACACGATTGCAAATCGAAGGGAGAGTTTTAAGTAAGAAAGTAAGAAAGTAGTAGGTGAAAAGAAATTCAAACCGAAGTAAAAGAATCGCGTTACTCGCGAAATATTCACCACCTATTTTCTAAAGAACATTTTCGCGATCGCATCTCGGTCTCCCGCGATGTCTCTTTCTCCGTTGACGTTTGTTCACCGACGCGTGTTATTTTCCGTCGAAAAACCGCGAGACATTTATTTAAAAAATTTTCTCGAACCTCTAGTGCCTTTCGCGATAGCATCGGGGGAGAAAATTTAAAGGGTTGTTCCAACCCTTACGCTCGAGTTACCGCGGCTAAAAAGAAATACGAACCCTTTATTTTTCGTCTCTCCGCGAACCTTTAAAATTTCTTCAAAACTAGGAGGGTGGGGGGACACTTTGTGGATGTTCTTTACAAAAGTGAACTTATTGCTCGTGAATTCTCCAAGGGTACAAGGACCTACTATCGCGTGTGCGCGATTCGGTTTTTCAACGAGAATCGGAGAACGAGCGTACTCGTAAAAGAATAGGAAATTCTCGAGAAAATAATCGTACCCCAATTTCGATACAGTTGGCTGCCTCGAAGCACACATAATCGTGGAAAGAGTGTTCTTTCCCTCCTGTGCCGAAATTGTCGAAAATTCCCCGCACAGGGACGATTTTCTCTCGTGGAAAACGCGCGAGCTCCAACGGAGCGTAGGACCCAACCGGGGAGGTCCAGAGTCCCAAAAGGTCGGTGGGATCCGTGGCGATCGCGAGGTTAGGATCCTCGAGAAACGTGGGCCGTGGACTGTGGTCGGTCCTCCCACGCATGGGATCACGCATGCGTCGGGCCTCCCTTAAAACAATGCGCCGACCAATCTCGTAAGGTAAAGGGGCTCTTGTCCCATTGGCTGGGTTCCTTCGAGCGGATCTTTTTTCGACGCGTCCACCATTCCACGCTCCCCGATCCCATGGAGTCCCAACTCGCTCGAGAATCTTTCAGATTCTTTTCTCCCCGTTACGAGCATCGCGACTCCCGATCGCTCGTACCTCGAGATCTCGTCGTTCCTCTTCTGGTTCGCGCGGAACGACCAACGAAGGAATTCTTCCTCCCGCCACGACCGTGTACGTATTCCTCGAAACAAAGTAGTTTCCTTTATATATATATTTATTTATATGTATACACATATTTTCTTATATATGTATTTATATACCTTTTTTTTTAATAATAATTCTTTCGGATGCATATGTACAATTTGGTTTATACATACGTGTACGTGTATATTCGTACGTATCGACGTCGCGAAACCGCGTATCGCGAGAGCACCGTTCGAGCGCGAGAGCACGGTAACCGATCGATATCTTCGGGGTCGAACGATGAATTTTAATTTCTCCCCCGGGCCCCCCTCTGCCCCTCCACCGGTGGGTTCCCCTACTCGGAATGCATAAACAGCGGTGTTTGTTGTTCCCGGTAATGGAAGGCCGGCCGCGGGGCTTGATTGCGCCGGTGGACGTGAAAAATTTACAAGAGAGCCAGTTTAGACACGGGTCCCTTTGCCGCTCGCGTTACGTGGAAAATTCAAACTCGGGAACCGGCGAGCGCGGGAACGCACCGGCAACTGAAAGGTGGCAACGTTTTCGTTGATGGAAATTGCGCGTGTCTGGCGTGTGCAACGTGAATTTCGATCGAGTATTTTAAAATCTCGGCAAACGTTCCTTTTTACGCCGGGTTGGATCGCGAGCCGGCCTGAAACGCCATCGAATCGTCGAAAATACTCGGAGATCGCGTCAATTCGGCCGTATTAGAAGCGTTCACGATCGTAACGTTTAATATTTTCAACAGTCCACGGACGGAGTGTTTCTCGCGGATCGTGAGCTTCGTTCCACGAGTTTATCGTCGCCTCGAGATACTTTTCAGCCCCGGCGGTGTCGATAAATAAATGTAAGTAAGTAAATGTGTCGACTTTCTTCCGAAAGTCCGCGCACGTCGATCGTGGACACCGATAAATATTTTTCGACCCGTCGAGTGGACGCAAAAATGAAACGAGAGACCCTGAATCATCGTAGGGCGAGACGCCGAAGAGAAGAGAGCAGACGCGGTGGCCGCGAGTGGAGATTCCCCTCTGCGAAACGTTTTACCGAAGGTAATGGTCGTGCCGGAAGCGAGATGACGCGTGACCCCAGACGGATGCATTAGACGCACTTCCGGCGGTGCGACGCCCGGCGCTCTCGTTCATCCGTGAAACCCGGACCGCTGCATCCCGCCTATCGCGAGTCCTAATGCGTTGCGTTCCCGCGAGTTGTATCCTGAAATTCCTGTCACACCTCGGGGAATCGTTCGATCGAGATCGATCCCAGGACCGAAACGGAACTGTACGTGGTGGAGTTGACCGTGAAACTCGATGGAAGATCACGATGGGAATTGGCTGACATTTCTCGACCCCGTGTAATTCCTGTGTCTGCGAAATTCTGACTGGAGAAAAAATGGAACGTTCGGGACAACTTTGTTTCTCGTTAGTTTGTATCTTTTTGGATATCATAGCTTTTCGTTTAGTATCCTTCTGGATACTATAACTTTTAATTTAGTATCCTTCTGAATACTATAACTTTTAGTTTAGTATCCTGTTGGATACACCCACCGAGTGTCTCTCGATTTCTTTTGCAGAGATCGAAGACCGGAATACTATCGATCTCGAGTGTTTCTTCTATTCGAGTGTCTTCGAAGAAATCGAAACTGTGCCCGTTCGAGCGAGATTTTAACAGAGTAAATGGAAAATAGCCCGCAGATGCCAAATTTGGCGAACAAAGGGGCGATTATGAAACGTAACACTTTCTTTTGTGAAAATTTCCTCGGTTACGACCAGTACCGCCCTTAGCACCGGACAAACTGGGCACCAAGAGAACGTACAGTTTCGAAAGTACCTTAAGCGGAGGTTCGAGTGACTCGTTTGTCCGATGCTAAAGCTCCCTGCACTCATTGTTGGATACTTTCACATTTTATCGGAAATAAATCGATGCAATTGCACCGAACGAGGCATCCTATTTATCTTAACGTACTTCCGGAACGGTAGTTCCGAATATATTTCTCGTGGTAAATCTAAACTGGAAACTATATCTACGTACCGTAAAACGTAGTTCTTTGAAAAATCGTTTGTTTACAAAATCTTACGTTCTTTAAAAATGGATGTTTATCGTTCCAGTACTCCAAGTGACATGCAAACCTTGGAAAATCTTCGCGATTCTCGTCCCCGCGTTTAAACAGTACCTACCCCCTGACAATATCGACCTTCGTAAACGCACTTCTCGTTTCGATCTCAGGACCACCACTGTGTTTCAAGTAACCCTTAAAACCAGCAAAATCTCCACGATTCTTGAAGCTTTCGAATGCTCATAATTTCCTAAAAAAAATTTTTTTTCATAAATTTCCAAGTGTCTTTACAATTCGTTCAGCGAGAACATTCGGTAAATTGTGTTATCGGGTGAGGTTGTTCCTAAAAAGTAGATACTCGCCATCGATCGAGCCACTCGTTGAACAAACCTGGCGGCAACCCTCGCCGCGTTACGGATACGCTCTCCCGGTTATCGATACCGAAAATATTCCTTACTCTCGAGTCGAGTAATTTAGTAAACTGTCGCAAAAGGTAGACCGTGTAGGCTGAAAGTTACGTGGCGAATCCCGAGGACCCGCCCCCGTTGCACAACGCACGCTTCGGAGTCTAAGCGGCTGTCGAGCGAATTCTTGCACGGAGCGGCGGGACGCTTTGTTCGACAACTAGCTGGAGGCGACGCTATCGAAAGACGGGTTTGCACGGCAGGATCGATCCCTCCCTCTTCTCTCTCTCTCTCTCTCTCTCACTCGCTCTCTCGTCGTCGACGCGACCGCTCATCCTACGGGAGAGGAAATGAAATCCCGTCCGGGACGCGATTCGCGCGACGTTTGTCCCGTTATTAGATCAACGTTACTCCGAGAGCTGCCGCCTCGAGAGAGTGCTCTCTCCCCGTGGCCGTGGGATACGTCTTTCGCATTTCAAAGCGTACCTAGCTACCCGCCTTCCGGCCTTCCGATACTTCCTGCGAAAATCGCTCAGCCTCCGCCGACGTTTCCAACTGTAATCAATCGAGGGGACGCGCGGAGACACGGGCCCTAGACGAGCGCTCGCTCGCCTCCTCTTTCGACGCCCCTGATTCGTCCCGAAGGATCCACTTAACCTCTTTCGGGAACGAATCGCTTTGTTCGACGAGAACAAAAAGTTTCTGACCAATTTCAACGGGATACGCTCGCAGAACCTTGACCTTTCACCTTGCGATCGAAGTCTTTGATTATCGCGGAACGCGCACAGACTCCGCGCTACCAACACGATCGAAGAGATTTCGGAGATTTTTTCTTCGGGAGAAAGAATCTTTGAAATTCTTTGGAAATAGTCGGAAATAACGAAAATCGAAGGTACCCCGTTTGCGAGAAAAATGTATTCGAAAATTGGCCGAGTACGCGTGCACCTAACGGCCCACGATATGGATTTCACCGCAAATCGTTGCTCCGACCGAACGTGTCACGGACACATCCCAAGGATTTATTTATACCGTGTATGGATAAACGATGTTGCGAATAGTTCGAAGATTTGTGAATTTTTTGCAACCGACAGAGGTCGAGGAATACGGCTGGAAACTAACGACACCTCGTCTCTTTCGTTGTCTCTGGAAAGAAAATATTACCCTTCTTTCTTCGTAGATGAAATGAAATATTGAAATCGGTAACGGAGAACGGACGAAACGGAACAAGTGATTTCACGATTTACGAAATCTCGAGTGTCTATGGACAACCATCCGGAAGGAATTTATTTAGAACCGTTGATCAGCGAAATATTTTACTCCGTTTTCTACGCACTGTTTTTTCTTCTTTTTTGTTCGACTACCAATTTCTCGCTCCTCTTTGTATATCCCATTTCACGGTTTGCGAGCATCTAAACGAAGAATAATCCGATAAAGTCGTACGTGGAACAGTAAGAAATGCGAATCATTCTCCGCCATTGTCGTCTTCGGTTTTTCGACCGAGTATCGGATAACCGTTCGCGTTACAGGCGGAAACCGAGGCCACGTACACACGGAAGATTTTATACTCCGTTTGGTGGGATACGCGCGAAATAATCTATTTGGAGCTTCTGGATGAGTAATGATCCGGGGAAGACGCGTCCGAGTATCAAAGAAAGTGAATCGTTCGTTCCCATCCGAATTAATTAATTTTTGCGAGCGTCCGATTTGCCACGTGCGGTTGGGCGTCATCTCGATGAAAAGAAAAGAAACGAAACAATTTTGTGTCGAGCGAATTGAATCGAGCCTCCTTTCGACGCGATCGTTTCAGTTACCGATCAGATACAAATGCATTATTTCCAGATTTAAATATCCGTTGTGACGCTTCAAGGAAACGATAAAGAACGAATAATTTTCAATTAAGCAAAAATTCAACCGTCCAAGGAAGAAGTGTAAAAATATGTACGCGCGCGATTGGTCCCCGAAGCTCTAAATTAAAAAATTCAACCGGGTGTATCAATGTTTAAAACGATCAATTTACCTGGACGTTGAAACTGTTTCGCTCGGGGGAGAACTTCGTAGCTGAACTGGATTCGCATAATTCATCGTAATCCGGCCACATCGAGAGACTTTTTAATTCTGGAGATTTACTGTGCGAGCCGAGAGTGCGGAAACGGAAGACGAAATTTATGTATTATCTCTCGAATGAAGTTTTCATAAAAGAAAATTCCAGATTTATCAAACGGATGATTTACAATTCTATACTTCTCGGTAAGCGATATTATTTCATTAACGCAATTATTAACAGTTCGATGCGATCGTTGCGTCCGTTACTTATGATAAACCGTACACTTTAAATCGAACATACCTTGACGAATCTTGAGAATCGTAGATTTCTTTCGGCTCTTCGTGGATGTGATCTTACATTTTTATTAAATATTGCAAACGATTCGATTGTTTGTCCATTCTTTGCGAAAACGGATAAATTTGGTACACCGTCTAGACCATTCGGGAAGGTATCTATGTCCCGTAACGACAGCGATATCTTCGATACCGTATCTTGGACATAATAGACGATCGGGACGATGTAACGCTGTTCCCGTCGAGAAACACTGCCAAACATTTTCCGTTCGATCGAAATCTGCAACGACATCGAATCTCCGGCACGACGTCGCGCGACGCAAATCGTCGAGAAACGGAGGGAAAATATCTCGTCGTTTGTTAAACGAACGACGAACGAGGGTCGATAACCGTTTAAATTGTAGCGTAAAAAATAGGAGTCGACCTTCGAATATCCCAAGCGATCGCGTCTGGAAAAAAGTCCCTGGTTAACGATCCTCTGGACATGGTGCAACTCTTGTATACAACGAAGAATTACGCGCAACGCGCAATTTACAAAGAATTTAAAACGATACGGCCCGCACGCTCTTTCGACGATAAATTAATTTGTATACACTTTCGGAAAATGTAACTGGTTACATTTGCGTGCAAAACTTTCCATTTTTTGTTTACATCGTATCGTAAGATGCGGTATTGATAACAACTCCCGAACGCGAAATTTACAAAGAATTCGAAGCGATACAGCCCGTACGTTCTTTCGACCATAAATTAATTTGTATACACTTTCGAAAAATGTAACGGGCGTGCAAAACTTTCCATTTTTTTTTTGTTTACATCGTACCGTAAGCTACATTATCGAGAGCAACTGCCGAACGCTCGAAACGTTTTGAATATTACCCTTCTACCGGTGTAATATTCAAATAATTGTCCGAGAGCCGCGGCAAGGTCTAAAATTTGATTTCTTTTTCTCGTTCCGGGACTAGTCGGACCACTGTGCGTCGGCGCGCATTTACCACCTGCATCGGGCCGAATTAATAGTTCGCTCCGGCCGCGAAACCCGTAAATAATGCCTCCTGACAGCCGGAGCCGAACGTCGATGAATAACGAGCCGCGGAACCTTCGACTTTGAATTTTTCTTCTCTCTTTTCCCTGCGAGCGAGCGCGCGCCCTCGCGCCCGAGCCGACCGGACCACACGCGCGTTCCCGCGACGTGCGGAAGACACCGGCTCGTATATAATCTTTTATGCGCCCGCGAAACAGAGGAGCGCCGAACGAGCCGTGGAGGAGGACGAGGAGGAGGAAGAGGAGAACGAGGAGCCGGAGGAGGGGGAGGAAAAGCGAAAAATAGCAGGTCCGCGACAGAGAAAACCGCCACGAGGACGGGAGAAGGAAAAGAGAGAGAGAGAGAGAAGAGAACCGAGCGGCGGAAGCGAGACGCGAGGAACGCGAGGAACGCGCGCGTCCTCCCGACGGTTGGGTGTGCACGCGTGTGCTCTCGGGAAACAATGCTCGTCTCCGACGAACTCCTCCGCGCGGACGCCAAGCCCGATGCATCGATACCGGAAACGGCGGGATGATGCGCGACGAAAAAAACCGGCGAGAAACTTGCGAGCGCGGCCACCGCGCAACGCCCGCTCGACCAGCCACGTCGAGCGCCCGTACGCAAGCCTCGTGAATATTTGAGGAGACATCGTCCATAACACCGTCACCACCCCCGGCCACCCCTCGCCTCGCCCCACGCCGCGCGAAACTCGGACGTTATCGCGATTTTTCACGTGGACGTCCGCGGACACGTGTTCCCACGTCGCGTTTACCCCGATCGATGCGAGACCATCCTCCTCGTCCCGTACGTCACGTTCTTCGCGTTCTGCTCGCGGATTCGACGAATATTTGCCCGCGACCGTTCCCCTTCCACCGAGTTTGTACTTTTGCGTCGATGAATGTTCGTTTACGCGTTGCCGAACGACGAAAGGGTGGAAAGAATATCAGTCCTCTGTTTATCAACACGCGATACGGTTACACGGAACGAAACTTTCCCGCGCTTCGTGGAAAACGATCCGAATACGAACATCGATTGAAAAATGTCCTTGGACGGTACCGCGGCAGAGAACCATGGAACATCGATTCTTCGAGATCTTGCTCGACGACGGGACAGCGAGATCTCGAAAGAGACCGAGACGGGAAGAACACCGGAGGTGCGAGAGGAGAGCACGAGTCGTCGATGGGAATATTCGAGGAAACTAATCAACGACGCGAAAGAACGTTGAACGGTTCAAAAAGCGGTTTCGCCGGTATTATCGGTGTTCGCCGCGACAAGTGGCGCGGAATTCGCGCGAAGAATGCCACGGATGCCCGTAGGATGTTGATACCTCGAAAGCCGAAGAAAAAGGAGACGCGATCCAAACGAGGAAGAAAAGAAACGGCGAAGGCGAGATACCACGAAGAGAGAATGCAAGAGACGTGCCAAGGTTAGAGGTACGCAGCAAGAGGAAGGGAGACCGGCCGAAGAAAAGCGAACGATGGGAGTATAATGACGAGAGCCTTCTCCTAATTCCAGTCGTCCTCTCCCTTTCCTTGCCCCGGGTTCGGCACCTTCCGAGCGAGACGGAGGAACTCACGTGGCGAAGAATAGGGTGAACGAGCCTCGCGAGCCGAAGAAGAGGAACGGGATAGAAAATGAGAGGATCAGAAGCTACGGGGGAGGAGAACGGGGGAGGAGTATCTTCTCCCTTTCTGTCTTCTGCCCTCTTTCCTCCGCTACAACCACCACCCTCCCCCGTTCCCAGCTCTTCCTTCGCCTCTTCCCCTCGTACCTCTATTCTTCGCCGCTCCCGTCGGGGATTAATAACGGCCTGCCATTGTTGCCATGGCAACTCTCGAAGCGTTAAAAACTCCGCGGCCCTAACCCTGATCGTTCGTTTAAAGTTTCACGGCGAAAGGGTTGCAGTCGCCCTTCGAACGATCCTGACGGACCGATGACTACCGGAGTCGTTAACGTCCCCGGTCGGCGACGATGACCGCCGACTCCTTCCTTCGAATCGACGATCGAACCGTACCGCGAAAGGGCACCACTCGCGAGCGTTCCGCTTCCTTCGAACAGGGGTGGAAAATTGAGTCCGTCGACCCGTTACGGGCCAATGAATCAGCCTCGATGGAAATTTACGTCCCGGACGGTACGCGCTGCTCGCAAATTACGCTCGAGGGTGCCGAACGAAGGGTAGATTTCGAAAGGTAACTCGAAACAACTCCGAGGAACCGAGTGTACGGTTTTGACATCGAGTCGTCCGAGTTCCAAAGAACGGAGAGTTGAATCTCGAAACAAATTCGAAGGGGGTACGCGGAACGGAGAGTAGGATTTGGAAACCTATTCGAAGAAGGTCCACGAATTGGGGAGTAGAATTCAAAAGGTAACTCGAAAGGGGTCCGAGAAACGGAGAGTAGGATTCGAAAACCAATCGGTAGGAGGTCCGAGAAAGTACGATTCGAAGACCGACTCGAGAAAGGTCCACGGAACGGAAAGTAAGATTCGAAGAGCAACCGGAACCGAGTCCAAAGAAGGAACAGTATAATTTGAGAACGTAACGCGAAAGATTCAACGTAAAGAAAACTCGAAAGCTACCTCGACAGGAGGTCCGCGCAACGAAGAAACGCGCGGGCGATAGGAGAGATCGAATCTAGATCCGAGCGGACGGACAGTCCCCGATGAGAATTACGGATTCCGTCGAGCGGAGCGCTCGGGACCGCGCGTTCCCGACGCGACGATAGACGAACGATAGAATAAGATTTAACGATCGTGGGGGCGATCCCGCGCAACGATGCTGAGTAGTGGGTCGTGCCTGGCATAACTAGATCACGTCGAGATAAAGTCCGCCGTAAATAGAGTCCGTTGTTTGCCGGGTCACGAGGGTCTACGGGAGAAGAGAGAGCACGTAAGAAGACGGAGCAGCGACGGGGGTGGCGAGAGCCCGAGAGGAGAGTCCTGGTGGAAGGACGCGGTGCGTGAGAGTAGGACGACGTACGGTGGAACGAGGCTGATCAATATTCATGGCCCGCTCGTGGGGTGGTTCCAGGCCGGTCGGCGGAGGGTGGATTTACGCGAATCCTTCCTTCCGACTCGGCCTGCGAGAACGAACCCTTTTTCTTTGGTATCGCGTTTCCTTTGAGCCGCGCGAAACGAGAGGACCGGCTTCCGTTAAGGTCGCCCGACGTTGACGCTCTTTCGCCGTTTTTGTACGCCGACGGGATAATTACCGCAAATGGCCGTCCGCGGGGATTAATATTTTCGAGGTCGACCGAGAAGGGACGCAGCCGGAAGCACCGAGATCCTCGCGGAAACCCCTTTCGCCGTTTCCAACGTCGATGACGAAAGTTTCGCGAGCCTCGAGGAACCGGCGTTATCAGCGATAACGGATACCTGTACCGCGGCTGCTTCGATGTCGAGTTCCCCCGTTAAAAGTCGTCGATTTCGCGCGCGGCGAGAACTCGGTCGACGATACGGTAGAAGCGTCGTCGTCCCGCCGAAAAACGAGCCGGATTGAAAAATAACGACCGCCGTGGAATCGCAATCTCATCTTCCGGCGTAGCGGCTAGCTGCCGAGCTAGCGACGCGGGGTGCACTTAACTTTATGCGCTTCTGCCAATCTCGAATGGACACACCGCGAGGAGCCAGACGGCCGCATAGGCGTCGCCCGAGCAGCCACGAAAATACGGAGGAACCTTCGGCCGTGTCTTCGTCGGTTCCTCCGCGGAGTTTCCATGGGACTGGGGGCCCGTTACCCTCCGCGTATCGTTGAAACGAGCGCGGAGAGGAAGCTTATCCGGCGACGAAACGCGGCCGTGGTATCCACTGCTAGGTGGTTGTCGACCGGTTGCGATCCAGATTGGTAGACGTCGCGCAAGGCGAACGTATCTCTATTCGAGGCGGGAACCGACGCGAGGGGAACCAACGTCGCGCGAGCGAAACACCGCCAGGGGGAACGCGGGAGAGGGAGAGAACGCGTGCATCCACAGACGTGTACCCGCACACGTGCAACCAACGGCAACGTAGGCGAGTCCGTACGAGAAGGTAGTTCGGTTCCGGTCCGGGCCATTAGTTGATGAGCTACCTCGTTTCCATCCCCTCTCGCGGCCCACGGTGCCGGCAACCACCGCTGCCGCCACCGCCACCTCCCTTCCACTCTATCTCTCTCTCTCTTTTTCTCCCTTCCTCTCTTTCTCGCTCGCTCCTAACCCGGCCGACGTTCCACCTACACTCGCACCACCTACGGGAGGCCCTGAAAAGCTCGCGTGGCATTGTGGGATCTATTATTGCCCTCCTGGACTTACATGTTTCGATGCAGCGGCAGCGAACTCAGCCAGCCAGCCAACCAACCACCCAACCAGTCAGCCAGACGAACGAACGAACGAACGAACGTAACGGACGGACGTACCGACAGACACACACGGGGAAAATCGACCTCCCCGCTAGCCGACACACCGCTTCGTCGATTCCAACAGGCGGAGAGAGACTGTCCCCCGCACCCCACCCCTTTCTCTCTCTCCTTCTCTCTTTCTCCTTCTCTCTCTCCGTCCCTCTTTCTCTCTCTTCGTGCCGCGCCGCTGCCGTTGAAATCCGGCCGTCGTGTATCGTAAAACGCGGAATCCCAGGCGAAGAGTCGTAACGGGGCCCCCGGAGCTGGTTCCGCGCAGCCAGCCAACCAGCCAGCCAGTCAGCCAGTCAGCCAGCCAGCCAGCCAGCCAGCCACCGAGTACTCTTTTATTCGCGGCTCGCTGGAAGGGAGACCGCGGTTTCGCGGGTACTCGCTTCCCGATTTTCGTGGTTCCTCTGCTACGGCCGCGTCTATCGCTGATGGGATCGTCACCTAATTGTGATGGATCCGCCGCGCGCGCTTTCACCGCGCTTTAGACGCTTCTGGGGTGAACGGGCGGGGCGGCGGAGGAAGCGAGCTGCTCTATTTCGCGCCGATGCACCGTTTCTTTTGACGGACGGGTCAAGGGTGGCTTTCGCGTTTCAACGAGAATCGCGTTCGCGGGAGACCTCGTCCGTGATTCGCTACCGTCTCGCCGGAACCCGCGGCCCGGCCTACGGTAGGCGCGCGCGATCCTTTCGACGCGTCGACTCCACCGCGGACGATGATTCCCGACGCGAGTACACGCGCCGAGACCAAACCGGCGCGCATCTCTCGCGCCCGATAATTCGGTACCCCTACCCGGTCTCTCGTTCGATTTCACCGACGAGAGTCCTGTTCACGCTTCTACGAACGTTTCGCGCGACAAGGAGCTTCGACGCGCGACCAATCAGCGCGCACGTGTACACGGTACGATGTCGGGTTGCGAGCCATCGCGTTACCAACGATACACACCGGTAGAGACCGCAAAGAGTTGCGCCTCTATCGGCTGTGCAGGTGCCCGAGGGTTTGACGTACAGTCGGAATCTGGAAAGAATGCACCTGCATTCGACTGCGTCGGTTGTACGAGCGTTGACCGTGTACGCTCGACGCGTGGAATCGTTTCTGCGTCGAAGTCGTTTCTAGACGAAGGGTTGAACCGTACCGGGTCAATACGGACCCGAAACTCGACCCCGCTTGCACAAAAAGTCTGTCACTTCGACGTACTTAACTCTCGAGGAAAGTTGTACCAACGGTATAATTGTACGAGATGGTCTGTATGGGTCGGAGAAGACCCGAGCTTGGCACAACAACGGTTAGGAAGAACGTAGTACCGAGTCAAAGTTGTGCACTTTTTCTTTGACTCGACACTATTAGCGATTCCTGCCACGTGACGTATATCCAGCTTCTCGTAATACACTTACGATTCGTCTTACACGGAGGAGTACAATTATCCGTAGAGGATCGAGCGTTTAGCGTACCGTGTGAGTCGTACGTACAGTTAGAAACTGAAAAGACGTCTTCCGAATTAAAGGGAACAGCGATCTTCGGTCGATGGTGGCTCTCTCAAAGTCGACTCGATTCGCGTCGTTCCTTTCGACGATCGACTTATCGACTCGGACACTCTTTCGAGATCCTTTTTACGGATCGAAACGCGTTGGCCCGTATCCGCTCGCAAGCGCTCGGGACGGCCGTACCGAGGCCGGGTCGAGATACGCGGCGACGACGACGACGACGACGACGACGACGAGGACGACGGAACTTTTTCCACGGCGGGCGCGCGATACTTCCGGTCGCCGGTGGTTCTTAGCGCTCGGAGAAGCGATAAGCGCATAAATGCAAACACGGACGTAGCTACCGTTCGTAGAGGGGGAGGATAGATGCGCGATCCCGTGGCACAAAGTCGTGGAAAAAGAGAAAAAGGGCCCCCGAGCGGCGGAGGGACAGGGAAAGAGAAAGCGGCAGGAAGGCATTCAGCGCATTCACGGGGAAGAACTCCGCACGAACGAGCGAGCCCGTGAATGAACCGAGTCCCGACCCGGCGAACCACCCCCTAACCACCCTCGAAACCACCCTATCTCGGGCATTATCGTTATTAAACACCTCGAAGGGCTGCCGCCGTAGGATATCCTCCGAGTTTCAGGATCCGAACTCCCGTGGCCGTACGCGTCTCTCTTCGAATTTTCCGCAAGCGTCGTCCGCTCGGTTGCGCGGAAATAATTCCGTTTGCGTGGACAGCGGGGAGGAACTCGAGCTTCTCCGCGCGTTCGAAACAAGCGGAGCGGGTCCTTCGTCGATTCGTACGTCGAACGATTCGAAAGATCGATTACTTTGGACGAGAATACTCGGGCGGTTCGAACACTCGAAGTACCTGGGTATCGGGGTGTGTTTTTGAGTACCTATGACGAGAACCGTAGATTCTTTTGTTCCGTTAGCTTGCTTATTTATTTTACCGGGACGTACGTAACGTATATCGAACGAAAAAAAAAAAAGAGAAAGGGTATCCATTGTAAAAGAAATTGATGCGCGAGCTTCGCGATTAAATCTCTAAATGGTGAAATAAAATCGACGAGAATGCATTCAATGGGATCCGAGTAGCCAAAGTAACACAAACAGCGATCAAGGAAGGTTCCGTTCGATGCAGAAGATGTATCTTCGTCGACTGCGCAGTAACTTATGTTGACTAAAGTTTCTTACGGCGATATTAACGCTCTGGTTATACGCGTATCGTTGGACACACACATGGACATTACGATCGATCCGAATCGTCGAGGTCTCGTCACTTCCCTTTTCGAGCCGCGTTGCTCGCGGTTCGTTCACAGGGAACGACGATATCCGCGACGAATTTACGCTAATTGCAACGAACGACGAATCGTGGCTCGATAAAATAGAATCGGGCGTCGGTGATCGTCGCGTCGATCTTATCTCTGGATGTTATCGGTTGAACCGGTATCGAGCGGTCCATTTATCTTATCTTCGCGCGAACGCGGAACGAACGTCCTTGCGAGCGAACGAGTCTCTCGAAAACGTTGAAATCGCGGGCAAACGTTGAAGCGCGACTTCGAAATCGTCGAGAACGTAAACCGATCGTCGTGGTCCGGCAGAGCGTCGAGAAAATTCGTGGCAACGATTTCGGCACACCCTGTATTTATCCAACGAGATAGCACGGGGGACTCCCGAGGCTCGAAATCCTATCTCGCCACTCAAGACACCCGCCATTGTTTCGAAGGAGGCCGGTCCGCTCCGCGAGCACTAAAACCAACCCCCTTAACCGTGGCATCGGCGAAACGCCGGATGATGTACCGCGCCCCCAGCCCCTTAATTACTGCCGCGTGCAAATTGGAAGGAAAAATTAATCGCAGAAATGACTTAGAGCCGTCGGTACGGGGGAGGTGGACGGCGAGGGGTGGTCCGGGGAGAGGGTGGACGAGGAAGCGCACCCGAGGGTCGCACAAAGGGGATGAAAGGAAGTCCGGGGCAATTAGAATGATGCCCTTTGCACGGTCTTCCTCGCTCAACCTCTCTCCCTGCTTTCCACCCATCGCGCGAAACCACCCTCCGCGTCTCCACCCTCCGAGAGAAATCATAGACTCTCCAGGCTAGGAGAGAAGAGTCACCGTGGTCGATGGAACGTCTCAACGAATCATCGAAACGAGTTTACGGGGCGTTCCTTGGTTTCGTAGCGGTGTCCAACGCGAGAAACGCGGATCGACGAACAAAGTGTTACAGGATGGTTCGAGTTGGTTCGTCCAGGGGTTGGAAAACGGTTATACTTTCGCGGGTTTCACCTCGGTAGACGGATCCTGAAATTTCGCGAACGACGCGATACGAGCGACGATCGTGCGTGGAAAGTGGCGACAGGGTGGACGAGCTAGGGGAGGGACGGGGACGGTGGATGGACATTTAATCTCGATTTCGGGGTCGACCGCCGATCGACGTCACCCTCGTCGCCGGGAGAAGGCCTCTGTCGTATCTACGGGGGATGATTCGACGTGACAGCTCTCCCTGGAGGGTCGCGTTGCCCTGCTAGCAACACCACCGCCGCCACCGCCACCGCCGTCGCCACCCCCTCCGTCCAGCACAGAAAAGGCGGCACACACAGCACACTGCCGTGGGCGGCAATATACGTCGTGACGTCCGCGGATTCTTCGCGCGCCAACATCCCCCCGCCCCGTTCGACCACCCTTCGACGTACGAGGTTTAACGACGTATAAACTATGCGCCGGATTAGCAACGCGGTTATACTCGAGGGTAGTTTCGCCCCACGAGGCGCTATAAGACGCGTCTATGGGGCTACTCGTGGCTACCGCGTTGACGGACAAGGGTGAACGCACACCGCGAACGCGTCTCTCGTTTCGCGAACGATCGTCGAAATTAACGACGAACGAGTCGTTCCAACCACCACCCCCCACTGTTCCTGATTTAACCCCCTTCCCCTTTCTCCTACACGGGAACGCCGAGGAGACAATGACGAGAATTCGGGAGGCGGATTTTTTATTTTCTTCTCTACCCCCGTGGCGGAGCCACGATGCCAGAGACACGCTTTTTGATTTCGAACTAAAAACGTCACGTATTGTAAAGTAAAAAATTGAACGCGAAAATCCGCAGCGCGCTACGCGACAAGGCTTTTTTCTCCGGTCGAGAAGACAACGAAAGCGAAATATGGAAAACGCGAACCCGAAACAAAACCCCGAATGGATAGATACCTGTCGAACGCACGTGCAACTCGCCGTAGGAAAAACAAAAAAATAAAGAAACGCGTACAGAGCACCACCGCATCGCGCGCCACGGGCCGGTTAATATATCACCGAAACGTAGCTCCGGGGGAAACGCGTGCACGGTGTATGCGCCCGGTATTCATCTTCGTTCGATACTCGACGGGGGCGCGAAGAATTTACAATCGGGGACTTTGGCGGCGGTTTCCTACGCGAGGATGCCGTCTCGTCGATCGTGGAACTCGGGCTTGGACTCGGAATCGGGGCTTCTTTTCGTCGGGAGTTGCCTCTTCGAGTACGAAAACTTTGCGCAGAGAAAGAAAGCAATACGGGGAAACGAGCTCCGTTTGTGTTATTTCGAGTTTCTCTGCCGTGCTTCGAATACTCTTCGTGGATTGTTCACCAAAGGGCGTCAAACCGTGAATAAAATAATAATAATAATAATAGTAACAATAATGGCGTAGCGTACCTCCTCGAGTATTTTGGTAAATAAATTGAAACTCGCGCTCGAGGTCCAAGACGATGGATATTTTCCTCGATCGATGTTACGGTCAGCGACGCGGGATCCGACTATTCCTTATCGAGTGGTTCGCCACGGAGTAATAATTTTTAAGATCGGTGCACGCGCATCGTTCTCTCGGTCTCCGCGCATACTGTACGTTCCCGTATTTTTAACGCGTTCGAGATAAATCTCTCCCCGTGTCTTTCCTCCCGGCGAAAGAAAAATGTTCGTTACCCGGTACGATCGGAGAGAAAAATTACACCGCGAACGTATCGTCGAACCGGCACGAGGAATCGAGGCGCAAGCGTGTACGGAATTAATCGAACATCGAGTCGCGTTAACGCTCGAACATCTTTCGAAGGAGTAACAGTGACAACGCGAGTCTCGGTATAAAAAATCTTTCGATTAATCACCGTTATTATTTATTCGTTCACGGGTTACTTTAAGATACGGTGTACAAGCTGAAACGGATAACATCGAAAACGAAAGTAAAATTCAACGCGAGCGAATCTTTGGAGAAAGTAAAGATCGACGAAACGGAACCATTTCCGGATCATTGTTCGTAATCGTTCGATCGGTGCTATCGAAGTGTCCGTTCGCGTAGTACGGCACTGTTCTATACGCGACAAAGGAAAAGGTCTACGGATGTCTAGCCGTACGTTCGAAAATAACTGAACACTGTACAAAACCTCCGAGTACCGTCCTCGAACGTTTTCCTTCCGTTCGATGCTCGTACAGCCAAATGGAAGAGTCGTGATGGCGCAAAGTCGCGCAATCACCGTATTCGACCGTAAGACGAATGATTCCTTCGTACGTGCATCGAAGAAGATCGAAAATCGAACAGTGGCGCGTTCGATGTCTCGCTAGGTTTCGATAAACGGTGAAGCTGGACCGGTTCGCGCGTTCGAGGGCAACGGTACTCGGAAAGCGCGAACGCTTGGTCGGTGCCACCTCGAATTCCAATGGCCGCGCCAACTCCCGGCGCGAATCATTGCCGGGACGCGTCGCGATCGAACCGCAACGAGTTCCCAACCTACCCCACGACGTCGAGCTGCTTAACTGGAAAACAAAGTGCGATTGTTGTACGGCTCGGGCCTCGATCCCGGTGTGTATCCACCCCTCCCGTGCCCCGGTGGCCACCCCCTCCGCGCGATATTCGGCGGCGGGTTCGAGAAATCTCGCCGATGGTTAACGCGCACAAAACACGGATAATTAACCGGACAAAGAAAGCCGTGTGTTCGAGAGCGAGAGTAAAAAGTAAAAGCGTGCGCGGAAGTGAGAGAGAGAGAGAGAGAGAGAGAGAGAGAGAGAGAGAGAGAGAGAGAGAGAGAGAGAGAGAGAGAGAAAGAGACGGGAAAGGAAAGAGCGAGAGAGAGACGACAGAGCGGAGAGACTCGGGAAAAACAGAGCGAGCTCGACGACCGGGGTATAAAGAGAGCGAGCGGGAAAGAACGAAACGGCACAAAAGGGCCCCGACAACAAAGTCAAGTGGGGCACAATGAGCCGCGGCGTGAGTACATTGAATGCCATGGTCGTTTCGTGCAGTCACGGTCCCATGGCTCTTTACCGGTCGTCCTACCGCTCCGTGTCTCATGGTGCGGTCATGGTGCGTCTACAAAGGCGTTGATTCGATAACCCGACCCTGTCACCGATACAGAAAATTGTCGCGGCGACGAGGGCGTCCGCGAAGACCTCGTCGGCGACTTCCATCGTCGAGAATCCCGGCACTTGGAATTTCGAAGCTAAACGCGAATCGGTCTCGCGGCTTTGTAGCGTCGCGAGAGAGACACCGTGGCACGCGACAACTGCAAACCGTATTCGCGTCATCGAAGCGTTAAAAGTACAGAGATTCGGGTGTCCCGGGTTCTTTGTCGCGTCGGGAGCGCGGGAGGGCCCAATTTTAATCCTCGATCTTTTGTAACGGTAGCGGCGTTATCAACAGCGGCGCGGATGAACGTTTCTCTCTCTCTCGCGCGAGCGAGCGAGCAAGCGAGTGTGCGCGCGCGGGTGCGTTTTTTACGATTTTCGCCGCGCGCCGTTTCCCCGAGGCCGGAGCCGATAGCGGCGTTATCGCAGCGACCGGCGGAAAAAAAAAGAAATCCGCAAGAGACGTTGCAAGGGAAATCGTCGGTAGGCAAGGGGGGACGGAGTTCGGGGGCAGCTATTAACGCCATTTCGCAGTCACGATGTCCGCGTAAAAGCACCCGGTCTCGATAAGCTTCGGAGCGTGTCACCGATGTATTAATTTACGCGCGCGCGGATACCGTAGATAAGTGTCGCACGCGAACGGGTTTTTGGCGGGAGAACAATCCGCTCGGCTATCAGCGACGAGGATTCTTCCCTACCCACCGTAACCGCGACGAGTTCTTTCTCGATAAACGGAAAAACGTCTGGACGGGAGTTTTTGTGCGGCTCAAATTCGCTAGAAGAGAGCTACCGCTCGCGAGCGTAATCCGTCGCGGCTCGGCTTCACCGAGAGTCGACGGAACGCGCTCCTTTCCTCCTCTCGTTTACCTTCTTTTTTTCCTTTCTTTCTTTCCTCCTCTTTTTTTTTTTCTTTTCTCTCTTCTTTCCTCTTCTTTCCGACGGTCGCTGCCGGTTTTTAATAGCGAAACCCCCGTGGCAGCGTAACGGGGAAAATAAATTATAAAGTAACGCTCGAGGAGCGCGCGCGTTAAGCCCGCTCCCGCGTGAATCCGGAGTGATGGATAGAACGTCGAGATATTTCGAAAAGAGCGGAAAGGGGGCGGAGAGGGACGGGGGGCGGCGGTGCTGGCGACGCCGAGGCAGAGCGAAAGGACCGATTCGGAGGATCTCGACGAGAGAGATCGTAGCTCGACGGTCAAGCTCGACAATCCTGATAAATGAAAGAAGCAAATGCCGAATTCGGATTCCCAATAAGGGTGGTCGATGTCGAGCGACGTGGAACGGCTGGATGGGGACGAGGGTGGGAAAGAGTGGACCCGCAAGAGACGGCTTTAACCCGGTGACGTCCTCGTTCGTCGTCTCGGATCTCTGTTCCGACTACGTCTCTCCGAGCTCCACGCGTTATTTCGTGCACGAATATTTCTCGTCGAGGTCTTTCGTCGTTCACGGTCTCTCTCGTCTTCTCGCCAATTGTTTTTAAATTCCTCCGTGTCGCTTCGCGCACGAATATTTCCCGTCCGGATCTTCCGCCTTCCACGATCCCGTCTTCTCGCCAATTTGTTTTCAATTTCCTCCGAGTTTCTTCGCGCGCGAATTTTTTCCGCCGAGATCTACCGTCTTCCACGATCGTCTTCGATTGTTTTTTAAATTCGCGCGAACCTCTGCGTTACTTCGCGCACGAATATTTCTCGTCTAGATTTTCCACCGTCCACGGTCTCGTTTTCTCGCCAATCGTTTTTAAATTCCTCCGTGTTGCTTCGCGCACGAATATTTCCCGTCCGGATCTTCCGCCTTCCGCGATCCCGTCTTCTCGCCAATTTGTTCTTAATTTCCTCCGCGTTCCTTCGCGCGCGAATTTTTTCCGCCGAGATCTACCGTCTTCCACGATCGTCTTCGATCGTTTTTTAAATTTGCGCGAACCTTCGTGTCACTTCGCGCACGAATATTTTTCTTCAAAATCTTCCGCCTTCCACGACTCGTCTTCTCGCCAATTGTTTTTAAATTCCTTCGCGTTACTTCGCGCACGAACATTTCTCATCCAAATCTTCCACCTTCCACGAGTTCGTCTTCTCGCCAATTGTTTTTAAATTCCTCCGTGTCCCTTCGCGCGCGAATTTTTTTCGTCTCGATTTTCCATCATCCACGATCTCGTCTTCTCGCCAATCGTTTTTAAATTCCTCCGTGTCCCCTCGCGTCCGAATTTTTCCCGCCGAGATCTTTCCATCTTCCAGAGTCTCGTTTTGAAATTCGCGCGATCCTCCTCGGGACGTAGTCGAGGGCGCGAACGCGAACTCGACGAGTACATATCGGCCCCCTTGTTCATCGGCGGCGAAAAAAGCGCGGTACCCGGCGTCCGAAACGGAACAGGAGTCACTGGAACCTCCAGCGAGCGTAACAACAACAACGTTAACAATAACGGCAACAACCCCGTGAACATCCGGCGGTGATCCAAAACGCATATTCGCCGCTTCCGGGCTAACTTCCACTCCCCGTTTTCCTGCCGCGTTACATCAAGCTGGCGGGGTTGCTCGCGTTTCCGCCCTCTCTCTCTCCCTTTCTCTCTCTCTCTCTCTCTCTCTCTCTCTCTCTCTCTGTTCCACCCTTCGGGCCAGTCTTTGTCCGTCTCTCGCTCCGGACGCTCTCTCGGATTCTCTGTTTTTGCCCGATGCTCGTCTCCGTTCGGCTGGATGCAATCAATAAGACATTCGTGACGCGACGGTTATGGCTGATGGGGACGCGAGCACAGGGGCCAACGGCCAGCCCCATGAATATCTTTCGATAGATTGCACATCGGCCTCGTTCACCCCCGATGCGTCGCGATGCGTCGATCCCGCGCGGCACGGGGATCGAGACGGGCCGAGGGTGGACGAATGCGCAGCCACGCGTCCACTGCGGTTAACTTTCGTCCTTCTCTCTCCGTCTCCCTTTCTTTTTTTTTTCTTTTTTCTCCCGCCCCGCTTTCACCCTCGTTCGCCTCTCTACTTCCTATATTTCTTCTCCGTCGCGGTGTTGTTCCGTCGAGCGGGTTTATTTCGTCGAACAACGCCGCCCGAAGACGATACTCCGTCGTTCTCGTTTCTCGACGCGAAACCTTCTCGAGCAACGGGCGAACTTACTCGGAATCTGTCCACTCCGTGCCGCGCACTTTCCACCGGTGTGTCGCGTACACGTGGAATGCTGTGCTATTCGTTTCGACAGCGAATACTGTACTTTCTACTTCGAACGCGGCCGCGACTCGTAGCGTACGACTCGGTACACTCGTAGTGCGAAAAGGATCAGACACTCCGGGTCCCGCGATACTCGAAAAAATTAGAGGAGAGATACCGTCGACCGATTACTACCGTTTCGAAGTGGAACCGAAGCGGAGACCCGTGGCGCTAAATATAAATCGGACGTCGATATAGAAACGAATCGACGCTCCGGAATTTCGATGCAGCCGTTACATTTCTTCGAGACTTTCGAAGCCTCGTGCGCACTCAGGGTACCACCATCTTCGCGCGAGTATCGTCTCGACAACCCGAGAGATCGTCGTTAGGATGGATTCTCGCGAAAGGGGTAGAAACGTCCGAAGAAAGTTCTCCTCCGCGAGGTTCGCGACACAGGCCAACCCGTATATTCGTAAACACAGTATCCAATTGCAGCGTGGTCCAGGAAATACACGGTCGAGGGAACGGTCGGTCCGCGTTCTCCAATTATCGTGACCGGGATCGGTTCGCGGGCGATACCGGTCCGCTCGGCGCGATCCGGGATTCCTTTTCACTCGATTCGTCGCGCGTCAAAGCACGAAGTTCGAGGGCCGTTCGACATTAATAATGCATATATCACGGTGTCCGTCGCTTCCAACCGTCCCACAAAAATGCACACGAACGCGTTGGTGTACGTGTGCAGGGAAACACGGAATCGTGGAGTTTCCACGGGCGATCCTTCAACGATTCAAGAGCGACGCCGACCGGGGTCCGCGACGCTTCCACGCGGAATTTGTCCTCGTTAAACGGTCGAAAGCCGCTCGTCGACAGTCGTGTCCCTTAAACTACCCAGCCTCCGGCGTTTCCTTTCACCTCCTCCTCGTCGCGGTTGAAAGCCGTCCATCTCTCTCTTTTTTCACTCTAACTCTCTCTCTCTCTCTCTCTCTCTCTCTCTTTTCGTCTCTTCCCGTTTCTCCATCGTCGCGTTCCTCCGCGTCGGGAACGCGGTACACGCACCGTGTGGGCCCCGGGGTCGCGGAGTTTTCGGACTGATTAGCATTTTTTTTTCCCTTCTTCACGCTTCCAGCGTGACCCGATGACGCCCGTGGCCGGACAATGAGGCTACTTATTTATTTAAATACCGGGCATCCTGTCCTTTCACGCGAAGATTTATGCACGCCGCCGAGCTAATTGCCGGCCCATTATCCGGATAATGGTATTCCGTCGCGTAACGACGCGTCGTCTGCCTCGTCCTCCTCCTCCTCGTACCTCTCCTCCTGCGACCCGCCCCGCCGACTCTCCGCCCTGTCCCCTCGACCGCCCGTATTCCTATCGTCGCTATTTTTTTTCTTTTCTTTTTTTTTCTTTTTTTTTCAACTCCCCGGTTTCCACGGACGCGTCCCGTACGGCTGTTCCTACGGTTGGCTTGCGCGCGACTCCTCCTCGTCGGACAAAGAACGCGTCGCCGACGGAATATACGATCGACCGCGCTCGTGGATCCGTCCCTCGGAACTCGAGACGAACGGAACCTTCGCGATGGCAAAATTGTTCGATTTTCAAACGGCGTGGGACCAGAATCTTGCCCCGTTTCGAGCGTTTCGAGATTCGAGGTGTTCCTCGGTCCGGTGCGAATTCAAACGATACGCGATCGCGCGCTTCTTCGAGCGAAAAGGGGAACGGAGATCGCGCGACGAAACGGAAACAAGTTCAGCGACGCTCGCCCCTTCCAATCGCGGTGTCCCACTTTGCACCGGCAAGTGGAGAATACACGGAGATGTATCGATAAAGTGCACGTAAACGCGAATTTCCCTGATAACGAAAAAATAGACGATATTCCGGGATAACGCGATTCCTTTTCGATCGTATTCGCGAGCTATCTTGGGAAAGAAAATTGCGACGAACTGTAATCGAATATTGGAATTCGCGCGGGAGCAATTATTTTTGGAGAAAGAATCGGTAGTTTCTTGGTTAAAGTTACTCAAATGCGATTCTTAACGGATGTTGGGATCTCGTGAAATTGGAGTCTCGAGGTCGAGAATTTACGAAGAGGAGATCGAGTAAGTACGAAAATCCATCGTTAGGAACTCGCAAACTCCGAAACGAGATCCAAGTGTGGTCGTCGAATGAAAAATGGTCGATAATCGAATCGAGGACCGCTAAGGCACATAGACGAAACGTTTGTACCTTCGTTTGTACATGTCGTATCTCCGTTAAATTTATCGCACTTGATTCAAAATAAAAAAAAAAGACAGTAGCTTTCGCTTAAAAAACGTTCGACCGATAATTTTACTCGTCTTTGTCCCATCGATCCAAACTATCCGAGTATCGAGTATCAACGTAGCGTAGCTTACACGTGTAATTTCAGCCTGGAACGATCCAGACTCGAGAACCGTAACAGAGACCGATTATACACCGGTGGAAGGCCTTCGACTCTTATTAGAACGCGTCGATCGTTTACTTTTGCAACAGGTGTAACGCGCGGACTGACGTAAACCAACGAACAATAACGAGCGTCTGTACAATTTTCGCGCGTGGAGTTTCGTACTCACGATCGCGAGGAATTTCATCGAAAAGAGGAACGAGGATTGGGCGAAGAAGGTAACACCGTCGAAATTAGGAACGAGACACAGGAGTGGGCGTTAGATCGACGAGAGTTCTCTCCGTTCTCGAAACCGGAAACGCAACGAACGGGAACGTACGATCGAGAGAGATCGTTCGATCGTCCGCTGAACAGGTGGGCGTTCCGATTCCCGACGACGACGAGAACAACAACGACGACAACGACGACGACGACGACGCTTATTACTGGAAAACGTCGCGATCGCGCGCGATCCGCGCGGAAGAGAACGGTCAAAGGGCAACGTATTCGTCAAAGGTTCTTCCCGTGGAGCGGGAAAAGCGCTCGACAAACCGCGGCCTCGCTGAAAAAGATCTCCAAAGCCCGATGCGCGCGGAATACTTTTCAACGAGCTCGCCATTCGAGAGAATGGTTCTTGGGTATATATATCGTGGACATTGATTTCTAAACGGGCTGTACCGTAAACGAGCTCTCTCTCTCTCTCTCTCTCTCTCTCTCTCTCTCTCTCTCTCTATCTCTATCTCCCTTTTTCCACCCCGTGCGACCCCCCGCCGGCCAGTGCCTCGTCGAACCCCCGCGAAACGCTCGAAAACGCGCTTTCGCGTTCCCATCGAATTGGGAAAACGGGCAAAGGGTTGCTCTACCCGTTGCCTTTCACCGTGGCCTGGCCAGACGACCCGGGGCTGGGGGTTGCCGGAGAAGAGGAAGAGGGGCGGTGGGGCCGTCGAGCCGAAACGTTTGCGCACGGTGTAGACGGATCGGACGAAGGGCCGAGAGACCGTGGAGAATCGAATGATAATCGAATTACACCGTGACGACGAACGGTGCCTACGCACGGCTCCGTGTTATTTATTCGTGCGAGGGATATCGACGAACCCGAGCTCGATACGCGACCACGAAGAAAACACGCGTTCCTAATCGCTCGAAGCGTGGCTTTCTCGATTCCCGGCGCTTTTCGGAGCGTGTCTCGCCCGCGAAGGTCGCGGTTGTTGATTCTCCCGGGACCACCGTGTACAACGCGTCTATCGTTCACTCGAAGGACCGACATCGACCGTAAGATCGTTCGGTGTTTATTGTTTATCCCGACTAGGACCCGCTTTGAAAGTTTCGATCGTTATTGTGAACTATGTACAGAGCGAAAAGGAAATTTTTCTCGATCGTACGTAGACGCAACGTGTGCTATCTTTGACTCGAAGGACGATATCGACCGTAAGATCATTCGGTGTTGATTTTTTTATCCCGACTAGGACCCGCTTTGAAAGTTTCGATCGTTATTGCGAATTATGTACAGAGCGAAAAGGAAATTGTTCTCGATTGTACGTAGACGTGTGTGGGATTGGTCAACGTAGGTGTGTTTTATTTTGTCAAGTTTTCGTGAAAACATAGATATGTTCTCTTTCCGTCTTTGATTTTTTATCGTTGATAGATTATTGCGTTAAACGATGTATCCTGCGACGAAGATTGTTTCTTCCGTCCCCTTAGATTTTTACGTTACGAATCACGATCGATCGAATACACCCACGTTCCACTTGCGGGAAATTTCTAATTCCACCGCGGAGTCGAAGAATGTTTTCAAAGTTCGTTATCGTACGCCACGGGGTCTCCTCGATTATCGTTTAAAGTCGCGAAGTTTCCTTCCGTGTACTCGAATCGAAACGCGACGGGAAACACGAGTGTCGCGAAAGTTCGAAAAGTAGCACTTTTCGAACTTTCCGCGTCGCGCGAAATTTCAGGGGCTGGACGGAACACGGATCGCTCGAGAATCGTTCCCGAAGATGAGACAATCTTAATCGATTCCTTCGTGCGATAACTTTGGATCAAGATCGAAAGAAACTTCTGGTTGTACCTCCGAAGTTCGTACAACGACGTGTCCGACAACTACGCGTAATAAAAATAATAAAAAATAAATATCAAACGGGTTCTCGGTCGTTCGAACACTTCTTTCGAATAAATACCACCAAAACGCGTTTTCGGTTATCTACTTCGAACGAATCTCAAAAACGTATTCTCGGTTATTCGAACGTTCACTTCGAATAAATCTCAAGAAAGTGTTCTCGGTTATCCAAACGTTCACTTCGAATAAATCCCAAGAAAGTGTTCTCAGTTATCCGAACGTTCACTTGAAATAAATCCAAAGAAAGTGTTCTCGGTTATCCGAACGTTCGCTTCGAATAAATCCTAAGAAAGTGTTCTCGGTTATCCGAACGTTCACTTGGAATAAATCCCAAGAAAGTGTTTTTGGTTATCCCAACGTTCACTTCGAATAAATCCGAAGAAAGTGTTCTCGATTATCCGAACGTTCATTTGGAATAAATAAATCCTAAGATAGTGTTCTCGGTTATTCGAACGTTCACTTGAAATAAATCCAAAGAAAGTGTTCTCGGTTATCCGAACGTTCGGTTCGAATAAATCCCAAGAAAGTGTTCTCGGTCGTTCGAGCGTCGAATAATGTTAAAAAATTGTTCGGAATAGGCGAGTCGCTCGAAACGATATCAACAACGTCTGGAAACCGTTTCCCTCGGAATGGAACCGATCGAAGCGGAAGACTCGCCCTCGTCCGATTGGTAACCGCCCTCCGAACCGAGATGTCCGTAACGAGTTGCGATTACTCTCGGCGACGATATCCGCGTAATTATCGGTCCAATATCGGGAACAACGATTACACGGTCGTCGACGAAGAAAGAGGGAACCGAGAGGGTGGCGAGGTCTCGTTTTCTTCGCGGAGTACGCGGATTACCGAGAGCAGTCGATCGTCGACATTCACCGTGTCCCGTTCCGAACGTCCGCGGAATTAACATTAATTTCCGGTTTTCATTCGCAGCCACCGGGTGATCCGTCGGCGGTGCGAACGCCGGGCTGCATAAGGCAACGATATACGCTCCGATTAACATTCGACGTTAAGAAACCGGGCGACCGGAGGCGGTTTCCGCGATGCGAAGGGCGGATCCTATTTAAAAAGTTTGATTAAGAAAGCCGGCTGGGGCATTATTCTCATGCTAATTGCGCGGACGCGGGGACGCGCTGAAAAATACACGTCGAAATGGAAAAACGTCCGCGCTACCCCGAGCAGTCGGACCGCACCGGTGCATTTTCTCGTCGGTTCTTCTCTCCTCCCTTTTCCCAGTTTCTCGATGCTTTCATCGACAACGAGTTTCGGCCGCTTTTCACCGGCGACCCCGAACCCGCGCGCATCGCGTTATTTACTTTTTTTCTTTTTCTTTTCTCTCTAACTCTCTCTCTTTCCCTCTCTCTCTCTCTCTCTTTGCTCTCGGCCGTTAATCGTTAATCGAACGAGCCGCGAAAGATAGAGCGTTTCGTCGTTCAGCCGCGTGGAAAAAAAAAAAAGAAAATCACGCCGACTCGAAAACGTTCGTGTACGCTCTTCGAAAACTCTTCGGTGCTCTCCCCCTCGGGAGAAAGAGAGAATCATATGCACCACTTCGCGGCCAAGATCCGCGTTTCCTGCGAACGGCGGCGCGCGTGGGCCGGAAGTAGGGTTCTCGAGCCGCGTATTTCCTCCCCCGCCCCCTTGCACCACGAGCGTTCTCTTTCCACTCTCCTCCTCTTTCTCTCTCGGTTTTTTTTCTTTTCAGGGAAGTCGCGCCCTTAACGCGCAGACACGAGCCGCTGTTTATGGCCCCGACGCGCGTACGTCCTTAATGCTCGGGAACAGAGGATCCTGTCGGGATATCGTATCCCGAAACATCCCCGGGAACGTTATATGTACATAAGTCGACTATATATACGCATACCGGACGAACGCCTCGTAGTCGTAAAAACGCGCGGCTTACGCGCATTACGAGGGAATCCCGGCGATTTTTTATCCCCCCATGGAAGAAGCTTTCAACCCGCGGGACTTCCAAGCTGCCTCGAAAATTGTTTTCGAAAGGATTCCAACGGACGAACGCGATCGATCGTCTCGACGAGAAACCGATGTCGCCGACAATTTTTTAGCGATTTCACAATTCGATAACGCTCGACGTTTCGAACCGTGTACGCGCTGATGGGGGGTGAGGGTGAGGGGGAGGACGATGGTACAGAGACTGACGTGTAGCCATCGGAATACAGGCATCGAGTAGAGAACGTGTCGCGAAAAAAATAGGACACCGCTGGAAGCAAATTTGCAAGAACCTCGTCTTTTTTTTCTCTCGAGGTCGTACCGTACGGAGTCCTCGAGGTCGTCGGTACCGTTCGTACAAAGATATTTAGACGCTTCGTTTCGCGTAACGTCGATAAAATTATCGACGATGGACCGTAACGTCGTTTCCAAATTGTTTTTAAACGGTGTTACCTAACCCGAAACGAAGCGAGTATTCTTTCGGATATAAATCAGCGGCAACGAGTGCGAGACAAAACGGACCGAGAGATCCAGAAAATCGTTCCAACCGTCTACGCGCGTGATCTTTCCTCGCAAAAGCTTGACAATAGTTGTAAAACGTCGGTACGAATACAAGGCATTTTCAATTTCACTCTCGACCAAGCATCGAACGTAAAATAATAACGATAGAATACTAACAATGATATCTGTTTTTGTTCGTTGCGTTTCAAATTAGAACGATCGAACTCGTTGAAAATTCTTCGGCAGGTCGATATCAAATTTCGATACAAATTCCACGAAATATCGCAACGTTCCCGTTGTTCGAAATTACGTATTCCGATAGGTTTGACCGTGTTAGAATAATTGAAAAAAAATTCAATTTACCGCGAAAAATAAAGGACGAGACGCTTCGAAGGTCGATCGCGATCGATGCTCGGGTTGATATTATTTAAATAACGGAGGATCGCGGTCTCGTAGGCCACGGCTCGATCCTCCTCGATTCGAGATGCCCGGTGGATACGAATGTCGGCCGTCTCGCGCACAAAAGTCACCTCGACTCTCCGGCGTGATGTATCTTCAGCGGCGAAATAAATCACGCGGCACATATATCATCCCCGGAACGCGCGCGGGGGTTGACGACGCCGAGTAAAAAAGTAACTGAAAAGCTGGGCGAGCGACAAACCGCCGGCTTATCCAGTTACACGCCGGAGGGTTACCCATTTTTTCCCTTCATTTTGCATTTTCTACCGCCGCCACCTCCCTACCTATCGTTCAGGCCTCGACTCTCATCGTCGTCTGCGAGTCACCCTCGTTTTAAGCGCGCGAGCTCGAGCGTTTTAAACTTTCATTTGTCTCGCGGTAGCTACGTCATCGCGGGGGAAAATTCGAGCGGCGTACCGTCCTTCGGATCGATTCTTGGACGTCCAGACCCGGGTCAACCGTGACCCGGTACTCGAGACCCGAACGAAGCGAGAATTTTCGATTTACGAGCTGCTCGGAGTTACGACCGATCCAACGCGAGTGGATCAGATTTTCGTTTTTCTTGCCGGTGTTGGTTTTCTTTTTGTACGGTTCAGTTTCGCAAAGAAAGTGAGAATTGGCGAAGATTCGCAACTTCGACGTGCTTCCAAACAGCGAAGACGATCGCGATAAAGTTTCATCCTTACCATCGAGTGTCCCTTGTATTCACCGTGTAAACAAATTTTCACAAATAGAAGAGACGTTGAACGATGCTGGGTTCCGGACCGATTTCTAGGTCGAACTTGCGAAACAATGAAACAAAGTCACGCGGTAAATTTAAAGCATCTGCAATTGGGACATCCACCCCGATCAATTCCGCGGTCGATGATCGCGCAAAAACATGATCGATGGACGTCCAAAGTTACGACGAACAATTACGTTCGAGGTATCGCTCGTGTCGCGCTTTCCGCGCGCAAAGCTCTCGCGTTACGGTTAAAAGACGAGCCGGGTTCCCCCAGGGGTAGAAAACACCGGAACGAAGACGTCGTTGCGCCTGTTGCTCCCGTGGAACACGCGTCTCGAGTCACTCCGTCGAGAAACTGAGCGACGTCTTCGTCGAATTTACCCCGAAGCGAGTGGAAACGTCGTCGCACCCCCGGTGAAACGAAGCCAGAGGGACGAGAGAGTCCAGGGGCACGAGTAGCCAGTTTCTCACGCACTCGAGGCCCCCTGCCCCCGCTGGCCGTGGGTCGGTGGCCAATTAGAGGGCGAAGGAGACGCGGGGCGACTCGAGAGAGAGGGGGAGACGACCGAATCGACGCTTCTTCGGTATTCGTCGCCGCGTCGGGCCAGTATCTCGTATTCATGGATCGTTACGCGACGCTAATAATGTCAGCGACGGGTCGTTCGCCGCGGAGAGCTGCCAAGACAATGGCAACCTCAGGGGGGTGGCAAGGGGATCGTCGTGTTCCGTATCGACGCGGGAAGGAGAGGCTACTTTGTCCGGGAATGCGGGAAGATTGTTGTCGCGGAAACAAAAAGTCACCGCGAAAGCACGAACACCCGGTATTAGCGTTCATCGAGACCCCTGATTACCGGCCACGCAGCGTGTGTGCGTATCCATTTGCCGCGGCCATTGTGCTCGCCCGATCCGCTAGGAAGCATTGTGGCCAACGCGAGGAGGGGAAGGTAATAACGTGGCGCCTTGTTCGTCGATTAAACGACACATTGTACCGGACTTTTCTTTGATTGGATTACGGTTTACGGAGCGGCGGAGCCGCGGACCGGGAACCCGTGAAAAATGACCACGCGACCGGCAAATCCCCGTGAGAAGTCGCGACTCGGGATCGCCACGGGATCGTTGCATTCGGACGGATTCGACCGGGGTCACGATCCACTCGAGGACCTCCTTCTACGGAGAATTCTTCATTTTTCCAAACGGGAGACAGTCCGTGTCTTTGAGTTTCTCTTCGAGGTCGAAGGGAACGGTTATCTTCGACGATGAAAACCTACCCGGAACCACTCCGTTTCGAAATTTCGGTCCACCGTGTTTTCAGAGTCCACGGGGTTTTTAGGGATCCCCCTTGAGCCTCGATTAAACGATACAGGCGATGTTCTGCGCGACTACCGTTTTCCCTCGTCTTCGAAGCCTTCGCAAATCACGAGTCACGGCCTGTACACGGTTCAAGTCCACGATGTTTCTCGAGATTCACCGATGGGATTCGATCTAACGACAATGCAGAGTTCCCGGTGTTCGTTCGACTATCGTTTCTCCCACTCCCAAAGCCTCGGTTACTAACAAACTCGAGTCTACGATGTTTTCAAAGATTCCTCGATAGGGTCCTCCGGTTTAGCACCGTTTTTCCTCATCTTCGAAGACTCGGTTGCTAACGAATTTCCAAGTCGTACACCGTACAGATAAATACGCGTATTTATTGGACATTTGTACAGGTACCCCTACAAGGGTCAACGACTCGGTGCCTTCTCGACGCCGGAACCGTATTTACCAACAAATTCCCAGAATTAGTCGTATACCGTACGGACGAACATCGCTGGAAAAGTCGACCCAACGATGTTTTCAGAGAATGTTCCTCGATAGGACCCAATTTACCAGAACGCGATACACACCGTTTGACTCCCGTTTCCCCCATGTTTGAAGCCTCCTTCGTAGCTAAGAAATCCCGAGTCACGAGCTATACGGAGGAACGGAGCTCGAAGACTCGAGTTCACGGGTGTTACCAGAGGTTCTCCGATAGGATCCGGTCCAGCGAGAACCGCAAACTTCTCGAGGTCCGTTCGAGGACCGTTTTACCCAGCACTTTCGGAGCCTGGATCGCCCGAGAGATTCGTACCTTGGAACGAGGACCCACGAGAGCGTGACGCGTTCGCAGAGGTCCTCGCGACGACGTCGTCGAGAACGGGCCAGCTCCGAGGATCTCGGGCGTCCCGGTGAACCCGGAGGCAGAAACTCGCCCCGAGACAGAGGGCAGTTACGGTCAGTGACGCGCGATCGTCGGGTGGGCGAAACGGTGGACGGTCCTCGCGAGGAGGAAAACCGCGCGAAGAAAAAGGTAGAGCGGAACGGAAGAACCTCGGGAGGGAGAGAGAGAGAGAGAGAGAGGGAGAGAGTGAGAGAGGTACGGGGGTTGGGTGAAAACAGCGGAAAGCGGAGCGAGAGGAGAGAAAAGCGGCGATCGCGAGGGAGGAAGAGGGAAGACGGGGGTGGAAGAGGGAGCGGACGAGAGAACGTGGCTTGGGCAGTGCGTATCGATCTGGCCGCGTTACGTGCGTGCCGGAGGTTGGGGTCCTGGCGTGGACCAATCGGAGGGCCACTCCTCTCCCTCGCTCTCTCCTTTCCGCTCCTGGAACTTACTAGCGCCCTCCTCGTCGACCGCGATCACGCCGACTCTCTCTGGCCACCGTTCGACGCGCACGCACACGCAACCGTACGTACAACCGTACGCGCGCACACGCACGCCGCGCTATCGTGATTACGTCGACTGATAACGCAACGCGGCCATGTCGATACAATGAAATGGCGGACGGATCGGGGACCTTGCGTCGCGGCGGACGGACTCTTCGGCGAATCTCTTCGGTCTCTTCGTTTACGCGAGAACCAACGCGTTCGAGTACATCGTTCGTCCGAGCCGCGAGAACGAGCGGAACGTTGCTCGTGGAACGTCGCGGAATCGACGGAGGTTCACGTACTTTTCATATTTTGTCTATCGGTGCCGCGTTCACGATCGTTTCGTCGATCATGTGAACTACGAATTGATTTCGATTTATTTAGAAACGTTCGCGGTTGTCTCGAATCAGCCGCGTTCGATGTTTCTCGGTATCGAGGTCATCGAGGTCGCCCGTAGCGCCGGGACGATCGCGTACTCGTTAATATGGATGCGTATCAATTCCCAGGCATTGTGTCGAGGTTTCGAACGGTACGAATCGGTACTGGGGTAAGATCGACAGTAAGGATAGAACGCGAATACCGAATACTTCTACCGATTCTTTTTCTCGGTTCAAGCCGGTCGTCGATGAAAGACGAAATCATCCGTACGGTAAAACAGCGCGAAAAACAATTTTGTAGAACAATTGCTGGAAAGTTGAAGATGGAATACAATGTAGATGGAAACGTACCGGAATAATTCCTATCGAAATATAAAATTATTCTCCTCCGCGTATTATTGTTTCGATAAAAGATCAACCGACACTGTACCAATTGCGTTTGAACTCACTTCCACGAGTCGTGGAGTCGTACGAAAAGATTTCTCGGAACGATTCCACGGAAACGTCTCGATTTCGATCCCAAATGTATCGAAAGTATCGAAACCAGGCTCGCTCGATCGCTGTTCGGTAAGCACGGTATTCGCGAGCGATGGAACTGACATTTAAGAAGCGACGTATTTCCTCCATCGATTGGTAAAACGAAATATTTGCCCGGTACTCGAGCACGATACGCAGCGATCGTTGTCCAACTCGACTCGAGTTTTCCGTTCGATCGTCGTCGATTGATGAAAAAAAAAGAAACAAAAAAAAATCGACAGAGTTTTTTTCGATATACGCGACTTTTCGGCGCGTTACTTACGAGAGAAACGTACCTTTCCACGTGCGTCACGCCGGAACAATGAAACGACGAACGATAAAGATTTCAGCGTAAAATCCGACACACCGGATGTTGCTCGCAGGAAACGGCTTATGAAACCGCTTCCTGTTCGACGATTCGAGCGTAAAAGTATCGGTGTCGGTCGAGCTATGGCAAATGTAATCTGCGAGAACGGGCCCGTTTCAGCTTCGCGAAAATTTGTCCTCGGTTTAACGAGGAGTTCCGAAACGGGCTCATGAATATTCACCGGTCGGGCCGCCGTTAGGCTAAAAGATAGAAGAAAGTTAAACAGCGAGTAGGATCCCCGTGAAACCTTTGGAAAGTTCGAGGGATCGAGGCGCGTTCCTCTGTCCCCTGACAGTCTATTAGGACCGCAATTAAGGAAAACATCGGTAACCTGCCCCGAGCAGCCGTGAAAATTGTCCCCGACTTGTGAAATTCGACTCGGGCCCGACCGTACAAATTATTCCTTGTTCTCGAGACAAAGGGGAGCGGTTTCTCGCTTTATAAATAAAATATCAGCCACCGTGGGCAACAATGAAGCGAACGATTTTGGAAATCGAACCGCCCCGGACTTCCTATCGCGAAAACGTTCCAGCGTTTCGAACGATTAACCGCGAGACGATTCTCGTCTTCCGGGATCTCGTATTGAACGTTTATCGGGCTCGATAAGTTTACGTCACGCGAACGAAAAGACGCTCCAAAACCAACAAAAATTACAAAAATTCTCGATAGAAATTACAAGAATATATTATTTACATTCTCCCAAAGAACCGAGTCGCGAATAAAAGAAGAGCTTCGGAATCGAGGGAATCATTTTCTTCGAAAATTGGAAATAATCGTAAAGATTCGTAGGGTGGGATCGGGGTCGCGCAAGTTTCCCCTTCCAGGATTAATATCGAGATTCTTTCGCGGGCGAGTCTCCTTTGAAAAATTCCCCAAAATATCGCTCAGCGTTCAATCGAGAATCCTACATTCAGATAGTCACGTGCCACTTGGATGTAAACCGGTCCCCGTTGATCGAAGAAATTATATTTTCGCAGAATCGAGATCGATCGTGGATCCGAGCCGGAACAGGGAACTCTCCGGACACGGTTAACGTTGAAATTCTTCCATGCGGTAGTCGGGTCCGAAAGTTGTCGAAAACATCGCGAAGCGTTTAATCAAAAGCCCGGTACCCCGAAGTGGGCGGTGGTCCCGCGATGACGTTCCGCGTCTACTTCCATCCACCGTATCCGTCCGAAAACTCTTTGAACTTCCGGCAAGAGTAGTCTCGTCGGCCGTTGAAATAAAAGAGCAGAGGTTCGTTCGCGAAGCGGCCATCTCGTCGAGCTTTAACCAGACAGTTCGCAACGGTTCGTCCGGGCGTGAAGCTCGGTACGGCGTATACCGTCGATTAACGAGGAAATTCGATGAAATCGTAAATTCGTTCGGCCGTGCCGGTGCTCCCGGCCTCGTCGGTGTATTTGCCAATAAACGCTCGAGTATATTCACGCGCGTGCACTCGAGTGCGAGCGCGAACGCGGGTACCCGGCCGCTCTGCTCTGCTCTGCTCGCTCGTTGGCGCGCGCGCGCACGCGATGCAACGATGGTCGTGCCGGGCCATCGGGGAGCGGTAAAATTTGCTAAACGATGTAAATAATGGATGAGAACAGTCGGACAGTTTTCAGTTATTTTCACCGCGCTCTGCGCATAATTCGAGGGAAATTTATCGACGATGCTCAATTACGCAAAATATCGTCAAAAAACGCGGCCTCCGTGTCCTATCTAGGTCCATCCACGTGCCCCTGGATCGCGTTTCCTCGAATAGAAATTGCCGTCTTTCGTACGCGGATTCGAGTTGCGTCGTCCCGGTAAACGCGCACGATCGTTCCAAGCGCGAAAACAACGATCGCAAAAGCTAGAATTCTTTTGCAAGTAAAATTACGATTACGAGGCGTCCACGGTACGGTTAACGTTTCCTTGTCCGATGACGAATCCGTAACCCACTCTTGGAGAACCGCTTCTTTTCGTCTCGATACGACCGTCGAGACAACATTTACCACATTGACAACATTGTCATCTCGTTGACGTTATTCTCGTACAAGCCGATTGCTTCTCGATCCGAACCGCCCGTTTCGTTTCTCTTTTCGTTTTACTCGTCCGTATCTACCGAATTGCCCGCTTTTCAGCCGCAATTGGTACCGATATCATTGTTTCGCTTTCTCCGTCGCGCGATACCAGAGACTCGGATCGGTAGACGCGACTCGATCAAAAATGTGCTTCGTTTCGCTACGACCAATTGTAGATTCTTCCAGGTGCCAACTTACGAGCTGCGTACAGTATACGTTCGCCGATTCGGCGATGTTCGCGAAGAAAAATCTTCCAACGAGTCTACGGATGCAGTCGACAATGCAAAATTTCGTCGCGCGCGTTCTCGCGGCGATCGTTCGAATCGAGTTTCTTCCCGCGCGATTCTTCGGTAAAATTGGTTCCGTTTCCCGTTGGAAAGCGAGCGACATCGACCGTGAGAGTTCCAGCGGAGCCATTCCCGAATTCGATCGGTCCTCCATCGTTCTCCATCTTCGCCTCCACCATTGTTTCCCGCGCGAGCGCTGGGACGGTGCACGCGCGAGATACGAGGCCCGAGTGGAAATCACGAAAGTCCTGCGACCGCCTCGGGATTCGCCCCCTCTAATCCGGTCTCCTTGGTTTCGCCCTCGGGCTTCGTCGACCGGAGGAGAACGACGACTCACCCTCCCGCCTACACCCCCGGTCCCGGGCCGACTGGGTTACTTCCAAGGGTGCAAACGAGCGAGCAAGACGGTCTAAGAAAGTCGCGGGAGAATGGTGCGAGACGGATAAAAAGGAACAGGGAGGATGGGCGCGCGGACAAGAAGAGAGAGAGAGAGAGAGAGGGAGGGAGAGAGAGAGGGGGGAGAGGAGGCGGTTTAAAGGGAAGCGAACGCCTCGATAAAAGCAACCCTCTTAAAGCTCGCTCCGCGCTCTGCCTACCAATGCGAATTCGAAGCCAGATTCCGTCGCGAGACCACCCCCTGCGGAGGGGAGAGTCGAGGATGTCGGTGAAACGGGCTGAAATTAGTCCAATAAAATGGGAACTCTTCCCGCGTAATTTATGCCCGCGGAAACTTCTGTCCCTTGTCCATGACCCTTATTCGTTTTTTAAACACGCTCGCGCGAAAAAAAATGGACTCGAGAGTTCCCGACGAGGGTGTCCCGCGCGCGTGTTCGCGCCAATGGATCGAATTATCGTCATCGTTCCGGTCGTGACGAAAGTTTTACTCGTCGCTATGAAACGTTCGTTCGAATCGAAGATTTGTCGATGGCTGCTTTCGAGTCTAGCGCGGAGGAGCGCGAAATACAGTTGTTTGAAAAACGACAGAGCCGAGTGGAAGCTAAGAAAAAAAGTATAGAACGACAAAACTGCATCGAGGACTCTGTTTTCATGAAGGATGCATTTCAAGAACGATCCGGTACGCGTGTACTTGATCAACGACCGATCTCGACAGAGACGTCCCGCTAGGTATCTTCGAAAGCTTTAACGATTGTGTATCGACGATACACGTGTATTCTATGCGAAAACGATCGCGGTAACCTGTGCGACGAAATCCGCGACCCCGGTCACCGGTTCGGTGCACCTGTACCGTGTGTTTCGTTTCAAACGGATACTTCCTCGTCGTTCCCTATTTTCGTCTTACTTCGAGTCGTAGCATCGCCCCGACTCCAATCGAACCGTGAATTTCGACCCACGGTGTGTATCGGTGAACGAAACGTGGAATACAACCGTGCCTGTATCGATACGCGAGAGGATAGCGCGCATCGTATTTACGAGCACCGTACGGGTAGACAGAGATTTCGAACCCGTGGAACGCAGAAGCCCGAACGAGACGGCGCGTACGTGTCGCGATAATCGAAAAGGTCGATCGCGAAGTATCGAGTCGAAAAAAGGTCTCGACGAGCACGTAGCGGACGTGAAATCGACGGTTGCCCGCGAATCGAAACCCGACGCGAGTCCTTTTTTCGAAAACAAAAACTCGCAATCCGCGTCTTCGCGACCCGCGCACGAACCGAACCGTGCTCGTTCGTTCACCTCTCGGGGACGTATCTCGTCGCAGCTGCTCGCAATAATTTTGTACGTTCGCGAGGCAAAAAAGAAGACGAAAAAAAGGAAGCACCCTTCGATCCACCGAAGAAACGAAGACCCCGAGAGCGGGTAGACCCTATACCCTTGAAGTTCGTCCGCGAGTCCGGGAAAGTCATTATTCCGATCGGGGAAAGAAACGGAGCCGAAAAAACAACCGGGGAAGAGAGCGAAATCGTAAGTAGGGACGCGAGCGTCGTCGGCTCTAATCTGGGACGCGGCACGAGAGCGAACCCTAATCCAGCTTATCCAGAAAGTAATTTTGAGTCTTTTGAAAGCGACCCTCCTGCCCTCCTCTGCCTCCCGGTCTCGTCCAGGACGGAATCCCGAGAGGATGGAGAGAGGCGGGCGACGGTCGGACCCCGCGACTGCTCGAGGATTTTAAGTCCTCTGGAAGGACCTCGACGCCACCCCCTCCCCCTTCAACGGAACTTTTCCATCCCCCGTGCCGCTCGCCGCTACGGTGACGCTATCAGCGAGGAGCAGTTGTTTTTCTCGATTTCGGTCGGGGAAATTAGCGAGAGAAAAAAAAAAAGAAAAGGAAAGAAGGGACAGAGACGCGGGGAGATCCTTGGACTGGATAACGCGACGAGTTACGAGAGGGAAACACGAGCGTTAAGCGGTCGAATCTCGGGTAAGCTTTTCAACCTGTCGTCGAGTCGATCGATCGACTCTTGCGACGAGAACGTTCGAAACGAACGAGTTCGAAGAAGCGCGAAACCTCGAACGCTCGGCCGGTGCTCTCGATTAAATATTCAGAAATGTCGGTTCGCCGAAATGTCCGCGGCAACCTGGCCACCGGTGGCGCGAGTTATCCGGCATCAAAATGGCAAATGATCATCGAGTAATGACCGACGGAGAGCGAGAAGCACGGTGAGCGAACCAGACGGAAGGGTAGCAGAGACAGCGAGACCCGAGGGTAGAGAACGGGGCGCTTGCATCGTGTGCTGGAATATTTCGAGAGTACTCGATGCATTGTCACTCGGGCCTACCCTTGGTCCACCCTCTCGACGATTCGAAACCAGCCCCCGGTACACACTGGGGGAGGTGGATGCACGTGCAGAGCTAACGGCTCCCGTTGGCCGAGTTGCGCGCCTATACACGGTGTCGCGTACGAATCGGACCTTCGACGTCGAAACGAAACCCGGTCCGTCCTCTTCCTCGAAATTCGTCCAACGGACGCGAGATCCGCGGAGAACTTGTCCGTGGACCGAGAGTATACACGCTGGTCCGTACTTCGAGGTGCACGTTGATCGTAACGAAACGCCCGGTTCGAAACTCGGGTATTTCGATCCGTCGTTCGGGAAACGTTTGCGTTCGAGGTCCTCGAGGGTTCTTTCGTTCGCGAACCAACGAAGAAATCGTTCCGAGCGAGCAACGCGCTCGTAGTCGGAACTACCGAGTACCCGTAGAGCCGACGGCATCGGTCCAACGTTCGAGGACACGACGTTGGAACCTTTGAAGCGGTTCGATACACCGGCGCGTAGGTCACAGAGACGTTCGACGATTATCCGAACCGAGGTACGGTCGCGCGCGCATAGCGTTTGCACCGAGCGTACACGATGACGCGACAATGGGCTTTGACCGATCGATCGATCGACGAACGGTCCACGGTCGTCTCGATTCACCCTTCGAGTCGGGACACCCCGTATGAGAGCTACAGGCGCGTCTAGCTATTACCTAACCTAACCTGCGCGGCCAGCCGTCCGTACATGGACAGGATGGTCTAGTACATACCGGCTCGCAGGTACCGTACCTAGAGGGCCAGCTACATCCTAAGCAGCCTCCCCGTTGGCTGGGTAGGTAGGCAGCGTATTATATACATAGTGGAGGCTGGAGGGTCCTCACCGCCGCAACATTACGCTGATTGCCTGAATTATCCGCAACCAGGCTGCCTGTGCGGCTCTGTGTACGCGTACGCGCGTACATAGAGCCCACGGGGCTGTGTACGTAACCGAATACATACCCGCGTCTCCTGGTGCTCGGCTGGTACTCGTCGACGTGCTGGCTAGCTGGCTGGCTGGCTGGCTCGCTCGCTGGGTGCACGCTGCTGGCCCGTGTTCGTGTGCGGGACTCGCGCGTACATTTGCGGTTCGCCGTCGAGGCGCGAGTGTTAGTGGTTCCCGGTATCGTCGCGTTCGTAGGGCGGTTTACGAGGAGAAAATTGAAAACAGAGCCGCGCGTGAGCGCGAAAGACGATGGCGCGATGCGCGCCGAGCTGGAATAACGAATCGACGCCGGACGGACGGACGAACGGATCCGTGGTACTTCCCTGGCTGGGATCCATCCCGGCCGAATTCCCTGCTACCGTCTGGCAAACTCTAGCGGCAAAAATCACGCGAGAGTAAACATCCTCTCGGAGAACGGAGTCCAGAGTACTCCGGAGCTCCGACCTCGATCGTTCGAACGTCACGAGGAGTCTAGTTATTCCGAATCGAAACCTACCGGTAGCGGTGGACACCAGAGAGTAGGCATTTTTAGGGTGAAAGACGAACTAGCTCGGGTACTTAGGTAGTCTTTCTTCTCTGGCCGATGGAACTGTACAATATGTACAAGTGACGCGAGAGTAACATTCTTTTTATCGTTAGAGACCTCGATGATTCGAATAAGATGAGAAGTTTTATTATTCCGAATCGAAACCTACCGATAGCGGTAGATACTGGAGAGTAGACACGTTTAGGGTGAAAGACGACTTAGCTCGGGTACTCGATAGCTTCGATACTCCGATGGAACTATACAATATTATACTCTAACGGTAAAAGTAACGCGACAATTAAAAAACGACGAATGGTTATACGGAGTCGAAACCCCTCAATAGCGACGGATACCAGGAGATACGTATTTTTAGTCCCTAATCTTTGGATCAATGGATTCGAAGACTGGGTGAGGTCTGATCGTATACCTCGTGGAATTGTATCAAACTCTAGCGGAAAAAATGTCTCCAGAGCGAACGTCTTTCCTGTTGCCTCGGAGACTGGGATCCAGAGTGTTCCATACCACGTGAGCGATGATTGAAAAATGATAAGAGGTCCGGTCGTTCGGATTCGAAAGCCCTCGGTAGCGGTGTACACCGAGAGAGGTATTTTTAGTCAGCGATCTACGGATCGATGGGGTTAAACCCGCGCCAACTCGAGTACCCGTTAGCGATACACCGTGAAACTCCTCCTTTACCGTGTGTATCCGTGTAACGTACCCGGATGAGATTGCGTTAAATATTTCAGCGGAAAATATCACCCAAGATCGAAGATCCTCGGCACTGTTGCGGCCCGGAGAGTTCAGGGACGTTCGTATCCATCCAGATGTCGATTACCTCGGCAACGACGAACACTAGGGGTGAGATATTATGGTCGACGATCCACGAATCAATGGTGTTGCGAGCGTTGAAGTTCCCGTGACCATAATCGGTGCGTAGAATTCACCACGATCGGTGCTTCTTTTTATCAAAGAGCGACTCCTATTTCCGCGTAACGCTCTCGGCGTTCAAGGTTCGCGTTCCACGTCCATTATGAACGTAAAAACCACTCTCGCGGTCCGCACAATTCTCGGTGATTCGTCCTCCGAAGCTATCGGTGAACCCGAGTCGTGAGTTCGGGCTTATCAAAGGACGAAAGGGAAGTCGAGTAATTCGCGAGAGCCATTCCCGGGTGGACGGCCATGAATTCGCTTGGACTTCGTTCCGCGCGTTTCGCGTCGGAAACGCAGAGAAGGGTTAAGGACACGTATCGTGCCGGTTGATTAATGTACTTGGTCCGCGCATCCAGTCGTCCCGCTACGCGGCAGGAATCTGGACGCGCGCGTGTCGTTTATTATCCGCGTCGAAGCGTCTGGGAGCGCTGGGAGTGTCGCCCGACGAACGACGCGGTAGGAAAAACGGTGTCTTTCGTTTCGCGGAATGGTTATCGGTTACCTCGAAGAGCCACCCGGATCTTTCCGCGAATACTTTCACGATCGCGTAGGTCGAAAATGGTGGTTCGTCGATACGCGATCGATGCTCATTCGAGGCTAGAAACGAGGCCCGGTGATCGACCATCGCGAGCGATCTGTCCCGCGTAATCGGGCCGAGGAACGCTCGTGCGCGCTCGACGCGTTGTACGACGAGACAAAGTCCACTTCCGATTCAGAGACGGTTTGCATTTTTCACCCCCGTACGGTGCAACCGTCGAGCGTATCGAGCCCTGAATGGAGCCGGCTCGAAAGCGTCCATTTAGCGATCCTCGCGGAGGCTGCGCCCCCTTTTCGATCGTCTCTATGGACGGTTACGGGCCAATCTCCGAGCGGACCGGTCGGAGCGGACGGCCGCGGGTAGACGCGCGCTCTCGCGCGGTCCAGAATCACCGGGCTAACCCAGACCCCGGGAAAAGTAGAGAGAGAGAAAGATCAACGTCACCGCGAGCGTTTCGATTCCGGTGACACAGTGACACGGAGCCTGTCGGCGGAGGCCAGCCATTGGCTCGTTCCTGATAAATAGAACGCTACCGGGAACAGTGTCGCGAGTACCGACAATGGGGGTGCCGGAAGACCGGGGCAGCTTTAATTTCCTCCCGTAGTTCCTGGCAATTACCGCGTGGCGCACCCCGATAGCCATCTCTATCTCCGACCACAATGCGCCCGGTTCCGAGTTCCCCACCCCGCAGCTATCAACCCTACCTCGACGACATCTCCTCGGGGCCAGTGTTTCTCAAACCTTTCCACGATACACTCGTACCCCGTGAATTCGACGAACGAATTTTCCCCACCACCGATCGACGACGAAGCTTCAGCGGCCGAGGAGGTCGTCGAAACTCGACCGGAAGGTTCCTTCTTTCGCGAAGGGAACGGAACGTCCACTCGGAAAGACTCTCGGTGGTTTTGAGAGACCCTGTCTCACCCCCGACACCTCGCCGGAATCTTCACCAACGGCCCCTTTCGCGATTCGGAATTTCACGGTCGAAGGTGACGAGAATCATCGGAGATTCCACCTTTTGTGCTCCCGTGGCGCGAAATCGCGCGATAGATTTTTTTTCTCTCCTTCCGGAACGGCCGCAACGAAAACCTCCGATACTCTAATGGTAGGAGAATCGCGAATCATCTGGAAAGAGACTTCTCCCAAGGACTGTCTCGAACCTCGTTTTCAAATCAACGCGCGGATATCGATTGTACTTGGCGAGCAACGAACTCACGTCGGTGTAATTAAACGCGACCTGTTACTCCGTTGGAATACACGAGAACTGTTGGAAAGACGGTGGCGGTGTTCTTTCGAATAAATATCGTCGACGAAGAATCACCGGCAGAACTCGAGGCTACCTACCTTTGTGCTTCGAGTCCGCATCGAACGTTTTTTTTCTCGCGAACGTTTCGGACCGCGATGAAAAATAACCCAACGGACCTCCCGTGTCTTCGAGTCGCGGAGATCGATCGAAGAGACCCGAGACGAGACGATCGATTCGCGCGAATCGCTCGATCGGAGCATCGTACGCCGCGAATTTCGACGTCGAAGTCGCAACGACGTATTCTCGTTCGTTCGCTCGTACGACGAGCGGTCAATAATTTCGAGATACGAATTTGCAAATATCGTGTCGCACAGATCACATTTCGAAAAGGACGAGGGTGCCCGGAAAAGATTTAACTCGGCTCGGATAGCATCGAGAGCATTCTCGAGCCATTCGGTCTCTACGGCTGAATCGGTCGTTCGATGGGTTTTGGATGTGTTCCGTGGAACGTTAAGGGTTTCTCCCTTAACACGGCGGTTCTTGCCCTTTCTAAGTTCGTGGCTCGAACAATTGTCGAGGAGTCAATGGCACCGTGTATCAATTTTGGCACGCGACAAGGTACCATCGGCGAGAGTAACGATGTCGCGATAAATTTATATTTCATTCATTTTGGACTTCGTTCACTTTACCTTATTCTCTGTCAAAAGTGTCAAAAATACTCGATTCCGTAATCAAATTACCGTAAAAGAAATTTGCCTCGAACCTAAAAGTTTGTCGTCGGATCGTGTTCCGTCTCACATACACCCGCGCGTCGTTGTTTCATAAGAATAACAAAAGAGAAACAGACAGGTGAAAAGATCTACCAGAGAACGTTAATCCGTACACAGGAGATACGATCGTTCGGCCTCGTTTCCCTCGTTTTCGACGATAAACGCGCGAGATGAGATCGAATTTGTTCACGCGCGTAAGAGAAAAGCTCGAACACCGTAGAAATGATTAAATTTTCGAGAATGCGGATCGTGCAACTGGACGAACACTTACGGCGATCTAAATCGCCCCGAAGAATCCGTTGCTTCCAAAAAATACTATCGGGTTGTTCGAAAGTAATTTCGTTTTCCAAAACGAAGAATATATAATTTAGTAAAATGTTTACACGCTCTAGAAAAATCGTGTTTCATTTTCACCCAAAAAAAAAAAAAAGAAAAACGAAACAAGTTTCCGAACAACCCGATACTTTGGCGGTCGATTCCGCGGTCCGTGAGTAAATAAATAAACGAACGACTCCCGGGAAAATGGCGGGATTTCCTGCTCCATTTGCCAGTCACCTTTGGCATCGATCCAATTCGCGTGAAATTCGCGTGAAATTCGCGTAGACGAGCGAATTCCGCTCGCATCCGTTCACCGGTCGACTCGCGAGGAGGAGTACGCGCGTATGATCGAAGTTGTAACCGATTACTCGCATCTGGTCCCCTCGCCGGGTCGCGTTCCATCCTCGAGACGTTTGGCGCGGTCGCGCGGGCAGAAAGCTCGTGCTGGAGACGAAAGCAAACGCGACGTGAAGTTTTATCGCGCGGAAGGTTCCCCCGATCGTCTCGGAGCCGATTAAGCCTCGAGTCGATACCGTAAGTATTCCCCGGTTCTGTTCGCGGGACAAGCGGAGCGAGAGGAGAATCGTTCCGTTCGCGGGATCGCTGTCGTCGAGCCGTTTAACTCGCTCGGAGCCGAAGAGTCCTTCGAGGAGTTTGCGAACGGCTCGGCCGCGAATCGAGCGCGACTGCTTAAGTTCCGAGCTTCTCCGAGGAACGAACGACTCTCGTCGTACGAGCACGCCACGGGGCGAACAGGCGCGCCGTATCGAGCGGAGAGGAACCAGGAGAGAGAGAGAGAGAGAGAGAGAGAGAGAGAGAGAGAGGAACCACGGAACGGAGGAAGAGCCAACCGGCAAGCCTGACGGCAACATTATCGTCTTTTAATTTAACTTGCAGCTGTACTTTAATTAGACTTCGGCCGAACGAGGAGACGTCGCTCGACGAGCAAAGCGAGCGGGACCAGACCGAGTCTCTTCCTTCCATCTTACGGATACCAAACGCACTCTTCCCCCTTTAGACTCTCCCCGGTTTTCGTCCTCCTTCTCGTCTTCTTCTCCTCCTTATTCTTCTCGACGATTAAATCGAGAAAGGAGCGAAAAGGGGAGCGCGTCGCGGAGAGGAGCAATAATCGCCGGCCCCAAGTTCCGCGATGCTTCCTCTCGACGCTTCTACGTTTCGCGCCACCTTGTCACGAGGTATCGGTCGCGAGTCACCTTTACGAATTTTTCTCGGAGTACCACTTGGATCGATGCAGCCCTTCAGAAGTCGAGACACGGGGGAGGGAGTCGTTACCGATTTCGATATTTTTCGATCGTCACTGTATTATCTTCTACTATTTAAATAAACGTTCTATTTACTTTTCACTTGTGTTCGACGATTCCATTATTCCACAGGTTATACTATTAATAGTATCCAGTGTGTATTTGGTGCGAATAGTGTCGTAAATTTGCCTACATGCGTGGCATCGACGCTTTCGTCATCGTGATGCGAAGACAAATTCCACAATTTTCGACGATTCGACGAACACGGCCGTGTTCAATCTCGCGGTACGATCGGTCGCGCTTTCTAATCTCGCGCCACTACGCGTGGCGGCCGTTACGCGTTTCCGGTTCTCGTTTTTCTTCGCGCGGTTATTTAACCGTACGTAATTTTACCAAGCGAGTGGCGCGTTACGCGTCGAAACTCACCGATCGCCTCTCGCGTTCGCACGAATCGCGTTGATATTTCGGGCATCGTTTTGCCTACTCTCGTTTCGATATTTCACGCCGCGGAACGAGCGAGGATAATTGCAACCGCGCGGAGCGTAACGCTGCTGATATTGATCAAGTTTGCGAAAACGAAAGTTTACGAACAGCTTCCACGAGTGTTCTTTCGACCTTGGTGTTTCCGAACGTATGAATATTAAGCTTTCGCATTTACAAACGAAACGTATCCACTTTTGAATCGACGAGCGATGGTTACGCGTTTGAAATTTCCGTAAAATCGCATCCCCGACTTTCGCAAAAAATCTCCAAAACTGTCGTACAATTAAGCGTTTACGTTTTAGTATAAACAAAACAAAATGTACATCGACTAGAAACGGTAAGAAACTAATTCGTGCTGCTCGTTTCTAGACACAGATTAAGATAATCGTTACAATCTTCCGATAATTGCGCTCTAAAATGTAACCAACGTTTCCACGGACCGTTTCTATGGACCCTCGCGAGGGGTCTGTGGAGACCCGAGGACGACCGCGCTCGATTCTCGACGTTTCGCGAACGTTTCTTCGAGTTGATCTCTCGAGCGCGAATTGGCCCGCACTCCCGTAACGAATTCCTCCCCCATGGAGGCACGAAAAAGCACAAAGCCGAGGCGTTCGCGCGCGAAAGTCTTCCTTCGATCCGCCTCAAGCCAGGCGTCGCGTTTTCGCGCGCGACGACGACGAATCCCGAAGCCGTGGGATCGCGCGCATTTTCCGCGTCACCCTCCTTATCTGTTCGCGCTTAACGAACGCCGAAACTGTCGCGAAGCCCGATCGCGACGCCGGTACGACGCGTTTCCTCGGCCCAGGTTCGAGCAACAATTGCAACAATGTCGCCCCCCCATTGGCGGCAGAGATCAAAGTGAACGCGAAGACTTATCGGGGCCCGCGGGAAATAAACTCGTAGATCGAACGAGGATTAAGCCGATGGCCGAAATTGGGGCTCGCGCGTCGCTATGGCTGCCCATCGTCGGACTGGAAATCCCGATTCTACGAGCACGGCTTCCGTGGAACTTTTCGGAAAACGATCGACGATCGCGCGAAATACTCCGCAACGAAATTTAAAAGATAAAACGCTGGCTTCGTTTTACAATGGTTCTGGAGATTTTTGACAAGTCGGGGGTGCGATTTTACGGAAATTTCAACGCGTAACTCGTCGATTCGAAAGTAGATACGTTAAATTGCGAGTTGGTTAAATTTTCTTTGAAAATTTCAATTTCTATAGAATTAAAAGCCATATCCAACAAGAGAAGAAAGGAGGTGTGTAACGATTAATTTTACGATAGTTTCGGAAATTTTTGTCAAAGTTGGGGGTGCGATTTTAAGGAGATTTCAACGCGTAACTCGTCGATTCGAAAGTAGATACGTTAAATTCTATTTGAAAATTTCTATATAAATTAAAAGCAATTGCACACCGACGCTTCGTCCAGGTATCCAAAGAAAAACGGAGTGTAACGTCTTGCAATGGTTTCTTTCTTTGGAAGTAGATTCACGGTACGGAAAAGTATCGGATGTTACCCGAGTGTTCCGTAACCCGTACGATTCCAGAAATTAGGACGAGGAGACCCTCGTTGCGTACGAGGGGTTGCCGATCCTTTGTATAATCTTTAATATCATCGATGATCCCTCTTCGAGCGTATACGGGGAAAATTACAAATAGAAATCTCAATTTTTCTTCTCGAGCGCGATACCCGCGAACGAACCAACCCCGCGCGATTTCTTTTCAACGATCGTCGTTCGACTCCTGGTGGAAGGTTCGCGAAAAATCTCCCCGGGTTCCCGTTTGAGAATCCCTGTCCGAGGTCGAGAGCACTTATTCGGGCCATAACTCCCGCACACGTTCCCTCCGTTTCTGCCCTCCCGCCCTCGTAAATACACGAGACGGCGGGCACGAGGAGCCGGAGGAGGAGCGAGGGAAACACGGGAACGACGACAAACCGGGCGACCGGGGGCGGGGACGGATACGAAGCACGGGAATCCGGGACTTTAAAACAAATATATCGCGCGTAAATCCAGCGTGGATGTAAGTCACCACCCCCCTCGAAGGGGCCACGCATCCAGAAGACGGGCACGAGCGAAAAGGGGAAGAACCGAGCAAATCGTCGCCGCTTCGCTTTACATATTTCCTGCGGAATTGCCGCTGTCGCTCACGGCCGTTCGAAACCCCGCCAAGATGGCCAAAACTCTGCGTTCGAACTTTCTTCGCCGAAACGGTGGAAAGTTACGCGATGGAATTCTTTCCGCGCGATTTTCGAAGCTTCGAACGGTGGCTTACCGGAGAATCTTCGAGTCGAATTTTTGGATATTATTCACGGAGGAATCGTCGACGGAAAGCTATCGAGGTTCGACGCGCACGTTTGTCGAGTGTTTTCAACGATGGTGAAGAAAATTTCGTGGAATTGGGTTCGTTGTTACGCGCAGCGGGAAATTTACACGAGCCCGGCACGAATCGCAATGGACGAGCTATCGGAACGCGCGACGAAATCGCCGAAGGCTTTTGAAAACGTAAACTTCGATTTTCGCGCATTTATTTTACACGTTCGCCAAATCGCGAATCAACGGGTCCGATAGTTTTCGAAATATCAATGTTACCGATTCGTGAAACACCGTTTCGAGAAAAACCGCGTTTGAAGTTTTTGGCGCCGAAGCCAAACGAACCTTTGTAACTCCGTCGATTTTACGAGTTTTCGTTTAATATTTCACCGGCCCGTTTTCAACGCTTCGAAAATAAAAAATTGGAATAATTCAAGAATGGATTTTTCCGACCAACCGCTATGGAATACCATATCGGGGCTCGGAGGTTCGGATAGGAGTATTTACCCGCTGTGTACACCGTGGTCGATAGGCTACCGTATCGATATCGTTTCTAGATTCGTCGAAGCCTAATCTGTAAGAGGTCCACACCGATGTTCGCTTTTAACCTCGGTGACGATCTCTCGTTGACAATTACATCGAAACATTGCATCTCGTGGACAGAGATGGTAAATTACGTTCCACCCAATCCCCAATCGCGTTGCATGGGAGTAGAATCTCCGTATCCACGAGAAATATACCAAACCGCGAATACGAAGATTTTATCGCGCGACAAAATTCCTCGTATATATTTATAAACTTAAGGACACGTTTGGTAAAAACCCGAGGAAAAACGTAGCACGCTCCGAGAAAGGCTTCCTTCTACAGATTCCAAAGAACCGCGAACTCACGGTTATTTGAAACAAACGCGATAGGAAATCTATTTAAAAACTCATCGAACGCGCAGAAGGAGCGATCGAGAAAGCGTTATTCGATCGTGATACCTGTACACAACGACAATAATTATCGTCACGCAGAATTTATCGGAATTATATCGCAAAAGATAGAATTCTTTGCCCAAGTCTACGCCAATGCGTTCCAATCGTCGTTCGTGTTGGTCTCGTTCCGTTTCGGTATCGAAACGATGCTTTTACGCGCGATCGCCTCGACTGATAAAAAACGCGCACCGATCCGATTCGTCCGCGACTTACGATCCCCATACGAATTCGCGCGCGCGATTCGAACTCGCTGGTGGATCGGACGATTTCGATCCCGATCGAGAAAGGAAAGAAACGAATCGAACGCGGCGAGATTAGTGTTTCGAGGGTCGTTTAGCGATTTCCGCGCGCGACGTCGCGTCGTAAACGCGTCACGGACGAGAATACGCGTCTCGGTCGTTGGTTGTTCGAAAATCGGGAACGCTCGCGTTTCGATTGTCGCGACGATTAAATCGAACGCGATTTCGTCCCGCGTTGCTCCCCCGTGGGGTTGTTGTTATTATACCTTCTTCTCGGGTCGGGCGACGCGTAAAGAAAGACGAACGCGGAAACTAATGAAACGCGGTTTCGCGCGGGAGCTCCGCCGTTGCGGCCCCGGTTTCCTAATTACGGGAAAATAATTTGTCGCGGGAACGTTTACCCGCGCGGCTAGGTCGGTACGGTCCGCGATCGAAAGTAAGGCGCGCGCGTGAAAACACCGCGCGCGCCCCGGGAGAACGAAACATTTTTCCCCGGGGACTCGGAGGAAACAAATTACTTGAAAATTACTCGCCTGGGATTGACGTTTGATTGCGCCGCCCGCCTTCCACGCGACGACGACGACGACGACGTCGACGACGGTTCCGCGTAACGGTGGCTCCAAGGTGGGTCTCGAAGGTAGGAAACAGATTTATACATATTGGATGCGAAACGCGTAACCTCGCGCACAAACGCGCGCGAGAAACCAACGAGCGAGCGAGCGAGCGAGCGAACGAACGAACGCGTGCACCCAGGTCTCTTCTCACCCTTCGTCTATCGTACGATCTCCTCTCCTCTCTCCGCCTCTCCGATTCCGCCACTTTTTACCGCCACCCCCTCCTCCACCCTACACCCTCTCTCTCCCTCCGTCTCTCGTCCCTTCGCCCTTCCTTGGGTCTCCACGTTTCCCTCTGTCCCTCTCCCTCCCGGTGTTCCCTTTTCTCCTCTTTCTATTTACGTCGCTTTTCGCATTATCGCCTTTTTCGTCGAGCGAGTCTGGCTTAATTCACTGGAAATTATTCATTTGCCTAATTGCCACTCGTCGACCCGGATCGTCGAGGCTTCGTTCAGAAACCTCGAACCTTCGTTCCCCCCAACCCCACCCTCCACCCATCCCTGTTCAACCACCCACCCATCCACCCGTCTCCCGTGGCGTTCGACTCCGATTCCTATCCGCGACAACGCCGCGCGCGGATTTCGCTCTTTCATTTCGCGAGCCTCTCGCGCGCGCGAAAAGCGACGGGCGTTTCGTTAATTCGCGTCCCGAAAGCGTCGGGACGCCGTTACCTCCGATCCTCGGAGATTGGAAAAGACAACGCGCGTCGAACTGGATGCGGAGGAGGGATTTTCCTCGATGAAACCCTGGAATCGAGTACGCGTACCCGTTCCCCACCGTTTTCATTTTCGAGCGAGAGAAAACCACGCGTCTCTCTATCACTCTCTCTCTCTCTCGCTCTGGTTCTCTCTCTCGAGAGAGAGAACAGAGCGGAGCAGAGGCGGAGAACGATGGAATACTCGGGTGATTTCAGAACTTTCCAATCGCGTTGCACATTCCCCGAGTGAAATCTTATTCGGCGATTTTCCGCGATCGTTAAACGCCGCTGCGTTATCCCGCGGGTTTCCAACGTTCTTGGCCCGTTACTCGGAATTTACGGAGAGTTTATCCTTACCGAAAGTTTCACGCAGATCGTCCGGATGGGTAGAATCGATCGCTTTGTTTTCCGAGTTTCGCGATTCTTTCGTCGGTGTGTCAAGAAATCGGTTCGATAGATTTTCGCGTTATCTCGCGGGTTTCCAATGTTCTTGGCAAGTTCCTCGGAACTTACGGAGAGTTTATCCTTACCGAAAATTTCACGGTGCGTTGTTTTCCGAGTCTCGAGATTAATTCGATCGGTGTGAACCGATCGGTCGAAAAGTCGAGGAGAGAAGAGCGAACGAGGAACAGAAGTAGCTAGAGAAAGAAGATGTCCTTCATCGCCATGTTTTTCTTTCGTCGGTGTGTCAAGAAATCGGTTCGATAGATTTTTCCACACGTTTCTCGTGTTTTCCAAGCACGGTTGTATTTCCAAGTGTAACTTCCGGTGGAAAAGAATACCCGCGTTTTGTTTTTCGCCAGTGTACGGATATTTCGCGAATGTTTCTTTCGGAGAAAAATATTATTCCGGGATTGGTACCCCGAAACCGAAAAGAGACTCGTTTACTTTGTATACTATATACATTGCGCATACATTCAAGAAGTTGAACAAAGACAGCAACGGAGAATTAACTGTACATTAATCTGATACAACGTTCGATGTTTCATTATTCTTTAAACGAACGAAATTGATATCGTCCGACTAATATTCCCTCGAGAAAGAAAAGCTCAGTGAAATCGTTAAGAAACGTATTAAATTCCAAGTATAATTCACGATAGCTACGCGACGATCGATCAACGCGGAAAAATAATATCTCTATAAACGACGAGATTCGAAGAACGGTTGAAACTTTCGGCGTCTCGCGTCCCCTTGAAACGATCGAACAAGTATCGTCCCAGGCGGAGGCGAGAAGCGGGAAATTCGAATCGTTAACGTCCCCCTGGTATCGTCGCTCGCGATGTTTCCTCGTTGGAGGTGAATCGGAGGCGATCGGGAAACGAGCGTCGGAATGATCTCGGTTCGAAGCGGAGGCGCGAGTCCGTGTATCCAAGGTTATATTTCGCGGGGGTAGCAGCCGGTAAGAGTGGGTCTCGCGGTGGTCCGAGCGTGCATTTCCCGTGGGCGAGCGCACCAGGATTCATGAATACCGGAGTATTTGCACACGGTGCGCCGATATACGCGGCGGGCGCGCAGACACTTCCGCGAGCGTGTGCGCGGTGCGGCGCAGCACGGCGCGGGTACACGTACGTTGCTCGCGCGTCGAGAGGAACGGCGTGTACACAGGCTCGAGGGGGGTGGTGTGTCGGTGTTTGGTAACGCGGCAGGAAAGTCCCTGGGGGCTTAATACGGTATGCACGTCTGTCGTTCTCGAGCTCGACCCAATGTGGGCTCGAACCAGCTACCAGCTAATATTCCACGAGAGGGCCCTGGGCTACGTGCCTGGACTCCCGAATACCGAGCGAAACCCGTGGAAACTCGTGATCCGCGCGACGCCACTTCGACGCGAGCCGAGCCGAGCCGAGCCGAGCCGGTTTATTTTTCACGAAGAAATCATCGACCGAACGCACCTACCGAGGCGAAGTCCTAACCGGACGGACTTCGATCGGAACCGCAATTTTACCACCGAGTTCGACCACGAGACACACGAGGAATTTCGATCGATTCGCGTGTATATTTCCGTTCCACGGTCGATAACAAATGTCTTCGAACCGAGAATACCCACTTTCGTGCACCATCGAGTACCATTACCTCTACCGGAGCCATTTTTTTGTTCATCGTCCACCGCGTAGAATTTCGTCTATCGGTTGTCGACCAACGATTCTCAATATCGCGAAGCGTGTTCCGTAGAGTAGCGTCAATCCCGATGCTACTTTACCAAAATACCCGCTTACGTTACACGAGCGTTTCGAAAGCGTCGCGCGTTGCAACGACACCGATCGTTCAATTTTCTCGAGTCTTCGTAACGGGTATCGATCGAGTTACGCGATCCGAAACGTCGTAGGCGAGAATAAGGACACCGGTCGCGCGATTGTCTCCGGTACCCCGATTCCGAGGGACCTCCCACCACTCGGAATTCCACGCTAACGAATCCATCGATCACCGGCGCAAAAATCCAAATTCCAACGTGCAATTAAGGGCCCATGGTACAACCGGGGCCGACAATGGCGGGCCGCGGTTATCTTATTGCCGGGGAAGAAACCGGTTGCTGATGAACTAAATAGTTCGTCTTGTTGCGCCGCGGCCGCGGCCGCAACCGCCGCGCGGATCGGGACCTCGTCTTCGTCGTCGTCGTCGTGGTCGTTCCGTATCGGAGGATATCGGTTGGATCATCCAACTCGTGAATTAGTCGCGGGATCGAACGTCGAGGTTTTTTTCCTCCCATCGATCGGGCGTGTGGGTTGCGGGGCGCGCGTGTTCACGGTCGCCGCGGGCGGGAAATTTCGGCGCGCAGCCGCGATTAAAATTCCGCGACGCGTCGTACCGGGCGACAATGGTGGCCGAAAGTTCGTTTGCGACGCGTTTACCGGGAACGGATGGTTTTAAAGCCATCGGGGGACACCGAGCGGAGGGACGGGGCGGCGGATCGGTGGACAGAGTGGGGCGGGGGCGTACCGGCACAATGGCAAAGCGCGGAACAAAGCCTATCCACGGGTAATTCGAAATTCGCGTCGTCCTGTGTCCGCGCGTTCGTAATTAACGGTAACCTCGTGTCCTGGCCCGATTAAAAAAGGACGTCGTATAATTGCACCGGCTCCCGCTCGTCATACCCCGCACCGCCTCCCGCCTCTCGCCTCCCGCTTCCCTCCTTCCCCGACAGGATTTTAACGAACTTCGACCCGTTACCGGTGGCCGAAGCTTCGTTATCGGATCGTAAATTCGTCGATTTTTCGTCGGGTTTCACCGGGGGGCCGCTTGGGAATGCAATTCGGACGATCGAAGCGCCAGTTCCGTTGGAACCAGCCAATCGAACCTTTCCTTCCCCGCGAGCCCTTCGAGGATCGGGACGCGGACCGCGGACCGCGTGGAATTTCGAGCTCGCGATCTTCGATTCTTGAAGTGTCTCGCGACGATTATCGATAACGCGTACTCTCGATTCGTAACGAGTGGACGAACGATCCGGAACGGTTACGGAGAACTCTCGACTCCGGTGTCCAAGAGTTGCCCGAACATTCGCTAACGCTAGATTTTCCCTAGCGGAGTTCGACGCGATTCCATCGGGAGAGACTCGGAGCACCCGCGTTGAATCGAAAGGAGTGCCCGTAACTTCGTAGATTCGAAGATCGCGAACGAGAAGTATCGTCGAGAACGGTTACGGAGAATTGTGGGACACCAGTTGGGAGAAACGGAACGTCGAAAGAGGTGGAGCTCCGCGTACACGGTTGCTACGTTGGTCTACTCGTTGGTGCATCTACCGGGAAGTTTCGACTGGGAATAATCGGAGCTTTCGCGGTGGAAGATTTCCCAGAAACGTCGAGAGCGAGGGTCGAAAATAAAATACGTTTAAACGTATTTGTGCGCGGAAATATCGTCTCTCGGGGGAAATGTACGCGAGGTCGAACTACGCGTCGAGTGTTTACTTCGAGTCGTAGACAAGAATTAGGGGACTTGGGCGAACCGCATCTAACAACCTCTTCCGCGCTCGAGTTTTGTCTCGCGTTGAGCAAAGGTTCCGGCAACAACGATACACCTTCCCGAGAAATGAAATATACGGTGAAATACGAACACAAAGTACGCTATAGTAGTTTATTTTAAGAATCCGTAACTCCCAACGACGAGTATCGCAAACTCCGGTCTCCGGTATCGGCAAGGACGCTTCGTGGTCATTTTTCCCGCCAAAGTTGAACGCGATCCATAGGGTCCGTTGCTCGAAGAGGAGAATCGAGCGTCGAGCGATCGAAGGATCGAAAATCGTTCGAAGTCGATCGGTCGTTCGATCTCGGTGAAGCAATTTCGAGCGTCTCGGAACGGGCACCGTTATCGCGGTTGCGATATCGGAGGACGATCGACGCGGTAACGAAACGCGAGCGTAGCGGCGGCTATCGATGAATATTCATCGCGCTCCTCCGCCGCCACCGCCACCGCCGCCGCCGCCGCCGCCGCCGCCGCCGCCGCCGCCTGGTCGATCCCGCTCCATCTATCTTTCGGACATCGGCGGCGTCGACGCCGGAAAGGAGCGACGGAGAGGAGACGGAAACGGAGACAGACGTACCGTATGTACCGCGAGGAACGGTGAAAAGGGGATCGCGGAGGCTGTGTCGAATAATTGCCAACTATTCCAGGCACGCGGCTTAAGACGCGGGGGAAACGGTTCTTGGCGAAGCCGGAGGAGGGGCGGGAGGGGTGCCAGGCGGGCCGAGGGGACGGGACGGAGAGAATGGAGGCGGAAAACGAGAGAAACAACGAGGAGCTCGAGCTGGAAGAAGCGAGAGAGCCAGAGACAGAGAGAGAGAGAGAGAAAACGAAAGAGAGAGATAGAGAAAGAGAGAGAGGGAGAGAAAGAGAGAGAGGAGCTCTTCGACGTTAGGGGTCTAGCGCGAGAGGAGGCGAAAGGGGACAGAGAGCGCGAGACCAACGGAGGAGAACGAGAAGGCCAGAGACAGAGAGGCAGAGGAGAAAAGGAGAGTGGGAGTTGCCAAGATGGCGCCACCGAGAGTAGCAGTGGCCGGAGGTAGGAGGCGAGAGGTGGAGAACGTGCTCCGTAGGAGGAAGGGTAAAAGATAAATGACGTGTCCACCGCCTCCGCCGGCAACCTCGACTGCCACCGACATCGCCGCGAAGACGCGGCGAAAGAAGATGAAGAAGAAGCGGCAAGGGGACGACGGGAAGCCTCCATTAAACATTGGCTCGCTTGCTTTACCCTTTAGCCTCTCCTGGTTTCCTTGGCCTCCACGCTCCTCACCTTCGCTCGCGGCTTCCACCGGGGATTATGGATCGAGTTGCCGGCGAGTTTCTCGTTTTTCGCTTCCTCTTTCACCCGCCCGCCCTCCTCCCCCCATCGCTGTGCTCTCGTCGTCGCGTTAACGTTCGACGATGCTCGCCTCGCGACTTTTCCGAGCGTTGAAACACCTCGTTCGGCTCGATGCTCGACGAGGAACGTCGTCGCGTTAACGTCCGGTTCCGGTGTCCTCGTTTTCGCGCGCTACGTTCGGGTGTCCAGTCGGTGAGGTACGTTTATTCTCTTACAGCTTCACGGGCCCCGATTTCCCGAGCTGTGTCGTACCAAGGCTTTCGCCTAAACCGAACGATGTCGGAGCTAACTCGCAACCGTTGCCAGCGGTCGCGCACGTAGGTGTTTTGCGCGGCGAGCACGGCAAAACCCCTCCTTCACCGCTCAAGGATCGTCAGGAGCGTCCGTGAGGTACAATCGAACGAACAATCTACTCACGATTTCCTCGCAGGGTCGAATCCTGGCTCGTCGAGAGAGTCGTCGAGTCGTCGAGTCGGCACCCGCCGATTCCGCGCTCCGTGTCGCACCGCCCTTGAACAAACACGGACAAAGAAGAAATTAATTCCCCCGGTCGGGGGGCGGGGTTCGTCGATACTCGGCGCGAAAACGGAACTACGAGACCTCGCTCACCTCCCCAACAGGTAGGAGGAAACGAAAAATATTTCAGCCGCGGGCCTCGAAAGTTCGTGGAAACCGGGCGGGTAACCGGCCACCTCTTCCGCGGAAACTTCTTCGGTTCCCATCGGCGCGCGTTTTCCACTCTGGGAAACACAGGTTTACGAGTTCACGGTTCCGTGAACCGCGAAAGAGAGAAACGACGAGGGTAGCGGTAACGGAGCGGGGGTACGAGCCAGCCAACCACCCCCCAACGGCGAGCATCGAGCGTTATGAACTATCGGAAGACACATTAGCGCAAATCTGCGAAGCCAATAACTGGGCCCCGACGCTTCGCGTCGCCGGTGGGGCTCGGCTAGAGGTGGTTGAACGTAGACGAAGAACGGCGCCGGAGGGGGTGCCGGCGGGGGGTGCATCGCCGGCTCTGTCGCCGGGGCGTCAAATTATTCCGCGATTAATAATCCGCGCGTTACACGCGTGATCGGGCCTTTATCTCGGTAGCTGCGCGCTCGCATCGTTGTCTCTCTTCCTTCCTTCCTGGCATCCACCCCCCCAAAGGTATCAATGGCTGCGGCACGTCGAACCGATTGTCCTTCTGTGTCGAGGGCATTTATCGCTCCGCGGGACGCGCGCGAATCGATCGCGAGAGATAGCGAGCGAACGCGCGTGCAACACCGAGCGAACGGCCGTGCGTACTTTAATGAAACGCGGCTCGATCGCGTTCCGCGTCGAAATATCGGGGAGCTCGTCGATTGAAAAGATTCATCGGGCTGGTAAACGTTCACCCGTGCCGCCCGACACCCCAAGGAAAGGTTCAAACGAGTCGATTGTCTCGGGAAGTAAATTCGGGAACGCGACGTTCGAGGATCAGCTTCTGTACCGCTCTCGAATCATTTTTACGTCGTCGAGGACGAAAGTTCGATCGTTGCTCGAATACCGATCCGAACCGAACGAAATCGATGGCTCTTCGACGGGAGAGAAAAGTTGCAGAGTTTCGGATCGGTATTCGACGATCGTCGCCGGATCGTGTCGAATTCTACGATAATCGATCCGAACGCGAGCGCCGCTTCGAACTCGATCGATTTCGACCTCGAAGTACCTCCATGGTTCTTTCTCGCGTTTGATCGAAACACCGTAGAGCGGAAATTTAGGGATTCGCGGTCCGTCGTAAAAAAAAGATTCGTCGGTCGTATCGCTTTCCAAGGGAACGTTGAACGTAAACGCGATACTTTGAGTCATCGTGCTCGAATATTGTAAAGTTGTCTCTACGATCTCATCGATCCGGAATATCATCGACGCTGATCGTTTCGAGGATCCGAGACCCGTTTCCCGATTATCGACGATACCGAAGGTGTTCCCCGGAGCACGGTGGCATTCCGATTCCGAGATAGTCTCGGTCCCCCGTTCCAGCGCTGCGTAGATCGACTCGTAATCGAGCGTCGTAAAATTTCATAAACGGCCGCGAATCACGCTCGTAGCATCAGCCGAGGTAAGATCGCGGCCTCGAAACCGGTACAAAGGAATTATATCGAGTTCGCAATATGCCGATTCCCCGTCACCCTCGCCGCGCGAGCGTCGCCCCCTCGCCGGTCCTTGGCGAAAATTCGCAGACGGCCGCACGTTTCTCATACTCGTCGTATCATCGTCGTTCCGACGATTCCGCTTTGTGCGAGGAAGAATATAAGTCGGCGCGCGCGTGTCCGTTCGTACGTGTGGAAAAGGGTGATATCATCCCCGTAATGCGATGCAGGCGCGATGATCCGGGAGCAATATACCTTGGGACGCGCACCGGGAGTCGGGACCCCCCGCGGGATAACCCGGGGACCTCCTTTGGCCCCGGGACATCGCGATATTGCTTGTTTTATTGGAGCGTGACACCCGTTCCTTTTTATTTTATTTTTTTTCTTTTTTTTTTCACCCTCTCTCGCTCGCCCTCCCGTGTCTACGGGACACCCATCGCGAGAGCGGGCGAAACGGTCGGTCGGTTCAAGGGGTCGAGATTCCGCGAAAAAGAGGAGAAAAAAAAAGAAAACGAAGAAGAGAAAAATCATTTCGCCGGATGTTTAGGCACGCCGGAAACACCGCGTCTCGGCCGTGGGACGAAGGGCCGGAAGGGAACGGCTCGGAGAAACCCTCGTTTTCGGGTGGCGGGAGAGGGGGTGGGCCGCGATAAACGAAACAGATTGTCGCGACGATCGTACCTTGGGGAGAGATACCGAGGATAAATATATGCCTCGTGTTTTATGGAAACTGCTCCGAAGCGCAACGAGGGGGCAATTTAACGGGGCCGCTCGGTTTAGTACCGGCCGAGTTCGAGGTGACGTTTTACGCCGGTCTCGGTGTGTAATCGTCGCGCGTTGATACGCGTCGATCGATCGACGCCGGCGACTTATCTCGAACCGTTTCAACCGGACGCAAATCGCGCTCCGATTTACCGATTACGCGACAATCGTCGAACAATGGACGAACTGAACGCGGAGACAAAGAACGCACCGCGTAATTTTCGCAACGTTACACGGAAACCGTCAAATCCGCGCCGATATCTTTTCGGTGGCTCGTAAACGAGTAAACGATCTTTCGATCCACGTTCACCCGCGATCTGTCCACCGATCTCGCGGTAAAATCGATAAAAGCGATTGATACTTTCCGTACTAAAAAAATAATATTTCTTTAATTCCGGTCGATTGAAATAAACACCGCTCGAGAACGCAATTGAACGAGATACCAGCGTGCATCCAGCGCCCCGAAGAGTCGCAGGTCCCCCCTACGGTATTTCTCGCTCGAAAGTAGCTCTAAAATCCCCATCAGCGCGTTACGTTTGCGTTTCCTGTCGGACGATCGGAAATACGCGAAACGCGGTGACAAAAATTAATACATACCGGAAAGAAATAACCGCGCGTAAATACACGTTCCCAAACTCTTCTTCTATCGGTGTCGCGGCTTCGGAACGAAATCGAGGCGTCGAGCGGACAACGATTCGACGTATTACCCGCTCGACGGATCGTTCGTCGAACAAGACGACGCGAAGAGTTCCGGGGACGATACCGCGTCGGTCGGTTTTACCGGGGGAAGTTTCAATGCACCGTGAAAAATAAAGCGCACGGAAGAAACCAATTAAGGTTATTGCTTCCCCGCGAGGAGGACGCGACGCGACGCGAGGATCAAAGCCACTCGACGAATTAAACTCCGCGTTTCGAGACGTATCGAGAGAAAGAGAGTCTCTCAGGTGGCGGATGGGGATGGTAGCCGGCCGAAATCTCGGCAAAAGCTCGGTCCCGAGCACAATTTCTCATATGGAAAAGTTTCTCCGCTCTGTTCGGCCCGCCGATGAAGGAGCGGGTAGCAAGCTCGACGAAGCGGAGAAAGGAACGCCAGGTTGCAGGTTTCTCGCGTGTTTTCCAACTTCCGTCTTCTACGAGGGATCGGAGACGGGACGGGACCGATGCCAGACCCCTCTTCCCGTGACGAGGGTACGAGAATCGGCTCGATTCGCGCGCTCGAACCCGTTCGAACGCGATCGCGCGAGAGACGCGTCTTCGTTGACCGGTCGCGGCCTCGGAACGCGGAGAAACGAACTCGAGACCATCGGGAGACGCGAGAAACACCGGAGAAGAGAACCCGAGGGGTGAAACCAACGGAGAAGAACAACCCCCGAGAACGCGAACGGTCCGGAGAGGGTGTAGCGGGCGCGACGACCGGCAGAAATGGAAGGAGGATCTAGTAAATTTATCAGCGGTCATCCGAGGGCGGAACCGTCGGGGACAAATTCCATCGCGAGCGTCGCCCTCTTTTGCGAACGAGCTCGAAACGTACACCACCCCCTCGTTCCGTCTCCGCGCGGGGGTGGACGGCCGGCTGGCTGGCTGGCTGGCTCGTTGGCCGGGATGCTGGGTCCACCATCGTTTCTACCCTCCTCCCTCCATCCCGGAGCCGTACCACCCTTCGACCGGCGTAAGTCATTGCGGCTGACCGGAAGTCACGGGATCACCGGAACCAGGGATATTTATGCGAGCTCACCCGCCGACCGGGGCATTACCCGTAATAAGGAAATTGCGAATTTATTACGTCCCTCCCTCCGTCTTCCTTTCCTGTCCGCGACTACCCGCGCGACCCCCACCTCCGCACCCACCCGCGTCTGATATTGTCCGAACGGGCTGCCCGTTCGGGGGTGGCTCGGAACCCGAGAGTTATTTCGGGTTTTATGGGTCGAGACTACCCGGGGTCATCCGGCACCGTTCCAGATCATGGGGAAAAAAGAGCTCGAGGTGGAAGGTCCTGGAATCGGTGCCACGGAATACTCCCTGGCACGGAACGCCGCTCTTTTCTTTTACAACACCGCCGGGAACACCTTGGCTTTGGCTTTCCAACCGCCTCGCGGGTTCCGGGAACTGGAAGACGGGAGAGAGGCTGTTCCGTGTAGCAATCACCGAAAAAGTTTGAAACTCTTACGGTGTTCGCGTTATTTTACGCGCGCGAAATATTTCCATCCTTTTTTTACGCTTTTATCGTTGAGAATGATAGAAATATCACCGATCGATATCTCGTGCGTATGGATCAACGTTCGTCGTTGGAAGAACTACCCTGGTCCACGCGTCGTCTTCTCGGGCTACGTTTCTCTTTTGTTTCTCTTGAGAGACGTCACGGGGACATTTCTCGGATAATTCGGTAACCCTTTACGCTCGAGGCTTCTTTGCTACCATAAGCCCTGAGAAAATCCTTGAAGTGGTAGAATTAATCCGGAACGGAACATTTTTGTATACTTCGTGTACACGCGTTTGCACTCTACGAGAACGTAATATTTACATTTATCGACTTACAAGTGTACAAATAAAGAAATTCTCTTCGAGGGACGAAATAAAATTCACGCGACAGAAGTGCGATGGGGAAAATGTGCAAAAAATGCGTCTAATGTCGCTACGAGCGGAATTGGATGCGTTTCGGCCTTGGCTCGTACGTTGTCGTCGAACAAATTAATCGGAAAATGGCACGGTCCGTGGAAAGTCGGAACCTCCGTTTGTGCGATGTAATACGGTTGAAATTCCGAACAATTCCACGGATGAAACGAAGCTGGGTCCGTTCGATATTTTTCGAGAAATTCGCGGGGGCTGAATTTCAACGCGCGTTCGTTACCGCGCGTCGCATATGTATGATGCGCCGATTCTCGACCGCAGCGACACGGTTGATTTTTTTTATTTTACGTTCGTTCGAACGAACAAAGTTTCAAACCGTGTTTTCTGCACGGGGTACCCGCGACACGTACGCGTGGTGATTTCGAATATTCGATCGGCCCGTTTAACGCGCGCTGTTCGCGCGTAGTTAAAATCGCCCAGCGCGTCGAGCGAAATTTTCGAACGACGACGACGACGACGACGAACGCGCCAAGAAATCGTTGTTTTCGTCGCGACGATCCACGCGATTCGTCTATCCGTATCCACGGAACATTTCCAGCTTCGTCGACGAGACGTTGGCCAGCGTTTGCGCGCACATCACCCCTCCTTCCTCTCCCCCCGAACGCGATATTCGGTGCGGCGAATTTATCGCGACGCGACCGCGCAAAATTCCCCCGCGTTGATAAATTAAATTACGAATATCGAACGAAATTATTACTATCGAATTAAGCGCGTTACACGGCAGCGCGAAAACCTAATTAAACAATTAATTAATTACCACCGAGGCCCGGCCATACAAAACGCGCGACCGTTTCCGACGTATCGAATTAAATATCGTTGTATTTTTACCTTCGCGCTCGTTCGTCTCCGGACTCGACAGGGTCCATTTCGACCCCCACGATTAACCGAGATCGATATCGTCGAGCATTTACCGTCGTTTCGTTCGATTTCGACGAGATTCTGCGAGCAAACAGCTCGCGTTCGATAACTTTCTCTTATTTCGCGCAAATCACGTCAAAAATAATCCGTCCAGATCCCCTTCGCTTCGGAGCGTTCTTACGTTCGATCGTACACCGACGATCTTCGGTTAAAAATTCCTCGACCTCGTGTTTCTCATTTTACGATACAACAAAATGGCCAAGGAAACACACAAGTATCTTATCTCTTTCGCGTCAACTTACATCGCGGAGAAGTGATACATTGTGGGACACACGATGGGTCTGAGACGACCCAAGGAACGCGCCAAAGTTAAACGGACGATCGACGTACCGAACTGTCAAATATATTCGTATATAAAAAATGTATCGTGACGTCGAAATGGGTCCAAGAAGACCGGAAGAACGCGCCAAAGTTAAACGGACAATCGACGTACCGAACTGTCGAATCTGTTCGTATATAAAAAATGTATCGCGACGTCGAAATGGGTCCAAGAAGACCCGAAGAACGCACCAACATCGAAAGACCAATAAACGGATTTACGGCTCGAAAGCCTCGAGCGGCGATCGAAGATTCCCTAATTTGACGCGACTGCGATCGAAATATCGAAAGTGGGGCCCGAAGGGGGGAGGAGGGGGGCCCGGTCGGTCGACGCGTGCGACGTTTTCATTTCGCGAAACGAGGAAGCGCGAAACGGCCGCGGGCCACCGGGTGGAGAAAAAAAAATCGTGTCACGGGATCTGGATACTGTGGGCGAAAGCCACGGGGGACTATTAACACACATCATCGACAGTCGGGTCGCTGCTCGTGATGCGCCGGCATTGTTGTGCCTGGTTGAGCGCTGGCAGGAGGCGTGGTTCCGCGATAATTCATTCTTGATTGCGTGTCTGATACATACGACCAGTAATTATACCGCGGTGCCGCGTGCATCGGCCCCGTTCGCCAAATCATTCCGCGAAGAGGAACGCGTCGACTCTCCACCGTTTCCACCGGACAATAATCGCCGCGGTTCTTTGTTTCAATTTTTCCAACCCGTGTCTTTGTGCACGGTTGCTCCTCGAACGTTCGCACGAGGTACCAGCGAGCGAAACTCGACCGAGTCGCGAATCTACGGGACCGCGGAACAGAAAAATCCTTGTCGACGATTCGGGAGGATCGGCGAACTCGGTCCCAGACAAGGGAAAGGTTGCTGACGATTCTCGATCGAACGTACACGCGGTACGTTCGAACGAAAGCTGTGTTCAGTAATTTCCGAAAACTTGGAAATTCCTACGAAGTTCGCGTCCTTTTACGCGCGCGAATTGATTCGATCTTCGTTCACGGGTTTTTCGTCGAAAACGAGGGAAACATGGCCGAACGATGTACGCGTCTCGTGTGTACGTATTACGTGTGTACGCGTTCTTCGTTAGACCGAGAGCCTCTGTTTCTCCGTCGTTTTTCTTAAGAGACATCGACGCGTGTGTCACGGTGAAATTCTTGAGGTAATTCGTTAAATAAGATCGTCCAGGTGCGCGAACAGGATCGCAGTCTCTCCGTGTAATCTGGCTACCGATGACGAGTCTAAGTCACCTTGGTGCATTTAGACGAGCAAAGAAGCTTCAACGAAACTACCAGAACGAAGCCGTAGATTTTAGAGCATCGAAAGATATTTCGTAATTTTTTCTTAAGAGATAACGCGTACGCGTTAAAGAAAGGGGATAGTATTTGTGTACGGTGTGATCCGTGCGGAGCGAGACGAAAAAACAAGAGAGTTGCGAGCGATCGAAGGTCCCGTTGGTCCACCGGTAACGTTTCTCGCGGCGCGTCTCGAATGTCCTCTTCGTTAACCGGAGAAACGCTTCACCCTGTCGACGAATCGGAAAGTTCGTCGCGAATGAGAGATCGACGTCGCGATCGGTACCACCGGTCCAACGCGAAATTCCGGGTACGCTTGGAACGCGAACAACGCGGAATCCGACGAACGAACGGGAGGACACCGTTCTTGTGGAACGTAGAGCGGCGTGAGTCGACTTAACGACGACGATTACGCGACGCCATTAACGGGTTCCCGGCCGAGAGGAGGCTCCGTCGTCCGACTCGGCCGACAGGTACCATTATTTCATAATCACGAAGGCAGCCGTCATTAGGCATACGTATTCCTGACAAATGACAAGCGAGACTAACGAAGAGAGCAGAGGCGTCTTCTCTTCTTCGACCGAAAGTTACACCTTCGATCCGCGCTCGGGTCACGCATCGTCGTTCCTCGCGGCCGCGTTAAAGGATCTCCTACCGACCCGTTTTCACGGAGAAGGGCACAGGAGGGAGAGAGAGAGGGCTTCGTACCAGAAGAGGGGATCCTCGCGAGGATCCGCGTCGCGATCGCTGCTCCGAACCTCGTGGGCTCCGTGGAGTTTGGAGGGTGGGAGGGTGGAGAGGACGGAGGAGAGAGGACGATAGGCGAGCCGGAGAGAGAGAGTTATTGATGATGCACGGGCACGGACACCGCCGGATACCGGGTAGTAACGTAAGTCCCGTTTCATCCATCAAGCTAAGGACTCGGCTTAATATCCTCGACGAGCGAGAACGTGGCTCTGCATTTCTAATTCGTCGTCTACGCCTCCGCTCCGCTTCTCGCCGCTTCACGCCGCTTCTCGCCGCTTCTCACCGCTTCGCACCGGTCCTCCGGTAACCCCCGTTCGTCCGGGTCTCGGTTTTCTTTTTTTTTCCCCGCGGTGGGTAGAACGTCGAGCGATTCGCGGTCCGCGGCTCGGCCGAGCGATCGAGGCGTTCTCGAGAGTGTCGCGCGAGAGGAGAGACTCCCCGCGGCCTCCTTCTCCGCTGCGAGACGCGGAACCGCGAACGAACGGGCCCGAGGAACGCGCAACCGGAAAAAGTCTCCGCGGTGGGAGAACCCCGGTCCGGCCCTCTTCTCCCACCGTGTCCGCGCGGACTCGAGAGGGGAACGTCCCGGGTGTCGTCCCCTCGGTTTTGCGATCGAATCGCTTCGGGAAGACCGAGTTGCGAACTAACCGGGGCCGCGACTCGTTCCACGTTTCACCGACCGAACAACCTCGCAGATATTCGCGGAAAACCGTGAACGACCGAACCGCGGATTTTATGCATCTACGTCGTACGCTGATACGAGATACGTGCGCGGAATACGTTCCCGGGATTGATACGATAATATAATATTAATATTTCGTTTCGCGCGTACCGCGTTCTGCGTACGTTTAGCGTACGGTTTTTTTTCTTTTCTCGCGTTCGTCTATCCGCCAGTACGGTAAATACCGTAAAATTTCCAGTCCGCTCGCGAGCAACCCGCGAAGCAACACCGCGAGGATCGTGTCGCGAAACAATCGCTTTCGATCGAGTTTCGAGACTCGTTGGCGATCGCTCTCGACTTCTTTTTCCACGGTTCGTTGGAACGCGTTGTACGATTTACGACGCGGAAATCGTGCAACGGAAAAGCCGCCGGCTGTTCCCTTCCGCGAATCGTAAGGACCTATGGCGACGGAAACACCGAACCTCGATGCGTAGACGTTCGTCGCGGTAAAACGATGGGAAACCCCAGCTACGTCGACAACCCAAGAAAGTGTCGATGGATAAAAGACGGAGGGCGAAGAGAAACCAGTCGTAACGGAAGCCGAGGCTGCAAATGTAATACGTTTGGAAACACTTCGTACCGAATACGACGTTACCGCGGTACCGTTCAAACGCGTTTGAACATTTTTCTAAAGGAAACGAATCGAACGATAAAATGATCGCGACCGGGAGCGTGACCGATAGCGATCGGAGAAGAATTTTCGTTCCATCGTTGAAGGATTTTCGCAATCGCGAATTTTGTATATTTTCTTCTTGAGAAATCGTGACGAGTTGCTCTTCAATTCTATCCGATTAAACATCCGAACAAAACTCGTGAGAATAGTTTCGCAAATGTTCACTGCGCGCGACAAAACAGCCCGCCGATCGTTAAACGAAAACTCTTCAAACTCGGTCGACACGAGGTCGATTCCCGTGATCGTTGTCACGTTTCTGGACAATATTAAACGCCGTATCACCTTCGGCTCGTCCCTCGTACGGACCACTCCCTCGGGGATCTTTCCCAAATCGTCGAGCTACAGCGTAAATTCCAAAGCCCCGTAATGTCCATAGAGGATCGTTCGTCGCGGGTTCGCTGGTCGTTCGATCCCTTTCCGAGGCTAGCCGGCCCGCACCCTCCCGGTAACTCCAAAAGGAGAGCAAAGCAAAGAGAATTAAACGCGGCGCGATGAATTTTTAACCGCCGCTTCCCCGAGCGAGCACGAGCAACTTCCCCGGGAATTTCGTCGCGGTCCGGTTCGCCTCTGCTCGCGTTTGCCTTCGCGATATCCCCGGGGGAGGTTGGCTCCCCAAAGAATTTCCGCCCTATAAACTTCAAATCCAATCTGTGCCGGTACATCAGCCGGCCAGCAAACATAACCTTAGCAAAATATTGGCGCTGCTCGCTCGCTCGCTCGTTCGCTCGCGCGTACGAACCTGCGCGCGACCAGGTGGTGGTCGATCCGGCAGCAGCTTCGAGCCCGTTCCTCGAGAACTCGAATCGCGGCTACTGGGCTTCCAATGGCGCGGCTAAACACGAGGGTGTGTTGGTACATATGGTGTATCGCGAAACCCCCGTAGGCTGTTTGGCCGCGCGTATACGAGACCGGCATTATGCTGGCTTGATTGGGTAACGGCAAACGTTTGCTCTCGCCGTTACCGGCTTCGGGGATCGGTGCATTGACCCGTTTCGCAGCCGAGAGCTCCGCAGCCGAGATGGATCTCCGTTCGATGATCGATAATCGACCGATTCGCGGGAAAAAGAAACAAACGTTTCTAATACGCGACCGAAGCGAGCGCCGAACAATTGTCCCGGAGTCATTGTATCTTCCGTTCGTTACGAACGAAAGAAGAATCGATAGGCAAACGGCGAACGATCTCGACGACACCTGCGATTCGAACGCGAGTACGGGGCCTCGTTCGAGATTTCGATTCTCGAAGCTCACGCGCGACCACGATTTACCAACGGGGAACTTGGATACTTTTTAACCGCGAGTTGCGAATAATTTGCGCTCGAGCGCGGCATCGTACCGTCGTCGAACTTGTTATTGGAATTTTTATCATTTTCGATCGATGGCGATTCATTTCCAGTCCCTTCGGTGGAGAAACTTCGTAAAGGGCGATTTTAATAATTGAAGTTTCGCGAGAATTAATCGAGAGATCGCGAAGGAATCCTTTACACGAGGTTGGAACAATTGGAGCAATAGATACGGAGGATAGAAAAGTATCTTGGTTTCGAGAAAGATTCTTCACGTTTGTGCAAATACGTCGACGCGCTTTGACTTTCTATCGATAGAATTCCATTCTACTCGTTTGAAATTGGATGGACACATTCTACCCAAACCACTGTACTTAAGAACATGGAAAATATCGAAGCGTTAGGTTCTTGTTAGAAATGTTCACGAACGTTACTTTTGCAGAATACTGTGAGACAGCTATCCCAACGTCGAGTTAGATTTATAAATGAACGATCGGTTCAGACTCGAGTCACCCTTTTGCGCGTTTATACTTTTTTTTTTACTCTATTCGTACATTGTTACTCGACCGCTAGTCTTCTACTTTCTGTATAATTTTTCCGTACTTGTTTTTACCGACGAGTTTAACCCGTAAATAAACAAATACCGTATCTTTGTGGAAATGAACGAGTAACGGTATCGCGTACTACGAGTGCGCGTCGACGACATTAAAAACGGGTTAAAAATAAAGAAAAAAGATCCTCATCGGTAGGAAACAAGTGGCAAACAAATACACGTTTAAACTACTCGGCGTTGCAAGTGTTTGCACCTGCTCGCACCGAGCAGGCTTTGTTTCTTACTTTCGATACGCGCTCGATGGTATCGATGCCTACTCGATCCATACGATACCGGTATCCATTGATATCTGTGCAAAAGTATCGGTATCGAAAGTTGAAATCGTGCGCACACGGTACGGCCGTAATCGACGCGATATTATCCGGTAGGTATCAAAATTATTACCATTTGATAATTAGTCCCATTCATAGCCACCGTTACACTTTGAATGAAACGCGTACAATATCGTTCCGAATCAAGTAAGCCTCTAATGACCGCGCGCATACTTTCGCGCGAGTACTCGAACGATATAAAACGATACTTTACTATTTCGTAATTAGTCTCATCCATAACCATCGTCGCGCGTTGAAACATTTGCGTTATCGTTTCGGATCAAGCGAATCGCTAACGACCACGCGCATACTTTCGTCCGAGTACTCGAACCGTATAAAACAATACTTAAATATTTCGCAATCAATCCTATCCATGGCTCTCGTCGCGGGTCGAAACGTTCGCGTTATCGTTTCGGATCGAGCGAGTCGCTAACGACCACGCGCGTGTACTTTCGTCCAAGTACACGAACCGTGTAAAACAATACTTTATTATCTCGCGGTTAATCCTATCCGTAGCTTTCGTCGCGCGTTTAAACATTCGCGTTATCGTTTCGAATCGAACGAGTCTCCAACGATCACGCGTGTACTTCTCGAAACGATGCAAGACGATACTGTTTCACGATTAGTCTTACCCGTAGCTACACGCCACGCTGAAAGAAACGCATCGTCGGTCCCGAATCGAGAGCGGATCTTCGACGATCCAAACGACACCACTCCGAAAGGAACCTACGCGTCGTTGTTTCCGAATCGAGCGGGTCTCCTACGACCCAGGTCGATCGAGACCGAACTCTCGTCCGAATGGTTCTCGATCGTTTTCCTATCGCGTGCAATCGAAACCGAAACACGAGCGTCTGGTAATTTGCCACGATCGCGAGTTACGAGACACGGCACTCCCGAAACCGACGAGCTTCCCGCGAAATGCATTCCGCGCCGAGAAATACCTCGTCTCTCGCGTTCTCTCCTCTCCGCTCTCTCTCTCTCGTGTTTCTCCCTTCTCAGCAACGACTCGCGCCGTCGGATGGATTCGTCGCGGCTGCATCAGCGAAATAAATTGCAACCGGCCACGGTATTCGCTCTCAGGCCCCCTCGAAACACTTTTCCGCCAGCTGTGCCCGCGCGATCGTGCAGATTTCGCCGCGCGACGAGAGGAATCTTAATTGTCGAAATTTCGCGGCTGAAATTTCCGAACGCGTTCGAATCCACCGACACGAGAACGCAACGCTAAGAAAATGTCCCGTTCCGTTCTGGCGATCGGTCACGTGACCGATGCTCGACGAAATTCAATTCCCGATCCGCGCGCTTCCGAACGAGCCGATTTATCTTTCGTCGATCTCGACGCGCGTCGAACGGTATTACGTTTTGTTATTCCGTCGCGGACGATACAATTCCAATTACGCGCGGCGGAAAATATACTCGGGAGGAGTGCGTGCACGGCAACGGGTGTATACCGTGGGGACGGAGCAGATTGTATCGGAGCGGAGATAATTTCTCGAGAGGGATATTTTTCTTTTCTTTCGCGAGAAACGGTCGAAGGCAATCTCGCGGTCGTGTCGGTCGCTGACGCGCGCACGGCCTCGAACGAAGAAAAATATAAACATCGATAAGGGGATTTCGGGCCGGGGAGGGTTCGTTGTCGTTTTTCTCTTTCGACGAACGAGTAATTGGAAAAGAAGGAAAATTAATAGACGCGCGCGTCGTCGGCTCGAACTCTCGTCGTCGGAGACGTTTTTCGAGCGAATCGCGAGACCTTCGCAGACGGATTTAATTGTTTTTTTTTCGGGGCCGGGGGATTGCGTTCGAAAATTCGGTTTCGGCTACCTCCACCGTGTTACTCGTTTCCCGCGTATTTCGCGATCGAACGTCCCGTGGACGTCTTCTCGACACCGTTCGAACAGATCGCGAGCGTACGAGCGGAGATGAAAAATCGATCGGTCGGAAATTACCACCGAACTGCCCTCCTCGGTGGAAGCTCGTCCAGCGAGGTTCGAATCCCGCGAATTAATCGTCGCGTCTGAACTCGAACTAGCTCTCGGTTCCGCGCAACTCGTTACACTTTCTGTCCCAATAAACTAAGTTCCTCGGTCGCGTCGAACGCGATCCGTGGGGCGTGAAACGCGCGTGCACGCGTTCGTTGGTCTGTGTCGGTGACGCTCGGTGTTCCAGAGACCGCTATTAGCAGGAGCCCTCTCGTCGGCCACGCCACACCGCGCCACGCCGCGCCGCGCCGCACCGTACCGCGCCGCACCGCGCCGCACCGCGCCGCGCCGACCGGAAAGTTTCAAGTAGTTCGGTAGACACATGGCGTGGCAGCGTCCCGAGCCCTGGCCTCTCGACCAATCGCAATTATCCCTAAACACCGAGCTGCCGCTGCATCTGTTCCCTCTCGCGTACTCGCTCGCTCGCTCGCTCGCTCGCCCCGGTGCGCGCGTACGCCGAGCTCGTGCAACGGAGGGAACGATAGAGAGAGACAGAGAGAGAGAGAGAGAGAGAGAGAGAGAGAGAGAGAGAGAGAGAGAGAAAGGACTCGGAACACGACCGAACGAGAAACGCGAACTTTGCGGGGAACCCGCGGAACCGTCGCCGCGAACTTCCACTTCTCGACGGTTAATCCGAGTTTCGGGAACAAGTTCGGACCGACGACGGGGCTGATGCCGAAACAGAGAGAGAGAGAGAGGAAGAGAGCGAGCGACTAGACGAGCGAGCAAGCGAGCGAGAAAACGAGCAAAGTGGGAAAGAGCGAGAGTGCTAGCGAACGATCGAGGCAACAAGAGAGAGAGAGAGAGAAAGAGATTCGAAAGAGGACGCGATAAAACGGAAAGCGACGTGGCGTTGTCGTCGTCGTCGTCGTCGTCGTCCTCGTCGTCGTCGTCTCGCTGGAATTTCATTCTGGAGTATCTGGCCGATTCTTCGCGTCATCGAGCAGAAAGAATTCTACGAAACTGTTTAATAAGTCGGAAGATCGCGATCCCCCGAACCGAGAGAGTCCGAGGGTCGAAGCGCGCGGACCGCTCGGAGATCAAAGTTAAGAATTAATGGTCAGCGGTCGGGAGCGTAACGAGCACCGAGAGACTCGATTTTACATTTTGGATTTAATTATCCGTGTAAATAAATCCCGGTTGGCTCTCGTTAGCCCGAGTTCGAATCTAAACCGGGCAATGCCGCGAAACGTTGACCGCCCGGGAGTGTTCCAGTCGCTAATATTCGCGCGCTGCATCGTTCACGGTTGCCTTTACAGCGGGAAAGTACACGACGAGAACTTGTCGCCGATTAAATTTCGAAACTGTTTTCTTCCGCGCGAATTTTCAACGGGGTCGATGGAACCGAGGTAAATTTAAAACGCGGTCCTGTCCGTTACGTACCGGAATTGCTTAATTTGATCTAAAAAGGGTCGCTAACGTCGTTCCCGAGGTACAAATGGTACCATTGGAACGCGCTTTCGATCGCGGACCTCGTTGAAATAACGCGAACGGGGCACCGTGAACACGCGGGTCGATACCTAAAAACGAGATCCACCGCGACCTTTCGCTCGTGCGCGATAATTACGTGACAAGTATGCTGGAAATGAAATACTCGACGGAGAATCGGGTCCTTTTCCACATTTTTAACGCTTCCAAACGTTCGACCCGAAACTTTGCAAATAAGAATTCGACCGGAGAAAAGAACGTACTCCGAAAAGTCGATCGTCCCGAATACAAAAATAAACAAGGAACTCGACCGATGGATTCGGAGTGAAAGATTCATTCTCGCGTGCCAATTACGCGAAAATAGTCTAAATTCGCGAACTTCGATCTCCGTTACTTTTGAAACGAATTCAAGACCGATCGAACTCGAAGCTTCGTAATTTCCCACAGACTCGCGAGGTACTTTCTCGAAATCCCTGACCTCGAGCACACAAGACGATCGATTACGGTGGAAACGAGCCGTCGATTTTTGTCGAACGCGTATTCGACCGTTACGCGGCCGTTACCTATCTACGCGCGTCGCGTTTACTCGGTCGAGACGAGTTCTCGTTTCCCGACACCGAGTCGGCAGCGTCCCGGCGCTGTAATTGCGCGGCGAGAGGAGAGGCAGAAACCTGCGTAACAATATGGACCGTGGAAGGCACCGAACCGTTCCGAGCCTCGCGACACGAGAGAAAAAAGAAAACGAAAAAGTGAGAAGGAAGAAAAACGAGAAAAGGAAAATCGATACACCGCGCACGGCTCCGCGGACTTTCGGTTTGTTACGCGAACGGACAAACGAGTATAAGGGTGAGCCGAGGAAAGAACGGATAAAACGCGGAAAGGGAACGGAGTCTGCGAGAAGGGAGAGGAGCTGAAGGAGGAGAAGAAGGAGGAGGAGGAGGAGGGAGGAGGTGGAAAACCGTCTGTGGCAGCGCGGAAGCCGCGAGCCGGATGGCGTAACCGAAATTACTTAGCCGGGCTTTCAGAGGCAACCGAGGAGAAAGGACTTGTTGCGCGAGTAAGCTGCGGCCGCCGGTTAAAATATCGGAAATTTAAGCATCGTTCCAAGCCACCCCACACCTCCCACCCGCGGCCCCCTCGTCCATCCCCGTGCCCAGCCGCCACTCCCGCGGCACCCGCCGCGGTGGATTTACATTTCGTCTGCCGCTTCTTCTGGCTCTCCTCTTTTTCCATCTCGTCTCTTTCGCCCGTTCCCTTCGCCCGCCGGAAGCCGCCGCGCGATCGCCAGGATTTTCTGCCTCCAGTAGGCAGACGAGTCGTTTTCTCTCTCTCTCTATATATATATGTATGTATGCCCGTGTATCTATGTGTGCACATATGTACGTACGTATGTATGTATGTATATAAATGTGTATATATATCTCCCCATGATTGCTCCTCCACGCGGTCGCCTCGGTGGAGCGGGGGGTGGAAGTTTGCTCGAAAAACTCCGGTTGCTCGAGTTTCGGCGCGAGCGCGTTCGAAGAACGACCCAGAAAACTCGAGATTTCGTAAAATTAATACGCGATCCCGGGAGCGGCTCTTTCTCGCGAGTCTTCGGCCCCCTCGTGTATCTCTATGCAACTCTTTCACGCGCGCGAGGCAGAAGTTTCCTCGGTGTGGACGCGTCCAACACCGCGTAACACGTGTGACTGGACAAATTCCAAACAATCATTCATCGGTGAAGGATTCGAGTCGCATTCGAACCCTGATTCGTCGAGGTTACGTACAGCGAGGATTGGTGAGAGTCGCGACGATCACCTGATCCAAACTATGAACTTGAAAATTATTCGTACTGGAGAAACGATCGGTTGAAACGGACAGCGTAGCGACAGATAGACTTCAGAATGTAGAGTGCTTTATTCGAGAGCTTGGTGGGTTTGTATAGACGTTGTTATCTTAAAAAATAGTACGGGCTGAAAAGTTTCACACGGTTAGTTTTCGGGGTAAGTCTTATCGGGAGGGTGTTGGTCGAATTGGAGCTTGGGAATCGGATGCACCGTTCCGTGTGGTCCGAGTTTACGAAGCCATTCGTGGATAGTAGATATCGAAGAATTCGTCGCACAGGTTACGGGACCGTATCGGGCAACGGAGAAAAATATAAACAGAAGTCTTTCCACTCGCGTTCTACAACGCACGGGATCGCGAATATAAACACTCCGTAGAGAATACGTCGATTTAGCGAAGGTTACCGTTTCGAACGAAATACTTCCGTAGAGAGTATATCGGCGATTCGGCGTAATAATTAAAGGTGCGCAGCGGGTGACAGACAGAGGTTCACGCTTGAATAAGTTGAACGATTAATCTTTATTCAGCGGACAGTGGCTTGTATACACGAATTTTGATTATCGGTGATCCCGGTGTTTAGGCTTCGCGAGAATCGACGAACCGGGGAATTTTCAGCGAAGACGATCGAAGGAGTCTTCCTCTTTTTTTGTCGTTTCTTCTTTTTCTTTTTTCCTCGGGACCGAGAATTCGACGTACGAAACGAAATCGACGAAGCCGATGGTGCGACAACGCGCTCGTCGCAATTACGTATCCGGACGCGATAACGGAGCACCGATCCTCTTTTACCGCGAGTAGGCGAAAACGTCGGCCAATAAACCGAGATTCTTTATCGGTGAACGCAACACACGCTGCATCGCGATGTTATCGTCGAACGTCAAATAACGCAAATTCTCCGTAATCCGTGCTCGCGCATCTGCATTAATTAGCGCGCATTGGTCTCCGCGGTGTATTTATTAACGCGATTGTACGGGGAAAACCGATTCGTCCGGTCGTATCTCCATATCGCGGCGTTCGGCGACCGTCGATAATCAATTTCCAACGAATATTTCGAAGCGCGCCGTCGCAGCCGGGTACGCTCCTGTTCCGCCTCGCGTTTTTTCGCTCGCTCGGAGTCGGAATCGTCGCGCGTACGCGGATCCGTGACCGTTTCGTCGAAAAGTGAACGGACATCGTTAAGGAGAATCTTTTTACGCTGATTCGTCGCGAAACGTATCTCGTTGTTCGCTTCCCTCCGAAAGAGAACGAGAAAGGAGAGGAGAGGAGAGACAGAGAGAGAGAAGAACGCGACGTTCCACGAAACTGGATCCGAAATCCGCGAAACGATAATTAGACGTAATTAAACCGATCCACCGGGTCGTGGCGTCATTTTATTAATAACGAGGATCGTCGATGATTCGCCGATACGCGCGCATTGTCCGCCCGCTCCTCGAAACTTTTTCCACGGCCCGGTGTGCCCGTATCACCGTCGTTAATTAGTCCAAATTAGAGTCGACGGTGCTAATTGTCGCGTCCATTGTCCCGCGGCGCGAAACCGATTTATTGTCCCGTTGGAGGCGCGAGCGCGAATCCGCGGCCTCCTCCTCGTCCCCCGATTTCCCGCGAACCGGTGGACCCCACTCCTTCGGGGATCGATCTCATCGGTCGACGAATACGCGATGATAATTCCACGCAGCATCCACCATCCTTGACGATTACTTGGCACGGATCGACCGTGGGGAGTTTTCGCCGAGCCCGATAAATGGCTGCCACTTTTCACCGTCCCCACGGAGGACACGGTGCATCGCGGTGCATCCGCGGTGCATCGCGGTGCATTCCGAGTCAGCCGTGCGTGCACGCGCGAATCGCGTATCCGCGCTCGTTGTCGCGGGCGTCGAACCGCGTAAATCGTTTAATTTTCTTGCGCCGCGGCGACGATCACAATGGCCCCCGTGTTTCGTCGGCGTCCTCGAGGGAGGCCGCCCTCGCGTCGACGCCCGACGCTTTGACATTCAGGTTTTATCGAGTTTGTCGATTCATTCGCGCCCGCGTTTTGTTCGTTTCCCTGGAAAACGAGTCTTGAAACGCGACGGGGCACGGCTGCGCGCAGATACAGGTGTATCCTTCCGTCTCCGCGACACTCCGACGACGGAAACGAGACCATGGGGAACGACCGCGTCCTGCTCGTCCTACGCGCGATATCCTTCAACGCGGGACCTCGTTCGTCGCTGATCTTCGCCGGAGAGTACTCCGGTAACGAGTAACGAACAAAAAAAAAAAGGAACGCGTTCGTTTCTTCTCGTCTAACGTAACTTTCCGCGTTCTCGGGACGACCGTGTCGCTTCCTTCCAGTTCGAACGCTCTTTTCGGTAACGGAGAAGAATCTTGTAAATTTCTTTTCATCTGACGTCTCTCCGCGCGTTATCGTCGCGTCGACGTTGTACTTTTTAAATTCGGACGTACCTCTCTGGTAAATCGACGAACCGAAACTACGCGTTATCGAGTTCGATGGTTCTTCTCTGCTAAGAAAAAGGAGACTCGTCCGTTTCTTTTCATCCAACGATACTCCGCAGGTTATCGGCACGCTTGCTTTACTTCTCCGCTAAGAAAAAGGAACTCTTTCTTTCTTTCTTTCTTTCATAAAAACTCTTTCTTCTCGTCCAACTCTACGCGTTATCGGCGTATACCCCGTGCTCGTTTACATTCGAGCGTCTCGCGTCCACGAGACTTTCGAACGTTGCGCAAGGATTCTCGAACCGTTCGAGATTCGCGCTCGGTAATCCCCCGGTTGTTTTCCACGGTGTGTTCCATCGTTTACTCGTACGAAGGCTACGTGGAACGCGAACCGGTCGAATCCGTCGCGCGAAAAGCGACGATGAATCTTCTCCGTTTCCAGGAACGTTGACGACGCGGGAAGTATTCCTGGAGCGAATCCCAGGAAGGACGCGGCCCCGCCGCCATCGCGGATCCAGCGCCGGGGCGAAACGATTTTTCTCACAAGCCGTAGGTAGCCGTGCACGTGAGACTACCTGCTCGGATTCCTGCGAGCCCTCGGCAGGGCCCGTCGTGCTCCAGTTGGTAAAAAGGTTCCCACGACATAGGATACGCTCCCAGCGCGGCCATCTTTGCTCGGCTCTGCGCAGGGGAAGGGGCTTCTTCTCTCCCTTCGGCGCGACACCGCCACGGACGAACCACCGAATGCTCACGGGACACCTACTTTGCGACCATGAACGATCCACGGGGTAAATCGGATCGAATTCGCGCGCGAATTACATCGACAATGGTACCTGTTCTCGGTGCGCGCGAGTTCCTTCCAGCTCGACTCTCCGCAACCATTAGACTCTCCGATACGATGAACTCGATCGGAAACTGATCGAGGACGCGCGTGACTTTTATCGCGAAAATATTCGATAATATTCTAACGCGCTTTGGTCTTTTCTCGTCCCATCGATCGCCATTGATCTTTTCGCCATACGTAAACGGCTGTGCAGTTTCCTCGATCGAACGTTCGGAGTATCGGACGACCGAGAAATGGAAAAACTCGCGATTTTCTTGCGCGACTTTATCGCTGAACGTTGGACGAAACGTCGGGGAAATAGTCGCCGACCGGTAAACATCGAATTCGGAGCTTATTAAATTTTTCTCTTTCGATTGACCGTCCCTGATTTTCTTACATGTACACACGAATATGTAGTTTGCTCGAACAAACGATATCGAACCAAGAAATAGAAAAAGATCACGGTCGTTTCTTGAACGGAAGTTTGGGCAAAAACGCGTCGAATCGACGAAGGTGTTACGATCGATCCTCTTCTGTGTAAAATTCTGAAATTCTTCCAACGTGTCCATCGAGTACGTCGATAAACGAAGATGCTCGGTGGTTGGTCGTCGATAAGAAACGAGTTGTTCGACGACAGTTGCTCTCAAGATTTCAAAGAGGCACGTCGTTCCGTAGCTCGTTCGTTAATTCGTATCTCGCTAATGTCGCGGCGTGTTGCACACGTGTGCGCTCCATCGACAACGACCAGCTCGCCGAGGAATCTCGGCCCCGGTTGCGACGCCTCGTGCAAACACGCTCGCGGAGGATTAATATTTTTTCGAATGCTAATCAAATTTCCCCCGCTCGAGGTTAAGGTCTCGGGGCGCGTTTTCGACCAAGGGTGGAGTGGAGCGCGAGCGCTAAAATAATCTTCTCTACCCCTGGTCGAAATATTAGGCGAACGAGGCGGTTAGAAACGGTCGTATAATTTAATACGCTGCGAACGAGTTTCGGCTACCTGCGCGACGTTAAAACGCGGGAGCGTCAGGTGCTTCCGGGTCGTATTCTCGATGGAATCGTATTCAAACTTCAGCGGTAGAAACGAGCGGGGAGTAAACATCGTTTTAACTGCCGGAGATCGAAGTTGAGCTCGTTCGTTCTCGACGATTCGAACGCGACGAGAAATCCGGTTGCTCCGAATCGAACCTCGACGATGGGCGTTGACGAACTCGAGGCGATAATTACGACGCGAGTCGTGGACGTCGAAACCTTCGTGTCCACGTACCTTGGAGCCTCGAAGGTGTTTCGAAGCGACCTCCGTACCCACGAGCGTTACGGTCCGATTACGAACGCAACGAGAGGTCCGGTTGTTTCGAGCTGAGTCCAACCGGTGACGATGAACGTCGCCGAGAAGATACAACAATTACGACGCGAGTCACGGGCGTTGAAAGTTCCGTGTCCACGAAGCTCGGCAGCGCGCAAGGCCTGCACGCCCTTTTCGAGCCGTTGCGACATCTGTATCCAGAAGTTTCACGGTCTGGTTACGAACGCAACGAGAGGTCTGGTTACTCCGAGTCGAACTCCGCGGCGACGATGCGCGTCACCGAGGAGATACGATAATTACATTGTAAGTTACGGGCGTTGAAAGCACCGCGGCCGAGAACCTTACGGAACTGTAACGCACGAGGTGGTTTTTAGCGAAGCCGCTATCGCGTACGAAGTATCCGGCGGTTCGTCTTCGCGAAACCGTCGAAGAGAAGAGGATAAGTTTCGCGGAGCGGGACACCGATCGGCACCGACCGTCCCTAATCCAGGATCGATTCCTCCGCGGAGACTGCGCGCGATCCACGATCGATCCACCGTGATCGAGACGAAGCGGTTCCTAACCGAGACCCGGCCGAACGCTCGTGGATCGCGCAACGGCCATCATCGGCATTGTGATGCTCTCCGTGCGATCGTTAATCAACTGAGAGTCACTGGGAGTGCTCATTGTGGGCGGGTTATTAATCAAATGAGAACTACTGCGGCCTATTGTCGGCCCCTGGCAGGGGTTCCGCGAGAGGGACGGAGAAACGGGCCAAGGGATACCGCGCTCCTGGAGAGGAGAGGAGAGAGGCTCTCCTTCTCGTATCGACCAAGGCTCGAGAGAGAACCGAGCCAGGGACAACGGTTGCTTCGCGCACGCACGCAGACGGCCAGAAGCTCGCCTCCTCGCACCGAAGACACCGCCTCGCGGTTTCAACTTACCGCGAAACGATCGAACTTACTCCGCGAAAGAAACTCGCTTCGAAGTATCTTCCCACCGCTCGGCAGTTCGCGATTTACCAATTTTAACGCGGTGCGCTCGAGCGGGTCTTTTAAGCGTAGCGGGTCAAATGTCTCATCTTTCGATACACCGTAGAATTCTTTTCGATACCGAAAACAACGATACCGAAACGAATAGATTAAGAATCACGATCGATCTTTTTTTTAAATTTTCAAACTTCGCGTCGTTCTACGTGTTCGACAACCGTGCCTCGAGGAGCGGATCGAAGAGAAAAATTTGTGCTTCTCAACTACGTAAATAAGGCTCCAAGTATTTTTCTCTCGTGAGAAAGGAACGTCGCTTTTTTTCTCGGGTCGATCGTTCCTAATCGGAGCTCGGAACGAAATCTTATTTTCTTTCCTACAGTTTCGTTACCTCGAATTCATAGTCCAAGAATCCACACCGTCTCGTTGCGCGTCCTTCGACCGAGCAACAATGTTCCTTACGGCCGATTCAATTGGCTTCCATCGAGTCTTTATCTGCAGAGATACGCAAAGTTTTCAAAAAAGGGCTCGCGTAAAGAAGATTCGCACGGTTGATCGATTCGTTGGGTGTTCTAGCCAATTTCGATCGCCTAGTAAAGTTCTATTTACATCGAACGTAATCTTTCGGTTTAGATAGTTCCACTTGGAACTATGGATTTCAAACAGGATTTGAAACGTTACGTTTCGCGACCAGTCCGTACGCGAGAGGTATTTTTCAGCCGCTGTTGAATCGTTAAATTGGACGTTCACGGAACTGGGTTTCCCTTTAGTCCTCGGGTCGCGAAGCAGCTCGCGTTTCCTCGACGAGGACGGTATCCGGCGCGAGCTCGAAATTGTCCCAATTATTTCGTCGAGGCGGTGGTATCGGCGGCGACGATCGGCCAGATCGATAATCTCTTTCGCGGAAGCCGACGAAGGGACCGAAAGACGCTCCTGTTTCCCTCTAAGGCGGAGGCGGCGCGATCTCTTTCCCGGGACAAAGGGAGAGATTATCGAGGAAATCTCCTCGTGTATTTTCCGGAGAGCCGGAGGTCTCCGGTACGTACCGCGCGATCCGGAATCAAAGCGAGTCCCGGTCGACGACGCGCGTATCCTGCGTGGCAGCCGTTGATGAAGACGTCAACGGGCAGCTGGAGATTTCTGAAGATTACGAGCTGCCGCCGCCACCGCCGCCGCCGCCGCCGCCACCGCCACCACCCGCCGACACCGCTCTTCGTTCGCACCTTATTCACCTTTCTACAACAATGACGTGTAACGAGAACTTTACGAGTCCGTTCGCTGGGAAATCCAGCGCTCCAGATACTCCCGAGGGAGATCCGCCGCTCGAGGTGAGAAAAAAAAAAGAGAAAAGGAAGAAATCTCGACGAAGCGACGAACCACCGCTACGACTCCAAGATTTCGATCGAAATTGTTTCTTCTTCTTCTCTCTTTCGTGAAACTTATCGAAGACGCGGGAATATACTTGGAAGATTGCGCGCCAACGGAGCAGGTTCGAATAACCGTGAGTTTGTTCGCGTTGCGCGTGCTCGCGCTCGTTTCGAGTATCTCGCTGAGAATCAGCGTCTAGGTTCGCGCGAACGTTGCATCGATTTCAACGCGCGTCGGATACACGCGATCGCAACAATGCGGCCGACGCGCGTGCCGCTGAAACGGACATTATCCCGCAGACAGACGCGAACAGAAGTTGTAAACTCCGACAGCTCGCGAGGCTTTTCCCGAGAATATTTCGGATTCTCGGGTTCCGTTCCCCTTTCGAGCTTATTATTCTCACCGGCGACCGTGGAGCGGAAAGATCCGGGACGTATCGTCGATCCCGGTACGTTGGTGTCTTTAATTTTTAATCGAGAACAACCGAACGGAGATCTACGAACGTGGCGAAGCTTCGACGAAGCTATTTTCTACGTGACAGAGCGCAACGATCGACTCGTCGTGTAGCTCGAGCCGAAAATGCTTCGCTCGGCCGAAACTTCGACCTTCTTTTCCACGTGGGCGCGATGGTCCGCGGTCAGAAGGGTGAGCAAAATCCACCGAAGATTCGATTTCCCGATCGAGGCTCGTCCTCGGCCAATCAACGCGTACGCGAACGGTGAACGCGACGAAACGAGCGAGCGAACGAGCGAGCACGAAGCGGCGGTGAAACGAGGCCCTCTGCGAGAGACGCCGGCCGAGAGAACAGGGGCTCTTTTGTGGCACATCAGAAATCTCGTAATGTGGGAATGGACGCAGCGACTCGGTCCAGGTTCCGCACTCCTGCGATTATTCCGTGTAATTAAGTCGACGGAACTTTTCTCGAAGCTTTCAGCGCTCCCCCTTTGGCGAGAAGAGGGCAAGGGAGAAAGAGCGAGAGTTCCGGGCAAGGAGGCGAAGGGAGAGAAAGGTGGAGAAGGGAGACGCTTAGGAGAAAGCTGGTCGAAAGTGTACGGCGAAGAACGAACGAGGGAGAGAAAGGGGACGAGGAGAACCCCGGTAGCTGGAGACGGACCGACAGAACCTGGTGCCGCGGCAGCCGGAGGAGGTGGAGGCCAACGGAGGAGAGGCGAGGAAGTAGAGGCGGTAATTAAGAGAGTTAGTTGCCGGTCTCCCAATTAGGAGTCAGTAGGAACCAACCCTGCTACCGCGACGCCTGCCGTCTCTGCCCTGGAGCAAACTCCACCTAAAGACCAACCCGATCCTCGGCTCCGCTAACGGCTACCCGCCGCACGGGATGGAAAAGACTACACCCTCGAATTCGTCGGCCAGCTCCTGACCCCATGCGACACCGGCTCGCGACGTTCTCGCGAGCTTACTTGCACGGAACTTTACGCGCGACACCGACGCCTATTTCGCGCGGAGAGCTAACACCGGAGGGTGGTTCTCCGCGCGTACATTTTCATCCTGGAATCGTTTCGAACGCGTTTTATCGCTTTACCTTCTTTCTTTCTAAACGGATATTCGGTTCTCCAACGAATAGACTTTATTCTTCTTTCGAACGTACTTTGTTCGTCAAGTGTGGATTCCACGAGATTCCAAAGAGAGAAAACGGGAAAGGATGACTCTCTATGCGTAGATTTTCATGGTGCGATAACTTGTAACGCCTTCTATTGCGTTACCTTCTTTTTTTGTAGATAAATATTCGGTTCTCCAACGAATAGACTTTATCCTTCCTTGGAACGTATTGGGTTGTTCGTACGAATAAATATAATCCACGCGTGTATTACACTTGTCGACGTTCGTAACGATTCCGTTGTTGCAACAACGGTACCGAGATGAAAACACACGGATACGAAATTTTCTCAACGAAACTTCTCCGAAGCGTCGAAGACGTCCTCTTCGTCCTCGTTAGACCGTCCATAGTGTTCGATCCTCGTTCGACACCCTTCGTAGCATCCCCGCGAGTTCGTCCAGGGCTCGAAGTCTCCTCGAAAATTGCCAATCGATTTCGAAGTAGGCGGAGGTCGCGATCTCGAAAATCGCCGTCGAGGAAAGCGCCATTGTGACAAATTGGCCGCGAACCGTAGGACGGACGATCCCCGACGTCGTCTCGAAAGGGGTGAATAATTGTAACGAGCAAAGATTCGCGAGGCGCGATAAGAATTCAACGAAGGGTTCGAAACTGCCTGCGAAGGGGTTGCGAGAGTCGTGTTGGTCGATTCGCGGGCGAATCGAGCGACGAATCGAAGCTTTCGAGACACCCCTTTGGCATCGAAGACACGGAATCGTGGTCCGCGCGGGGAACCGTACCGAGAGGGACGCGCCCCGTTGAATTACTACGTTAAACGATAAACTGTCGTCGATGTTCCTCGACGTTCGCTCCGAACGGTGATTCATCGACTCTTTCGATCGTCTTTCGAGGCCGCGCGTGTCTCTCTCTCGTCCCCCGTGTGCATTGCGCCCCGTGACGCGAATAAAAATGTTCGAACAATAACCGAGACGACCGACGTCGATAAACACCCCGTGGAAAACGATCGATTATCCCTTTAATTCACGGTGAATACGCTCGTTGGGAGCATCCGAAGAAGCGGTCCGGGTGTCGGGTCTGGTTCGGGTTACCGCGCGATTTACCGTACCCGTCGGCGACGCTCCGAAGGGAAGAATACAGTGGTACCTGTAGGAAATAGAGACGCTTTCCTCGATGTCGAGGAAGATGGCGCGGTCGTTTCGCTCGCGGAGACGTCGCGCGAAGCATGAGTGAAAAAGAGATAGAGAGAGAGAGAGGGGTCGCGCGCGCGGTATCGGCTAGGCACGGGGTCGAAGTCAGGAAGCAGGAAAGGGGTTGCCGATGCATCGATATCGCGGGACGCGAGTCCTCCACCGCCTCGTCCCCCGCGGCCTCGACGATCCCTTCCTCCATCGGTCGTTCGAGCCGTTGAAAAGGTATCGACGGATCGACGCACCGGAAACTACCCTTGCGACGCGCTTGTCAACCCCGTCGTTGCTCTTGTCGGCGTCGTCTAACCGCGTTCCAACAGGTTGCGCGTTCCTCTTCGATATCGGCGCCGGTACAATTCGCTCGGTTCTTTTCCAATCTCTCCGCGAACCGTCGTTGGAACGCGATCTTTCGAGGTTTTCCCCGAAATTGTCCGCCATTACCGTTAAAATTCGTCACCGTGGCGAGTATCGCGCGATCGCGATCACCGCGCGGCGATACACCGAGTAATACTCGCGCGTGCTCCCCTCCGGGCCGGGCCGGGCCGAGCCGCCCCAGCCTCTTTTGCGTCAAGGTTCCCCGGTTTCTCGGTCGGAGAGTCGTGGATCGGTCGAGATCCCTCCCTGCCGATCGGATGACAGAGGGTCCCGAGGAACTCCTCCGGGCACAAGAACCGAACGAACACCTGGCCGATCTCCTCGACGAGGGTAGCACCGAGGAGGGGAGAGAGAGCGGAGAGTAGGAAGGGTAGGCGCGGGGCTCGCGACGACTACTATGCCGCATTACCATCACAATGGGGGCCCCACCGTGGCCCCCCTCGCTACGGACCCAGGTGCGTGGGACCGAGTTCTCGGGCCCGGTAGCCGCCGGAGGGCGTTTCGGGACACCCCCGCCGCGCTACCCTCCTGCTCAATAAGGCTGTCATTCACGGAATACGGCCCCGTACGACCGTCACGCTCCGCGAGAGAACTCGAGACGACCAGTCCCGCCGGGATCCTATTACGTCCACCCAGACATTCCTCGTTCGAGGATCCAGATCCTCTTATCGCCGGTTTTCGAACTTTACACGGCAATTGGGTACGATCGAGGTCAATTAGCGGCCAACTCCTACGCGGATCGATCGAGGGAAACGCGCCGAACGAGCCACGAACCAACGGGGAATCGACCGTTCCGACGGAACACCGAACGAGACGTCTACTCGCGGAACCCTCGATCGTTCGTTGTTCAATCTGCGACCGATCTCGAGGATTTGCGAGGCGACAACTTCGAGAACCGTGGACCAAACGCGGGGAAAATCCAGGAACGAGAATCTCGGGAATCGCGAATCTATAGCCGATCGTAGGAGGCCCGTGCAACTTGTCACGTTGCAGCCTATACGTGGACGCTTCACGCCGATACCTTGGCTAGTTTCTGAAAAAGTTCGCGAAACTAGTCGAGACACCGTTGAAATTGAACTTTAAACCACCACCGCCGATTCGTGGTAAACGGATGATTTTCGTACACGGAATACAATTACGGTCGAATTTCAGTCGCGATCGCGTTTCAAATTGGGAATTTCGTAGGGATTTTATTTACTTTGCGTCGATCGAGTTGTATTTTTGTATCCACGTTGAAACCAGTCTACGAGTTTCACTCACCTTGAAACGTATATAATAGAAACATCGGAAATCACGGTACGATAGAGCTCGATTTTGATCTTGGAACGACCGTCGAAGAACATTCCGCGCATAGACAAGTGTCCTCGACCACGTCGATCCGAAAAAAGGGAACGAAAATATCCACACCCGTAACAAGGCGTTTAACTCGAAATAGAGCTTTCGTCGTCGAACTAGAATCATGGAGAATCTCCATTCCGGTCTCCAGCAGTTGGGAAGATGTTTATTCTTGGGTCTCGCTGCTAGAGTTCGACGTAACTTCGCCAGGGTCGCCACCTCGAAACTTCGATACGACGAAAAGAGTGCGCAAAAAGGAAAAGAACACTTCGAGGTTTCGATTCGAGGTACAATCGCTGCCGTAGCCATCTCTATCGAGAGGTTCGACTCGTATTAACGTTCGCCGTATTCGAATCATCGAAGGTACGAAATACCCTGGACCCTGGTCTCTGGCAGCTTCGAGAATATTTAATCTCGAGTCAATTTTTCCGTTAAATTTTAATCGATCCCACCGTGGAGGTGACCTCGAGACCATTTCCACCATGGATCGTGGAAAAAAGTGGAGGAAAAGGAAAAGAAGAGTGGGAGGTTCCGATTCGGGGGATGATCGCCGAGGATCGTTTAAGCCGCGTTCTCGGCGTGCTCTCGCACGCTCTCCCGGGCTGTTCTCGGTGTCGTGAACCGGACGACGTGTCGTATAGGAAAAAGGAAGTTCCTCCGACGCGTGAAAACGTGCCGAGCGAGAGACCGCCGCGTTCCGGAATGACGCCGGCGGTCCCGCGACGCATACGCGAACGAGGCTTTGCGTAAGCAGGTGTGACGATGCGTGGACACGCGTCTACCGGGAACCTAGGACCCTCGCGCGAAGCCGACGCCCGCGGTCGCGACCAGGTGTTCTTTGTTGTACCAGCTCTGGGTCCGGGTGGGTGGGACGGGGTGGACGGGGGCCCGTCGTCTCGCGAGAAACGCGAAATTTCCGAGGAACTCTGTCGTAGACGCGCCCGTTCCGAGAAACGGCGATTAACCCTTTGAACGTTGAACACTCGCGACCGAGCCGATCCACGTATCTTTTCTCGCCAGTGTGAACTCTGTCGATTAAATGTACAAGCCTCGACCGAGTTACGGTTGTAATTCTTTTATGCAGAATTAAGCGACGCGAGGAAGTTATTTTCGAACGTACAGCTATGCGTCCACTGTCCGCACTGATAGCTTTCGTGGACGGATATACACGTCCACGATTCACACCGATACCTTTCGTATATACGCGTCCGCGTTCCACACCGGTAGCTTTCGTGGCCATATATACGCGTCAACGATCCACACCGATAGCTCTCCTGGACGTATATATTTGTCCGAGCTACACACCGGTAGCTTTCGCGGCCGTATATATGCGTCCGCGCCCCAGAGTGGTAGCTTTCGTGGACGTGTATCTGCGTCCACGATCCACACCGATAGCTTTCGTGGACGTGTATATCCGCCGACGGTCCACACCGGTAGTTTTTCGTGAACCTATACATGCGTCCGAACTACACACCGGTAGCTTTCGTGACAGTACATATGCGTCCGCGCTCCAGACGGTTAGCTTTCTGGAACGTATATACGCGTCAACAATTCCCACAGATAGCTCTCGTGGAGGTATATATGCGTCCACAATCCACACCGATAGCTTTCTCCGAACGTGTACAACCTTCCCTAGTCCGCAGCGATGGCTTTCTCCGGACGTATATACGCGTCGGTAGCTTTCATGGCCGTACGTATGCGTCCACGCTCCAGACGGTTAGCTTTCTTGAACGTATATATGAGTCAATGATCCACACCGGTAGCTTTCGTGGACGTATGTATGCGTCCGAGCTACAAACCGGTAGCTTTAGTGGCCATATATATGCGTCAACAATCCACGCTGATAGCTTTCGTGGACGTATCTGTGCGTCCACGCTTCACACCGATAGCTTTCGTGGCAGTATATACTTGCGTCCACAATCCTCACTGATAGTTTTTCGTGGACCTATACATGCGTCCGAACTACACACCGGTAGCTTTCCTGAACGTATATATCTGCCAACGGTCCACACCGGTAGCTTTCGTGGACGTATATATGCGTCCGTGGTCCACACCGGTAGCTTTCGTGCAAAACTACACGCGTTCGTAATCAACACCGGTGGCTTTCGCGAACGCATACACGCGTCCATGGTCCACACCGATGAGCTATCTCCGAAGGCGTATACCCTTCCCTGGTCCGCAGCGATGGCTTTCTCCGGACGTATATACGCGTCGAAAGCATCGAAAGGCTTAACTCGAGTGTCGCGCGGGCACGTTGCCGCGACCGAGTCGTCGGTGTCGCTCTCGGGGGTCGGAGGCGACTTCGACAAAGGGTACCGTTTCTAATAAACGAACCTCCTCTTCCCCCACCCCCACCCCCACCCACTCGCCCGCGACGACAATATCGAAGACGCGAAGCGCGCGGCGAGATCGAACCAGCGACGACATCGTCCCGGTCCAGACGATAGCGCGCTCCTCATCGCGACAATTGCGATCCTCCTCCGGAGGCGGAGGGACTGCTTCGCGGATCGCGATACCCTGGAACCGGAGACGGCGCGGGCGAGACTCGCGGCACAAAGGGTATTTATTTTGCGCGATCGACTGCGCCAAATATTCCAACGAGAGGTGGCATTGTCGGTAGACGGGTGTGCGATATTAGCATAACGCGGATGGTGCCGGTACCTGGACGCATTGTTACCGAAGCCGTATATTGCTACGGCCTTGAGGCAAACGCCCGTTCATTGTATCGCTTCTGGTCCGCTCCTTCTCTATCGCGGACACGCGTGCTCGCGCGGCAGCGGAAACGTTGGAAAAGCGAAAACCCTGACGCGAAGGTGGCCCTCGACTCGCGACGAGGATAACGCCTATTCCGCGGGAAAAGCGATTTCAAGTTTTCCACGAGATACTTTTACCGATCGGAGCAACACAACCCGTAAATACGTGCCGAGTACGTAAGAAATACTCTCGTTCGCGCAAATACACTCACTCTCGCGTTTCGTTCTTCGGCGATCGATTCTCGTTTCGTTTCCACGGGTGTGCGTATCTTCGTTTTGGTAGCTGAACCCGTGTCGTCGAGCCAGAGCTCAACGCGATCCTCCGACTCGAGTTTCTCGGTTTCTTCGGCCTCGAGACGCCGAGATTCGCAATTCTCGTCGCGGTGAATCTCTCGGGTCGATGTCGCGGGAAATTTCGTTCGGTTCGCGATAAAGACCGACGGGAAAAATTGGGTCAGCGGGCCGCTAGAATTGAACGGACTATTTATTTCACAATAGTTCCAGGCGCGCGGCAAGTTGGAACTCCTTCCATTCCATTTCCGCGCTTTCATTACAAGGAATAATAGAACGGAAAAGCGGGACCGATCGCGAGGCCCGCAAAAGTTGCTATCGCCGGCTGAATTTCCTGCTGGTGACAATTATCCACGCGGAGAAAGCGCCCGCGATTGCCTGCTACTGACGGCACCAACTCTTTACTCCATATAGATATCGAGCGGGAAATATTTGAACAAACCATGCCGCCACCGCCATCCTCGCGTCCGTTCGTTACGCCACGAATTTTCTAGCGGGTGTTGTCGACGACGAAGATCGATCCAAACGTCTATTCCTCGATGTGGATACGAGTTGTTCTCCCGTACACACCGTGGATCGAAACTCGCGTTACGAGAGAACTTAGGAAGATTCTACGGCTCGAAATATTCGGTTCGGAAAGTCATTTCGTTCTCCAAAATGGAGAATGTATAATTTAGTAAAATGTTTGTACGCTCTGGAAAAAATGAAACACATTTTCATCAAAAAAAAAAAAAGAAAAACGAAACGACTTTCCGAACGACCCGATACAAGAACGTACAACGACGAGATTGTATCGAGAGAGCTTCGTTTCCGAGAGAAATGCATTTGAAAATCTTGTACACGCGCACCTACCCACCGTTACCGTTACGAGCGTTTAAAGTACCTGCTTCGCGTCTTAAGAACGGATCAACGGTTAAGTATCGATGGTAAACGGTGTCTAATATCCTATCCTGTACGGAAACTATTGCAGCGACCGTCCGTTGCGAAATCGCGAGCTCGAGAATTATGCGAAACGAAGTTCGGTGCTTTACCAAGTTCGCGAATGGAAGCGTAGTTAAGATCGCGTAAATGGAAACGGTGAATTCTTCTCGAATGAAATAAAAATAGAAATTTTCACGATCGCCTGGAATATTCGTTAACACAGTTTCCAAGGGGAAACGATACGGGGACGTAGTCTCCCCGAATTATTTACGATTATTTGTCCCTCGATCTATCTTCGTTCGTTTCCACTTGGTTGAAAATTTGTCAGAAGTACGTTGATTCGTACGCTCTGCATAAATTTCTACCAAGGGAACGAATTCGAATATCTTCGAATCGCTGGACGATTCGGTTAAACGTTCCTCGAAACTCGAAACCAGACTCGAACCGTCGCTAGCCGCTCCTGAAACGATCGATCGTACTTTCGGAACTCCTCAAGACGAAAAGACAAGTACTTTTATACACGATGGAAAAAACATTTGGGGGGATCGTTGACTCGACTTTGGAATTATTTCGCTCGCCACGACTTCGCTTGGCGAACGGTCACCGATTACGACTTATCTCGAATTTTCGTAGGGTTCGTTGTAGCAGAAGTTTCGAAATCCTACGAAACCGAGAACACTGTTTCGAGAGTTTTCGAACGCCACGGAGTCGGCCATCTTCCACGGAGTAGTTATCGTTACGACTCTCTCTCTCTCTCTCTCTCTCTCTCTGTCTCTATCTCTCTCGATCGTGTTTCGTCGTGTGCAGTTGGCGCGGTAGGTTTTCGCAACTGGAACGGATGGCTCACCTTAAAGTTCGACCCCCCACCCAGTTCGAGCCACCGGTTCCGTCCATTAGGGAATGAATTTCACGGAAATTCGATAAACGCGCGAGACAAAATTCGGAGCACAACGGAGTAGACGTCTCGCTCGACTCGCAATACTCGATCCGGGAGTCTCTCGAGACACCATCGATCTTTTGCAAAACGACTTCGTAGGACCGGTACAGGTCGGCTGGCAGCCAGCCTGCTCCTCCTCGAGGAACGAGTTTCGCGGGGTACGCGCGACGTCGCTACGAAAATTAGGGGGGCCGGTACACGACCAGCGACAAATTCACGAGCAGACCACCGAACAATACGCCTCCTGCGAGCACGAACCACGAGTACCGAGACGCGACACCGGAGACAAACAGAGATATCCCGCGTTCTTTCCTCGATTATACCACGGGACAAATATTGTGACTACGGCCGGCGCCGATCGAAGAATCGAGATCAACGATCTCGAGCTATCGTCGAACCGAGCCAACGTGCCTCGAGGCAAGGTGCATCCCTTGTTACGAATAAAGCGTCCCACCCGGTTTCCCGGAGCTATTTTAACCATTCTCGAGGATCCCGAGCGAAGTGCACCGGCTTTATTTCGCCACCGAAGAGCGAAAGAGTATCGGGCTGGTGGATAACTGGTCGTCTTCAAAGGGACGCTTCGCTATTAACGTTTTATTTCTATCGGGAGAAGTTTCAACGGGACGATAGATCCGCGAAGATTACATTCATCCGCGATCGGATAACGACGATTTTCAACGGTTTCGAAATTACGATACCGATCGAGCAACCACGCTGTTGCGCGGGACGCTAAAACAGCGTTTACTTCGATTTCGAACCCCGTGATTACTTTTCTAAGCGTTTCATCGCCTTGGGTTCCTCTCGACGTTTGACGGTTAACGAACAGAGAACGTTAGAAAATCGTGCGCGGGAAAGTTGAACACAAGTTTGAAAAGTTGCGCGAAAAAGTGAAAAATCGACCTTGAAAACTTACAAGGAACGTGTGTAAAATAAAATCGGATCCTTCTAAATCGCGTCGTCGATAGAAACAATTTCAATTCGTTCACGTTTGAACAATTTCTTCGAAGATCGAAATTACCCGTCACCAATCCCGAATGTATCGTTATCGTCGGAGAAGAGAGACGTTGCAGAGGTTCCGTTCGTTGCTCCCTGGTGATGAATTATTCCTCGATGTAATTATCAGAAACGCGACGTTATCCGTCGATTCGGGCGGAAAGTTCGACTCGCTCGAGCCGAGATGATCTTTCTCGGTTCTTCCCGTCCGAAACACGGAACCGTCGGATACGATCGCCGCCCGGTTAATTACCCGCGCGGACGTACCGAAATCCGTGTGTCCGAAGCGTTTGAAAATTCGCGGGTGTCGTGTCGGGACGTCTTATCTCCCAGGAACGTGTCGCGAGTTATCGCCGAGCGACGTTATAGCGGCCGATATTGCCCTGGCCCGGTCTGGCCGGAGTGATTAATCTTAGCTCGGGGCCAGGACACTGTATCCTGCCGGTGGCCCTGCAGGGTAATGATCCGTGGCACACACGATAACCCAACGCCCTTGTCCGACACCCCTGCACGTCCTACGGCTGTTCTTCGTACTTGCACGATCGAAGCGTAATGTATCGAGGATCCCGGAAATTTCGTGGCCGGAGAGGACACCTTCCTCGGATGTCGCCGGACGCGGCGAATGGGACAGAGGAATCTCGATCGAAATCCTACCGCCCTCGATAAGCGAGGGTTTTCTTTTCTTTTTTTTTACGACTTTTCGCTCGACGAATAATTTTCACGCGGATGTTAAACCGACCGCGTTCAAATACCAATTTTGTGTACTTGTATCCGGGCACGGAACACTTTACGCAGATCGATAACAGCGAGAAGAATTATTCTTCGTTCAAGGGTTTTTCTTGGTGTGGGTTTGAAGATTCTTTTCGATAGGTCGATGTAGAATTAATTTGTTGAAAAAGGTGAGGATACAGAGAAGGGAAATGGAATCACTCGCGAAACTTATTTTCGTAGATCGTCGTACGATTTGTATAATTGTAATTGTATTCGTGGACGAGGATATTGTCTTCTAGAAGCAGGCCTACTTATCAGTATACTGTACAGAGATCAACGAAGTACCGAACAATGGTACTTTACGCCCAATTTTTAATCAGAATTTTTCCAGAAACCGCGATACACCGTATAAAATCTATGCAACATTTACGTGTCGGATAGAAACGATGGAAAATCGGACATGCGAAGAAACCACGGAGTATTGCGTTCGTATATTTTTCTGGAAGCTGTATCTCGATTGTCTTACTCTCGTTGAAACGTAAATCCGCGTTATCGACGAAATTTCCCGTCTCTGTTTTCACTCTTCGCGTAGTTGGTCGCTCGATGGCGACGAATTTAAAAACATCGAGTGCAAGTTCGTCTCGAGACTTCGCGAATCTCGTCGACAACGGGCTCCGAATTTGTACGTTCGACTCCGCTTTCCCGGAATCGATTCTCCCGTGACTCTTCGAGGCGAGGACCGTACCACGCGGTGTCTCGGTCGTCTGGAACGTTTGCGGTTTCGTCGATTTCACGGTCAGTGTGAGTCGAATTCCGCTCTCGGTTTCGCGGCGTGTTCTACGGGCAATTGTTTTTGAGAATTCGCACCGGGCCAACCAGTCGAAACGCGGCTGGTGATCTTGTACTCGAAAACCGCGCCGACGTGTTTGACCGGTATGAAAATCGACTGACCTCTGGGGACGAGCGACAGGGGGATGCCGTTTTGAAATATAGCGGTGTACTGGGTGTTTGGAAAGAAACACCGTATCGAGGATATCGTCACCGAGAGGCGTTCATCGTGTCGCTGCCCCCGGTTGTCGTTTCCGCGATCGACGTCGCATCGATTCTCGACAACCGACTATTCTGCGAACGTCGCTCGACGAAAGTCGAATTTCCCACGAAATCGGAAAAAAACGAAATATTTTCCCTCGTCGATCGAATATTTCGAACATCGTATTTCCCAGCCGGTGAAATCGCGCACGAGTTGTTCGGTACTCGCGAGGCGGTACGCAGAATCGTTCGCGCGATTCTTTTCACCCGGAGACTGGCCGCGTACTTGCGGAACACCCCGTGTATAGAGAGAGTCGTGAGAGCAGCGCAGACCGGGCCGCGTGAAATCAATGTTTCATAAGCATGGATAACAGAGCCGACCGCCATGTACACCGTGACCAATGTACATCTTGATTTAGTAGATCCGTTGGACGCGTTTAGGTAGCCCGGTTGGTCGTTGAAGGCAGGCTTAGGGTGGACGCGGCCGGTCGCCCGGCTGCTGCTCGGTTGCTCGCGAGCTGTCTCGTTAGCAGCCGGACAGGAACGAGCGAGCGAGCGAGCGAGCGAGCGAACCGAGCGAGCGAGGAGGAGGAGGCGGTGCGCGCGCGAGAGAACGGCACCGAGGCGAGAGCGAGACGGTGAACACCGAGAGGCCCGGGCGAAGGTACGAGACCAAGGAAGGAGGGGAGCGCAGAGGAGACTGTCTAATAAAGCAATTCCGTTATGGTGGTCGGCGTAACATGAGAAGCTATTCGCCCTCGTTGAATGCGTCGAGATTTTTATGCAGTTACCTGTCCGACCACCCCAAAAAGGGACGAAGGATGCAGCGCGCCGAGTGGGAGCCGGGTGGGAGGGTGTAGGAGTGGGAGTCGGCACAGTCGGCTGGAAAGTGTACCGTCGAGTGTTCCAAAGCGGTTTCGAAGTAATTTTGAAGTTGGACCCGGGAAGGGGAGAGAGAGCGCTCACCGCTCGAGCGCTTTCGAGAACATAACGGGAAGTAAAACGACCGGCTTTAATTAAGCTTCGTTACGACGTCTGCGCTCCTTTTCGCCGGCGAATTCTTAGAAATTTTTTAATTAAGAGTTACACGCCGATGTCTTCGCCGAGAGTTCGGGCTCGCTCGAACGGAATCGACGCTCGACGGTTACTTCGATTAAATCCCGTTTCAGAGGCAAACCACCGAATGATTCGTCCGCCCTGCCCCCCACCCCCCCCCCCCCCCTACTTCGCCGGCCGTTCGCGATTTACCCTATCGATCGATCCGCATTTGGGTCAGCCGTATATACTCGCGAAAGAAACGCGTCGCTATTCTCAACGGTTTCTCGCTCGTTAACGGACCGGTACCAACCACCGAACAACAACCTACCGCCATCGGCTAACGATCGCGTCGCGCGATAATAGACCGTCCCCTTATCAATTATCAATTCGCGCCTTATTATCCGAGTTTCTTATCACGCAATGGCGAACACGGACGCCCTCGCCCATCGTTCGCCTCTCCTTTCTTCCGTATCCGTCGTTTCGAAATTTCCTTCGTTCGAGCGGTCTTCCTGTCGTCGTCGTCGTCGTCCTAGTCGTCGTCTTCGTCTTCGTCCTAGTCGTCGTTGCTCGGCACGGGGGTAAGTTTCGCAACAATGGCGGACTATATAGCTTCATTAAACCCGCGGCCATTCGTCAGACCGAACGGCATCCGTGACGCCTCTGGACTCTCAACGAGCGAATTAGGGAGATTTACGGCCCCGGGACGTGACCGTGGCGCGTCTGGCTCGGAATGGACCGTATCCACTTTTCGGCTTGACCCCACCGAGTCGTTACGGCCCTGACTGTTGACCCCCGATGAAACCTTCGACCGAGCAAACGCCGCTGGAACGCGACCACCAGAAATCTATACGCGACCCCGACGAACTCTCCTCGAATTAATCGGAACGTTCGCGCGGATTTTCGCCAAACGTTGCGTCGATCGTACTCTCGAAAAGAAACGATACAGCGACGACAATTCCCACTCGAGCGCGTTACTTTTTCCCTTTCTTACAATTTCGACCAATCTGCGATCGCGCCATCTTTACGATTCCATGGAAGAAGATACACGCGTGACCAATCGAACGAGTGTTTCTTTCGAGCGACTATTCTCCCCAAGTCGCGCGCATTTTCACCAAACGTTGCGTCGATTGTACTCCGCACAAGAAACGATACAGTAACGACAATGCCCACTCCAGTGCGTTACTTTTTCCCTTTCTTACAATTTCGACCAGTCTTTGCGATCGCGCCATCTTTACGATTCCATGGGAGAAGATACACGCGTGACGTTTCGTGACAATCGAACGAGCGTTTCTATTAACCGACTACTCTCCCAAATATCGCGCTCGTACTCCGCGTCGATGTAAATGTCACGATTACTCGAAACTCGAAAAACGCGAACGTAAAACTCGAGTGGCCAAGCATCGAGCATCGAAAATTACAAACGATCCCCTCCCGTGACCCACGCGCGGGATGTTATCCCGCTCGATATCGATACCGCTTCTAAACCCCTTCGATTATCCAATTCGCCTCGCTGGATAAATCTCGCGCTCGTTACACGTTCCGTGCGTCGTCTTGAATATTTCCATCGCGTTTGGATTCGAACCACCCTCGAAACGGTTAAGAATCACTGGTCCGGTTCGGAACCGATCGCTAAACGTCGTCTCGTTTCCAAGAAAACAAACATCCCTCGGAGAGGGGAGGTGGTGTCGATCGGCGGTAAATCTTCCGGTCTGTCCGCTCTGGGCACTCGTTAGCGCGTTAGGGGCCTCTTCGCGCGGGGAAGTGGCTCCGATCGTAGTCTGCTAATAATTCTCCCCACTCCGTGGCAACGAGCGAGTCGTGGCACGGCAATAATCATTCGGAGTCCCTTCGAGCGCGTCGTCCTCTGCGTCCTTCTGGCGCACATCGCCGCGACATCCCCCTCTGCAACCCCTCCGCAAGGGACTAATCGCCGGCGCTGCTAATGATTTATAACCGACGCGCGCGCGTACGTGCACGGGAACGGACCCGAGACTGTGTGTACGCGCTCGCGTGTGTACGCGTGTGTGCGTGCGTGCCGGGCTCGAACCGGCGAATCCTGTTGCGGACCCCCGCGGCGTTTACACCGTGGGATTGGGACCGGGTTTCGTCGGAACGAGTAGCGTTCTGGAACACGCTCGAGCAGACCAGGACCCGTGCAACGATACCGACACACCGGCTTCCGGTTGGCTAGCGCGAAACCTTCCCTGTGAGAATCATCCGGCTCCCCGTCTCACGATTAGGCTAAAACAAAGGGGATTCTTTTCCGCCCCGAACGTTCCGTTACCAGCGAACGCGACTTTCCGCCCGTTTTTCTCCTCGTTTAGCCCCCCGCTTCCTCCCTCGGGAAACAAACCACGTTTCTCGGTTGATATGTCGGGTTGTTTGGAAAGTGATTTCGTTTTTTGAAACGGAGATTGTATAATTGAAGAAAATGTTTGTACGTTTTAAAAAAATCGTGTTTCATTTTCACTAAGAATAACGAAACGACTTTTCGAACGATCTAATGATAGGTTGCTCGGTAAGTTTCGTCGTTCGATGAGAAACCAAGGTATTAAGTTCGTCGTTTTATTTTTCCAAAGATGGTACTACCGTTCGGTGAACGCGTGCAAAGTTTCGTGTGGATCCGTCGACTCGTTCGTACGTTTACAGTTGTTCAAAGTTGAAGCGTCGTACTATTTTTTTACAAAGAAATGAGAAAACTTATCGAACAACCCAATGTACACACTCGCGTTGTCTTTCGTCCGTATCGACGTGTTCCACACGGCGTAGAATCGTTATTTTTTCTTGGTTCGCGAAGGGTGCGGAACAACGAAGAGCGGAATTACTCCGAGACGATCTTACCTCGTGCGCAGACTCGCAGAGAGACTCGAGTCTCGTTGCCAGACGGTCGAAATTAAGCGGAGAAAATCAGTCTTACTTGTGGAATTTTTGTCCGCGAGGAGAACGAATTCCTCGGAAGAAGAGCGCCAGAGGGTGGAGGACGAGAAGGTTGACGGACAACGAAGGGATTTTCCATCGAGAGGATACGACAGGGGGAAAATTACCGGGAAATATATGGGAAAGTTTCCAGAACAACCGCGCGACGATTCCTTCGATTTTACTCGAAGGAGAGTAACGACGAGGAAGAATTCGATTTTGAGACGTGAAAAAACAACCAACACGGAAACTACGCTATCGTGGTTCGCATCGTGGTTGTATAGTATTACGCTACGTTTGGAACGAGAAGATACCCGAGGATCCACGAGTCCTCTCTGTAGAAACGAAAATACTTGGACCAGTCGGGGAGATACGAATCGAGGACGTCGAATCGTCCTAACCCGCTGGCGAATACTTTGTACAATGACAACGCCTCCAGAGGAACACCCCCAAGACTTGGGAACACGATCTTGGATACGAACGCGACCTGTGCCGCGTGAAAATGCTACTCTTCTGGACACAGTATCAACGCTATACACTTTTCTGCTCTAGCAACTTACCGAACGTCCAACCGAACAAATTGTAAAAGTTACGAAGAAAAACGAGACACGTTTTACGATTCTCGAATAGCTTCGTTATTTTTAGGATCAATTCGGAACGGAGATGTTCCAAATACTCGGAACAGGTGATTTCTGTTCGGTAGTGTTGTATTGTTCTTTTCAGTTTAGGTCGTTACTATATACGTTATTATCTTTGTGCAACGATATTCTTATCCTCCCTTGCGACGAATCCAGAAAAATGTTACGGATAGTTGTATATCTTCGTTGATCTCGATTCATCGATACGTAAATTCGCCAAAGTTTCTCGCTCGTACTAGTACGCAATTAACGCGAAACAACGAACATTTTTAGAGACAACGAGACGATATTCAAATATCTAATCCGCTCGAGACTTTGTTTTCCATCGAGGGTCGAGTCTCTCGCGAAAATTGTAGACAGAAATTTTTGCTCGAGGTACGCCAGCGTCGAAACGTTTCTCGGTTATCGAGCACCCGTGAATTCGATTCGACCATTTTCATCGGACGAAATATCCGAATCGATGAACGGTACGAGTCCAAAACGAACGATATTCGAATGTTCTTGAATTACGTGACACAAACGCGCTAATGCGTAAAGGTACAGGTTGCGTTCGAGAACGATGCCAAAGTACCCTGTGTTTCGGCTAGTATCTTTAATCGAACGAGCGCGGGAAAAACCGTGCTTTCAAATATCTCGAAACGTGGTTTCTGTACTCGTTCTTCGACTCGTCGATTCGTTCGTACGTTTACAATTTCCCTTCCCTTTACCTAACAGTAAACGCGAAAACGTTGCGCAACTAGCAACATAATTTCTTTCTCCGTTCGTTCTTCGTTCGAGCAACGTTCGATCGTTCGAACAACGTTCAACAAAACCGAGAACAGTCGATCGAACGAGAAAAGTCGAATAATTTTCCGACACCCCGAATACGGAAACAGGGCTCGGTGTCCATCGTCTCTGCGTTCTCGTAGCGTCGTACGGTGGCACCGGTTTGTCCGGACAATTTCCGAGCTAACGAGTAAACAAAGGGAGTATCACGGGGTCGTAAAGCGCGGTGCATTCGTGACAGGGAAATCGAATTTCGTCACGGATCCAAGGTCGTGAATACTTGGAGAACGAGCTCTTCCCGACGCGACGTGCATGCGGGATCATCGTCGAGGGTGGATGGATCGCCGGTCTATCTCTCTACTGTCCCCTTCTGCCCCCCTCCCGAAAAATCACGCTCTCTGGCAGACAACGATGATATTCTAACTATCCCACAGTGGCGAGCGGTATTAGGGTAGCTCGACGTGTGGCCGCCCCTGAGGTTCGTTCTCGCGAGGGGTGCTGCTGCTGCTGCTGCTGCTGCTGCTACTGCTGCATCCACGACAGATTCTTCTCTCTCGTTTTCTCCCTCGCAATATGCTAGCCCCCCCCTCGTGAACTAGAAGCATATGCCGCGTCCCTCCGCGCGCCGGGTAATCCGATTTATTATATACGAGTTCGTACGTCGGCGTGGAGATTTTATCGCGATATCGATACGGCCCGGGCGTCCGGGCCAAGGGCGACGAATCGAGCTTCCATCCACGGAAGGGATGCCGCGAATTAACGGGCCGCTTGTTTTACCCGATACGATCGTTCCGTGCGAGTACCGATAACAACGCCGTAACTCGCGTTCGCGAAGAAGAGCGGACCGTCGAGCACCGCTCGAGATCGATTTTCATCTCGACGAACGCGACGACGAACCGCGCTCCCCGATTCACCGATCGTGACGCCTACGAGGTGTTTCATAGTGGAAACACGCAACGTTTCCTCGGTACCGGGTTCGCATTCTTTTTCATTCCCTTCCACGACGGTCAACGAGAACCGTTGGAGACCGGTAGCCGACTACTTAGTGGCTGGAAAGGTCAGAAGGGCCGAACGAAACCACCGCGACGCGAAATTATTCTCCCAATTAAGCTAAGACGCGGTCCGCGGCCCGTAATGCGTTAATTAAATCAAGACGACGACCGTGTGAAAAATAATTAAGGCGACCAGTCGCGGGACAAAGGACCGTCTCAGCGGCGCTGCCGTGGAAACAGAAAAGGTGGTGCACCACCGGGAAAAGGAAGGGGTTGAAGTCTCCTGGCTGCGGCTGCGGCTCGGCTCGGCTCGCGTCGGTTGGTAGTTGTCGTTTATTGTCCCGCACACGGCGCACCGCGTATATGCAGAAATAACGACGCCGACGCCGACGCCGCCGCCACCGCCGCGCGGCCGCCCTGCTCGCTGCTGGCTGCCGCTTTTCCTACACGCGCGGCGGCGGCGGAGGCGACGACGGTGGCGGCGGCGGCGGCGGTGAAGAATCATTGGACCGCCCGGTGCAATTAGACAGGCTAGAATTAAATTAATAACAATCGCGATATACCGGCTATATAAGTAAAATTCCCTTTTGAACGCGTTATTTTAATTAAAAGGCCCCGCGGATACGCGCTCGCGCGTTCAACCGCCGAGCGGAAAAAAGGAGAAAGTTGCGACCCGGGAACTTTTATTCTTCGATAAATTATTTCTTTTTTTTTCTTCCTTTTTTTTTTTTTTTATCGTGTCCGCATTGTCCCCGGGATTTTATGGTCTCGCGTTGCGCGGATAAACGAGGCTCACCTCCATCCCCTCCACCTCCTCCTAACAGCCCTGAATATGTAAAGTTTCAATTTTCGTTATTTAACCTGTGCCCGCCGCTTTCAACGACGATTTTATTAATAACGGCCAGCCGCGCGGAAAGTTTCCGGTTTTGTGCCCTCGGCCGTGCTCGGCCGCGAGCGCGAGCCAGCGATTTTCTTCTCTTTTTTTTTCCATCGAAAAATAAGTCGTTAATAATATTTCGTTTCTTTTTTTTCCCCCTCCCCGCGACGAGAAGCGAACGCGAAGACCTTTTGAAAATACGGGGAAATCGCGGCCGCGTATAATCGTGGATGCTCGGCGAGTATCAGCGAGAGAAGTGGTTCCGTATGAAATTCAATGGTGTTCCAGCGGTGTTCTCAACCCCTCCGTGAAGTGCGTCCCCAAAGCATGGCCACAGATTCACTTAGCACCAGTTAACACGCGCAGGCTCCCCCTTCTCTTTCGTTCTTTCCGCGAAAACTATTTAGCATCCTTCTCCTCCGCCCCTACGACCTCCCCAACCCCCTAACCCCTCCCTTGCCCCGGTGAAACCTACTTCGCGTCACCACGTGGCTCGGTCGACCCTAACCTCGCAAAGAAGGGGGACACACCCCCTCGCCGCACAATTCACGCCCTGCCGTGCTCTCCACAATGCCGCGTATAGACTTTGTAATAGCAAAGTGCCTTCCAATTTTTAAACTACCCTCTGCCCGGTAATAATAAACTAATTTCACTCTCCCGCGAAAACTAAACGTCGCAGTTTGCTGTAACGACGGTTAACGTACGAAAATTTTCTTCCATCGACGTTCGATGGAGGATCGTTCCTCGACCTAACGATCGTTCGAACGAGTCTCGCGAAAAGTAAAAATCGTCGGGAACTCGAATTAAACGACACAGAGAAGATACAAACTCGTGAATTCTAGTGTTTCACGAACCAAAAGTACAATGGTAGACCGCGAAATGAAATCCTTCTTGAAAACTTACGCAGAGGTTTCGTTTCCCGAAAATGAAATCTCGGCGAGCGAAAATTAACCTCGATTATTATCCACATTCGTAACATTGTACCAAGCGATCTTTCCTTTCGTAGTTTAACAGGAATCTGTGCATTTTGGTATTCGTCGATGCAACGCTGTCTATCGAAAGAGTCTACTTTCGATATTTACAACAGCAAGGACGTTCAAGTGCTCCGATGGATGCTGTCGGAGGAATAGTTACCAGAATGACGAAGCAATCTCCAGTCCGCGAGACAAAAGACTCTTAGAATCTACGATGGAACGTTAACGTCGCGCGCACGTTCACGATTTACGTACGCTGCTCAAGCGTTTTAAAGAAGCGTCGGAAGGTCAAAGTGTCGATCATCGATCGTGGATCGTCATTGTAAAATTTCACGCGTTAACGCTAGATTCACCGATGGGTCGGAACGATTGGTTTCGATTGTTTTTGCGAAGAAATTTACTTTAAATTCCATAGTACACTTTCGAAAGACTTTTCGAAAATTACGACTTTCTCTAGTTCGTACGTGCAATCGATTCCACGAGTACCTCTATTTCTTCGATCGTCGATTTCCCCGAGACACGTAAGAGGAACACTTGTATCTAGCGTTAAATAGATAGTTTTTTTTTTTTAATTTTCCAATCGAAAAAATGATTTTATACGCGTCGTGTATCAGCAACGGTGTACGAGAAACGCGTTGACCTAACCCAGAGACATCCACGCGAGCCGTGAGCGTTTAAACGTTAATTGTAAAGAGTCGTCCGGAAAGCACCGGCACCGTGATCGTCCGAGCGATTCTTATCGGCGATCCAGTGGCATCCACCATGAGAAACGAGCGGTTCGAAACCCCCGTGAACTCCGCGAACGAAATAGGGGCGACGGGGTCTGGCGTCGCTCGTGTAGGCGTCAATCACACACCGCGCATATATTTACGAGTGCCGTGCACCCAGGGGCGAGGAGCGTTCTCCTCGTCGCAGTGTGTGGCATCTATCGGGCATCGAAACACACCCCCGAGGAGCGTCTACCCCCGTGATCTCGCGGCAGGATGTTGGCTAAATAATGGGCCCCCGAAGGGAGTGTACGACGCGTCAATCGCCTCGACGGTGTCCCGACGTTTCCTAGACCCGCGTACCGAATACACCTACGACGGACCGTGGTGCTCGATTCGAGGATTTCGTAGCGCGAAAATACCGGGAGAATATCGAATTGCGAACGTTCGATCGTACGAACCGGTCCGCGAACGAAACGAAATTACCGCGTGCTTTCTCCGTAACGAACGAGCTGTCCAGGAATCCGGGCAGAGAAAGGGGTGAAACGTCCAGGAAACATGGCGCTCCCGTGCGCCATTGTACACCCTAATGGGCTATCGGTTTACAGGGAGGGAGCGATAAAGAACTTCCGAAAACGGAAATAAAATTTCCATCTGTGCCGCGTCTACATCGAGTCGAGTCGAGTCGAGTCGAGTCGAGTCAACGAAATCACTAAAGCGATTTAAGACAATGAGAACACGGTCGTACGCGCCGTGTAGGGCGCAAAATTCGATTCCACGAGGTACACGCACAAAGAGGGGCGGTGAGGGGAACCGGAGTCCCTCGTTTTCCTAACGTCGCGAGTCCACGTTGGTACGAGAACCACCCCTCGAGTCGTGTCGTGCCCGAGCCCGAGCCCGAGCCCCCCTTGCGACCGCGACATCGCCGCCGCACGACTCGTTTACACGAACAATCGCGCGCTTTTCTGCGAACAAAAAAGCTCCCGTCGACCTGTCCAAAGTTGCTGCGACAACAACTGTCTCGTGACGCGTGGCGGGGGTCAAGGGGCACACACACGGATCGGACGCGGTTCTGGTCCCAGCGAGTTCACCGGCTTCGGTTCGCCCTCTTCGTTACCGCGATTGTGCGCGCGGAACTGACGCGAAACACGAGACCATCGCCACCGCTGCCCCACACCCACCCTCCCTCGCGAACTTGCCATTGTTTCGAACACCTTTCGTTTCTCCTTTTTTCCGTTACGTCGAAAATTACAAATTACACCGACATCGATAGACTTCTCGCGGTTACGAAATTTCTAACGTCGATACGGACGAAAATCGTCCGCGCGGGAATAACGTACTGCGCACAGCTCTAGAGATGTCCTACGGGACGACCAGTTGACTTTCTACCGTCACTTTCGATTTATATAAATCGCTCGATACAACTGTCACAAAAAATCCGCGCGCGCTAAGATTAGTTCTTACGCGCTTAAACGTTCCTTTCGCTGGACTTCTCGTCGGTCGTGCACACCAGACGCGTCGATTTGTCGTAATTCCGGGCAGATTCCACGAGCGCGTCGACCATTACGCGCTCCGCGCGAGCAATTCGAGACACCGATTCGAGGCGTCGTAAAGCGTCGCGAAATATACGGGAGTGAAATAAATTTGCAAGCTCGTTGTCCGTCAACGGGAACAACCGCTCCTTTCTTCGCTTTTGAGCCCCGATCCGAGGGACCCTTCCGTCCTGCGATTTAAAAGGATGTTCGTCGGGTCGTAAACCTCGATGGAACGACTCGGACGGATTTTATCGCGCGCTTTAGACGCCCGATCGGAACAGCGTCCCCCCGAGGACGATGTTTTAGACTTAGTTTAAAGTATCACCCGGTCGGTTATCGATAGGCCTCGCGACCCTATCGCGAGAATCGAGCCGAACTTCGTAACTCCGGGGACGCGGGAATCGAATACGGACACGTGGACCCATTTTCGGGAAAATTACCACTCCTCGAGAAAAGGGGAACCGAAGTTGATTCTTCGATCGTGATTCAATTTCCAAACGCGATCTTCGCGATGCAATTAAAGCTAAGGAATCACATTTTCCTCCTGGACACCGCTTCGTTGATCCCGCGAGACATTGTTCGTCACGTGTTGCGCGTTCCGCTCGAAAGGATCGCGACAATTATCAGAGAGGAATTTTATCATCGACGAACGATTGACTTTATTCGGATGCCTCTCGGTACAATGAAATCGCGTCGGTTTGTACCCGATACGTCCGTAATCCGTTTCCACGGGAATTAATTAATCGAGAGTGGATAAAATAATCGAAGAAAGAGTATCGCAATTTTGTTATCGAATCGCGAAATATATCGATATTCGAAAAAAATCTCTCGCCGAGCTGATAACTTGTTTCTCTTGCGCCGATAATTACCGGAAAATTCGTTCGCTCGTAGACTTTTCGTTACAAATATGCCCGATTTTATCCGGACGCGAGCTCGTATTAAAAATGAAACCGTTTCGTTGAAAATAAAATGTACTTTGGAACGATCAGCCTCGTTGTAATTTTTCGGTACACTTTTGCCGCGTAGAGTTAAAGGTATCCCGATCGAAAGGTCGATCTTCGATTCTTAAAAATATTCCAACGAAAGGGAAACGAAATTAGAAAAAAGTTCCGATCGAAATTTCGCTTCGCGGTCCGACGAACCGTGGGCCAGCGAGGCGGGCAGCCAGTATCGATAACGCCGAGATGATGGATTGTAACGGAGCACAAAACCCCGTCGTACGTTCTAAAATAATAATCAGCCCCGGGGGCCGCTGTTGGCGGCGGCAGCCAGGAATAATCAGGAATTCCGGTCGTGTCCAGGCTGTCGCACGAGGCGCCAATCATGCCAACATTCAGTTCGTACGACGTGCAACGGTGTTACAGCCGAACGAGAGCCAGGGGTAGAGACACACGAGTCGAAAGAAGAGCGACAGAGAGAAACCGACCGGGGAGCAGCCACCGACTCGATTCGCGAAACTCACCAATTATTTGGCCATTCGTTGGCAACGTGCGCCAAATCTACAAGTGTTTACCCTGCGCACCGCCCCCTCGCCGCCACTGACACCGGTGCACACGGCGGTGCAGTTTCATCGGGAGGTTCTTGCAGAGACAAACGCGCGAGGGAATGGCTGGCGAAAAAAAAAAGAAAGAAAAAGAAAAAAAAAAGGAACGGGGGGGGGGGAGGAAAAAAAAAAGGAAAGAGGAAAAGGAAAAAAATCGAGTAAACAGCGCGAGTCCGGGAAAATCGCTGATTTCTCGAAAAGGAACGGGGGAAAAAGAGACAGCGGAGGGAAGAGGGTGGGGGCAGAGTTTTCGGGGCTCTCTCTTTCTTCCTGCGTTAAGCCCCGACCAACCCCTCCCCCCTCAACGTCGACGTATCTTTTCACGTACCAGCGAAACGATTTTAATTGGAGGACGATAATTGTTCGACAAACTTGCCTCCCTTGCCACGGATGTTCCACGGCTCCCGTTTAAACGTATCCATTGTTCCTCGGTTCTTCGCAACCGCGTCGATTTCGCCCCGTGTTTGCACCGTCGTTGTCGCGCGATTGCCCGAAGATTCCACGCGATCTCGATCGCTGGTGCGAACGTCTTCGAAAATCGAACGATACGCTCCAATGTCGATAAATTATTCCTTTCTTAACGAACGTCGAACGCAAGTTTCGAAGTTGCGATTAGAGTGTCACTATTTGCAGATTTTCAGTGTACGTATTTAACAGAGACAAAGGTGAAACGATTATCTATCTTTCGTTACTAGAACTTGACCATCGGTGTTCACGATGTACAACCCTCGTACTGGACACTCGATTCGATTTTGCTCGACAAATTCCAATCCGAGAAACTTACGTTCAGAATGTACAGTAGCGTCGATCGCCACTCACGATTCCCATTTTGCGAAGGAATTATGTAAAAATTTGTAAGTTTTACCCGGAGCTGTGTCCCACTGTTGCGTCGTTCGCTAAAAGTTCGCTAAACCGTAACCGGTGAATCTGTTCGCGATCACGCGCGATTCTCCGTCTCCGTCGTGACCCGAAACCGACGAGAGCGTTTGCCAACGGAAAGTAAAATTTTCGTTCAACTGTCGCGTCTCGAAGACATCCTCCTCCGCGCGTGCTCGAAACTCCTCGATTCCGCGAACGCGAATACTTTCCGCGGCGTTCTTCGCGGATTGGCCGTGTATTCCGCGAGCGATCGTTCGGGGACTCCCGGCGTCGATTATTATTACGCAACGAGGGAAGAGATCGATAAACGGAAGGAAAGAAAATTGTTTCGCGCGCGGAAAATCGCGAAGCAACCCCCTTCTTGGCGATCGATTCGATTCGGGTGACGTTGGTCCGTCTCGGTGAAGAGCAACGAGAACGAAGCCGAAAGATTCCGTTCCTTTCGAATAGAAATCCCCACCGTCGCCCCTCGTGTAAGGTCTCCAGAACCGGTCCTAATTGGTCCGCGATAATTATCAGCCGACAGCTTTTACCCCCGATGGCGAATTTTATTTCGACCAACCAGGAAATTGTCGCTTCGACGATACGGGTCAAGCTGAGCCAGCTTTCGGCGTCGGTGAAAAAAGAGTAGATCGACGTTGTCGCAGCCGCGCGCTCGCTCTCTCGCGCAGGGAGGGATGGCTGTGGAGGGGGCGGGGACGGAACGCGGGGGTGGAAAGGTGTCGAGGGTGTTACGGCAGCCAGGTTGCGGACACGAACACAGCCGACACCCTTACACGCCCCTGGAAGCGGAGAGCTGCTCCGTATCCGCGCAGGCAGCGGCTGGCTCGAGAGCGAGGCAACGAGTGGCCGACATATTTTATAATTGATTCCGGCAAATTCGATCGCCGATAATGACGTGTAAACACTAATTACGCCGCGGTGCCACTAATTAGTGGCTGTCGGAGCGTCGTGGCCTGTGCCTAGGCCCCGGTACCAGCCAGGGGTATTAATTAATTAGAGCCACTCTGCCGTGCCGGTGATTGCACATGGCGCGTCGTACTCTGCCCGTGGATACTCGCTCTCGAGGAAGAGATCCGGCCGACGTTCTCCTCCTCGTCGTCGTTGTCGTCGTCGATACCTAATTGTCGCTGCCCCTACCGAACGAAATTACGAAGGATCCGCGACGACGACTACGACGACAGAGGAGATATCGTTTCTCGATTGTACGCGAGCTCGAAAAACTCGCGCGCAAGATAGAAAACTGGAGGATCGTTTTTCCATTGTACGCGAGCTCGAAAAACTCGCGCGCAAGATGGAAAACTGGAAGATCGTTTCTCGATTGTACGCGAGCTCGAAAAACTCGCGCGCAAGATGGAAAACTGGAGGATCGTTTCTCGATTATTCGCGAGCTCGAAAAACTGGCAGGCACGATGGAAAGCTGTAAGATCGTGTCACGATTCGAGGCGTGCTCGAGGAGGAACTGTTGGAAATGGCCCGACGACAGTGGTCTCGAAGAGTCTCGATGACAATTACTCGAGTCCGCGGCACCTCGATGGAAGCGAAAGAGGCAAGAATCGAACGCGATCGTGGTGTTCCGCGCGAGCATTTCGAAAAGCCTTGGGACGCTCCGCGAGGAGACGGAGAGGGGAATGGGTCGGAAAAAAGCCGTGGAATTAAGGAGAACCGAGAGGAAAATCGAGTTCCAAGGGGGCAGAAGGAAGGAAAGAAGCACGGAGGAGATCCAAGGGAAGTTCGGGCTGCTTCCCGTCGTCGGCTCTTTGACCGATGATTGGCAATCGGTAAGCCGATTACGAGGCCGAGTGAATATGCTCGCTGGGCCGCGTCTGGCCCGGTCCAACCCCGGCTGCTTTCGCTCGCTTGTCTACGCTCTGTATATCCCTCGCAACCACCCCCGGTCCCGTCAGCGCCGCCCCCTTTCGGCCTGGAAACCAGCCCTCGGTGATCTCCTTATTAACCGCAGCCCGGTAATTGCGATCGACGAGCGATTACGCCGCGCCTCGCTGGTTGCCCTCTGCGGCCAGAATTAGGCAGATTAGTCGTCGGTTATGCCGCCAGATAATTGATTGCACCCGCCAGGATCGCGACGCAATTAAAGGCGGCCTCCCTTACGACGACTCACCTGAGCCCGAGCCCGATGCCTTCCTTCGGCCTACCACCGGTCCGATCGAGTTCCCCAATTTCGACGATCGAAACTTTACGGGATTATAACAATCGTGAGATACCGGTTTTCGGCTCGATCCGTACGCGTCGTCGTTTCACCGGTGATCGTACACGCGCCGATTTTTACGCAACGTTACCTTGGAACTCGATCGGTACGTTTCGCGGAGATCGCGAAAGGTTTTGCAATTCTTCGAATCGATTTCGTTGAACGCGTTTCAAACGATCGAGAAAGGTAGGACGCGGGATCGAGAAAGGGATACACCCGAAATTATCGCTGGAAGGGACGCGAAGAACCGAGAAGAGCGGCGAAAGTAAAGGAAAAGGTGAAATCGAAACGGAGAAAGAGAACGCCACCGCGGCGCGAAATTGTTACAAGTCCGAGAAAAACCGAAGAACCGAGGGCAAAGGGAAACGAAGCAACGGAGGAACTAGCACGAGTAGCCCCGGAACGGTGCGGCAGCGAGAACAATATGAAAAAATAATACAAAGGAGAAACGCTAAAATATACAACGAACCGAGAGAGCGCGAGAGACCTAATTATCCAACAAAGAATTACAAGGGTAGCGAGCGGACTCTAGTGGCGCGATTCAGATGCGGCGATGACGAAGGAGCCAACGGATAACGGAGGTGAAACTCGGGAGAACGGGGATACACGATCGGTGAAGAAGAGACGGAGACACCGAAACCGAAGCCAACGAAATACAATCGAAATTTTACAGCGAACGGGGAAAGAAGGGAATCGAACCGGGGAGATAATGGAGCGAACGAGTTAGACAGCTCGAATAATACCAGAAGGAGAAAAAACGGAGGTTACTGTGCGTCGGAGACCGCCCGTTCCTTTCCAAGGATCGAGAGGCAAACGAGACAAACGTCTCACCGTTGCGAACATTTTTCGAAGGCATCGTACGAGAAGAAGGTATCGGAACGTGGAATTTATCATCGTTCGTTGTACATAAATTTATTCGCGTTTGAAGTTAACACGGCAGTGTCTGTGACTCTCTCGTTATCGAATCCAACGTATCGTCTCTCGAGAAAACGACGAATTACACCGTTAATGACCAGAGCGCGAGAAAGAAGAGAACCGTAAAATTTACGAGCGTTGAAGACTCGCGCGCAGTGAAGGACGATCCGAGAACCTTCCTCGAAAGCGATCGAGACGAAAAATAATGTCGGAAAACCGCAAGGATGGGACAGAGACGAAGGAATCGGCCGAACGCGAACGAATCGATCGTAAATCGAGGAATCTCCGTCCGCTGTCGAGGCAAGGGAACGAACAAGGTGTTCCGTGAACAACGGGGTGCGTCCGTTCGCTCGGTTCGCGAACATAAATCGACCGTGAGCTTCGTCGAACGCCGCGGAATTTTTTTCCACCGTTGGAGGAATTATTCCCTCTCGATTTCCACCCTTAATTTCCCGACGAGCAAAGAGAGCGGACGACCGCGACGGTGGCTGCCGACCACATATTTAATACAGCGCTCGACACGAGGGGGGCGTGTGTACATCTGTCAATGCGCCGTTCTGGACCTTGCAATTTAAAGGGGGTGTCGAGGGGGTGTCGAGGGGGTGTCGAGGCGGGTTGAAGGCTTGCTTGAGTTATTGGAGGTTGTCGGTACTGGCTTCTGGTGCCAGGAACACGTGCTCCGATTTCGCGGTAAATCGTCGCCTCAAACGCTACCCCTGCTCGCGCCTCGATCGACCCCGGCAACCCCCGACTCGATTCTTCCCGACGAATCGAGATGACAAAAAAATCGCCCACTCTCTTTCTCTTTCTCTCTCTCTCTCTCTCTACGTTACTCGTTCGTTCACCGTCGGTGAACTTCCACTCGCGAGAAATAATGGAGCGGGAGAGGCGTGGGATTAGAAAAAAGGAACGATCGAAAACGCTGGCCGGCGAAGAACGATCGGAGGTCGTTCGATGGGTAAATTATAGCGCGAGAAAGAGTCCGCGCTTTCGGATCGCTTTTTCAAAAATTCTCGCGCACGTCGCCCGGTTCTTTCTCGCTTTTTCACGGTGGACACGCGGAGATATCGATTTCGGGGAATCCCCGAGGCGCGTCGTTTTAACTTTCGATCCTCTCCACGGATCCAACGAACGAAACGCGAACGTTGAATCACCGGTTACTCGATGTTCGCTCCGACCTCTTCGATAACGAATCATTTCGTTCTAGAAATTTTTCTTTTATTTATATTCAAAACCAAATGTATTTTATTTATATTCAATACCAAATGTATTTTATTTATATTCAATACCAAATGTATTTTATTTATATTCAATACCAAATGTATTTTATTTATATTCAATACCAAATGTATTTAATTTGTGTTCAGTACCAAATGTATTGGTCGATCGAGAGAGCGTTCGACGTGGATTCTCAAGATTTGCATCTTACGGACTAAGTACACCTACGAAATCACTCGAATCTCGTTGAACTATTATCAACTTGTCTTCTTTCTTCAAAATCATAAATTATCGAATTAGCAGCTTTTAACTTGTCTAAATTTCTACGCTCCCTCAAGATCTTTTAAGTTTACTCGCACCTTCGTCCCGAAGAGCTACCCTTTTCGTTTTCTCAATTCTGATTCAATTACTCGCGTTTGCACTTCGGTTGATAAGTACTTTGCAAGTCTCGACTTTTTCAATGGATCTTTTCCTAAATCTCGTTGCAGTTAAACAATCTCTTGTCATTTTTTTTTCCTTAATTTACGCACTATTCATTCTTCTTTGTAAATCAATGGTTTATTTCCCGTAAATAAATAAATAAATGAGTAAATGAATGAACGAATAAATAAATAAATAAATAAATATCCGAATCGATCGATTTACGACACCAGTCGATAAATTTATACACGTTAATATCCTCGAGAAGTTCGAACACGAGCCTCCGGAGAAAATCCCCGTATCGTTGTTTTTTCCCCGATTACGTTTGCCTCGTTAAGAACTACCAACGTGCGTCGCGTACATTTCGTAGGTAACGGATCGTCGTGCTCGCACGAACGATCGATACGGTTGAAAATAGATTAGTACAATTTACAGCGTGTGTCTAGATAGGAACGCACCGAGTACGTACACGTACCGCGCCGATGTGTCTCGACGAGCCGCGTCGTTAATATACGAATAACGGGCATTATTGGCTAAAAATATGCGTGATTTAGAGTGCAAATACAATGGAGGTTTAACAGTATGGCTCAATGCCAATTTAATAGCCGCCCGTTGAAATATACGGAATTTAATAGTACCGGCGGGGACGAGAGGGCGTAACTTGTGTACGGAAATTTATAAATCTTTAATGCCACGACCGCGGAGATACGCGTTCGTTCTCGATGACGTTTCCCGGTGAAATTCACCGGTGCTCCGTTCACTCGTACCCGTCCGGAGAACGAAAACGTTCGACCGGTGCTCGCTCGAAACTGTCCACGATGTCGCGAATCGGCCGTCTCCCGTATAAATAAACGAAAATCACCGACCTTTCCACGCGGTTTGTTTTCACCGCCACGGTAAATCAACTTATCGGAGCCCGGACGATTGCCCTCGTCCCTTCCACGAAATCACGTGACCCCTACGCAAATACGAGATGTTTGTATTAAAAGCAATATGTACTCGAGCCCGCATACGGTGGCATTTGCGGCGCGTAAACGCGCGCCGGTAACACGAGGCACGCGATGTTTGGCCTGCTAAAAGTCCTCGGTGCCATCTTCCGCGTCGTCGAGGACACGGTACTTTTAAAACGCCGCGACACGTGTCGCGGTATACCGAAAAGGGTGGTGTGCTTTCTCTCTCTTTCTCTTACTCTCTCTGTTTGTCTTTATCTTTCCATCTTTCTCTCGACCGCGTAGGAAATCAAAGGGCAGTGGCGCGGGTTTAAACGCCGCCTGCACGGTTTCGCACGGTGCCCAGGGCCTCGAATCGACCGCGGTCCGGCGAAACGCTCGCGCTTACGATTCTCCTGATATTACGCTCCGCGAACCCGTTATCGCGAGCGAAATTTTCACCGATTTCCACCCACGGTGGGATCGATGGTCGGTACCACGTGGACGAGATTCCTTCGGTACGGCGCGACGATTCCGAATTTTCCGTTTAAAGACGAGAGGCAATATCGACGCGAGGAAACTGGAGCGTATCCGGCAAGAATCGACGAATAATCGATGGAGGATGTTTCTCGAGGGGCCGCGGAGGAGATGACGAATGGGAGCGTGACTACTCGGCGGAAGTTTTCTTGAAAAAAAAAAGGAGAAAAAAAAAGAAAAAGAAAATCATGTTCGCCCATAGAAGCACCCTTCTTGTCTATTCACTCGAGTTGCCCTTCGCCAGCTCTATCGATTTCTTTTCATCGCGATACGAAAATAGTTTCGAGTGGCCCGACGGAACTCGAGGGCTTCTTAAGGCCGACGAAAGGGTGTACTTCTTAGCGACGGAGAACCCAAAATGGCGCCCCCGATACAGGAACACCACCACCGCCCCCCGGTGGACGGTGGAGACGGGCCGTACACGGAAAACGCATTAAATTCCGCCGGTTGAAATAACGTCGACGCAAGAGAAACGCGTAAACTCCCGAAAAAAAAAAAAAGAAAACCACCGTCACCCCGGTGTGAAACGTGCGACGAGAAACGGAAATACGGCTACGGAAAGGAAAGAGAAAAGAAAGAAAAAAAAGGGGAACGAGAAGACGAAAAACGGAGAAGACAACGGGAAAGATTTCTTGGTCGCGAGGAGATTCGTCGAACGCTCGCCCTACGAGAGTCCACCGAGAATTCGCGAATCCGTGGTTAATCCTGTTCGCGAGCCGGGAAAGAAAAGCGGTGAAAAACGTAAGTCGGTTCGCGCGTTAATTAATAAAGGAACAACGACGGAAGAGAAAGCCCCGTGCCCGGGCGGAACGGGGCAGGGCAAACAGGAACCGAGGAACGGGGAACAAGGAAGACGGGAAAGAAAGGGCGAACAAAGAGCACGCAAAATTTATACACGCTCCCGCGCAATGTCAATGAACCTTTCTAACCCGGGTGGCGCGTTGCGTCGTGTCGGACAAAAAAGCAACCGCTGGAGCGACCGAGGCAAAGACCGAGGGTGGCGGGGGGAGAGAGACGCAGGATGTTTTAATTGGAACAAATAACAAACCGTGATTGTTAGCGACAATCAGCCCGGTCGCGCGTTGGGCCGCGCCAAGGCCGTATCGAGCGACCCCGGGTGCCCCGCGCCCGACGGACCTACGTGCGCGTAGTTTCTCTCCCCGTTCCTTTTTTATTTCTTTCTTTCTTTCTTTCTTTTCTTTCCCCTACTACCGAACGAATCGCGAAACGTGGCCTCCTTTTTCTCGCACGCGCGACACACACGCGTATACACAAACACGTATACACAGATCTCGCCTCGACCGCGGCGGTTCGCGTCGTTTGTTTCGGTGGCTCGAACCAGCCGACGAGAACCAGGGTGTGGACCGGTGCGCGAGGAACATAATCGCGTAGGTTGCGCGGCATGAAAAATGCGGCCGCGCGAGGAGAGAGGGGCCGCAACGCTTCGAGGATGTCGCGATGATTTAACGGGGAGGGAGCCGGTTAAGAGGCAATGACTGCGTTCTGAACGCGCGGAATAATGCGGTCAAGCATCGGGAGGATTTCACCGCGGATAATCGGAGATGATTGTAATTAAAGTGCCCGCCGCGATTGCGCAACGCACGAGTGCGTGTCTTTGGGATTCGCCCGGGGAGGGGACCGTGTCGTATCGGAGAAACGAAAAATTTTCTTTTTTTTTTTCTTCTTTTCTTTTGAAGATAGGAAAGTGGACGAATCGCAAAATATTGAACCGAAACCTTCGCGTCGAGTCTCGTCGCGTTTCGTGGGATGCGATCTCGCGGATAAATTTGTTCGGTTCGAGCGTGTCGGGTCGCGTCGGAAAGTATCGCGAGATTTATTGGAGAAGTATTGCCAGAAAGTATTGGAAAATAATTTTAAACGCGACTCGATCTACGGTTTTCCGACGTCGTTACGTAGGCAAATGGATTTTGCCCCCGCAATGCCGCGCTGATTCGTGTACAGGGTGCTCCGGAAATGCTGAACTTTGCTATCCTATTCTACTCTCGCGAACGGGTGAAAAACTTTACGACAAATACGGATCTGGAAACTCTTCGAGGTTACAGACACTTTCGGTTCGTCGCGAAATTTCCCGCGAATCGCGCGCGTCGAGTTACGAGCACCGTGAAGCGTTCACACCGTTGCGCGTATCCGAAAAGTGCAACGTACGATAACCGTACCATTTTGCATTGTTATCGGAACTTTGGAATGCATCGGGAATTCTCCAACGCGTTCGACGGTTTCTTTAATTAACTCCAACCCGTTCCATCCATCGACAATGCGTTCGAAGGTAAAGTTCGGAATGTATGGAACCGATGTAGAGAACCATTCATCCCCACCTATTGTATAATAATAATTTCAATCGCAAAGAAACGATGCAAATTGTATCAAAAATACTTGTTTTTGAGAAACCCAAGATCAATCTTAAAGCGTTCTTTCGTTCGACCAGGCTCAAGAATCTCAACTAAAAAATGTCTATTATAATTTCTGTAATTGCGGAAAAAGGACAATATATCGTAAGAATGGATCGAAAACCCCCGAGGAAGGCCCTAGGGTCAAATTTCGAGCACTCTCGTGCCCCTTCGCAAACAGTAGTTTCGTGTCTATTTTCCTCCGACCTTGAAGTACCCCGAACCAAAGTCGAGCCACCTGTGAACCACCCCGCACGATTCATGATTTTTCACCTCTGAACGCACCCGGTGCGAACACGATTACGCATCGAGAATCATCGATGCGCTCTACGAGCACGAGCCGCGAATTCCTAGCCGAACAGTCACCCGGTAGACGGTGTCTCGCTCGGTCCGCTCCTATTGCGTAGATCGGGGAAGGATTTTAATACGAAGAAAGCCGCGAGGTAGGCAAGCCTCGTAAATACAGTTTATCCGGTGGCACGCCCATCCACGCTCATTATTCCGAAATATCTCATTCCGGCCCGCGTCGTCATCGCGCCGTGTCGCCCGATTTAAAAAAGTCTTATCTCGGGACACGAGCAGAGACAGAAACGTTGGAAAAAGAGGAAGGAGGAGAAGGTGGCAGAGGAGGAGAGGGGTGGCGGTGGTGGCGGTGGTGGCGGCTGGGATTGGAAATAAGAAAGCGAAACGCGCTCGTTTCGCTCGGTCTCGCTCCGTCTCGCTCGCGCGTCGCAGAAGGAGAGCACGCAGCGGGGGAGGACGAGCTGGAAACGTTAATTGTCCAATAAAGCCGAGTTACGGCCGGCAAAAATATGCCGTTAACGGCCTCGTAAGGAGACCTGGAAATGACGCGGAAAGACGTTACTTTTCGCTTAACTCGGTCGTACCGGCACCTCGAGGGCCCCGTTTCTCCGAGTCCGCCAATTTTCAACGAACGAGTGCCCGCGCGTTCGAAAATTCGACGCCTCTCCCGGCTCGGTGCGCGTTTTTTAATTATTTCCCCCGGTACAACTGGGGGCGAGGCGGGAGGGTATTTCGCCCCGGCAGTTGGTCCGGCAATCACGGCTGCATTCAGGCTGTCTCCCGATAATGGCCGCTTCCTCGAGCCGGCGTCTCGCAGGATCAAAATATTTCAATCCAAGGAGTCGTGGCACGGTGACACAATGGCGGCACGTGTTAATGGGATTAGTCGGGTTACCACGGGGGCCGTTGCAGCGCGATACCGGGGGGACGAGACCGAAGCGTGTGCCCACGCACGTATCCTGGCTTGTCAGGATGTGCGGCCAGCGTACGCCCAAGGACCGCGAACAAGGACCACCGCTCGCACCTTTGCATAATCCCGATATTTATAGATATTTGTTACGGCACTTCGGACGTGGCACCCATCGAGCGATAAAATTTCATTGCTCTCGCGTCCGTGCGGGCAACGCGCGGGGCTAAAACCAAAGTTAATCGCGGAGAACAAGATACGAGGCAGCCGTCGCCTCGCGTCGTCTCGCGTCGTCTCGCGTCGTCTCGCGTCGTCTCGCGTCGCCTCGCGTCGCTCGATAGATCGAGCCTCGTTCGAGACAATCGCCTCGTAAAGAACGCGTTGCGAAATTCCCGCACGGTTTCCACTCGGAAAACAACTCGGTGGAGATTTTCCGCCACCGGTGAGAAACCAAACGAAAAGTACAACGCGGATACGAAAAGCAAACCGTATTACCGATCGGCTGATAAATTTACAGGGTTCGGCCGAGCCACTTCGTCGAGGTCCCTCGAGGGGGGTGACAAAGAAGCGTCTCCATTAACGTCCACCATTAGTCGATTAATTACAAGGTTCCCCGCGACGCGTTGGAAATCCGTCGGTCCCTTTCAGTGATTTTCCCAGGACACCGAGGTGACGACGAACCCGCGGCCAGCCGGGTCGGAGGAGGGCCACGCCGAGGAGGAAGCGAGGAAAAAAGAATGGAAAGGGGAAGGGGAAAAAAAAGAAGAAGAAAATCAACGAGAGAAGGAAAAAAGTTGGAGACGGCGGGTGAAACGCGACGAGCAAAGAAGCGAAATTTCTCGAGAGACGGAAGGAAGGAAGGAAAGAGCCGAGGAAAATGAATTCGGCGTCCCCGCGGGCATTGGGAGCCGAACGCGTCCGTGCAAGGACTCCCGGGAACAGGATTGCGCGGGATTATGATTATCCTTGCCGCGAGGAACGAGTGATTTATCCTGTCGCCGTCCTCATTACCGCTCCCGGTCACATAATCCAACCTGCTGCCACACCCTGCTGACCGCTCGCTCGCGCATAGATTAAGGCACCGTCCATATCGGCGTAGGTGCATCCTGCGGGCTGCCGTCTACGTTAACACTGGCTGCACGCGGAATATTTAACGTCCTTTCCGTTCTTCGTTCGCGTACAGAGCCCGATCGCGCGTCCAAACGGACATTTATCGGGATCACTCGTCGAAACGATCGATCTCGAGAACAGACGAACGCAACGCCGAATAATTTCGATCCTCCTTCGATCGAAATCGACTCGTCCGCGATGAAACATATATTATATTTTTCCAAAGGGTATACCGGTTCGAACGGAACGCGAAGACGGTCGAATGTTCGATCCCGCGCTGGCTCGCTCGCTTGGGGAAAAACCGAGCCGATACGAGTCCAGGTTCGCGTGGACACCGCGGCGGAGGGGCGGTAGGAACGGAACGGGGGTAGGTGGACGGGATTTTTACGGAGAAGAACATAAATATGGGGTATTATTCTCCCGGAGCTGGCCGGTCGGCTGGCTGTCCCTCTGATTTATAGGCTCGACTCGCGAACACGGCTGCCGGTATTTTTATTTAAATTTAATACACTCCACTTGCCGCGCGCTCGCGCGCTACCACCGCGCGGGGGTGTATTAGGCAGGTTTAATAAGCGGCCGTGTACGAGTAAATGCGTTAATGCGCGCGGCGGTGCGTGGCGGTGACGATGATATACGGTGCACCGAAATTCTCTCGCGACTTTTCCCCGCGTGGTCCCGAAATTCGAAACAATCCTCGATTTTTCACTAGGCGATGGCCTCGATTCCGCGACGAAGACGAGAACCCATTTCTCTCGGGACGATGATTCTCTCGACGTCGACGAGAGAACGACCTCTCCCCCGCAACCCCTCCGTGTGGATTAAAAACTACTTCGTCACGGTATCTAACGGGGTATCGATGTCCGTTGGAGGCTAATTCGAGGGTAGACCGTGTACCGACGAGCTCCCGATATGTATATACGCGCTAAGTCGATCCTTCTCGCATGATGGATCGAGTTAATGTACCGTATTACGCGTTTACGCAACACGCAGACGGTCGGTCCGCCGCGTTGATCCTAAGCTCGTGGGCGCAGGGTAAGGGCGACCGTGGGAGAAAGCGCAACGGGTGCTTCACCGCGGCACGCAGGTACACCTAGAATCGGAGGGGGGTTGCGACGCATCGATAACGTTCCAAGTGCTTTAATTCCTGGCAAACACCCTCGACCTCGTACGCCGCCGCGTTTATTTCGATCGTGATTACGAACGCGACCAATCGGACCGCGAATTCGGAGTTGGGACCGGTATCGCGTAAACGGACGCACCTAGAGTCGACCAGCTATCTTCCAGATGGGAAACTGTCTCGACGATCGTGAACGATCTTGGGGTTCGAAACATTCGCACGATCCTCGAGTAGGGTATTTGAATCAATTTCAATTTCAACGAGTCAATGGAAAAGAATCTTCGATTTTGCGAGGCAACGAGAGAACTTTGAAAATACGGGATCGTTTATCGCAGCTGTTTCCATAGTTTCGATTACGAAGAAACAAGGTAGCGTGGGTTGAGAGAGGGTCAGGAGAGATATGCTTCGAATATGTCGAGCAATCGTCCGATTCAAGGTGCGTTGAATTAGACAATTAACCTAACTTTCTACCGCTCGTGTCTATCGTTTGACTCGATTTCTGTTTTTCGCGCCATTGGCAAAACTCGCACCCCGGCCAAGTTGTACCCTAAATTACACCCGCGATCCAAAGCTCGGGCTTTGTTCATGCAACGTGAAATCTTCTCTCGATTGTACTCGGTTCAGAATGTTAACGAACCGTATCGAGAACCCGCCCGAAGAGATCGTTCGACGTATCGAGATAGGTTCGATAGGTCGGATAGGACATAGTCGAAAGTAGCGTTAGAAACGGTACCTATCTGCCTCGATTTTACGCAATATCTTTCCATTCAGGACGCAACGCGCGCAGTTTCTCCATTTGCGTAAGAAAAACGTCGACGAACAATCTCCCCGAAGAGAACGCAACCGCGAGGATTGAACAGGTGTCCATGTGGACGAAGGTTCCGTTTCTCGGTTTCGGTGTTTCGCGTCCCTCGAGAAACCGTCACGGGTATTCTTCTGCGTTCACCGCTCTACGGAAATACAATTTTTTCTTCCCGTTCGCGTGTCACGAACCCGTCCTGACCACCGCAACGCGTTCATCCACGACGAAGGAAAACGTGGAGGATATTCAACGTTCCTTCCGGGGGTAGACGTTTCCAGGGCGCGCGTAGCCGCGAAAGGATTCAACGGCGTGCAGAAATGCCGGACGGTTTTCAAAAAATTCGCACAATGAGGTGGATCCGTAGGGCGGGGGGCAGGCCACCGGCACGGACGATTCCGACGAAGCGAGAGGGAGAGGTTTATTCGCGGACAATATGTTTCCTCGTGCTTGCAACGAGAGAAGCGCCGCTCTAGGGTCGCGTCGCTTTTGGGGTGGCTCACGGGGCTTGTAACTCGGTTAAACTGGCACGGATATTTCATTAGCCGTCCCCCGAAGAGAGCCGACCCCACGCGCGACCCCAGAAGCCCGTGGAGCACGGAGACAGACCGAGGGCTGCGCGTCCTGTGATCCTCGAAAGGCATCGTCGTTTCGCTGTTCGAGGCTCGTCGCATTAAGTCGAGTGCCGCGCGCCACCCCACTTTCCGCTAAATTGTTGACACGACAAATATATCGCTCCTCGTTGTGTACACGGCCGCGTCTCTCGTTCTCGAGGGTGTGTTTCGAAAATCTCGTGGACCGGGGAGAGAAGAGCGAACGACGAGAGGAGGAGACCGCCCGTAACTTTTCGAGCCCCTGTTACGATTTTAATTTCGACTCGTACCGCCGCACCTTCCACGACCGGAACCAGTCGCGAATAATGGAATTCGCGTCGAAACGGGAGGACAATTCGTTACTTCGCGACGACCAAGTGTCTTCCATTCGTTATTTCCAACGGGATTCAACTGACAGGGAACAACGACCGTTCTCGTATCGTTCGAGACTCGCACGCAAAGTCGGCGACGATCGTTTCGATCCCCGGGCCTGCCAGTGGACTCGGTAAGGCATCCAAGCAGGCCCTGCCTTATACGCCGGGGCATTGGGAGATCGATACCGTGTATATACCGATCGGAGCAGGTTCCTTGAACTTGCGGGACACGATCGGTGATCAATTTCTCTCTAGTAGTAAACGTGGGTAGCGCCGCCACAGTTCCCTCGGTTCGAAAAAAACGAGACACGATGCCGGGAAGAAGTACGACCGCCAGGGATACGTCGTTCCCCGCAAAGGTCTAGGTTCCTTCTCGCAGGAAGTGCATCCCGGAGACGTCCTTTAAATTCTGGCCGGCTTATTTCGCGACTTCGGGGAAAAGCCGCCACCGCCGCGCGAGATGACCGGGGAGCTTAAAGGACGGTGCAACGGCACCCGGTGAACGCGGAGGAGGCGAGCTGTTATCACGGACATTAGCTTTCAACGGGTCGGCCGGGATATAAAAGTAGCCCGGGGCGGCCATTACTCGGACATTGTCCGCGCGAGTCTCTTTCCTTCTTTCCGTCTGCTTTTCCAGCCATGCTTCTCCGGCCAGTCGTCACCCGCTGTCTTTCTCGCCGAGAATCGCTCGACCGAGGTGCAACGAGTGAAAGAAAGGGACAGAGTTACGGAGAGAAGGAGCTCGGAAGACGGAAGCGAGAAGAGAGCACTCCTTATCAGAATTCCTGGTCCGTTCCAGCGTCACCTTGTCGCAAATCCATTTCGCAGTCGGCGAATTTCCACTCGTACACGTCCCCGGATTCGGGACGAGGGCTGGGTTTCAATCGAGCGAATTTCCTACGGACTCCTTCGGCCCTTTTTCTTCGTCCCACGGTACCTTGCCCCCATCCCGCCCCCTCTTCTTCTTCTTCTTCTTCTTGGCTCTCAACTTAAAGACGAAAATGGAAGAAGAATCTCTTAATGGATTGTGCCTAATTCGAGCCAGAGGGTCGCTCCGTGCAACTGGTCGGGATTGTATCGAGAAAATGGCGACGTAGGTGGCTCTCGAGCGAGTGTCTCCGGAACGATCCGTTGGAACTTTCGTACAATAACAGGGAAAAGAAAATTCTACCGTTGCAATGTCCAGTCTCGCGACACGGACGTTCCGCAGAGTAAAGCTACGAGCGATTCGCTCTCCTTCGAACCTACGATCGCTGTTTTCGACGAAACGTCCCCCGCGAGAAGTTTTCTCGTCCACGGGGTTCGTTTTTACCCCCGGCGACCCTTCTCCCGTTCCTCTCGACCGCAGAACGCGTGTTCTCTCGGGTTACGATCGTGTAATCCGAAGCTCGTTGCTTGCGAAGCAACGCGTCCTCGACGATAAATTCTCGCTAATGCGAGGAGAACGCGGGATTCGCGTTCGATGAAAAAATCTGTGCCGTTGTTTCGCAAGTCGACAGAGAAGCCCAGAATCGGAGCGTTTTCCGACGTAAAATTTCCAAAGCTTCGTTCGAAGCACGGAGGGAAATACTGGGTTGTTCGGAAAGTCGTTTCGTTCTCCAATATGGGGAATATATAATTTAATAAAGTGTGTATACGCTCTAAGAAAATCGTGCTTCATTTTCACCGAAAGAACGAAATACATGGTTGTCGTTTCGAGCTTCAGATCGAACTATGACCAGTCCTCTCGCTGAATAGTCGAGTGCGTTAATACGAAGCGAGAAAAATGACCAAACTCTGACCTCGTTGACTCGAAAAATTGTTTCCGCTCTGTAAAACGGAGAACGAACGTCCTATTTCGACGAATACCGTCGAAAAAGACGTATAACTCCACGGTGTAGGTACCTGGCTAGGTACTCGTGTTTCAGAAACGTGTCAAAGTGGTCTCTGTTTACGATTCTTGCTATTCTCGAGATATTCTCGCGAATAGGGCCCACCGCCAAAAATGGATCCACCGAAAACGTATCTTCCGTTCTTCGGTGTACGTTCTACGACCGCGGAGGTCACGCGTGGGAGGATACATCGGTCAATAGACGACTCTGTTTACGGTTCTCGTTTATCAAACGATACTCTCGTAAATAGGGCCCGGAACGAGAAATCCGCCTACCGAAGACGAATCTTGCGTTCTCTCTATTGTGCACGTGGTACCATCGCAAACGTAGCGTGTCGGTGCGACGACGCGTCGACCGATGCGTAACTATGTTTACGTTGGACGTTGACATTCCCAGTCAAGGGCGAACAAGACCCAGCGTGAAAGAACCACCGACGGATCTTTCGTTCTCCGTACTGTACACGCGCGTCGAGCAACGGACGACTCTGTTTACGAGTTATCGAAGAACGTTCTCGCGAACGGGGCCCAACGTGGACAACGCGCCTACCGAATAAAAGGGTGTTTCGCGAGCGCAAACACGGCGCGAAAATCGAGCTTCGAACCGTCCTCTTTCGACTCGCGAACAGGGCCCAAAGTGGAAAGTACACCTACCGAATAAAAGGGTGTTTCGCGAGCGCAAACAAGGCGCGACAGTCGCGGGAAAATCGAGCTTCGAACCGTCCTCTTTCGACTCGCGAACAGGGCCCAACGTGGAAAACGCACATACGGGATAAAAGGGTGTTTCGCGAGCGCAAACAAGGCGCGACAGTCGCGGGAAAATCGAGCTTCGAACCGTCCTCTCTCGACTCGCGATCGCACCCCGGACTATTATCGGCCGCTTATAAATCCACATATTTCCCGTTAATTACCTGCCGCTAAAATTTCCAACGGATCGCGCACGGTTAGTCAGAGGACTCGGATGTTCCCGAGTCGGGAGACGGGAAGCAATTATCCGGTTCGAGATCGCGGCTCGAGTCGACCCCCGTTCTCCCTCTCCGTTTGCTCGGCCCAATGGGGTAAAAAAGTCTGAAATATTGGCAAGCGGTATCTCAACAAATTAGCTCGATGAAACGCGGATGGAACACAAAGTGAGGCTTGGATAGGGAATAGGGCGAAGAGGGCGAAGACAGAGGGGCAACTGTGCGGAGAGAGCGAGGAAACGAACGAGAAAGAAAGAAAGAGAGAGAGAGAGAGAGAGAGAGAGAGAGAGAGAGAGAGAGAGAGAGAGAAAGTGAGAGAGAGCCAGGAAGATGAAAACGAGAAGACAGACAGAGAGGCGGAAAGGGGGTAGCGCGGGGCGAAAGCGGAAAAGAGAGGGCGAATCAAAGTAAAATCGTTCAGACTCATTGAACTGGAAGTAACCGACAGAGTGGCTTCCGCGCCTGCCGCTACTAATCTTATGCAATTACTTTACAATTCACTTTGCCGGTTGGCACTCACTGCCGATAGAACAATCTCTGAAATCGAGTTACCCCTCGAAAGTTTTCAGCCGACCCCGCTCTCGCACCGCGGCGACTTTTTCAGGTAACGCCTGCCGAGGCTCTGTCGCGACACCCGATGATATACTTCGTTTTAAACAGTCCCTTTACTCGGGATATTCCCCTTCGAGCCGGTTGCCTTTATTCCGCCCTCTGGCCCGGAATCTCGGATTCTTCCGGTGGGGTGCGGGTGAAAATTGCGCGTTCAGCGCCGCAATTTCGCCCGCGTCTCACCGTTACGATTTCTACGTTTTCCGGCGTGTACCGGCGAGGACTCGCCGACTCGTCTCGTCTCGTCGTTAACGCGCGAAACATCGTCGCGATCCTGCTTGAAAAATGTATCTCTCTTCGCGTCTTGTCTCGTATCTCGTGGCGCAAATATTGCTCGCGAAAACGAGCATTCGGCGATCGATTTCGATCGTTGGAGCGTTTCGTCGTCCTCGACGCGAATCTTCGAGGGTTTCCGTTCTTCAAGGACGACCGTTGACATCGGTACCGGTGTATCGACGAGTGACGCTTTCGGTGAGTTGCACGCAGTCCTCGAAACGGAATCGCGAAGGATCTAAGGAACGAAGAAAATGGAGATCGACGGGACACTTTGTAACTCCGTCGAAGAGTGAAAGAGAGGAGAGAGAGGATCCGTCGAAAATAAAAGGTAAAACGCGAACCTCGGTAAAACGGTGAGGAGCCGGGGACGAACTCCCGGGTATCGATATCTTGGCGCGGTCTGTTTCGTATCCCTATCCAATCTTAGTTATTGAAAAACTACAAGACCGTTCCTAAACAATGGCGGCCCCATGGGGACCGTCGCCGGGCGAGGCAGCGCCATTTCATTAAGGAGCGGTGCCGCCTGCGTGCTCCTCGAACCCGTGTTTCCGCGATTCAATTCGCACAGAGCGAAGATCGAAATACTTTTTGTGGACGATCGAGCTCGAAAACTTCGGGCCGACGTCATCCGGCTAGGTGGTGGGGGAGGGGACGAGTTACACAGGAGGTTCGCCGAGCACAGCCATTCCCGCAAATTAATTTCTACCCGCGTGTTTTGCATCGCAACAAGACCCCGAGGCGGGCTCTATCCATTTAGTCTGATTTGTTGCACGGTTCTCTTTCTATCTATCTCTCTCTCTCCCTCTCTCTCTCTGGGAGAGTCGCGTCGAGAGCAGCAGGGAGATAAAAATCGTTCGTTACAACCGTAGCTACGCGCTAGACAACGCTCTTATCGGACGTCGCGATCTTTCGTGTCAGATGGACGGAACCACTTGAAAATCCACTCGACGACGCGAGGGGAATTCTTTGCTATCGCGTACGTCCCGTCAGCTGGACGTTTCTGCTCCGCGCCGTTCGCAACGACCGGCGAATTAATCAGGCTCCGATGCACCGAGAAGCTCGCTCGATTTTCGAGCGGCGTCGATCCCGTCCGGTCCATTAACATAATTGTCGCGCGCAACGTTCGGTTTTTTGCACAGCGCGCGCACTCCGTCCGAAAATTCCCGCGAAAGGCGCCTTCTCGTTCAAAATTCGAGGACCTAACCCAACACGGTCTATATACGCGCGAAATGTCCCCTGTTCGCGACGTAAACTGTCGCGATTATCGTTAACTCGTGAGATATTTTCCTTTGGAAAAATTAAAAGAGTTCGTTACCGTTGTAACGGGATTTATTCGATCTCCGGACGACGAAATATTCGTTTCTCTAATTTTTCGACGACGCGTTCGCTCGAGACTCCGAAAACCGTAACTTTCAACTCGAACGTTTCCAATTAGGATCTTTCTCGTGGGAAACGGTGCGGGTAAGTTTGGAATTGAATTAACGCGTGTATTCGGTCTTACCCTGTTCTCCGGACGCTGAAATATTCTCTTCGGTACTTTTTCAACGTGGCTTTCGCTCGAGACTCCGAAAATCGTAACTTCCAACTCGAATGTTTCCGATTTGGATATTTTTTTCATGGAAAACGGAGTAAGTTTGGAATTAAATTAACGCGTGTATTCGGTACTTGCCCTGTTCCGTTGTATCCCGATTGTTTATTTTCAATTCTTGACCTTTCGTCTCCCCGAGGAAGACGTTCGTCGTTCCTGCCGGTGAAATGTCGCCGATGAAACATTCGACGAGTTCGTTATCCAATCTCGCGGTGTCAAATCGTGGAAGAACTCGACCATTGAGAAAAAACCTTACGAGACGTTCGCTGATTGGCCGCCATCTGGTATCCGACGTCGCGAATAATCGTGACGTCCTGGACGATTCTTCTTCGCCCGTACTAATAGATTGCCGAGGAACCGGCTGCTCGAACCCCTGGCAAATCGTCGATTTCATTCGGTTCCCGGAATTCTATTGACTCCGTGGTCCCCCTACCCCCTCCCCCCTCCCCGAGTAATCGCAGTAATTTCAAGGCGACCAGCCGTGACGACGTGCCTCGTCACCGCGCTCATAATTGCTTCCTAACGGGGCCCGGTACCGGACAAAACAAACAGTACCATATGGGCCACCGTGGCGGCGAGAACGAGACCGAGAACACGGGGGGGAGAGGTTAGCGGGGTTGAGGTGGGGGGTGGGGGGCAAATGCGGTCCCGAAAACGCCCCGACGGTGCAGCGACGCGCTCCTGGGGGTGCGTTGCATCCGCGATCGAGATACGCCCATGTAATCAAGAGAACCAAAGGGGCAACCCCTTGTTACACCCCCGAAAAGCCTCCCTTACAACGATATGGTGAGCCGTGATTAACTTTTCGTCGTGGCGCCGCGCCCCATTCATTTGCCATTCATTCGCGTCCGCGCGGATTACTACCGGTACGTGCGCCCGCGTGTGCGTCGCGTACGTGGAAAGATCAGAGAACAAAATCACTGACTAACTGGGCGACTGAACGGCTGATTTGAACGCGAGCGCGTCGCTTCCACGGGGGGCCTCGATTGCCTGCCCGATATATACGTCCACCGGGCTCTATCGCTAGGAAAAAGAGAGCAAAAATTGCAAATGTAATCGTCGAACGATGTCCGCCGGGGCGCGGGGGGGGCTCTTCAATTTTTCAACGGAAACATTCCGCGGCGATTCCAACGAACGATTCGCGAACGTCGCTCGGTGAACAGAAGAGCGATCCAGGACCGATTTCTAACGACGATCGACCGATTTCGCGCCAATCGACCGACTACCGCCAATCCTCGTTAAAAGTCACCGGCCGAGTGCTTCCCAAAGTGTCTCGGTTTCGTTTTCACCTAACTTTACAACGAACAAAAGATTGCCGATTTTATCTCGGTGGAGATAAAATCGCGAATAGACGACGAGATCGAGAAACGTTCTCACCAACGGTGAAATTATTTATCGTATCCAACGATTTTTTCTCGTAATACGTTTTCCACACCTTTGCTTCTTCACGAGATATTTTACCGTACCAAGATACAACAAACAGACTGGATATGATATTAGAAATTCTTCGGAGCGCGTTTTGCGCGAAATTTTCAAAGGTCTTCTTCTGGGAAATCTTTTTCATTTTCCGGAGTTTCGGGTGCAGTGGCGCGGAGCTTGCTGTTTGAGAAACTCCGAAGAAATAAATCGAGGGGCATCGGGTCGGGCGATCAGGGCAGCCAGTCGACGTCACCGCTTTCGGATATCGAACGACCTGGAAACACGTCTCTCGGAACTTGTATCGTATCGGTACAAAACGTAAATAAATAAACCTCCCGCGTGTCCGTTTCGTAACCGTGAAATAACGCACGACGACCAAGCGAAGCACGGGACTGAATTTCGGAACACCCTGTACAATTGGTCGCTTCGCAATTATCGTCGGCCCCGAATCGATTCTGAACGAAAGTTTCCCTCATAGTATTCTCTATCCATCTTCGTCCACGAAGAACGAAACGATAAAAAGACGAAGAACAAAATTTTCACAAACGATGAATCTTTTCCCTTCTCGTTCCATAAAAGGAAGAACCCTTTGGTGCGCGAAATTTAAAAAATTCAGTCACGGATGACAAAACACGAATCGATCGAAGCTTCGAGCTATCGAAAGATAATTTAATCGATATTAATTTATACGACCACGTTCGCTGTAACGCGTACGGTAAAATTCCTGTCGTAGGACCTTGGTTTCGGTAGACGTTGATCCCGATTACACCTACATTGTGCAATTGCTTAAGTTAAAGACACTCGAGACGCACAGAGTTACTGGAAACCTAGCGTTAACGTATAAAATTCTTAATAATTTCGTTCAATGTCCAGATATTCTTCCACGCTTCGAATTATACGTATCTCTTCGTAGTGTATATAAAACTGTATATAAAACGTGACAAAACTGTATCAATCGTATAATCGTTCGCACGAATAAGTTTTCGGTATTTAGATTTCTTCTCGTCGCTTCTAACATTCGAACAACGACTAAATAGGATTTCGTACACGTATCTATAATATATACCTCGACTACCACGCAACGTTAATGCATTTGCCTAAAAATTTACAAATTTACAAATACTTCCAGCCATCGTTCTGTGTTTATAAATCCTCATTTTTCTCTCTTTTTTTCTCACACCTGTACATATATTTCGAATTCGTACGCCGTATTCGAAGGAATCTCTGCACATTGTTTACCAAAGGGCGTCGACCCGCGAATAAAGCCAACAATAATCTCTCGATCCGAGCGAGACGGGGACACTTCGAGGAACGTGTCGGCCGAGCTAGCGAGCATTCTCGGAATCGTCGCGAGATATCCAGATAAAGCGGGACACCCTTGCGATTTCTGCTCGGCTTTAAAGCCCCGTGACTCACCGCCTTAAAACCGCGGCGCGACGACAAAGAGCAGAAGGGGTTTCCGCCCTCTTCGGTCCAAGATTTAATGCCCGTTGGTTATCAGAGTAATCGTGAAACTCACCCCACCGACCTCCGGCCCGATTTCGACGGCCCTCGCGGGGCGACCGTTGATTGAAACGTTCTGATTGCGACCCCCTAGGGGGTGGGATGCGGGTGCCACCGAGAGAGCAGGGGGAGAGTTGTGACACCACCCCCGCTCTTCGACGAACCCCCGAACGACAAGGCACGTACCCACTTATTTGGTAGTCTAATGTCTAATACGAACGTCACCGTGACGAGGAGGCTGATGATGTCGTTCGTGACTCGATCGGGGACAATGGGAGCCCCTCTCGCGAGCGAGCAGCGAACGCTGGCTTTCCTCGAACCCCGTCTTCGACGCGCTCCATCGACCCCTTTTCTCGTTCGTTCGTCGCGGTTCGACGCCTCGGGGCGTCTTACGAACAACTTTCGCCAAAAATACACCGCGAGACTTCTCCGTTTTCGAGAAATTTCCTTTCTTTCGCGTTGTTTCGTATCCTTTCCGGATCGCGTCGAGCGTATCGAAACCGGGACGTCGTCGAGACCTAGGATCTCGCGACGCGACTCGAAGGAAGAAAATACGTTCGGTTCGAGCACCGAGAAAGGGAGCGTGTATCGCGACGACGAACGAAACGATTTCGACCCCCGGCGCGCACTTATCCCCATCACGCGCGCGAGATCGAAAAATCAGCCACTCGAGGGCGCGAATTGAAAATCTGGCCGTGATAAAAAACGACGAGAGCCGGAGAACGAGGTGGGGTACAGGGGGGACGATCCTCCGGCAATTTCTCGTCCCCCCCGTGGCCCCTCCGAGTACGCGATAAAGCGTAGTCGCGGCGCGTAACGCGGAGGTGAACGCTGGAGAGAAAAAAGGTGGCGACGCTGCAAGGAGACGGGGGGAACGAGGAAAGATGGGACGGAAAGGGGGCCGCGCCGGTCGGGGAGGATGCCGGTCTATCAGCATATTTCAAAGATAAGCCTGCCCACCCTTCTCGCGCAAACCCCTGCCGGGCCATCAGCCATAATAACAATCCGATATGATTACGCCATAATCGTAACCCAGCCAGCGAAGCGGGAGGGCAAAATTACGCCGGTGAATTGAGATACCGTGTTTACGTCTTCCAAAGTGCTCGCATAAACAAAATTAAACGGCTCCCCCCTGCCGTACGGGTAGCGTTCACTTTACGCCGTGGAAATTGACGGGCCCGCTCTTCCGTCGCGAGACACACTGTTTACCCAACGAATGTCGCTAAAAACCTCGACCGATTTCCCGATAAATATATAGCACGCGTCACCGTACACGTGGACGGAAGAATCTTCTTCGCGATCGATCTTCCCGAGTCTAAAATCCGCGAGATTCGTTTCTTCTCGAAAAAAACGCTTCTTGAACTTCTCGCGAAGATTCTCTCTCTTTCCCTAAACAATATTACGATCGAACCTAATAAAACCCAGGAACCGCTTCGTAATGTTAAAAATATCCCTGGAAAATTGACGACAATCGCGCTCGATCTTCTCGAATCTAAAATCCTCGAGATTTGTTTCTTCTGGAGAAAACGCTCCTTGAACTTCTAGCAAAGATTCTCTCTCTCGCTAAACAACGGCCATTGGAACGTTACGATCGAACCTGGTAAGACCCAGGAACCGCTTCGTAATATTAAAAACATCCCTGTAAAATTGACGACAATCGCGCTGAAACGCCGAATGTATTCGTCGCGTGGTTTTTTCCGTGGAAAGATACGGGTGTATCTCTAACTTGGCAATTGCTTCGGTTTCTCCGGTACCTGTGCCTCGGAGCGGCCACTCGAACGAGTCCGCAATTTCGCGGTGACCTTCGTCTCGGTGGCCAAGTCGCGGGTTCGACGTCTAGAGAAAAGGGTTGCCGAGGGTGGGTGGGGGTTGCGCGAGTCAGGGTTGCTGCCGGTGCGGGTGGGTGGGTGGTGGCTGCTACGTATTCCGTGGCTCCCCGAAGATCGGGACAATGTGCCCTCGACGTCACTCTCAATGCTTCCAATGTCGACGGAGGGAGAGGACGAGGGACTTAGAATCCGGATAGGAGAAGTTCTCTCGAGGAGTAGGCAATGGTCGGAGCGAGGAGGAGAGAGTTCTGGATAAGGGACGAACGGGGAGAGAAACGACCGAGGCAAGCCTGAGAGGGGAGGGGGACAGAAGCGATCAGCAGTCAGCTGACGAGGAACGAATATAATGGCGGCGCGAGAGAGAGAGAGAAGAAGCCCGTAGAGAAAGAGCCGAGGAGAGACTCTCACTTTCCTGTCGGCAGCCGACGGTCCCGGATTGTCGATGGAATGCTAAACGACCCGGAATCGCTGAATCGGTATTGAGTCCTCTTTCGTGGTCTCTGGTCCTTCCACTCGCTCTCTCTATCGTTCTCTCTCGCTCTCTCTCTCTCCCGCGATAGAGAGTAGCTCGCTCGATCTTCGTCGCGGCCGCTCTCTTCCCGTTCCTTCTGCCACCTAGCCGCCAACTTCCGACCGCCCTTAGCATGCCGGTGATTGTGCTCGACGTTTTGTACGAATTTGCCCGTTGACTTCGATATCTCACCTTCGGACGAATCGGCCGGCTCGCCGGAAGTCCCGCCATGGGAATCGAATATTCGCGACCTCTTCGTTCCACGAACGCCTCCGGCTCCACCTCGAGGAGCGAAACCTCGACGATGGTGACAACGATGTCGCGAGACGAGATTCTTCGCGGAGCGAGAAAACACCGGTGAAATAAATTAAATCCGTTGCTCTTCGGTTTCGGTGCGAGTTCGGAGTGCGAGAGTCGATAATCGATCGCGAACTCGGGTGAATTTGGAGCAGGAGAAAGACGATCGAAGGACTCGGGAAGATTCACGGGGTTCGAGGATCGGCCGATTTCGAGGGAACGACCGCGGTAGAGGTGATGTCGTATCGGGAGAAGGAAAGAAACACCGTGACTCGACAGCCGAATTGGGACAACGATCGAGACACGATTGGTCGCGTTCCATGACTTCTCGTCTATTTACTCGCTAGCGCGAACAAGGTCGAGTAGTGGTCGTGGAAACGAAACAAGGAAAGTGAGTCTCGTTGTCGAAGAACCAGTCGAGGAAAGAACATGCACGAGCGAACGCGCAAGCGTTTCAGTCGATACTAGATCGTTAACGAAGTTCCGGGGATTTCGAATACATTCCTTCGAGCATCGCGATATTTTTCTCTTACCTAAGATACCGTTTTCAGAATCACACGATTTCTAAGACTATTTGACAGATTCCAATGTATCGATCCTTTGCACTCGAGGCTTCTTTGCTACCGGAAACCGAAAATCCTTCAAGTTGTAAAATTAATCCGAAATGGAACATTCTTATAAAATTCCAATTTGAATTCCAAACCACCGAGTTTTCCCCGATCGAAAATAATAAATTGAATTAAATGGCGACCGAGAATCTCCTCTCGAGTCCAAACAGTTAAGATCCTCTTGCTAGTTATCTCGAAAAAGACCAGAAACATCTATAAACGATCGTACGTACGAAAAGTCGTGTCGTTGGAAAACAATCTACTCAACGCGTAGTAAATTTCTCTGCAAAAGCAGCTGGTAGTGACCTCGACTGGTAAATCTAGCACGAACGACTCGACGCGTAGCCTTTACGATTTCGATCACCGAAATCCAGCCGAAATTTTCGACTCGATGGAAATATTCGACGAAAACGTCTTCGAGGGATACGCGCACCGTGGTACCACTGGGTAAACCGTTGAAATTCCTCTGGAACACCGGTAGCGGTGTCTCGAACCATCGCAGCGGTCCGTCGTCTTTCGGCTCGCACAGTCGTCGAACGCGTCACACGTACGCGCGGAGCGGACGTGTCTGCGCGCGAAACGGTGTACGTGTGTACGATCCGTTCGGCATTATCCGAGCTCTAGTATCCGATGACCCGCCCAGGGCTGCGTCTGACAGCAGCGGTCGGGAAATGAGGACTTCTAGGAGGCGAGTCTACGCGGGGGTGAGAGTTTTGCGGAGGGCACTCCGCTCCGCGCGGGCTTGCGGGGCGAGCGCGGGGACGGACGCGAAACGGAGGAGGAGGAGTAGGAGGAGAAGGAGGAGGAGGAGGCTGCCGGGCCAGGGTGAGGGAAGGAGGGAGGGGGGTGACAGTCTTCATGTCATGCACTTAAATATGTACCGAGATAATGCCGTCGAGAGGACCTGCGGGGCTCGCCGAGTTCTCGAATGGAATGGAACGACCCGGAGTGTTTCAGACAGTTTGTTTACCAGCCGAGAGTTCCTCGCTCCCCTCTCCCCGTCACCCTTCCAACCCCCCACCCCACGGTTTCCTCGCCTATCGTCGACCCTCTCCTCCGCGGGCACTTTAAGCGGGACGCTCTCTTCCGACCGATTGATATCCACGGATGTTTGTCCGAGTTGCGGGCTACGATCGTCCGCGCGTTCGAGGCTAATTGAGTTACAACGAACCACCACCCTACCGAGTGTCGTTGACGGGGTTGGTCGAGGTCCGCTGCTCCGTGAAAATGATATTTCGACTCGACGACGATCGTCGTCCGGTCGCGGGAAATAGGTTGCTTAGGCGGAGATGCTGCGTATTTCGAACGGGGAACGATGCAATTTGCGATCGTCGATCGGTTTCCAATCGAAGACAAACGATATTCGTTGGAACACACTCGAGGAAAAACGTCTTCGAGTTTTCCAAGAATTGCGTCCGTACGCGAATAACCTCGAGCGTGGATTAAATTAATTTCTCGTTACAATTTTCGAGCGCTGTATTTTTTCCAAACATCTTCGCATCTCCAGCGATACGTTCGAAAATATCGTCGAGGCAAAACTTTGAACGAGAATCGGTTACCCTCGGCTTCGAGCAACGAACTTTGGTAACGATTCTCGACAGTCGGAACGTCTTCGGTGGTAACTGGAGCAACCCTCGCCCTTCGTCGGAAAGTTACGATCCCCGAATTCGTTGGCGAAACAACTCGTCGGTAAGCGAGTCGATCGTCGCGAACGCGCGAAGAGGGCCGCGCGAGCCCGACTCGGCCGGCGGCATCGTGTCGTTGGCATATGCGAATCGAGCCGTGTGTGCATATGCTAATGCGAGAATAAACGGTTCTATTAGAAGAGCCAACAAACGCCCCACTCGATGAGCGCGGGGATTTGAATACATAAATACTCGAGTTCCTGGCGGGCGCGCGATCTGCATACATTCAGGGTCGGAGGGTGTGACGTTTTAATCCGGTGGCGGCCCTGCGATTATTTCTACGGGGATCTGCGAAGTGGACGGGGGATGCTCGGGAATCTACCGCGATTTATCGAGCAGCGAAAAATAAAAAAAAGAGAGAGAGATAGAGAGGGATAGGAAAAAGAGATAAATAAATAAATAAAAACGCTCGGCCGAAGAACCCGGCCGATGCAATTAAGTTCCAGCGAGTATCGATTCGAAAAGAACACCGGAACGAGACGAAGCGGGACGAGGAGCATGGTCTCCGTGGAATATCTTCGATTCGCCGAGAAGCCGGCCAGACAGCCCGAGAGGGCGAATTCGGAAGGAGGACGGAAACGGGACAGAATTCAGCGCGACGAATTCCTGCGCGGCACGGAGGAACTGTTTCCAAGGGATTTCGAGTCGTCGCCCGGCAACTCGAGTATTCCCGTGTACCGACCCTTTGGCCGTCCCCCAAATGCGCGCCGCTGGCGAGTCACTTTGTCTAATTCCGGCTAACTTGGTCGATTTGTCTTCGACCGAGCCACGAGATTCGCGCGTGCACCGTGTAACGCGAGAACGAAGAAAAAATAAAATGAAATCACCACCTCAGTCGTTCGATCGTTTCCTATCTCGAACGAACGAACTGGAAAGCTCGTTCGATCGATGGCTGTTCCTCGAAACTCGCGCGACGAGAGAACCCTTCGAACGAAGGTCGAACCGAGAAACGCGTAATTATCGATCCGAGGCTACTGCGTTTCTTCGCGGTGTTTCGGGCAGGTGGTCGAGCAAAGGAGCCGGCTACTCCCGAACGAAGGGTGTCTCGTACGTTCCCCGAACAGAGAACGAACGAGACCGGTAACGATCGAGCTCGGGCCCAAGACCGGTCGGTCGAACTTTCGAAAGCGATACGAGACGCGTTACCCCCGGAACACCGGCTAGACCTTTTCCTCGGATTCGCTAATTAAAGATCCCTCGTCCCTCGTCGCGGGTTTTTCAGCCCCGAAAAAGAACACCGGCGCACACGCGTGCACACGACTCTTCGGAAGCTCTCGACGCGAAACGTCGATGGAACGACGCGGCGCGCGGAACACCGAGGGAGAAAAATAGAATCTTCAGTTTCCTTGGCAGCCAAAAGGAGAATTCCCGTGGCACTCGACTAATGGATGCCGGGAGTAGTCTTATGGCAGGGTGGAGCGAGAATATAACACGGCGCGACGAAGACGGAGCCGAGCCGGAGACGAAGGAGCGAAGGACGGAGCGAGAAAGGGAGAGGACGTCGCGACGCCAAACTTTAACTCGTTAATTACCGGCGCGAGGGCAACTTCTTGCCGGCGCTCGAATATTTCAAACTATTGTGTTCGTAAACCCCTCGGGCTTGGCTCGGGCAAGGAGACCCCGTGTATATATATAGTACGCGCCAAGTCCTGCACTCCTGCTCCTGCTCCGGGCTCGGTCCTCCTCCGTGTTCGGTCACACGGACGAGAGACGTCTACGAGCGCGTAGATGCGCGCGAATACACGTGTCCTTTTGCACACGCGCAGCAAACCCCCCACCTACCCCCCACGGTTCGCCCTTCGCCCCTGGTTGCTCCCCGGGAGTCGTTCTCTCGGGAGTCTCTCTCCCGAATGTCCCAGAAATCCTTGGCTCTGCGACTCGACTCGACTCGACTCGACCCGACTCGACTCGACTCGACTCGACTCGAGTCGAGTGTCGTTGGACCAAGAAAGGGGGCGGAGGCCGAAGAAATTGAAGAAGAGAGTCGCCGGAGAACCGGGGGCTGTTTGAGAGGGCTCGGTCGGGCGGCGGTGAAAGAGAGAGAGACCGTGAGAAGGGGGGAAGCAGGGAAGCGCGACGGAGGCAAGTTTGTAGCCAAGGTTCTCTCCGGGTAAAATCGCGATCGATGCCAAGGGGGCACAATACCGCCGATGAACGTACGAATTAATCCGGCGGTAATTTGCTCGAGAGCTTGCGACTAGTTCCGCGATTACTCGGCTCCCGGTTGCCTGCTGTTGGCGCTGACGTCACCGTCGTTCGATTATTTCAATTATCGAAAGTTCCCGGGCGCCGCTCCCGACGGAACCGCCGAGTTTCGTGCTTTCCGGGACTTCGAGGATTCGCGTACACGTTACCCTCTACTCGACGATCAACGGCGAATACGCGACGGAGCCTTTGCTCCGGAGCGTTCGATCCGTTACAATTTTTTTGCAGAGGAGAGGAACGGGGTACGGCGGCGTTCACGCGACTGCGAACTTTAAGGGGCCGTTGACACCGGGGGTCGACGCTCCGGTTCAATTTTATCGCGCGTTGTTATCATTTTTCGAAGATCGTTGTCTCCAACGGTAACGAACGAGTGCTTCGCGGCGAGGAAATTTTGGAGTGCGGCCAATGCCGTACAACGGAACGGTCCTTCTTCCTCCCTCTCGTTCTCGTTCCTCCTGTCGCCGTGAGGCGAAGAAAACGGGCAATGTTTCGACCCTATCGCGAACGTGTTCTATCGGTCGATACCGTGGTGACGGGATTTCGTCTCCGTTTTCGACCAGAAGGACGAAAACCGCGCAACGGTCGAGCGGTCGCGAGAAGGTAAACATCTCGGCGAACCTACGATAATGAAAACAAACTCGTCGTCGAACTACGTTGTGCGTTACGTGTGCGCGCTCTCCGTTCAACAGCGAACTATGAGAACAATTCTTTCGTACGATTAGAAAACAGAGTCTTTCGTAGAAATTCCGTATAGGAAATTATCCACGAAGAAATCGATTTTCGAATTTCTCGCACGATGGAACAATTACGATGTTCACGCGTTTCGGGAATCGTTTCACCGATCGAAGGAGCGTCTTCGTTTCTGTTCGTTTCTCTTGGAGTTTCCTTCGGAGGTTCTCGTCACCGACATTTCGAGTCCGCGTTGCTCGCGAATATTCGAGAAAACGGTCGAATCGAGCCTCGCCGGTTGCAACCGTTCCCGGCCGATTCTCGGCTCGTTTCCGAGGAAGCACCTGCTCCAGATTGCACGATCCAGGGAGCGGAAACCGTATCCGGTCCTTCAGGATTTCTTCATCCGGAAGGAAAAAACTGGGAACGTACCGGTTGGGCGACAAACGAGGGGCGCGAACGGAGTGGGAAAGGGAAAGAAAAAGGGACGAGTGGGAGGAGAAAGAGGAGGAGACGGAGGGAAAGGAGGTGTACCTCCGAGAAAACGAAGAGAGAAAGAACCAGAAAGAGAGAGAGAGAGACAAAGGTGGAACGAGAGCGAAAGAATCTCGCATCCCGGGGGCAGTTCGTGCATAACGTTAATTGTCGCAATTATTACGATATTATAATTCACCCTAATTGTACGGCCAATCGGCACGCGAAGTGCTTAATTGCTTCTTCCGTCGCGGAGAGGGAGCGGACGCCCGGGACGGGCGTGCAGGGGGTGGAAAACCAGAAGGGAGGGGCGGAAGGGGGAGGAGGGAAAGGTGCATGCAATTAAATTAATCGCCACCACTCTCGAGCACAATGATAATCCCGGTAACACTGGTACTTTCTAGAGTCCTCGTCGCCCGTATTTGTTGTATTTCCCAGTGGCGTTCGAAGTACGAACGAACGAACGAGGAAAATCCGTGCTCTCGTGGGTTACCCGTGGATGGTTTCCCGGGCTTGCCGAACGATCGACCGAAAGAAGAACCGAAACTACGTTGTCCACTATCGGTGAAATTAACGCATCGATCGAGAATCGGGGAATCGTTTTCGATGGAGGGTGTCGACCGGTTGCGGAACGATTCGAGCCTAGTTTTGTCCACGGTAACGATACTCGCATCGGAAAATGACAACGATATCGAGTTTTCCGTCTCGGGGAAATATCGATGCGAAGATCTCCCGTTTAGTAAGAATCTTACGATTCGTCGCGCAAACTCCCGATCGTGATCACCGTCGTGGTCTTTCGAAAGCTTCGTGCGAATCTTTCCACAGATTTTCCTACGATTTCCACTTCGGCGGTAAGTTTCCAGTTACGGTTACCTTTCGACTTTGGAACGCACCGATGAAACTCTTTTCCAACGTGTCGCAAGATTTTCGAAGGTAGCGAAACATCTCGATACAATGTCCCCGCCGAAAATAGCGGAAACGCACGGAAAAGAAGTTTCTCGGCGGGAAAACGGAGACCTTGGCGCGCGACGAGGTACCTTGAAGTATAATTTCGTCTCGAGCGCGAATCGACGCGAAACGAGTAATCGCGCGTCATCTACGAGGTACGCGTCGCGGATATCGTCGGGTCGCGGAACCCTTCGTTCGTCCGTGATCGTAAAGATCCATCGATCCGTGAACGTAGCGCGCGAAACGTTGCGAATTAAACGATCGCGGTGGAAAACAAAACCGAGGGATATCGAACGGGGTCTAACCGGGTGTATCGACGAAACGATTAATAGGTAGGGAACGAGCGACGGGGCTCGAAGGTTCGTTGCACGGAAGGACCGCGCGGAGTCTACGAGCGTGGAAGAACGTCCAGAACGGTGCTCCCATTGTTCGCGAGCGGATCGGAGATTCCTCGACCGCGAACGTGTATCTCCCTCGGACGGAGATTTTCTCTTCCGTTTTGCAGGATTCTCCTCTCTCGGGGCGCGGTGCTCTTAATAAGCTGCCCGGTAGCCCGACTCGTTAACGCGCCACCAACGGAGGAGAAACACGCGAAGCGCGACGATATCGGCTGGGTAGCGAGCGTCGCGACGTTCGAGACGGGGTCGCGGTTCACACCCGGGAGACTTCGTTATCCGAAATCCGTGGGCGTTTCCTCATTTGGGACGCGTCTCGAATGCTCCTCGAACGCTTCCACGGACGCTTCCGAGCGTCCTCTCCTCCCTGGAGCACCGCGAGGGGATACTTTTTCCTCGTTCCGCGGTGAAAGGGAGCTCTCGTGCTTCGCGGCGCTCGTTTTATTGTTCCACGGCCGGTGTCCGTAATAAGCCAGCGACACGTCGTCGCCCCGAATGGTCCCGTCGTTGCGGAAGACGGTGTCGTCGAGCGGGACGAACCCGAAACCGGGGGACGTGGCTCGCGACGATGTTCGCCAGCCACGCGAGCCGAGGTTCCACGGTTCGAGGCGCGCGTCCGTGGAAAACGGGAACGCCCGGCTACGGCCCTGTCCTCGGGACCAGGCTAATGGACAAAAGGGTAGCAGCGAGAAAACTGGCGTGCGCCAGAGCGCAGCCGTGAAAGGGTGCAACCAACGATTAACAACGAGAGGGCCGAGAGTGTCGCCCGAGAGTGTTGTCTTCGTGTGCCGTTTTCGCGCAGTCATCGTCCTCGACCCGTTCTCTATCCCTCTCTCTCTCTCTCTCTCTTGCTCTCTCCTGTTCCTCTATTTCCATCTCCGCGTTCCTCTCCTTTCTTCCCTCCCGCCTTCGCCCGCTCCTGTTCGCCCCCTCGCGTTCCCGGAGCCTCTCGTTCCCCGTCCTCGCTGTCCCCGGTTCGTTTTCGTAATTGAAAGGCGACCGGTGCGAGCTCACACCCCCCGTGCTCGTCCGTTATTACGTCGGGATCTTGGGGGCGCGCGTCGTCGACCGTGACCGCCGGGGACTCGATCGACTCGATCGAGAACTCTTCGAACGATCGAACTTAACGCGTATTCCCTTAGAACGATGCCCACGGAAACGTCGATTCGGGTAATTTGCCTATTCGAATGGTTTCGCGATCGAACGTTCGAGTTTTCCCGCACCGATCGCTGTGTACTCGATTCGATGCGAAAACTTTCAACAGAGAGAAGCTTATATTTCTTTTTTTTAACGCGTTTCCATTGTACACTTTCCTCCCGGCTAAACAGCGATTCAAACGCTCCAAGACGCGATAATTCGTCGGTAACGGATCCACGGAGTACAAAGTTTCCGCATTGTTGTCCGCGACGCGTGAAATCGGGCCAAAGTAGGTTGCTTTTCGCATAATTCCCCGCGCAGTTTTTGCACCGCGCGGCGCAGTATTCTCCTAGTTTTACGGTCTCGCGCCTCGTGGATCGTATTTCATCGCCACGAGCGTACGAGCGTGCGAGCGTGCGAGCGAGCGGATACCGTTTCCAAGTGTACGACTACCGGCGAACGTTAAAGGCGAAAATTACCTCCTAGTCGCAACGATGGACGAAATTCGCTCCGGGTGGTAGCGCGAGCAACCCGTTCACCGTTTGGAGAATTTTCGAGAAAAATTATGCAACATTGGCCCGATCGTCCACGTTTCTCGCGCTGGTAATCCACGTAGCGTTTCGTTTCGCGTCCTCCAACGAGCAACGCACGGTTAATCACGAAATGAACAATCGCGCGAACACGCCGAGTGGCGCGTCGCGACCGGTTGGTAGGTATCCGTGGATAAACATTTTAGGCGAAATTTCGAACGTAACGTTGCCCTGCTCCCGTTAATCAACAACGACGACCGCATCGTAGCTTTCATCTCGCGATTAGGGGTTCGAGACAACGGTGGAACGATGCGCGCACATATTTCTCCTCGCGACTCGAATCCGCCGGCTAACAGCAGCCGGAAGCGGCAGGCTAATGAACAAAAAGACGATGCAACGGCAGCACGCGCTGCATCGTGAAAAGGTGCAGCCAATGATGAACAGCGACCCAAGGGTGTCGTTGTGTTTCGCTGGCTGCGTATCTCGACGTTGCCCGGCTAACGGGCCTCCGCTCTACTTCTTCCCTCTTTAGAAAAATATCTACGCGCCCTCTCCACCATCCCCCCGCACAACCACCCCACCTCCACCCCCTGAACCGTCTCGAATGCTAATGCCGGCCTTTCAGCCGCTCTATTCCATTCAATCGTCGGATACGCCTAACAATTACCTCGTTTTCCTGCGCTTTAACAGCGCTTACGACGGAATCCCCGGAATCGTGATTTCGGCGCGTCGATTTAACGCATCTCGAGCTACCGGGAACGCGAAACACCGATCCGGTGTGAAAACGATCGATACTGGACGCGATAATCATCGTGCGACGAAAGTAACGAAGTTGATACCAGATACTGGGTAACCACTGTCCGAATGTGACGAAAGTAACCAAGTTGCTCCCCGGTGTCACCAACCGAGAGTGAAACTTTTTTATCATTTTTCTAGGTGTCGAGACACCTTAGATAGGCGTCTCGCAAACAACGAGTCGTCGACGGGATGTGTCGCTCGACCGACTAGTGATTCAAATTTTTCTTATCGCGAATAGTAGGATTTCGGAGAACCTTCGAGGCAACGATTCCATTTCTTTTTTTTCTTTTTTTAATTAAATTTTCAAAGTTAACTTCGACCGTTTTACATTTAGTACGTAAAAGACGAGCATTTTTCCTACGGAGAAAATTTCTATGGAAAATAAAAAGTGAAAGAGGATCTTGGAAACTCGAATTGACGAAAGAACATACGCGAAGTGAATGGTCGCCTTGGAATTCCTTCGAAATCGTCTTAACCGTGATAAACAAGAATTTAGATTCGTTCACCTGTTGGAAAGAAAAAATGGTCCACCCTGTATATTTCGTTTCGTTTGATTCTCATCTGTGATCGGGTAAAGTAAACTGGATCGGGTATAGCGGAAGAGTGTCGGTTTATGGTTGTCTCTCAGCGTAGACGCGACAACGATATCGAACGTTTCGATTCGTGGATTTCCTTTTCTTTTTTTTTCTTTTTTTTTCTTTCTTTCTCCGGTTAATACCCGGTTACGCGGCGATTTTCTCGGCCCCCGAGGCGAGACAAAAATCCACGCGTCGAAGTCTCGGCGAGGCGAACGGTGATAGATCGAACCGCGTTACAAAGCGATTTCCAGCACGCTCGTGCGCGCGGAGCCGCCTGCGAAGACGCGCAGATGACGCCCGATGACGGGGCGTTCTCTCATTAGGCACGGAAGCTCGCGCGTGAATTATAGCCCTTAATTTACACCGGACCCGGTGTTGTTCCCCCGGCGCACTCGCGAGGTACCCGAGCGGATGGAAACTGGGCTAACGATGCGGACGCTGAAAGGAAGCCACTCGTCGCGATACGAACTTGTTAAAATCGATGAGCAAAATGCGCCGTCGCGATGGAAAAAAAAAGATAAAAAATAAAACAAAACACACTACCCATGAACACGAGGAACGTAACGAGAATCAGAGGTTCGAGGAACGATTCGAAATCTCCCTATTTCCATTGATTTAACGCGAAGAAATCACTGGTCGAGTTCAGTGATTACACGGATGGAGACAGAGCGAAACGTCGCAGCCGGTGACCCGTTTCGATCTAGGAGACGCGTTCTAATATTCTCGATCGTTAGCGAGAAGCTGTCGCGAGTGTCGACGGTCGTCGGGCGTTAAAAGTCGGAAAAAATAATTGGCAAAGGAGCGGGTTCGCTTCGCGGTTAAAAGTTTCGATTCGTCCGCGTCCGCGGATCTCCGCGGGGAACAATCGGATCAAAGGGCGGGAGTTTGAAACGGTAACGCGCTGGCTGCCGGTCGAGGATACCGCTCGTCGCGAGCGATTCGCGACGACACACCTGCGTCCTCTCTCGCGTAAAAAGGCCGCGCGAGGTGTCGTCGTTACTACGCGAGGTCGCTTTGACGCGCCTCCTACGCATCGGGCGCGACAAAAAAAGGGCGCGCCAAGAGAGTTTCGGGGAAAAAGAGACGCGGGCTTTTCAGTCGTCCGGCTGGTGGCTGGTGAATTAAGCGCCACGCTGACGGCGAAAGGCGAAGCGAAAAGGAAAAAAGACAGAGAAGCGCGAGCGAGCGAGCGGGCGGGCGGGTGCTCGCTCAGTTCGCTCGCTCGCTCGCGCGCGCGGAAGAGGAGCGGTAAAAGGAGCTACAGGGACGCGGCCGCGTCGCGTTTGATCCGCGTAGCGCCGAGCGCAGCGGATTAAGCCGGGGCGGAATTCGCGCGGGAACGTCGCTTCGACACAGTCGACGACCGACGGTCGCGTTCAAAGACGCGATTCGAAGCGCGCGTAACACCTGAAAAGGATCGACGGCTTCGTCTCGCGCTCTCTCTCTCTCATCTCTCTCATCTCTCTCTCTTTCTCTCTATCTCGATCTCCACCCTCCCTCTAACTCCGTTTCTCTCTCTCTCTCTCTCCGGTTCGGTTTCTCCGCCTCTTTCCTGTCCGTCCTCGACGCGGCTCGCTGCGCACCGGCTGCGCCAACCCGACACGATAATTAGCTCGCGAGCTAATTTCCCGCTGATTGTCGCGAATCACTCGCGGAGTGTCGCGCGGCGTTTGACGATGAAAGCCGGGAGCACGAAACAAAGAAGAACGTCAAAGAGAATTCTGTTCCTCTCTGAGCGCTGGATGCGCTCAAAGCGCGGAAAGCTTCGCTTTTCGGCCGCGTTTGATGTCGACACACTGACAAAACGGCAGTCGTCGAGCTCGCTTCGATTTAAACCCTCTCCCCCCCCCCCCCTCCTCCCATCCTCCCCCTCGATCGTTATTGAATGATAAAACGATCGCGGCGCCGATCGAAATCGCGAGCAGACTGAAAGAGTAACCAACGAGCGCCCCGCGGTGCCATTCCCCGCGACGCTCTACACCAGACCGTCCCGCTCGAAACGGATCGTCTAATTATCCGACGCGCTCGCGGAGCTACGGGAATACGATTTTCGGTGACAGTTTTTCCAGCTTTCTCGGCATCACACGAGTCGGCCGCCGATGGCTTCTCGTACGCTGTGAACGCGAGCGTCTTTCGCTTGGATCTCGATAATTCGATAACGCGATTTCCGAGCGACTGAAACGTTTGCGAGCCAACGAACGAAATATCCGGCGAGCTGTTCTCTAGCGAGTTTCGCGCTCTTTGTCAACGGGAGCTAACCTACGCGCCAAAGACTCGCGAAGGAACACCTTGGTTACCTCGGATAACGCAATACCGAAAGAGAGGTAAATTTGGACACTCGGCGCGAAACGAAATATTTCTCCACGCGCGAACATCGTATGTACTCTTTGCTTCTAGATACGTCGGAAAAAGTGACCCGTTTATCACCCGGCTGGAACTTACTTCGGTATTCTTACGTCCTCGAGGTGTTCCACGAACAATTCACCGTAAGAGCGAAGAAAATACCCTGCTCGCGACACAGCGACCCGTGGACTCGCAGAACCGTTGTCCTTTGATTCGGACGCGACTGACGGGTGACAATTAGTTTGCGTTTTTGGGCCTTATCGCTTCTGCGAGAGTCTAAAGACCTAGATCGAGCCAAGCACCTTGTCAAGCCAAGGTCCTTGTCGAGTACAGACCGTAGAGTCTACACTTCCTTGTACACAGACCGTGATTAGCTTATACACGCTATACGAACGCCATTTGTATATACAAGAATAAAAGAAGAGCGTCGCTCAATTGCGCAACACGTGTACTTTGCTTCTCCTTGTTCCTAGACCAAATATAAATACACGACACGCCTTTCGATATTCGTGTAAATACTACACGTTGTTCGATAAATTTTGTCCTTTTTCTCCATTGTGAAAACTTTAGCGGCCCTAATCGTCAAAGGTGGGAAAAGGAGAGGCATCCTAGCAGGGCCTGCCTTACACGCCGTGACATTAGGTGATCGGTAAGGGACCGTGTATATACCGATCGGAGCAGGTACGTGAACTTGGGGGAAACGGTCGGTGGTCAGTTTCCCTCTGGTGGCAAACGTGGGTAGTGCCGCCACAAAACTATTACGACACTTCAACTTCGTTCTACACTTTGCACACGTTCTTAAAACGGCAGTATCGTCATTAGAGAAACAAAACGACGAACCTGATAAGATTTTCAAATCGGTCCCTCGGTTTCTCATCCAACGACGAAACTTGTCGAGCAACCTATTCCGGTTAGATTGCTCTTTGTACAATTCTATTTATCTTTCTTCATCTTTATCTTTCCATTATACAATTCCATTATAGATTCTTTTCCTTAAATCGCTAATAAATGAAAATCGAGAGCACGGATCTACCCGTTGGAAGAAAATTCAAAATCGTTCGACCCAAATCCAAGAAACCTCTAAGCTCCGTACCGAGATTCGAAACCTCCAAGTTGGTCCGGCCGCGAGACATTTGTTCCAGGTGGCCTGTTTCGAGCGGGACGTTTCGCGCGATCGGGAAACGAGAGTCCTAGAGTAGACGACGAGGCCCTGTTTCTCGGTTCGTGGAATAAAAATCCAATGTGTCGGGTGTGCGGGGGGTGGGTGGAGATGGGTGGTGACGGTCGAAACCTCCAAGAGCCCGTTAAATTCTCAATTACGATGCGCCGGCGGCACGGGAGGCAGGCAACTGCATATCTCGGTGCGTCTCGAGGCTCCTCGAGTTGGTTCGCGACCCGCGATTATCACGGTGCTCGGTTTCTCCCCCTTGGTTCTCCGCTCGTTCCCCCGTGGGCCCTCTTTCCCTCTATTCCTCCGACCGTTGGGCGCGCTCTTTTGCGCGCGAGTGCGAAGGGCGACACTTCCGCGTCGCTACGCATTGCCGTGCTCACGATGCGTGTCACGACGACGACGACGAGGAAGACGAGGAAGACGAGGACAAGAACGACGACGACGACGACGACGACGACGACGATCACGAGGACGACGACAGCGTCGACCGCGACACGCACACGAGACGCCCACTTTCACGGTCCCTCGGCGTGTTCGGCGGTGTGCGTCGCGCATGCACGCGTTAAGGACGCCCAGACGCACGCCTCGATGAAGTCGCCGGTGTTGCTGCACTTGCTAAACATAAGTGCGAATTGCAACACCACTCCCGGCGCCGCTCGTCACCGCCGTCCTGCCCCCGCGCCCACGACGCGCCGAGGAGGGTGGTTACGAGCCGAGTGCCGTTGCGTGCATAACGTGCGGACGCGCATACTAATTACGGCGTTTCCATTTTGCGCCATCCGCCGCCCGCTATCTGCCATCCACGGCCCCCTCCGTTGAGTTTACGACAGCTTTGCAGTGCCGTAACCAAAAGGGGCAGCTGTCTTTTTCGCGAACATCGCGCCGATGCGAACAACACGGGCTCCGAAATTCTCGAAAGGACGAGAACACCGTGAACCGAGTAAACGATCCGCACCGGAAGTAACAGCGGATGGGAACCTTACCGACCCCCTTGGACAAAGATTCGTCCTCGAGGTTCTCGAGACCGGTCCTCCTGGTGTTTCTCGTTTTAATTATTTTTCTTACTGGAAATACACGATCGAACGAGGATGGATCCCTCTGTCTCTGCTCGCCTCGTCTTTTAAACGATAACTATTCATCGATCGTAACGACGTTTCGCGTCTTTTGTTTCTCTACGTTCGAATTTTACGCTCGTTTCTCCTATTTGGTACCGTACACGCGCAGAATGTAAATCGTTACTTCGATTTACGAGACGAACACGGAGAGTCGTTGTTCTGTTCCAAGTATTGTCCACGCGATGGTAATTTATTAATCTCCTCCCTTCGTCCGTAAAGTATACTTCGATCGCTCCGCTTCTTATCGTTCTCCAACCGCCTATTCGAGATACAATTTCATCTATTGGTAAACTACCCCTTCGTTGCGTTTATTTTTGAATTTTCACAAAAATGTTTCGTTACCGGAAACATCGTTACAATTCTGCGATCGAAACTATCGCTTCTGGACTTTGGATCGTCTTGTTCGAACAATGTCCCGCTGGTGAAATAAACATGGCAACGCGGAAGAGCGCGAACGGACAACCCTTTGAACAACCCTTCGATTCGTTACGATTAAATGTTGACGAATCGGGCCGAGCGTTCTACGTTCGCGTAACGATAACGATCCAGGCTCGATTCGCGAATCCACGACGGAAGGGAAAGAAAAAGCACGATCGAAACGCTCGCGCGTTACCATTGCCTCTGTCTCGACGTATCGAAGTCTCTGTACGCGGAACGTTTCCACGTTACACCGGGAAAGGAGTCGTTCGCTCGTCGAACGAACGAACGAACGAACGAGCGAACAAATCGATCCAACGAAACGAAGATCCAGGTGCGCGAGGGTGTAAACTCTTCGAAGATCGGAACAACGAGGCTACGCGTCGCTCGCGACGGTTTTCCAACAATAAACGGCCGTCTCCTTCGCGAACACGATGACACGCGAAACCTCCCTCGCGTCACGTCCCTGAAGATCTATGCACCCCCCGTCGGCTGGCATCGTTTCGCGCATCCTGCCGTCTGTCGCGTCCCTTTTTCTCTCCTTCAGCCGGCGAGAGGAGCCTTTAATTAACATTTCGATTCTTGGAAGGGCCGTTTGTGCCGCGCGTCGGAACTCCCGTCGTCGCCTACCGCCACCGCCACCGCCACCGCCACCACCGACGACGACGACGACGACGACGACGACGACGACGATGTCGCGGCAGTCATCGTCGTCAGCGCGGTTGCATCGAGACGCGCCGACCGCGATGGGAAAAACGGAGAGAAAGACGAGCGGAACGCCGACGCGAAAAAGGGAGCGAGACGAATTCTGCGGGCCCTTTTGTCAGCCCGGCTCGTCGTTCGTATTCTGGTAATTAGTTCATTTGCCTGTGCTAATTACGTTACTCTTTAATGCCGCACAAGAGAGAAACGGCGACCCGTGTGCGGGAACGGGACCGGGGCGGGGGACGGTTGTACACACAAACGCGCGTCGCGGAATCTTCCTCTTTTTTTTTCTTTTTTTTTTCGAAAATTCGAGAGCAACACCCGCGCGCCTCCTATTTAACGGGCGCCCCTTTTCTCCGGGAGCGAGGCTGTTCGAAATTTCAAGCCACTCGCGAGCACGGGGTATCCACCAGCGCTCGTTCGACGCGTTTACGATTTCCTTTCCCCTTCGTTTCTTTCGCGAGACGGAAGAATTCGAAATCGAATTTCGGGGGAATCGAAAGGGAGAATAGCACGAGTCCCGTGGAAAAGGAATGCCGAGAATCGAAGACAGAGATCGTCGATCTCCCTTAACGCGAAACTCGTCGTTCGTAGAGAGTCTCACCCCCGTAGCGAGTGTTTATCTCTCGTCCTCTCAGCCTTTCCAGCCCTTCCCGGGTGCCTGGCTGCTCCGACCTCCTCCAGGCTCGCAATTAGGGGGCGTCGGGACGGTACGCGACGCTACGTCGCCCTTTTGCCTGTTATTTAATTGGGATGTGCAATTGAATGACACTCGGTACACCAAGTAACGGGAAAGAGTTGTCGCCGTTGGTGGCGGGCCTAACGACATCATTGTGGTTTCCCACTTTCGGCCCACTTCAATCTCTTTTTACGAAACCTCTCTCGATGATCGTTCCGTCGCGCGGATCGACGTCGCGACTTGGATCCGCGACGCGACGCGACGCGACGCGGAACCGTAACGCGCGAGATTTCAGCGAAATTTATGTTTCACCGAGAGATCGTTTTCCACGTTCGTTTCTAGCCCGGAGGAAGCGCGAGAACAAAGGGAGGAAGAGAGACAAAGACAAAGAGAGAGAGAGAGGGAGGCTGGTACCGGTATTAATTTGCCACGATGGAAATGGCGGCGTCACGGAATTCCACGAGGATTTCCCGAAGCGATCTCGCGCGAACGCTCGAGATTCCCGAAACAGCTATTATAACGAAGCCCCGATCGGGGGGGGCCACGGTCGATAAAATGCGAGCCGACAGCTCGACCGATTGACAGCCGAACGCGGCCGAACCGAGGCGAGCTTTATTGTCGCCCTCGGCGCGACCTACCTCGCGGGTAGAAATAATTCCTGCGGTTCATGGGGGACGACGCTCGGCTCCTTCGATTCCTACGGTGTGTACCCTGGGATCCCGTGACCGCGAAACTTCTCCCCGGAGGGAACCGGAGTAAGCACGAGAGGGTACGCGAGGGTCGTGTATCGAATCGTGACGCGAAAAATAAAGCAAACGGGACCGAGTATCGAATCGTCGATTCGATGGTTCGAAACGACGTTCCCGGAGAAATATTCCGCTCGAGCTCGCCTTGTCCGCGCTCGATTACCAATTTCCGCGATTCTTCGCCGGGACGGGTCATTAACCGGGGTTGGCTCGAGCGTACCTAAAACCTCGTTTCCGTCGGCGCGTCGTCATCGAATCCCGTAGTTGAAAAAGCCCCGGGTCGCGGGGGCTAAACTCGCCGAGACGCGCTAACAAGGCGCAACCGGGCGTCGGTGTTAGAACGAAGGAGGTCCCTTAACGAGATCAGCTCCGTGGAAAGACGCGGTGATGCAGATCCACGAGATATCCCGTAGGATTGCGGGAGAGAACGAAACGGGAAGAGAGGGGGGACGTTAGAGGAGCGCGAACGAAAGAGAGAGAGAGAGAGAGAGAGAGAGGGCCTTTGACACTCCGCGAACAAGCAACGACGACGACGACGACGACGACGACGGTGGCGGTGGTGGTGGTGGTCGTGGTGGTGGTGGCGATGGAGGCAGCGGGGTCGGGGAAAAGAGGAAGAGCGGAGAAGTCGGGCGAACGTGGGGCGAGCGAGTCTGCATCTTGGAAGACTTCCTCGAGCTCATTACGCCGACAATAATTAACGTTGCTTAAAGTGTCGTTATGGAAATAACCGGAGAAGAGGCCACCGCCGCGAAGACGAAGCACAGGGCTGCGCGCGGGGTGGAAGAGACAGCGTCGGTAGAACACCGAGAGCTCCGTTCGAAGAATAACGAAAAGGATGGTGGGCGACCGGGAGAGAGAAGGAGCCGTGGTAGACGAACGCCGCGAGCCTGCTGAGCGAAAGAGAGACGGCTCCGAGGGGGAGGGAAAGAGAGAGCGAGAGGATCCTTACGGTATCCAACGCATTCTACGGATGGAAAATGTTTCCATTGGTGCCCCGTACCGGGTTGGCCCTCGTTCGTTGCCCGTTTGCACTCAGCCCCTCACCCATTGCCCGGGGAATATAATTCAACGATCCTCCTCGGTGAAAGGCGAGCACAGCGAGCAGGGGGAGGAGGGAAGGCTCGCGTTGAATGCCCAATTATTATATCGTGAAATATCTGCTAGAAAATTGGATAATGCACTCCCTCTCTCTCTCTCTCTCTCTCGCGAGCTCTCTCTCTCTCTCTCTCTCTCTCTCTCTCTCTCTCTCTATCTCTCTGTCTCCGTCTCTCTCGACCGCGATCTCGCGTTCTCTCTCCGCGAGAAGGAGACGGCCTGGCTCCGGGTGAGCGGCAGAGGGTGAAAAAGGAAGAGAACCCGGGGGGCAAGTGGGAGAGAACGAACCGGGAGGACCAGTCAGCTAGTCAGTCAGTCAGCCATAGGAAGGAGCCTCGAACAGAGGGGGTGAAGATCTGGCTCACGCACGGTGGCGCATAACGGCCTCTACGTGGGAGAAACGAAACCGCAGAAAACGCCAGTCAACGGCAGCCAGTATGCGGAAACCGCGGCGGAATGACACTCGTGCTGGCGCTAATTGGGCCCTCGAGGTGACGCCGCTGAGAGAGATGCTCCTCCACCCCTCGGGGCCATCCTCTCTCCTCTCTCCTCGGCGTTGCTCCTTCGGCACTGTCTCCCTCTCTCTCTGCCCCCGTCCTGTTTCCTACCGCGTCTGTCGCGCTTTCTCCGCGGCAGACGAGGGTTTTCGGGGGTTGAAAATGCCTGGAGGACGAGCGCGCCGCTGGATGCACGAGGAAAAAGGCTGATTGGGGGAGAGGGAGGCTGGCGAATGAAAAGAAAAGAGAACGGGAGAGAGGACACGCGGGAGATCGCATTAAATCTTACCGGGTGCACGCCTCTGCAGAGCACCTCTACCGCACCCCTTTTCAATCCCCCACCCCCGTAGACTCCTCGTGGATTTCCGAGCGATCCTGCGTGCTTTATTCGTGCCGGGGATAAACGAACGCAGCGCGAGAATCCCGTATAAACAGACGCGTTACGCGCGCGGTCCTTACAACGGAAACCGGTACCCGATCGTTTCGCGACCGTCGAGCAATCGAATCGCAACATCGACCGGGAATCTCTTCGCGGCGATCGGACCGTCCTCGTTGCCCCGATGCGAACGCGTACACCGATCCGCCGACAATTCGCAACGATTCGACGTTCGTTTACTCGCGAAACTGTACGTCTGCACGGGTTTCGGTTCTCGAACGCGTCTCCCAAACGCTCGATGCCGCGAACGTTCGTTACGCGTTACCGGTGAAACAATTTCTTAAAGTTTCGAACGTACCTACGATTCATCTATACGGTGCGAATCGAACTACCCTTTCACTTGGATAATCGTCGAACCGACGATACGCGAAACATTCTTACCAGAACGAGACACTCTCGATTCGCGAGCACGGTCGAACCGAAAATTAGGATTTACGTCGTAGAAGAGTAGACGTCGTTCGGCACGCGTGTCGAGCACGTCCCCATTTACGAGCGAAACGACGAGAGTACCACGAATCGTTGAAAAGACAATTCGTTGCGAGAAATCACTCACCGGACTGCCGACGAAGGCTCTCCGCGCCGATCCTCGCGATTCGTCTGAAACAGAGGACAGAAACGTGCATTGGTAAAACACCGAGAACAATTTCGCAAAGGACGGAAGTAAAACCAAGGGCGTTAGAATTAACCATTACGCTACGCGATTCGCGAAACTGTCCGCGGTTATGGGCGGACGGAGCGTTTTTACGGGGTTGTTGGACACCCGTAATCGGGGGAGAGGGTCCGAGAAACGAGCAAAGGGAAGAAACAGTTCCCCCGCCGATGGAGGTGGAAGTCGATGAGCGAGTTAACGGTCGAAGGAAGGAAAGAGTTCCCCGAGGAGGAGGACGTCTTCGGGCGTTCGTATACTTCGGGCCGCGGTAGCTGTGTGCGCGCTTATATACATATATTTTATTGCGATATTCATAACGTTTACAAAGACGCTTCGCGAAACTGCCTCGTTAAATATTTTACGGCGCGATCGACCCGCCCCACCGAGTATTCGCGATGCACGAACCGCTCGAGTGAATCGAATTCAATGGAGACTTATATAGACGCGTGCACCTCCGGTGAAAAGTGACGGAACGAGCGGAGTAAATCGCGGTCCGTGGCTCGAGAAATATGGATAATCATCCGGGGAACGATCTGTCCCCGATAGAAATCGTTTCGCGTTTTTCAAATTATACGAATCCATCGATCGAACCTCGTCCAACATCGGACCCAGAACCGACGTAGAAAATGGAATCGTCCGTAGGTACGACGCGTCGTTTTCCGATACATTAGCAGCGAAATTACGACCTCGAAGCTTTCGATGACGACGACGACGTTTCGGTGGAATTTTTTCATCGACCACGTATCACCCACGTGCAAGCAACGCGCTTCGAACTCGCTCTGGCCTCCATTTTAAAGCGACCGCGCGCCGCTTATTCTCTCGTTCCACTCCTTTCGACCGACTCGAGTTCCGTTGCCGATACACCGGCCAGATCGACGATCTTCTCAAAGTATCCGCTCGTTTCAATTTCTCGAGTAAGATTCTACTGGAAAAATCTACGAGCGCGTACACAAACGCACGCATCGTCCGTAGAATACTCGGTCCCTTGGTACGGATCAATTTTATCCGCGCATCTTTCGTAGAAATCACGAATTCGAGTGCAGATGTTCACCGTGTCCAGGCTGTCGAAGATTTTGTTTCTCCAAAAATTCGTTCCGGCTTGGAAACAAAGCCCCGCGATATCGTCCTCGACGAAGAGATCGCGAATTCTTTTACGTTCGTTTCGATCGTTTGTCCCGCTATCGTTGACTCGGACAATGGGAGACATCGACGAACGTTTCGCACTTTCGACCGGTGGGACCGTGTTTACCTAAACGTGCATTGTATCGGAAGTTCGCGCGCGTGGAAACTACGGAGAAACGACTCGATATTTCTCGCAGAGATACTCGAATCGCGGTAATCCCGCGAACGGGAGAACCCGCGGAAGCGTTCGGTCTCTCGAACCTCGAAACGATACGAAAAACGATCACCGTCTCGCTTCCGTCTTCCGGTGACGTTTCGCGCACCGTGTTCACCCTCTGGGAAGCAACCACGAGGAAGAGAACCACCACCGAGAAGAAACAACCGAACTTTTCGGGGCAAAGTTGGCCCATTCGCGGAAGCGGAAGTTTTATCGCGGCGTTACGAAGACGCATCGCGCCGCGAACGACGATTTTAACGTCTCTTCCTCACCGTCGCCCCACGGTTCCTCCGATAATTCCCACCAACGATCCACCCCCGTCTCGTTTCCAATTGGCAAAGGTCTCTCGAACTCTTCGGCGAGACGCGAGTGGACGAACGGTGGAGAAAAACGACTCGTCGGTGGCATTCCTCGGTGGCGCGCGAATTTTCCCGCCCCGCGCCTCGCAAGAATCCCGAGATTAAAAATCCATGAGAACTCGCGAGGATTTCTCGCTCCGCGACGCGAGAGACATTCCAGCCGCGAACGTCTCGCGTTCTATCGCGAAGAGACTCGCTACGGCTGGGCGTTTCTGGACGAACTCTGTCCGGTACGCGTCTCGCGGAACACGCCCGTGAAGAACGGGGACGAACGAGACGGAGGGAAAAAAGGGAAGGCAACGAGGACGAGGACGGGGTGTACGAGAGAAGAAAAAAAGAATGAAAGAAAAATGAAAGAAATAAAATAAATAAAACCCGGATCGAGGTTGTTGTTGTCGTGGTCGTAGTCGGCGTTAGTAGCGATCGTGGTCGTGGTGGACGACGATCCGGCCCTTTTCACCGTCACGAAGCTCGATACCTCGAGAGGGATCCACCGAGCGAGGAGCCGAGTCGAAAGAGCAAGAAGGAGCCAGAAGGAGCTCCGTGCAAGAGCACGGAGGGTCTGAGGAGCTACGGAGATGGCGGAGGAGGAGGAGGAGGAGGTGGAGGTGGTGGAGAAGGTGGAGAAGGAGGAGGCTGCCGGTCGGGCTGGCCCTCGACCTCGATTTTCAAAACGATCCTAACTCCGCCGTCGAGACAAGAGAATGCGCGCGGGAGGAGAAGGAGGAGATCCCGGTGGAGGTGGAGGAAACGGGAGGTGAAGCCGGAGAGGCACGGGTAGGCGAGAGGGGAGGGTGAGGACTGGTTGCCGCATTCATTCGGGCATTTCGGGGGTAGTACACCGCCGCCGAAATAAATGACCGAGCATCGGGGGCCGGGGCATTCATAGACCCGGCACTGGCGCGCACTGCTTTGCTCTAGTGCCTTTTGGAATTCCGTTTGAGAAGCTTGGGCGCGAGCGACGGAGACGCGAGCCACTCGCGGACCGTTCGCGCGAGCGAGAGAAGGAACGCGCGTCAGCGGGGGGATGGAGGGGAGGGAGCAGAGAGAGAAAGAGAGAGAGAGAGAGAGAGACGAAACGGACGAAGGCTGAACGGCGAACAGGCCGGTGGATGGATCGGTGTATTTCTGAGGAGGGGAGGTACGGGTGGGTGGAGGAGGCGGCGAGGCTTCTTTCACGTCAGGATAGTGAGCGATCGACCAAATCGCAGGTGAGTGGCTGCGACCGCGTACAATTTATTTATATAAACGCCGAGTCACCGGTTATTAATGAGAACTGCCGCCTCCTTCTGTCAGCGGAGACTGACGAGTTCCCTCGTCGAGCGTCCTTGCCGGCGACGTCGGCCTCCCGCGCCCTGGAATCCATCGGTCCCCAAGGTGTCGATCGATCGACAAGTTCCACGCTCGAGGCGATCGAAACGATCGACCCCTCGTCGACCGAATCATCGACCGCGATACACCTTCGGTAACCGGTGAACCGTCTCCGGGTCGTTCGAGATCGAGATCGCGCGCTTCGAGTCGCGATACCGAACGTTTTTTCCTTCCGCGGACCGCGCGAAACGAAACAACGCTTTCGAGCGAACCATACGGGCTCTTCCGTTCCGATGATTCGAGATGCGAGATGCGAGACCAAGACGCGACTTTGGATCTTGAATGGCGAGCGATTAAGGCGCATTACCGTCCATCGGGATCCGATGATACGAGATGCGCGCGAACACCGACTCTCGATCTTAAACGGTAACCGATTAAAGTTCCGTTCCTTCCTATTAGCCTCGAATGGTTCGAGACAGTACGCGAAGACTAATTTTCGATCCGAGGTAGTAGCCGATTAAAGTTCATTACCGTCTATTAACTTCCAATGATTCGAGAAGTATACGCGGAATGACTTTGAATCTTGATTAAACGTTCGAGCCGTACGAAGATGCGACAGGTTGTACAGTAGTATTGACGTTTCGATCCCTTTCAACCGGATTTTGTTTGCGTTCATGCCGTGTAATTGAGAAATAGTCGGGAACGTACGCGCCGTTGGATACACTTGTTAAAACCAGCGCGTTATCCGAAATATTTGGACAACGGTTGGTCGTCGCGTTCACGTGAAATGTTATCGCGTCGTTCGGTGAAAATTGCGAACAGAGAATAATAAGCGCGGTAACGGTGGATCTTTCGGTTTGTTTGTAACTTTATCTCGCGGGTCGCGTTTGCGAAAGAATTCGAAAATCAAAAGTCCGATGCGTCCCGAACGCGTCGCCAACGAGGTTGAAAACACAGCTGGGTACGTGGAAAGAATAACTTCGAATCTCGAGCGCGATTAAGACCTTGTCCGTCGAATGGAAACTTCGAACTCGAGGCTTGTTTACGATTGCTTCGACAACGCTCGGTACACGCGCGTAAGGTCGGAACGATCGCGTCGATGTTGACACAGGTGTGTCGCGATACTCCAATAGGTGATACGCGAATCGCGCGTCTCGTTCCACCGTACGAAAACCTCAAGCGCGCATTTATGGTATCACGGACCGAGTCGTTCGATACGAGAACACGGTACCGGCTCGGAGACAGGCAGGTGAAATTCGATGGTCGTTGTTCGTCCGTTGTTGTTTAACCGATATTGGAAAATTTATACTTCGCAAAAATCGATCGAACAAACGTTTCGAATCAAAGATTAGCCCGGTCCAATTCTCCCTTTACCGACCCTACTCCGAACGGAGCAAGTAATTTTCTTTCCTCGAGACACTTTGGTAAAGATACTTTTCCAAAGAAACAAAAATTGAAAAAGATTAATAATTTACAGGAAAAAATAATTTTACCGCTCCTCGTCCGTCTTGCTTCTCCTTTCTTCCGATATTCGTACGACGAAACGGACGCGTTGAACAATCGCGGCGAAACGAAACGAAATTTCGACGCGCGTCGCCATCTTGGAGAATCGTCTTCTCGGAAACGCGATACTCGAGGGTTGACTCGCGCGAACGATAAACCCGAGTAATCGATAAAATGGAAACGGTTACTCGTCGAAGAACCGAACGGTTTCGAAACAGTTTCCATTTCCCGTTTCGTCGCTCCGGCATCGATCTCGGTCGCGTGTCGACCCTTTTGCTCCGGACGACCGTAATCGATCGGGAATCGGCAATGTTCCAAAGACGCGGAAGCAAGAGGTCCAGGTTGGAAAATTCGTTCCGCCGTCACCCGCGCGTACCGTTCTTTTTTCGTCCCTGCAGCCGTGCTTTATTGCACGGTTGCCGGGGGATGCGCCATGGAAGAGGTGGGACACCTGCACCTGGCTCCTTCCTCGCCATTGACGAGTTAAAATATGAAGGTCTCCGGAGGACCGGGACACCTGGATTCCGCTGTCGCGATCAATGAGGATACTCTCGACGGGAGGGTGAGGACAGGATCCCGTTCTCCGGGTCTCCCTTCTTCTTTTTTTTTTGGAAACGACCGAACCGGCTAATGTGTCCCGCGGGACACGCTAAGAAATTTTTCACCGAAACTCGACGAGACTCGATCGTTCCTCGATTCCACCCTTTGGTTCGCGCTCGACGAACCCTTCGTTTCGACGAGCAACCGCGAGCCTACGCATCGGACGCGCGTTACCGTAAAATCGTCCTCGATCGACGTACACGTCGGTGTATTCGTCGCGGAAATCTCGCAGGAATTTTCGTAGGTACGGCCCAACGTGCACGGGCCCGAGCGGATGACACGGAGAAAAATTTCCGCCGCGTAACGTCCGGAATCGATTACCCTAACGACCGCGCGGACGCCGTTCGAATTTGTCATCGCGGCCACCGTGAGACTGCGGAAAACCTTTCCGTTCGCGAAACCGCGAATTTCGAAACAAAACTTTCGTTTGTGGAAATTCCTTCTCGGTGATCGTACAGCGTCTCGAAGTTCGCCAAAGGGTTAATCCATCGTTTGCAGCGAAACCGAGTTGGAAAGAAAAAAAAACACACACACGCGTTCGAGGAACGATCGATTTACGATCACGGTCGAGCTTTCGCCCCGTTCGGCGTCAGCTTCGATCCGTTCCGCGATTTTCCAAATCCTTTTTCCCCGATTTTCTCCGTCGCGAGGCTCGAAAGTCATCGATAAAAATAATCCCGGCTTTGCGGCCGGCTTACCGATCGCCAAAGTCTCCGCGCGCTTCTATTTATTTTTAAACCGTTGCGCGTCGTTCCTCCGGGTTGTCGCTCGGGGGTGGTTCACGACCACGGAACTTTCAAAAGAAACGGAGGGTGTACTGTACCGAAGGGGGGCGCAGGAGGGTGGTTTAAGAACCAGGTGTCGCTCCGCGACTGCACAAAGAAGTGATGGATGCCTGGCGCGGCTACCCTCGTAACGTGTCACGACCTCGCCTCAGGTGTCACTTTGGGTCCACGCCTCGTTATCTTCCCGATAGGGACGATGGAAAGCCGATTCTCTCCACTCGTAAATCCGACGTTACCCTCGGTTTAATTTTTCGTTACTTGCGATCCCTGTAATTTACCCCGCACGCGGCGACCGACGAGTTGCGTCCGGTTTCGAATTCAACCGTCTCGAATAAAATTCGACGCGAACGTCGACTATCGTTCGAGCAAATTCAATTCCACGTGGAAAGAACGCCAACCGGTACGGTACGTAAGGATTTGCGCACGTATCGCTCGCAGTTCTCGTTTTTGGTAAGGACAACAATTTTCGTTTCGTTTCTTCCCCGTTGTTGCGTCCTCTCGATGAACAGTGGGCCGCGAGTAGCGGTACGAGTAGAATCGGAGGGATTCCGTGTTTCGAAACGAGAGGAAAATCGTAAATAACGAAATTTTCGAGGATAATGCATTTGGAAATCGAGTACGCGCGATCGATGTTACGAATCTCGAAACGAACCACTGCTACGAACGTTTTCGCGCGCGATATCATTTCAGGGCTCATTTGCCATCGGAATAACAGAATTTTCAATTGGCATCGTAATTTCGACTTGGACTCGTACTCGAACCGACTTGGTTGCAAAATTCGCAACACCGTTCGTTAGCTAGGCGCTCTCGATCGATTTTCAAATGCATTTTTCTCGTTTCGAGTCGTTGGAATCTCTCCAGTCTGTACCACGACTTGCTCGCTACCTTGCGCGAAAAATTAACGCGGTCCCTTCGTTGTCCAACGACGGAGAAAAACTTGAAACAACATCGATGTTACGCGAAACGATAAATATCTTTTCGCAGAGATCTCTCCATACGGAATTTTTCTCGCGGAATGAACACCGTTCTATCTATTCTGTTAGAAGTACTACGTAATTTACAATGCTCTTACCGGTAACCGTTCGAGGTAAGAATCTCTACCAGCTTTCGTGCAAATCGGTCGCGAAATCGGGATTCGCGAAGTCGATCGTTGCAAGTGGCTAACAAAATTATTTAGCGCGAACACATCGCTGGAGAATACATAGATTTCGAACGTAATTTCCACGTAACGACGACCTCCCTTTATTCCCTCGGCGCGCACCAACTTCCGGAAGGTCTTCGATAAAGTTTCCCCGACAAATAGCGCGAGCCCGTAGAACGGAACGTTTCTGTTCGCGCGATGGCGTTCAATTACACGGCTTTTCCTTGAATTTTCGAAATTGACCGGAACCGATGAGATTTCGATGGCCGTTCCAAGGGTGCCGCCCGTTCGTAAATTCCTCGAAGACGCAACGTCTTCGAGCACCCTCGATTCTGTCCGCTCTCGTGTCCGTGTGACCGAACATTCACTACGATCGTTTCGTCGGTTTTCGTCAACGGGGGGTCCTCCGCAAGGTGCGAAAGTATTTTCAAAGCGGCACCCTGTCGCCGTTTTCGTTTCGTCTCGCCGATCACGGCACGGTTTCGCGATTTACCCTCGAAAATATCCAGTCGAAAATATCGAGTCGAAAAATCGTTATCGTACACGGAGTACAAAGTTCCGATTCGAAGCCGTGCGAAGATTCCGCTAGAATTTTCGCGAGAGCAGCGAACAATATTTTGCTACCCCCCCGGGTAACTTAAACGATGTAACGTCCCCCGATACGCGTTCACGGCTACACGGGTACAAACAAACACGTACAAGACCCCGGTGGAAATAACCGAAATGTTATTTTTTCCCCTCGAGACGAGCGTCGAACGTCGTCGAACCCCGTAAGAACGACGGTGGCCGGGTCGCACCTGGAGTCACTTAAATCGTAGGTGGCGTGAAAATTGAATGGTCGAGGTACCGTCCATAGAAAAGACCTTCCTCCGTTGCGGTGTAGCAGGAAGATATCCCGGTAGGTCCCTGCGCGTGTTTCCTCGCACCTGGAGAAACGGGGGCCTCGTCTCGAAGTCGTATCTTAGCTTCGTTCCTTCGAACCGCACCTCCCTTTTCGCCATTGTGCGAGCCACGCGACCATCGAACCAAACGCAGGATCGAGACGCGTTTAATTTATGGATCCTTTCGATACCGAGGTCTCCTTGCCGCGAAACAGTGGCCATTTTCTTCGTCGATGACCGAGACACTCCTCGCTACGAGGAGCACGCGTCGACGAGAAAAAAAAAATGTCCACCGTTAAGAGGAAAACGTTCGACTCAACGTAACTTCGAGACGTCTATCGTCGTTGCGACTTGCGTTCCGCGGTGTACTCGATAGTTTCAAGGTGGCGAATTTTACGCGCAACTTCTTCTCGTTTCATCGTCGCGTCCACGAGACTTTCCACGACTTTGCCGATGAAGAAATTCTATCGCGTTCTCGCAACGCGGTACGATGGGTTCGCGAGACGAATACGAAGCCGTTGCGTAACCGATGAGGGAACATCGTTTCGCGAGATATCGGTCGGCGATTCGTGGTAGCCGACAGCGGTCAGAAATACATCCCGTAGCCGCCACGGTTACGAGAGTTTCTCGAAACGCAAAAGAGAGATGGCCGTGGCACGTCGTAGCAGAGACCGATCCGGAGGAAATGTCCGTCATTCGCGCGATGCTGGGTAACGGAGGGTGGTTTTTCTTTCCCTCGCGCAGCCCAGTGGCTTCTTTCTCGTTGGGATAGGTCCTGTCGGGGCCACCTCATTTCCTTTTGAGCCGGTCGCCGGGTTGAGGAGACAGTTCTACAACGACAATCCTTCCCCCCACCCCGCGGTCCCGCTGCTTCAGCATCGTCCATTGAGTCCGAGCCGACAATGGACCGTTGGTCCACCGCGCGGAGAGAAGCCAAACCGTGAAAGAACGCGAGAGCGACCGAGCGACCGAGCGAACGAGCGAACGAGCGAGCGAGCTAGCGAAACGGAGCAGGGGGTGCCACGGGAGTTGCCGGTATATATCTGAAAATGCCATTCATACGCGGGGGCTAAAGTCACCATTCAGAAACGACAATCCCAAAAACGAGCTCACCGCCACCACCACCACCACCACCACCACCACCACCACCGTCGAGGGTAACTACGATGGACTCGGCTGCACTTTTGTCAGCGAGGAGTCGAGAGTCCATCCTTTGGATGTTCCTCGAGACGACCACGGTACCGTGTCAAGCACGCACAAAGACTCTCGAGTAATAAAAACATCCAGGTCGGATGTTTACCGGTCGATGGTTTCGTCGTTTGCGAATCGACGCGAGGTTCGATCCTCGCGACACCACCGAACGCCTTCGATTAGCGATTCCTCGCAATTCTTTTCCGTGGATTCGACGCGCCGGTTCGAGAACACCGAACGTACCACCGTGTGGAATCTCGCGTTCGGAAATAATCGGAAACGGGCCGAGATACGCGCGTGTCGTCGACGCCGCGACGCGCCGCGCCGCGTTGAAAACCGTGGACGAGGTACGGGGCCGAGGGGGTGAATGAGAGTGACCTTGACAAAACATCGCGGCCACGGAGCGAACCCGTTGAGCCGCGAGAACAAAGAGATTCTGTCGTCCTTTGTCAGACGAGGTGGTCCCTATCTCTGTCTCCCCGGCGTTCTCCGTTCCTCCGTACTTTTATCTCCCGCCCGTTTCTCTTTCACTTACCTTTATCTATTTTCTATTCGGCCACCGCTCGCATTATCGCGCCCCGTGCTTTCACCGTTCGCCCCCTTCGAACGCGACTATCGGCCCTCGCGAACGATTCGCTCGCTACTCGCCACGAACCAGCGAGGAATTTCCCTCGATCGCAAAGGTAACTACGCGGCGACGAAATTATCGAGAGGGAGAAAAACCAAAAAAAAAAGAAAAAACGAAAGAAGAAGAGTCGTTTCGACGAAACTCGAGCGTGGAAACGTTCTCCGCGCGGGAACAATGCCAGCGGAGGCAATTAAACGGACATCACCGGGCCCCGAACGACCTTTCCTCGTTGCCCCTCGGGGGAGCACGGGCTTTCGAAAGCGTTTACCGGTGTCCCTTTAACGCCCGCGACCTTATTCGGTTCCGGTTCGAAGGCCGCGAGTCGCTCGACTCGAAGCGGAACGACTCCTCCGAGTCCTCGTTCGATGGTCCCCGAACGATGGAAATAGAAAATTTCGGAGCGCGGATCGCGACGAGGGTCGGTACCGTACGACTGTCGATACCAGAGACGTTAACGTTCGACGAGCCCGGGAAGAAAGCACGGAAAAGGGCGAGGACAAATGGGGAGAACCTCGAGACAAGTTGGGAAAACACTTAGCCGCGCGACTAATGCTTTTATCGCGACCCTTGATTTCGGCCACGGCCGATTCTCGCCGCAAATCAAGGCATTTGTCCCCGAGGACGACGGTAAATATGTTTTTCGTCGTTCCCCACTGCGTGAAATAACGCGTGCAAGGGACGCCAGCGAGCGAGCGAGCGAGCGAGCGAACGCGCTTACGAGCGCGTGACAATATGCGCGAGCGAATCTGGCTCGAGGGGTGAGAGATGGACCGAGTGGCGGAAGAATGGCACTTTATTAGCGCTTTCGTAACGATATTTCGGGGAAGACGCGACCGTCGAGACGCTACCCCGAATACGGATTATCGAATCGACGACGACTCTTTCGCGACGCCCGAAGACGCTTTTGCACGCGTGAAACGGAGATCGTTTCGGACCAAACTTTTCGAGTTAACGTTGGATTCACCGAGTCGAAATGAACCGATTCCGATCGTTTTGGTAAAGAAATTTACGTTACATTCCATGGTATATTTTCAAAGGAGGTTGACTCTTTTTATTCCATAGATATAATCAATTTCGCGAGTTTCTCTTTTAACTCGATCGTTGATTTTTTCGAGACACGAGGAACATCTTAATGTACACCGATTCCGATCGTTTTGGTAAAGAAATTTACGTTACATCCCATAATATATTTTCAAAGGAGGTTGACTCTTTCTATTCCATAGATATAATCAATTTCGCGAGTTCCTCTTCTAACTCGATCGTTGATTTTTTCGAGACACGAGGAACATTTTAATGTACACCGATTCCGATCGTTTTGGTAAAGAAATTTACGTTACATCCCATAATATATTTTCAAAGGAGGTTGACTCTTTCTATTCCATAGATATAATCAATTTCGCGAGTTCCTCTTCTAACTCGATCGTTGATTTTTTCGAGACACGAGGAACATCTTAATGTACACCGATTCCGATCGTTTTGGTAAAGAAATTTGCGTTACATTCCATAGTATATTTTCAAAGGGGGTTGACTCTTTTTATTCCATAGATATAATCAATTTCGCGAGTTCCTCTTTTAACTCGATCGTTGATTTTTTCGAGACAAGAGGAACATCTCAATGTACACCGAAATCTATCGGTGGTTTTAAAGTTAATTAGCTTTCGATTCTAAATTGGTATCGTTGTATTTACCAATAATGATGTTCTCTACGCTCCGAACGACTCGCTGTTGGGGTTAATTAATCTTTTATTCCACGTGACTAATGTAATAATAACAATGCTCTCTGCCCGCGCTCCGAGTGACTCGCTTATGTATAATTATATATACGAATTATATATATATAATTGTCTACGCGAACGACACATACGATCGGTGGAAGAGAAACAGAGTGAAAAATAAGGTTTTCGACACACGATTGTGCGTTTCTGTTTATTCTTTCGAAAACAACGATCACGGAAGCACGATCGCAACCGAAAGAAATCACGCGTGCCCTAAGACTCGCAGAAGCGAACACGCTTTCGAATCTTACTTCTCGAATCTTCCCAAATCGCGCGAGAGTTAAACCGTCCGCAATTTTCCAAAGGGCGCGCCGAATATGAAAGACACGAGGTAGGAAAAAAAAAAAAACGCGATAAATTCATAAGTACACGGAACTCCGAAAGCTGCGAGTTTTCCCGGCTCGTATTTGCGTCAGGGAGGCGAAACAATCGGTCGGTTAATGTTCAAACGCGTAGAAAACGGAAACATTGAACGGATGGACGAGACAAAATTGATATTCTCCGGCTTTTTACCCGAAAGTACGAGTTTCCGCTCGAACGAAAAGCGCGATAACAATTTTCAACGGATCCTCGAAAGTGGAGCATCTATCGCGGTTCGATATCGTTCCGTGAGCTTTTCCTCCGTTTCCAACCCTTTCGAAGATACGTCTCGGTTGCGCGCACCCTGTAGAGTTCTCGAACGCGGAACGCGCGAACAGCGAAATTAAAACGGTCAACGCGAACGTTGAATCTACGATTCGTAGCCGCGTCGCGAAATTATCTTTCCATCGGGATCGTTTCGAAGATACGTCTCGATTGCGCGCACCCTGTAGAGTTCTCGAACGCGGAACGCGCGAAGAGTGAAATTAAAACGGTCAACGCGAACGTTGAATCTGCAACGATTCGTAGCCGCGTCGCGAAATTATCTTTCGACCGGGATCGTTTCGAAGATACTCCCGATACACCGGACGTATCGATTCACCGAGAATCGGTCACGCGACGTCGAAAGAAACGAACGGTGGATGTTCTCGTACTGTGGACGTCGAGCGTAGAACGTCGCGCGTCGAAGAACGAAGCGAACGAATATTAAACGAATAATTCGCGACGTATCCCGATTCTGGCCGAGTCCCGACCGGCGTTTCGTCGGCCCGGTCTCGTTCGAAACGCGTCGATCGAAACGACCCAATTGCACCGAGCTGGGTTAAACGTCCGTTTAAAGGTAACATTTCCGTCGGTCCGGTCAAGTTTCGAGGCGTCGCGTCCACGAACTCGTCGAATCGAAGCCCACGGAATCTTCGTCGGTCCGTCGAACCGATCCCCGCGACTCGACCACGGAATCGAATTATCCCTGGTCGAGTTCCACGGGGCGGAGGCGGTGGATCCTCGCGCGTCCTCGCGGAAATAAAATGCCCGGGACGCGTACGTGTTCCGGTCCGGAACAACGTTCGCGGATTGACCGCGCCGACTTCGGTGGCAGCACCTACCACTCCGCGGGGGCAAACAACCCCAGAGTTTCAGGCGCACGGGAGGTGGAGTAACCCGTAGGCAGAGGAGGAGAAAGGAGGAGGAGGAGGAAGAGGAGGAAGAGGAGGAGGAGGAGGAGGCACTCCATCGCAGTCCGTCGCCTCATCCAGAGGGTGGGAGTAGCCGGCGGGGTGGTTTTGTCTTCTCTCCGCTCGCCCCGCCGCGCGTCCCCCCCTCCCTTCGTCGGTGGTACTCCGTCGCGCGTGCGCCGGTTACACCACCCCCGCGGAGGTTCGCTCTCCTCCCGCGCCACCCCACTCGCCACCCCTGCCGCGTGTCCTCTCGCGCGCCACCCCTCTATTGATTTTGTTACAAACCGGCTCCAACCCCCGACTCGTCCCACGCCGAGCATCGCGGACTACGTTGAAACGATACGCGCCGATGCGCGTGTATATACGTCTTTCTCTCTTTCTCTCTCTCTTTCTTTCTTTCTCTCTCTCTCTCTGACTCCGCACGGCCGTGTTTATTGTTTATTCGTGTAGGTTGCGCGGCGACGTGCACGCTCTTAGACGCGTGCAGGGCTCCGTCCGCGCGGAACGCGAGATTCCGCGCCGGGTGGCCGCGCGCGCCTCCATGGCGTTTCTCGCGATCCACCGTCCCTCGAGCCGGCCTCCGAGGCGAGAATTACTCGCTCGCGTTACTCGTGAATCGTTTCGCGATACTTTCCCCTACCCTTCTTCTCGAGCCGAACTTCGATCTCGCGCGATCGACGCGTTCGAATTTCGCGCCCCCCGCGCACGACGAGTAACGTTCTTCTTCCGTGGATTTCGCTCGCCGAGAGTCGCGAAACGCTCGAAAACGTCCGAGAGGATCGAACCTCGCGCGCGAAACGTCCGCTGCGCGCGAGTGGATCGCGAAACGATAAAAGAAGGGAAAAAGTGTCGGTGGGTGAAAAGAGAAGGTATAAAATAAAAGTACGGGGAAGCAGGCACGGTAAACGCGAATATATTTCTCGCTCTTTCCGCGGGCACTCGGTTTTTTTTTCTCCTCGTTACTCTGGCCGATCGTGCGCGCAACCAAGCAACATTCGGGCAGCCACTCGGTGGTCCCCAACTGGTTCAAGTACCACGTGCACTCTCGTGGTCGCCCTTGCGCTCACGTCCGACCAAGAAGAAGTACTCGAGAGCATTTGCGGTGGATTTGACGGTGCTTCTCGCCACGGGAGCCCCACTTCTGGCCGCCGGTAACCATGGGGTTCTCTCTCCGTGTTTCTCTCCCCTCTTCCTCCCTACGGCTCGCCCCGCTCGCGTCGTTCCTACGCTTTTTCTCGTTCACTTTCGAGAGGCTCCATATGATACCCCGTGATAATCCCCCGCCTATCGGCTGGGGAGTCCCTCTCTCCCTCTCCCTCCCCCTCCCTCTCTCCCTCTACCCTCTACCCTCGGTCGTTCCTTCTCTTTCTCTCCGCACGGATTAAAAGGGTGCCTTTTCCCGGGGTTGCGCCAGATTTACATTTTTTTTCTCCTACGGCTGCCGCGCTCCCGGCTGATCCCGAATCATTTTGGACGTTGCCCGGAATGTCTCGCGGAAGACCCGTCGAATAAGCGGACGGGGGCGGAAAAAAGAAAAAAAAATGAAACCGGAGGAAACCCCGTGGATCGAAGGTCCTGGAAATATTCCGTTGGCGAGAGTCTCTCTCGCGTGTCTCCGTAGGAGAAAGTTTCAACGGGGACGCGGTGAACGGTGAAAAAAACCAAGTAAATAACGAAGAAAAAGCAACGATATTTATCGAGAAAGGAGCGGGGCAGGGTGAAATATTCGGATCGACATCTGGTGGCTTCGTTTGTGCAAACGAAGCCGGCTTTGCTCGGTCCGTTAAGCCGGCTCCCGCGTAAGTCAGGCGTGCGGTGATTCAAGAGCCTTGTTTCGTGGGATTGCCGGATCTCCCGGCGATATATTGCGCCGCGACGGCTATATACACGATCCAATTTGCGACATCTTCACCGCGCCGTCTACGGGGTGTCCGGTACAAAGCGCGTCACGGTCGCGAAAGAGGAGAAAACACGGCACACCGGGAGCAACGAACCCCGATCGAGACGTCCCCGGATACCCCGCCACGTCCCCGGATCCCAACGTGGAAGATGCAAAAATTAATATCCGACCAGACGGAACGTATCGGTGAATTAACGAGTCGGTTTTCCGCGATCTCACGGTTACCGACGGTACCAGTCGTCGTCGTCGTCGTCGTCGTCGTCGTCGTCGTCCTCCTCGTCGTCGTCGTCGTCGTCGTCGTCGTTGCGAGCGCAACAGACATCAAAGGGATAATTGCGCGCCTCCGTCAACCTCCTCTCGGTGATTCCCCGAACAACGACCGGATCGCGACGATTCGAGTGCGCGCGGTTTGCCGAACTTTCGACCGGGCTAAATCGTACCGAGATCAAGCGCGACGAGGTGCGTTATCGACCAACCGAGAACCCTCGAGGGCGACGCGAACGTTTTCACCGGGAACGAGGTATCCACGAGACGCGAGTACAATCGAAACGGTCCTTTGCGCGAAACCTTTCGTTGCGTTTTTACCGATCGTGGACGGCCAATTTCGATTTGCAATCGGCGCAACGATTTTGGAAGTTACTTTTCATTGTTTTAACGACAGTTTTGCAACGAACCTGTCCACGAAATTGACCACCGGAAGAAGAGGAGGAGGAGAAAAGGGAAGGCCCGAAGCGCGTAATTGAATACAAGCGTGGTCGAAGTCTAATCGTCTTCCTCGCCGAGATTTTCTGTCTCGAGTACGTTCGCACTCGACCAATTCGTCGTTGCGTGTCGCGTTCCGGGAGTAGCACTCACGGATCTGGAAGAAGCTTTATCACCGCGTTGATCCGGAAATCGCGAACCGAATCATCTACACCCTAGCACTCGTCTCCGACAGGGGATTCGACGCGGAATAAATACTGCTCGTCGTACTCGAATCATCGACGATGGCTACGGACGACTCTGGAACTCTGGTCTCCGGCAGTTGCGGGAATTCTTTAGGGACGGGCACAGAGAACTCTAGAAATTCAGTTCGTAGCAATTGCAAGAAAGTTTACTCTTGGGGAACGGGTAAAGAGGACTCTGTAGCTCTGATCTCTGACAATTGCAAAGACTCTTCAGGGACTGAGAACTTTAGGACTCTAGTCCCCTGCAGCTGCGAGAAACTTTACTCATAGAAAAATCAAGAGCTCTAGTACCTTGCAGCTGCAAGAATGTTTACTCTTAGAGAACTCTAGAGTTCTAGTCCCCGATAAGTGCAAGAAAGTTCACTCCTAGAGAACTCTAAAACTCTAGTCTCCAACAGGTGCAAGAAAGTTTACTCTTAGAAAACTCTAAAACTCTAGTCCCCAGCTACTGCAAGAAAGTTTACTCCTAGAGAATTCTAGAGCTCTAGTTCCTTACAGCAGCAAGAAAGTTTACTCCTAGAGAACTCTAAAACACCACTCTCCAACAATTGCCAGGCAAGTTCGTTCTCGGAGAACTTTGACCCTTAACAATTGCAAGCAGATTTACTCTCGGACCGTTTTATCCACCGAAGCTTAACGAAATTTCACCGATAACAAAACCCGAAGATCGATTCGTCTATATTTCCCAAGATCGAACGAGACTCGTCCACGAAAATATTCGTCCGTGCTCGCGAACGGAGGGATCGTCGACGTTCAGGTGGCGCCACCGACAACGCACCACCACCCCGCACAAAGACGAGAAACCGGTGCGTAAGCCCGCGGTCGAGCGGATATTACACGGTTCGGAGATCGCGACGACAAAGGAAGCATTTTTTTTCTTTCCTCTTCTCCTTGGTTCGAAACGGTCGACGTATCCGTGGGCTTCGCGAGGACCTCGAGGAAGAGTCGAATCGCGCCGCGTGGTCCAAAGTGGGTTAATAAAGCGATATTAAAAGCCACGGGGTACCGTACCGCGCCGGGGATTCCCCGGTGTCCACTCCGACTCGGAGCGAGCGAAATTACGCGAACGAGCCGACGGTCTGCGATCCGGCGTGCCCTTTTCATTATCGCTCGGTTATCTCGGTCAGCGACGTAAGCGCGCGGGTTACGAGGCTCCGGCCAATCGGGAGGGTCCGCGAACTTCGCAAACACGAACGACCGCTTGGTTATTATCCCGTAATCCCGGTGTTTTACATGTTACGAGGATACGCCGGACGGTCCGTTACCTGCGACCTTCGATCTTGCGTTATTACGCGCGGTTAACGCGCTCGCTTGGCCACATATGCCAACGGGGGTGTAGGAGCGGATCCGAGAGGCCCAGAAACACCGGGCGCGCATCGTTTTACATAAATTTCACGAGTCGGAACACCTTGCGGCTGGCCAACGACGACGATCCCCTACCACGGACAACAGACGTTGTAAATTTCTATTCGGGGACACGGAGATCGTGCTCCGTACCACCGACTACGTCGTTCGTTCCCCGCTTCGAGGCAACGGACTCGTATCGACTCCGTACGGAGCAGAATACTCCTACGGTCATTTCGACGACACCTATCCGGAAGGGTGGAGCGACCAGGTTACTCGGTAAACGGGAGTATCGAAGCAACCGAGCGTCAACGAGTGGAACGAGCCACGAAGCGCTACGAGGGACTCTCCGGGATCGGGAAATCTTCGTCAAGCGGGAAAGGAAATCTGAAATTTGAAATTCACGGGATCGCCACAGATAAACGTTTTAACGAGAATCAACACGAGTGTTTCATCCAGGGTGTAAAAGTTTTTTCAGCGACAATGCAAAGAGAAAATATGGAACATTGTTCGAACTCTGCTGGACGATGTCTTCTCTGGAAACTCTCGTAGATTCGTCTCTAGAAGCGATTCGTACGCATAGTTGGTTATTTAGAGTCAAGGTCGATACCGGTTCGTTACGCGAGCTTCGAACAGTAAAATCGGACCGATCGTCGCGAGAACGAACACGAGCGTCCCATCGAGGGTGTAAAAGTTACGGTTGTTGCAACAACGAACAAACGGTACCTACGAAAAAACTGCATCCACTGCAGCGGACCGATCGCACAGCGAGGTGAACTTCGCTGGAAACTTTCCGTCCGGACAATAATCGACACTTCGTTAAACGAGCTTTCTCGTGAATCGATCGTTCCAAACTGTCGATCTCCTAAAACCGTTCGATCGATGTAACGTTCTCCGTCGTTGTGCCTATAGATATTTTTCATTTCTCTGATACACGCTCTTCGAATCGAAATTAAAGAAGACGTTTCTCGAAAACTCGTACTGGCAACGATACCGGTACTGGTACCGCGTTAATGCGAGAGAACGAAAGAGATTACGTGTTCTCCGGAGAGAATACAAAATGTTTCGAATAGACGAGCAAGCGACGTGTAAAAGAAGAGCGATCGAGATAACACCGTACGAGGAAATTTTCGGGGTACCTAACCCAGACGTATCGAACGAGAGAGATCGAGAATTAGAATGAGAAAGAATGAACGCGTGGGATGATATAAGGTGCGAAATAAGAACTTTTTGTATAATTATTAGCAATCGAGAGTCGTTGGAAAATCGTCCTATTGTGAAAGAACAACGTAGTCAGTGTAGTCAGCGTAGTCAGAATAGTTGTTAATATTTCGTTCCTACTATTGCACGGTTCAATACACATACATCCTAGAACATTATCCGCCCCTATTTTATAACCAAGGCTACTTACTCGAATAAAACTCCGATACATCGTTTCCAAAAGTTCTCACTTTCTTTACTTCCTTTCAAAGTCACACGAGGAGGCTCGCGTGTTCATTTATCGCGATGAACATCGTTCGATAAAAATCGCCAGCAAATGTTCCTCCAAGCGTGTACGTTTGTCGCGGACGAAACGGACGAATCTTTTAACAAGTATCTCTCCCCCTCGAGGCGGATTTCTCCGTACGATCCAACGAATCTTGGCTCGTCGTTGAACGATTCGAGGGAATCGCGGCAATTTCCACGTGTGTTTTGACAACTACCCCGCCCACGCGTGTTCTCACGCGGCGACTCGTGCGGGCACGGCAACTCGCCATTAAGTGCATTAGCACGCGCGTTTAATGCCGGCCGTATCGCGTTCTATGGGGTTTCCGCGCACGTTTACGGGGTGCCCCCGCGCTCGACGTTCACGCTGGGTGTATCCGGTCTCATTCTTCGCGCACATCGGACACGTGGCCGTGACACGAGCTCGCGAACGTCGAATCTACTCTTCCTACACGCCTCCTCTTTTACTTTCTTTTTTTTTCGGCTTTCTTTCTTTTTCTTTTTCTTTTTTCTTTTTTCATCCCCCGATCGTCACTTCAAAGCCGGACGTCGTCGAGCCCCTACCTGCGACGCGGAGAGAATCAACGCGGAACACCCACCGCGTCGAAATCGCCGAGTTCGACATCCATGTTTTCCAACGAATCGTTTCGCGCCAGAACGATCGAAAATATTGTAACCGGAACCGAAATCGATGCGACAGATTCGTCAAAAATCTTTGAACCGCCTTTTGCTAACGTGGTTCAACGATTTTTCATCAAACTAAGGATTTACCGGTGGATAGACAAGTTTTTAACCTACTAGATTGCTTTTAAGCTACTATGGTATTTGGTGAGTTGAATATGCAAGAGGGTCTTGGGAATCAATTTTTCTATGGGTTTTCAGAAAAGATAAGTAGGTGTGTTTATTGGAAAGAAATTGGGAAGAGGATAAAGAAAAGGATCGTAAAATATTGTCGTCTACTCGCGTAGAATTCGTTTATATTTTTAACGTTTAGAGGTATGCAATGTTGGTTGAGAGGAATGATACTCGCGGTCGATTGTACGCTCGATACGAAAACTTTCAAAGACGGTTTCGTCCCTCAAACTCGGGCCGCGTAACAAAGATCGATGTATCTTCAATTTTCGGATGAGTTTTACTTGCGAAACGAAATAAAAATGTGTATTTAGAGTTTACAAAATTGGTTGAAAATTGTGGTTGCATTCCACGGAAAGACAGTGTTACCCGTGGATGTAAACTGTAAACTGATCGTCGTAACTCGAATAGTTACATATTAACGAAAATAAATTACATTTTAACGAGATTGGTACCTTTGTCTTTAAATTGTAAATTCGTTCGACATTAAACGCAACGTTGAGAAGCTGAATTCTCGTGTCTCGTGCATCATCGAGTTTACTACTGTATGTAGAATACTCGCTCGGAGTGTTCTTCGATCGAGTCGTTTCGAAAATTATTTAACGGGAGTACCTTGAACTCGGGTTTTAAATCGGAGTCGAAAATTACGTCGATCGAGCTTCGATATCGGAAAGAAAATCCACTCGTATCGTTCGACAATTTCAATACCATCCTTCGGATCTAAAACGCTGATCCAGATCCTTTTCAATTGGTCGTCCTCGAAAACCCTCTTCGTCGTTGGTCTTTATCGTCTTTCCGTGGTCCTGCTTCCTTCGAACAGTATCAGACCTAACCCAATAGCTAAATAACGAACCTAAACGATAGTCTCGGCTCTCCCTCTTTGCTAACGCTAAGTCATCGCACGATACACTCTCGTTACTTAAAAAATTCTCTTTCTCGCTATTCTAAAATTGTTTATTCGTGTACAATTGACCAACAACTGTTTCCAAAGCTACAATACCCATCTCCGAACCAATGTAACGCCCATGAAACGTCCCGTATCGTTTTCATCGAGAACCTAAACCCAAGTAAACGCGACGAAATTGTTTCATCGTTAAACGTGGAATTGCTCGTAGTTGACGTTAACAGATAAAATCACGCGCACGTGACAATCATCGGGATAATTCCACGGGCAGCGTTCCGCGAAACGTAATTTCTGAAAAGTCGAAGGTGGAGAACACGTTCGAAGCGATCGCGTTACACCCTTTCGCGCGAATCGAAGCCTGATGTCCATCTTGGCCGTTTATTCCCGTTTGGTCTCGTTCGTGGCACTGTTTTCCCGGCGCGCATCACGGTCAATTAATAGGAGTCATTTATAAGGGCAAACCGGAGAATCTGGGAATCCGCAATCCACCGGGGAGCAATAAATCTCAAGTCGGCGAGCGGGATGGAAACGGAACCCCTCTTGTAAGCTGGTTGTATTGTAGCTATTACCGAGCCATGCATCACTAGGTAACAACCACACGGTTCGCTATCCCCCTGTCCCTCTCTCTCTCTCTCTCTCACTCTCTCCTTTTTACCCCCTACGTATCCACAGTTTCGTTTTCAGAAGAGCAGAGAGAGAGAGAGAGAGAAACGAGGACGTTAAAGGACACGACGCAGAAAAACGGGACGTCTGGGAAGTTTCGCAGCTGATATCGTGCATGGACCACCCAGGTGTGCCTTTCGTGGATGCGAACGATGGGGTGTTTCGACGTTACGAGAGGATATTAAACGAAGCACGAACCGTGTTGCGTGAGCGGTGTTCCGGACGAGTCGGTTGATGAGCGGATCGCGACACGTAGGTACGTTCTCGATCCTGCCCGATTATTTACTCGGTGTAACGACTTGACCGCGCGAGAAACGCAACGTGGCCAACGAATCGACGATAAAAACGAAAAAAAAAGAAAGAAAGAAAGAAAGAAGAAAGAAAACGTCGAGGCGTCCGCGACCGGTGGATATATTCGCGGTCTAGAAATTCCAGAGTCGCGGAGGCGGCGGAGGCGGCGGCGGCGGCGACGTTCAACGAGCGATACCAGCGGCCGTAATAAAGGAAAGACCAACGTAGGAGTAGAGCTCGGTACGCGAGACAGAAGGTCTCGCTTAAAAGAGGGCAGGGTAGAAAAAAAGGAAAGACTGGATGGGAATCCACGTCCACACCGGTACGAAGTCTCTCATCGGACGAGCGAGCGAGCGAGCGTCGGTTCGAAGAACGGAACGGGGTGGCTGGGGGGTGGGTGGTGTGGCGCGCGCGCGCGGGGGTGGCTGCGCCGCGCGGGATGGTTGACGAGGGTGGTACCTGCCTTCTCCTCGCGCCCTCACCGGGCGCTATAGTAACAATACGGGGAAACATAGGGAAATCAATATGGCTTCCGTTGCCCTCTTCCCTCTCGTCTCTCCCTGTCTTTCGTCCTCTCGCTCTCCCCGTTTCGCTCAGTCTTTGACTCGCTCTCTCCCCGGTCTCTCCCCGGTCTCTCCCCGGTCTCTCCCCGGTCTCTCCCCGGTCTCGGGCTGCTCCGGCACTCGAGGTCTCGCTTCCGCTCTCGGTGAGCTCCCCGTCTGGCACCCTTCTACCCTCGTTCCGTCTCTTTCCCGTTCGGTCTCCCGCGCTCAGCGCGGACGGGTGAACCCATTATGAGGGGGTGTTACTCCGGGCCAATCCCCAACCATCCGGAGAGAGAAACCGGAGAGACGAGAGTCCAAGAAGGGCGCATGTGCGTTGCTAGGGCCACCGGATGGCTCGCGTAGTTCCGCGAGCGCGAATCGGACACCCGGTATACGCGGTCAGGCGAGTTTCGCGAGAGAGTACGCCATAATGCGCGAACACCGGCCCCGTCGACCGCTTTGTCTTCGTAACGACCAGCCCCGGGCCGACTCGAGCTCGCCTCGACCACGCGACTACTTTTCCCGTGTTTCGGGAATCGTTCGCGATTCCTTTCTACCGATAGATTACGATGCTTTCGATGATTCCACGGCGAACGCGACGATACGAATGGACGTTAGGAACCTCCACGGTTGAGAAACTTTTGTTCTTTGACCAAGGAACGCCGAACAATGATCCCCGAGTACACCTACATGGATAGAAATGCTCCCTTTTTGCGTAAAAGAATAGTTTTCCGTTCGGAGTAAAGTTTCGACGGCTTCGAGACCACGTAGACTCGTCGAACGAGACGAACGACGGAGCTACGACTCCCTGAACAAGAGTTGCCGACGCGCCAGCGTCGCGACGCTCTGGCGGTGTATCTGGGAAACGTTCGTGCACGGTGAACGGTCGGTACGGCAGGAGATCGCAACGCGTGTCGCGCCAGTGGCGTAGCGCGAAAAATAGTGATGATGTTCGTAAACGGAAATTTGCGGGAAAAAATTTTGACAAAAACAAAGTGTGGTCGCAATTTGACAACTACTACAGTACCGTGGTGTAATATTTTTTTGTTCTTGGTGTGTTGTAATTTGGAGAGGACTCGGATAACCATATTTTTAGATGTTGTGTGGAAACAAACTAGTGGAGAGAGAGTGGGGGAGAAATTGTTGTTGGCTGCCGATGTGATGTTTTTTTCTTGGTGCGAAAGTTTCCCACTTTCCGCGGAGTGAAGAGAAATTATTCGTGGTGTGTGTGGTGTTTTTTATTTTATCATTTAGAGAGTTGTTTTTTTCGTTTTTTCTCCGTGTTCTTTCTTTCTTATTCCTTTTTCGTACGAGGGACAGAAAGTTCGAGAAAGATACAGGGAGAGAGAGGAAGAAACTATTTTAAACTCTTCTTTTTTTTCGCGTTTATTATAATATGCTAACCCCGCAACAATTTTCCAGAATCCGCAAGGATGTTGTGATTCTCGAAAAAACTCTCCTTCGTACTCCTTCCTTCGAAAACGAAGGCAGCGGTGGAGCGATGAAGGGAATTTATAGACCTCTTTCTGTAGACATCCCTGAGTAGCTCCGGACCACGTAGGTAGATCTCGTGAACTGTCCTTATATACGAACCGTACGGTGTTACGAGCACTTGCGAGAAAGCTCGATGCGAAACTTTCTCGACCGATTTTTAATCGCAACGGTATCGATGTCGCGCGATTCGTTGCGTACGAGGTAAAGTACGCGACCAAATTTTGCACAATTATCGTAGCTCCCGTGTTTTGGTGAAAAAACAACGAATATTAAAGTATCGCGCAATAAACGGGTCGAGTCGTCGACCACCTAGCGGAGAAATTCGGTAACGCGCAAGAGATCGATGAAGAGTCGGACGCGAAGAGATCTGTATTACCATCGTATGAAACTCGCACGAGCCGCGACCAACGAACGCGACAAACACGAGCCTTGAAATTGTAAAATGTAACAATAAATTGCGTAAAAAGGAAAATGGTTGGACGCTGTATTCGAATAAAATGCAAACAGTAAAGAAGACGAGATAATTTATACACGGTATACGCGCACCACGGTCGGTACAGAAACAGCTCGTTGCACCGTCGGTACAACTTCTCGATGTAACGGTAGGCAAGGTAACCAACGTCGGTAAATACCGAATCTGCGGGATTTTACCGACAAAGGATTACGGAATTTCGTCGATAAGACGTCTTTGCTCGACATCTTTATCGTTGCACCGGTCAGCATGCCCAGATTTTATTAACGCGTCGAACAGCGTTTGTACTGTCGAAAAATAGAACCAAGATATCGCACAATAACGAAGAAACCTTCCACCGCGAGATATCCAACCCGACGACGATCCATCGCGGAAGCAAAATTGTACAGATTCGAAGATAAATCGTGATCGGTTTCAGGCAACATTCACCGAACTCGATCACCGCAGAGCAGTACGCGATACTTGTACCGTGTTGTTGCCGCGATTAAGAACGTACCGGTAATTCAAGCTCAAAATTCCTAAGGTCGTGTTTATTTTCAAACACGGTCTAAGCACGTATACACGCGACATCGAGAAACACGTACACGTGACATCGAACGGTACGGGTAGATCCTACACGGGGGAAGGAGAACACCGAAAATTTTCGGTTAGTCGCCGGTTGACGTTGTAACGGTCTTCGACCATCGAACGAACGTTCAGATACCAGTGACGTCGACGCAAGAACTACGAAAAACTCCAAAGAAGCCGCAACGTACCGATTCAACGAAACGCAAGAGGGCAAAGGTATGGCACTGACGATAGCGTTACCGCTCTCCGGTCTGGAGCCGGATCAGTTCTCCGCGTTGGGCTCGAGACTCTTCTACGAACACGGTTTCCGAACTTTGACCGGTTGCGGACCGATCTCGCCGAGCACGGCCAGCGAATCGAGCGGAGTCAGCAGCCTGGTACCCTCCATCGAATCGACGACACCGGAACAAACTCCGGCCTCTTCCAGACCGAGCACACCGGCCGAGGAACCGCCTTGCAAGAAGCAAGAAAAGGTACAGACCGTTCACTCTCCGACCGAATTCCAAACGACGAGTACCAACGAATCGTTGCTTACAGCCGAACGAGCCGCTCCGTGTTTATTACAACGAACGGGACATATTGAACTTGGGAGCGAACATCAGGGAACCGTTCTGGCAAATGAGAATACCGATGATGCCCCGCTACGATTTCAAGAGCTTCATGGAGAATCGGTCCGTGTATTATCGACTGGGTGAATACGGCCTGACCGAGGAGTACCCGACGGTGAGCAAATACTCTCGAGAGATCGAGAGAGAGACACTCCCGTGAATTTACAACGCGTTTCCAAGGACAAAGTCGATTATTTATTGTCGTGACGTTCGATATCGAGGGACGATTTTCGACGCGTTCGAAGACCCTAGAAATCGCGAACCACGTAATCGTACGTACGATTCAACGATTGGAAACCGTCGTGGTTCAGTACCGTGAACGATCGCGGTTGTCTCGATGCGCGAAATTGTTCCACAGAATTTGAAACGCGTGTTCGTCTTCCCGGCAAAATTCGACGAACTTGGTCCACGAGAACGTTTCTTCGTCGTTCATTCGTTGCCGCGCGCAACGTCTCGTTCGTTTCGAGGTCTGCGATCGTCCGTCAGCATTCCTGAGCTTCGCCCGAAACAGTCCATGCTCGTTCTCGAACTCGTTATCGCTCGAAATTGATACAACACCGGCAAAGAGACGATCAGACCGGCGGTCCAGTATTTCACGAGTCTCAACCTTCTTCGCCAATGTTCCCCGTAACGAAATTGCGCGATACTGGCACTGACGGTGGATAATTTGCTCGTGACGATCGACGATGGTATTTGGTTCAGAACGGACAGCACTCGAACGTCTCTGATGCTCTGCAGATCGAGAAAATCACACGCGACACTTACGAGAGAACTCGACTCGAGATTTTTCCGTATTTTCGTCGGTTTTCTTCTTCGAGGGGGGTACGAAAAAATCGAATCAATCGACCAATGAACATTTACGTATCGAAAACCGGTCTCGAGTACCGAGAGTAAAAGAGAAGGTAGAACGGAGAAAAAAAATTGTTCGATCCGACTTTGGAATGATTGGTTGTATCGTAGTCCGAACAAGGTCGCGTCTTACGCGTTAAGGGCACCGTTAACACGGGGCGACTATTTTTCTTTTTCTTCTTCTTTCTCGATACGTAAATATTTACCACTCGCTTTAAGAGAATGTTTCTAGTCGTTTACTTTTGGAAATTTATTCCTGAAGTCCGTCATCCGGACGATCTTGATCTTGTCGTGAACCTCGCGGTATCGTGCCGTCAAGAAGTTTTGCATGGTAAATTCCGTCGTACTTTTAGAGAAAGAGCTACCGAATGAACGTTTTTGAACCGTGGGGATTCGATCGGTCCTCTTCGTTTGCGTTACGATCGCGCCATGTTCCCCGACTCGGAAAAATTACGAACAAAACAAGACACGGGACAGATTCACGTCGAACCGTGCGCAACTTTAGTAAACGTGGACAAATAGGATCGCGATACCTGGAACGAAATTTTTTCCCCGTTTTCTTTTCACGTTACAGAGGAATTGCAAAGACTGCGGCTTCAGCGAACCATCGCCGTACCTGTTTTAACGTCATCGACAAGGACCAAAAACTTTATCGCGAGACTGTGATAAACACCAGACAAGCGGCAGCCGGCTCGAAACGAGTCCAAGTGGACGAAACCAGGAGGAGGGTGATCAACCACGAGAGGCGCGCGAAATTTCGAATCCGTACTAACAGATAGTAGACAACATGCATATATATATATACATATCTATATACGTATCTATACATATATACATATAGAACCCACGTGCACGTAGATCGATACGATTAATTTATACACGCGGTACTTCTCCGCGCGCCGATATCGCGCCGGATGATCGATCGTCGGACAGAATCGACGCGGATTCGTTTCGAATAATTTTTCCAACATTTTTCTTCTCTCGCGGCGCAACGTTTTTCGTTAATTGCACTTGGACGATTTTCGTACGCGAACGAACGTTACAGCGACGCGTTTGTCCGACGATCGCACGATCGTTGTCGATTATACCTCGTAGCCGGTTACGGGCCGCGAACATCACATTTTCTTCGGCGAGCGAGTTTCTCGAATTCTGAAATGCTTTCGTTTAGCCTTTTACGCGCACGCGTTCAAGAATATTTGCTATGCAGTCCGTGCATACGCAGCGATTCTCGTCCGAGTAGGCCGGAAAACGCTTTTCCGGGCATCTATATTTGTTGAACTAGTTTTAAGAGCGCGCTCATCGAGCGATTCGAAGAGCAATTTCTATTTCTTTCCGTGTAAGAATTTCACCGAACGTACGGGTCAGGTATCGTTACGCCTATACGTTGCAAAGGATTTGTCATTTGGTAGGGACACGTTGCGAGGAGAGTCTTCGAACCGAATACGAGTGTTTCGAACGTCGCGCGATTCCGCGAGATTTTAGAGAACCGATGCAATTCAGAGACGAACGAATCGCTCGATGGGAATCGCGCGTTCCACACTTTTTACGAGCTTTATCGACGCCAAAGTGTATCGAACGCCTTTCTCCGTCGATAATGATCCATTAATCGACGTTAAGCTGGTAATTCCAGCTGTGAATTCCTTCGTTCCTTTTCTCTTCTTTTTTTTTTTCTTTTCTTTTGCGCGCGCGCGCGAGCAGAATTATTCACAGCCATTCCATTAAATACACCGCTTTGTGCGCAACGATGTAGCGACCCATTATAATATTACGAACAATCGACTGGTGCGCTATAATTATAATTGGCATATACATTTTCACGATAAATGTAATGTGCGCTCGCAGAGTATTGTAATAATCGTACCGAAGCCATTTCGCTAGAGTCTTTACTGACCATTGTTTATAAGCGGGTAATAAACAATATTTTACAACGGGGCTCCGCGTTACGCTCAATTATTTCACTGATCCCCATTAAGCATAGGATTTTCATTCATCACCATAACGATCAAGGAAACGTTGCGATTCAACGCGAACGCGACTCCTGCGTAGCATTTATGCATCTCCGCGATCCATACACGTGTCGATGAACTTTCAATTGTTCGTTGTTCGGGTGTTACGGGAAAATGCATAGAAAAATTCACCAGATTTCCATATATATTTCTTTCTTTCTTTTTACGAAAACAACCGGCCAAAGGTGTTTCACTCGTCTCACGGTGATACGAAATTGATCGAAACACAGATGAAACAGTAGTTTTCAGTCTACTCGATAACTACGCGAGATTTGTAGCTTCTACATCCGTTGCAGGTAAACGATTAATACGATCCAAAATTATTCGTCGAACTCCGTATAATTTCTAGCTTCTTTTCCATTTTGAAAAGAATTCGTCGCTGATTTTTTACGATCTTGCCAACATTAAACGTGGTACACCGTACGCGATTCATATTTCATACTTGGATCGTTTATTTAAAATTTTTCAAACCCCTCTTCAAGTTCTCTCCGATATTGTATTCGATCCAGAAACAACCTTACATTCTAGTTGAAATTTGTACAATGTACGATATTGCAAATGCACTTTATCGGCCATAATTTGGACACATCGTTTATAGTGTACACCTACGTAAGAAAATAACGAGAATCGATAATCGTTTATGACGCGCTATCGATATTCTCTGTCCGGGAAAACTTCGTGTGTAGAGTACGGACAGAACTTTCCGGTAGACCTAATAGAATTGCAAGTTTTGGAATTTGAACCGTTATACCGCGTGAAACACAGTACGTTCACCGATAAATTTGCATTCATCCGTGTTACATTTAATTTAACATTATTGACTTATTGTAATATTGCGAACGAAGTCATCAATATTGAACGTGTTGTTTACTCCCGATTCGGATGTAAACAAGCGTGTATTTCAACGCTATTTCAGAAGCTGAACAAGTGTCTCGAATATCATCGATTCGCAAGATACTTGCTGTTTTTAACGAAATTGGCATTAAAATTCAATTATGAATTTTTATCCACCGTTGCGTAATATAATTACACGTGCGCGACACAGTTATGTATTTAATGTTAGCTGTACAGAAAATGAGTAGTTTAATAATTCAGTTATTTTAATTAGTTCGAACCGTACTGGAAATATTGCAATTCGCAAACGTTACGGAACGTTGTCGCTTCCTTGATGCAATTGTTTAGCAGTTTTTTCCATTGAAAGTTTATACCTTGGACGCCTGTAAAATCGACCGAACGCGCCGCTGCGCCCCGGGGGTCATTGGTGACCCCCGGTGGGATAAACGCGCCACCTATTACGATATAAACTAATTTGATCATTTTACAGAATATTTTATCGCCGCGTGCCTCCGGTAATGAAAATACCACCGTGGGACATTTTGGAGAACAAACATTGGCCTCGATGGGACGATTTTGGAAAAGATGGCGGAAAATTATCGAGTATCTCGATAATAAAACGTTACTTTTCGCCTCAAAAACTTGTTTAAAAACTCCAGTGCAGATATTTGAGAATTTTTCGGATGAAAGTTCCATGGAAACGGTGATTCTAGAACTTTGATTAGAAAACGTCTCGCGAAAGAAACGACGCTCCAATTTATAGAATATTTTAGCTAATAATTTTCTTTAACGATATAACAACGTATCGTCTTTATTTCGAACTTAAGGTACGAAATAAAAAGGAACAGAAAAATAATACTTTTTCGCTATCGACGAAGAAAATGTTCCTCTTCTTACCCTTTTGTATAAACCCTTAGCAAATATTATTCAAACTAGAACTTTTCTACATCTGTTTTCAACCCTTATCGTACGAGCTTCGTTTCAACTAACATCTCCGATCATACCACTCGAAACTGTTACGCTTCTTTAGATTTTTTAAAAATGTTACTCGAGCCAGAACTTTTATTTATCCACGAGTTTCACTCCGACCATTTCAAAGGAACCTAAACCATTCTCTAACCGTTACGATCTCTGATCCTAGCACTCGTCTTCGAAGAGTGAAACGTCTACGAGACCATAGTGCACGGTACCGATCAATCGTAAACGATCTTCGGAACGATCGCTACAGTTAAGCGACGATTATGCTAGTATTTCTGATCGTTTATGCGTTAACGCGTGGGAACGAATGGTTTTGACGTGGTCCGGAGAAAATGTAAAGCGTTTGGGACGGACGAGCGTGTAAAGTGTTTTCGAGATGTGAAAGTGGAGCACTCGAATAGAACGACGGAATGTTCGAATTAAGGTGCGAAAGACGAACAATTGAGATGGCGCCAGAGTGAGAAATTTTTTATGAACGTGACCAGATGCACGAAGCGAGAAATGTTAACGATCAGAACCAAAGGGAATGAATGCGTGCGAGAATACAGAGCGCGAGAAAACTCACTTATTCAAAATTAAGAGAAGCGTCTTAGAGATCGGTTATTGGAATTTTTTCAAACAAAGACTTTTTACAAAACCCTACCGCCCGATACATCTCTGTCGATCGAGTAACAAACCTGGTAGGTCCCGTTCGTCGATGGTCGAGAAATTCGTCCAGAAAAGGTACGTTTCCCCGCGTATGGGTCTCGAGAAACCCCCCGTGTCGCGTGAGCGCGCGAGATACGGACTCTTGGCCGCGGTTACGAGGGGGGCACGTAAACGCGCGATCGCGTAAAGAGGCGTGCGTGCAAGCGTGCGAAGGGATGCGCGATCCGAGTCGATCCGAGTCGATCCGAGTCGATCCGAGTCGATCCGAGTCGATCCGAGACGAGGCGAGACGAGGCGAGACGAGGCGAGACGCGGCGAGGCGAGTGCGCGAGGGTCGTCCAAAGGGATGTGCGCGCACGCATGCACACTTTGGAAGCGAGTGCGTGCGTGCGTACGTGCGTACGTGCGTGGGTGCGTGCAACGCGCGAGAGATGTGCACGACGACTATTCAGATATTGTTGTTATTGTTGAGGGAACAATCGCCCGTCAATAGGCTGCCCCGGCACAATGTATCTATTCAGGTGCGGTCAGGGGTGCTCAATCGATCGGCCGCGATTCTCGAAAAACACCGCGCGCGGAAGAACGACGCGGTGCGGCGCGGAGCGACGCGGCGAGTCTAAGCCGCTCGCCGTGGATCCAACGACGTTGCACGACGCGGAAACCCCGGGATTTATTTCGGATCGAACCGTGTCGCGGCTAACTCGGGGAGCGGGTTCTCAAACGAGAAAGGGGAGGTCCGTGGTAACTCGCTCGGAGCTGGATCATCCCCACCCCGTTGAGCCGACACGGGGAAAGAGCATCGAGGATCGCTCGGTATAAATCCAGGTCGGCGTAAAACCGATTCCCCTTGTTTACCCGATGTACGGATAAACGGGCGCTCGATCGAACCGCTCGATCCGCGAGATGGCCGTGGTAGGGGAGAACAGAGGAGGGTAATACCGGAACACGATCGCGGAATATCAAGCGGCGTACCCCGCGTAATTATCAGTTTCACATTTAAATAGCCGCGTCGCTTTTGGCATTAACTGCCATTGATTAGATACATTGTAGCCGGCCGCTAGAAACACGGTCTCTGGTCGCGGGCATAAATCGGCTATCGCTTACAATTATTATTACCCGGGCTGCGCTGGTATTTAAACCGATAAACGGCTCGCGGAATCGCGATGGCGCGGCGTCATTGTGCGTCAGAGAAGCATTGAAAAGCTCCGGATGGACGGACGTGGACGAGACGAGACGAGCGACGACCGACGGACGGACGGACGGACGGACGGACGAATGGGACGGAACGGGACGGGACGAGACGGGACGAGACGGGACGGGACGGACCGGGACGGAACGGGACGAAACGGGACGGGACCAGGCCTCGAATCAACGGGCTGAACGAGGAGGGAAAAAGAGGGCGCGCGTGAGAGCCACTGTTCCGCGAGTGTACCAGCCTTCCCTGCCCATACCGATGATTACGTATGCGGGAATCATTGTCGAGTAACGCGCGATGCACATGCAAAGGCCAAAAATCGTCGAAATCAGTCGAGTTCAACATCAGCATTGTACCTGGCCTTTGTCTCTGCCTCATTGTTGTCGGTACTCGGTGTACAACGTACACGTATACGTACCGTGGACGAGCGTACGGAGAGCTCGCCGGATAGCTCGCGTTCGCTGGTCCACGCTCGCCATACACCTGCAGAACCTTCGCTATTTGCTATTTATGCTACCGAGATCCCGAAAATCGGAGCATTGTCGGCGGTTCGGTCCGGCATTGACTACAAAATCAATTCGGACCGGCGGACGCGCCCGGGAAACTCGCTTTCACCGCCGAAATGTCTGCCCGTTTCGCGCGTGAATATTCAATTCGGATAAATATTCGCCGATCGGACTCGCGTCCCGCTGTTACGCGTACGCGTCCCTTTTTAGATCGACGCTAATCGACCAGACGTCCCGGATCCGCGTCCCGCGGCCCTCGCGGCCCCCGTGTCGCGTTTACGCGCAAAGATCATTATTTCTGTTTCGTATTTCGTCGTTGCAGACCGCAAGGGGACGAGCTCGACGACGAACCGTATCCACCGAAGGAATTTCCCGAATATCGTTTAAGCTCGATCCCGACACCGTACGCGAGTCACGAGATACACGGATGGAACTCTGTCGCGTCGATCGAGCGAGTCCGGTTACGAGGAAGAAGAATATCTCTTTTGCGAGGAAATACCACAAAACTGTTCCTTTTTTTCGAATAAAGTTCGCGCGGATCGATTGCTTCGAGGATCACCCTTTCATTTGAAGTCTTAGTGACGGAATTGTAAAAGAAATCGGCAGGCAGAGGACTTCGAAGCGAACTCGCGGTACAAGGTTAAAGATCGAGAAATTTTTCAATCGTACCAGCAATCTCGACCGATCCGATTCGAAGTATCGAAATGTGTAACGTTTCGTGAAACGAAAGGTGCCGTTGCATCGCAATATTGCGTTATTCGATGCACACGATAATATTCCAGTTTTCCGGGCCGCATAATGGGTACTCGTGACCTTAATCCGGTTGCGAAATTTGGAGACGACCGTCCGGCCGATCTGGAGGAATTTTTCCGAAAATGAAACCAAAACTCACCTTCGACGAAATTACACGAACGATTACGTCCACGGACATTTAACGACGAGAATCAATTACTGCGACAAATCGCGAGGACACGGTTCCAAGTACAGATGAACAACCGCACGATGTTAACAGAGCCGATACGAATAGCGCGACACTTTTACACTCTTAAATATTAATATTCGTCACGGACGTATTGCGCCGTTAATTTTGCGCTACCTCAAATCAGGTACGTTTCTGAATTTTAATATTACACGTTTCGATACAGTTTTCGAGACTTTTTACGCGCGATGGTATAAACAATTCACCGAAACCCGATACACGTGTACGTTGCGTATCCTAAAACTGTACGTTAAATTTCAGACTCGTTTCTCTCTGAACAACATTTTCCACGATCGTTGACGTAAAGTCTCGAGAACAAACGAACCGCCTTAGAATTTTACACACATATAAAGTAAATGTCCGTCTATTGTCCGTACCGAATTCAACCCGATATCCGCGAAGCTTTCCTTTTGTCGCTGGGGAAAAAAAGTCGCAAAATTTTGTGTAAAATTCGACTGTTTCCTCCAGGACGCCGACATTCTTTTAAATTTCGTTTCTTATCTATTTCGGGAGGCACGATAACCGCTTCCACCCTTTTGTCTCCGATGATCGGAAAAAGAGTCGTTGCATTCACTGTAGAAACAAATCCCTTTTCGCGCGTCCAACAGTTTTCTTTGTAAAAGAAATCCCCGAAACTCGTTCCATTCTCAGACACGAGTACTCGATCGATGAAGATTTAGTTGCTCAACAAACGATGAAGATTCATACGCCCGTGATACGTTGCTCGTTTGTACTCCGAACGAGTGTATCGGTGTCTTGGTCGATTCTTTTTATACAATTGGTCGATATTTGCGCGTTACCTCCCCTAACGAATATAATTTTAAAAGATGGAAAGTTGTAAGTATCCCCCTGAACGTTGCAACCTTTTCCCATCGGTTAACGAACCGCAACGAAAACAACCAAATCGTCGCGAATACGACGTACCGAGGAAAAGTTTCGGTTTACGAAACGCTGAAAAAGATTCTCTGCGCGCGAACGAACGTACGACGAAAGAAAAAGAGTAAACGTTCCGATCTTGTTCACGAGTAATAAGAAATTTCCTCGCGAGATACGGTCCCGTTTCGTATAGACGAAACACGCGGACCCAGAAATCCGTGAAACGCGAAACGAATCATCCGGCGTACGGTCGATCGCATCGCGCGCGATTCTCCGTGCTCGCGGAGACGCGTCAAAAAGATCGAGGTCAAAGGGAAAACACGATGGGACCGATGGAATCGGGCGGCGTGCTGGTAAAAAATGATGAAAATTCTTAGAAAACCGGCTCGGTGTCCCGCAAAGGATTCGCGCGTGCCAATCTCCGGGCGACAAGACCCTGAACCGTGAATCGTTGCCGCGCGCGATAACTCGACTCGAGAAAATCGTTGATAAATTGTACGGGTGTTCGCGGTGACGACGCGCGTTACGTATTATTCACCGTTGCTCCCGTTTCTTTTTTTATCATCGACGAAGTGGACGCCACCGGAACGACTCACCACGTGGTAACGATCGTTTTTATCTCTCGTCTTCGAGCGAACCGGGCGGTAGTCGCGAGTGGTCGCGAGAACGTGAAAGCGAACCGGACGAACAACCTGTCGTCGAACAAAGTTCGTTCCCGTCTGGTTCGGTTCGAGGTGGTTCGTCGACGTTCGCGATACTCGTAGGCGTGTGCACCGGGACGATCTCGGTCCAGGACGTAGGCAATAGTCGAGGGGCCACGTGGCCGTTTCTACGTCCGGAAGCACGTATCGTCGACGCGGTCTCCTTGAGATTTTTTCGCGCGTACAGGTGCAGGTCGGGCACCGACGGGATAAGATTTCCACGGCGATATCGGAGGGAGGAACACGGAGAGGGGGTGTGGCGAGGCAAAGATAGCGGACGAAGGGGGTGAGGAAGTAACAGCAGAAGCAGCGGGGGTGTAGAAGGAGTCGAAGAGGGGATAGGAGGAGAAGAGGGCATAGAGCAGCTGAATAGGAAGCGACACAATGGACCTGGGTGGCTGTGGAGGCGTGTTATCAAATGGGTTCCTCATTCACATACTGCGGCCTGAGCTACCTGTGTCTGTCTGTACCGGTGTCTGTCTGTTATACTTATTCATACCGCCCATTGTGTCCTCCACTGTTGAGTCGAGTTCAGTTCAGTTGAGAACGCGATGGAACGTGCCACAATGCACGAATATGGGCTGCCGCTGCTCTGCCCTCCCTCTCCCCGCACGCCCCCTCCATCAAAGCTAACTCTTTCTCTTTCTCGCCCTCCCCCTTTTGCCATTTGCCACCCACCGCCGAGGCCGGGCTAGATTCGCTCGGGCGACTGAAAAGAAAATTGCGTCGGGAAATTGTATCCGCGAGAAACCCAGCCGATAATGTGGAACTCTTGGCCCGTACATCGACGCCCCGGACTCTGTCGCCGGTTCGACGGAACCGGCGCGGCTCGTTAAATCGACTTTCGAAAATCACCGCGCGGACGCCGAGCGGAACGCGTACCTGCCGCGCACTTTTCGAACCACGAGGGCTCGCACCGGACTGGAAAGGTTCGCTCGTCGGTGAATCAAGGGGCGGTTCCACTTGGAACGATTCGAATCGTAGCACGTTCGCGAACATTCGAATAGTAGTACGTTCACGAACGTTCGAATCGTGGTACGTTCACGAACGTTCGAATCGTGATACGTTCACGAACATTCGAATCGTGGTACGTTCACGAACATTCGAATAGTGGTACGTTCACCAACGTTCGAATAGTGGTACGTTCACGAACATTCGAATCGTGGCACGTTCACGGACATTCGAATCGTGGTACGTTCACGAACATTCGAATAGTGGTACGTTCGCGAACATTGGAATCACCGGAAATTTCATCGAGCCCCGGAGTCGCGAAAACCTGCGTCCTTGAATTATTAAGAAACGTTCGCTAAACGTCGTGAAAGTTACAGAGCCTCGAAGAACGCAGGAGCTGCGTATCGGCGCGACGAATTTGAAACGTTTCGTTCGCGACACGGACGTTTGGAAAGCTACCAGGAGATCGATGATTCTTTCGCACGCGCGAAACAAGTGCGTCCCTATCGCGCGAACCACGATCGAGACGCCATCGAATTTCACATTTTTGGAAAACTCGTGTCCGTGTCGTCGATCGAACGCGTTTTTCGATACACGATGCGCGGCGGTGGTTTTCGGTCGGTGGAACGTTGGAGAAAATTGTTTAAAATTTGTTAAAAAGTTAGGGTTAAAGGAATAAACGTAGGAAAAGGCGACGGTTCCCGTTCCACGGTTCTTTTGTCATCGATGCGCAAAAATCGTCTGGAAAACGACCGTTCGAAGTAGAATACACCCTTAAGTGGAATACGATCTAACCCTCGTGGTCTAACGAGTCGAAGACCTCGAACGAAACGCTGGCGCTTGTATTCGTCGAACGAACCACGGAATAGTTGCCGAGCCCTGGAAACGCTTTATGCTCGTTTCCGTATTCCATAAAATATCTCCTTCTTTGTATTTTCCATTCAACTTCCAAAGGAGCAACTGTAAAACACACCGGAAATAAAGAAAAGAAACTGGTTCTCGTTCCGCGCCCCGACCCTCCCCGTTAAAACCTTAAACTCGCGCCGCGTGAATTGCCTTTTCTTTGAAAGAAACCGACAACTACGCGAGAGAGACTATGCTTACGTACTTTTCTTGGAAACTTCGTCTTCTTTTAACCGTATCCCAGAATCAAGAAAATACAAAAGTACAATCGCCCGAGGTTTTCAATACCGAGCAACTGCAGCTCGAATTCCACGAACATGTTTCTCGATAAAGATTGCATCTCCTCGCCGTGAATAGAAGTACCGAATACTTCTCGAGCGTCTCGCGTTTGTCAAAAATCTTCATTACCGTACAGAAGGAACGAGCCCTCGATTTAAATTCCGTTTTGTATACGGGTATTCCGTTCACTCTGTGCGGCGTACATAAGTCGCGAAACACCAGGTAAATGCGGAATAAAGAAGGAATCGACAGTGCCGTGTATCGATTCTTCGCGTTACGAAAGGAACGAAAAATCGTATTTCGAGTTAAGGATTTTCCCGAACGCTCGACGAACAATCGTACACTATTCTTTCGTCTACGTACGAGTCGTGTTCGGTAACGATCGCGACGACGAATCGTTTCGATTTCCATCGTGCTTTTAATATTTTTAAAATATATTTCGGGACTCTTTGCAATTTATTAAAAATGTGTAAATTAATTTACACGCACCGGCTTACTCGTTGGATATTTACTTCGAATCGCGCGATAAACCAACGAAAGGTCTCGAAACGAGTAGAATGCGAGAAAAACGATATTCGAGACGATATCTGGAAAACGATATCTGCACCTAAACGGTTATTTTCCAAGTCGTAGAACCAAGTACTCGGTACACTGTGGAAACGACTGCGGAAATTCTCGTTTAAAAAATTTCCAGAAACCATCGAGCAAACGATTCTTTCGTAAGAGCCGTGGAACGTCCGAGCAAACGACGGAACCATCGATCGGAGGCTTCGCATCGATGTTCCAGGGACTTCTCGTCGGACAAAGAAAGGGAACCAGGAGAAAGTGTCAGAGGGCACGTCAAAGTCAGACGACAATTGTTCGCGAAGGAAAGCACCGATGCCCGATTAAGTCCACAAGATCGCCCACCCTTCCCGTTCGTTTCCGATCCCGCGCCCCTCGCTGCGTATCTCTCTCGAGCTGCCCCGGCCGCAACCCTCCTTTCTGTCGAGCCATCGGCGTAACGAAGGTAATCGCGAAACTCGGACAGGTGTTCGCCAATCGGAAGACAATCTATCCCCGTGAATCGAGAAACATTGAAAACCGACTTGCAATACTATCAGGACTACGCGCGCTATCGATCGATCGGATTAAATTACGAAACGAATCGACGCTCGATCCCTCGTCCGTATCCATTACCGAGCACACGAACGAGACAAAAACGATCGACACTCTCGATAATTGCGTCCCGTATCATCGTTCGATGTTCGATATTTTCCAAAGTAATTCGTTTTCGGAACTTTCGTCTCGTAAGAGCGTCTGCTCTCGCGAATCTTGACGCAAAAGATTCGAGGCACGCCTCACGGTGGAAACTTTGCACGAACGAAACAACGTTCCCGTACGAGCGGTCTCGCGAGCTCCTACGATCGAATCGAGCCCGAGTCGCGATCCTCGGTCGGCGATATAAAAAATCGCGCGCGGTTCGAAAGACGATCGCTATCGACGCGCGGGCGGGCGGGCGGACGGGCGTGTACGGGCGCGCGACGCGTACAACCATGGAAGCGTTGAAAGAACGCTAGAAAAGCAGGGTGGAAAAAGATGGGCAGGAAGAAAAAGAGCAACCGCTGCGGGCCCTCTTCTTCGCGTGCAAGAAACGTACGAAGAGAAAAGAGAGAACGTATTACGTATAAGCAGGCATAGGCTCCGGATGAGCCACACGCGGACGCAACGGCATACAAAACTCGCTCAATACGTCATTCAGCCGAAGAATACGGTTCGTTCTCGCCATTTTGCTCCCAGAATGAGAGTTTCAAAGGGAATTAAGGATTCAAAGGCATCTTTTGCGCGCGGCGCGCACAAAACGGCTAGCCACGACCTTCTTTCACTCTCCTCTCTCCTCTCCGCGATTCCCTTGCTCTTCGCCTATCCTCATCCCGCTGTCTCTCTCGCGGACTATCTCTGTATCTACGCGATCCGGTCTCTCCCTCTTCCTCTACCCACCCACCCCACCCCACCCCACCCCGTCCCACCCCTCCCCTCGACGCCTCCCTTCCTCCCACCCACCCCTCGGGAGAGCATACAACGCGCTCTCAAGACGAGCGATTCGAGGCGGGCGTTGCGTGTACGCGCCCACACACCGAGAGAACTGAAATCCGTACAAATCGCCGTACAATGCGCGGAGCGCGGGTTAACGCGCGCGGCGTCCGCTTCTATTTCGCCTAACGGCAGCCCGGCGAGACCGACGGCCAGACGCCCGATGAAGAGAGATCCCGCGTGAATGGACCACGGAACAAGAGCCCCGACCACCTTTCGACGAGATATTTCAAAAACGTTCGACGTCGAGCCCGGCTACGAGCGAAATCTCGCGGAACTAAGACGCGGGACGGTGGAAACTGGTCGCGCGAAACTGGGCCGAGCCGCGTACACGGGAATCCCGCATCAAAAGCGGTGCCTCGAGACCAAACTCGCGGCAACCTTCCTTCCCGCTCGAAATCGCGCGAACGCGGTTCCGGAGCAACGTGGATCGCGCGTCGTTGTTCCGTCGACCCCTCCCCTTTTCTTTTATTTTTTTTTCCACCCCGATTTTCGTTCGTTGTTTGCGCCGATAATCCCGCGAACGTTTGGAAACGATCGTTCTTCGCTCTCCCCTACGAACATCGCGTGGACGCGATTATCGAAATTAGAATTCACGAAAATGGAAAAGATGAAAAAAGAAAAAAAAAGGGAGAATCGATAGGGCGATTCCACGGAGACTCCCTCCCATCCTGTCCGCCACGGTCACGGACCCGTGGATCTTTCCGCGTTGACGCGCTGAAAAAAAAGGAAAAGAAAAAAAGAGAAAAAAAACTCCCCTCCTCTGTCCATCGCTCCAAAGGAAAGAATCCACCGTCCGGGGGTCAATCGTCCCATTCTGCGTCCTCGATTCGCAAGCCCGGTCTCGACGCGCGTGCACCCTCCTCGTGATCATCCGTTTCTTTACGATCCTCGTCGTTCGCGTTCCTCCCTTTTCTTTCGGTCGCGTCGCCGCGGAACAAATTCGAGCGACGATTTCTGTTTACAATGGAGCCCCGGGGGCAGCCGCGGCGGGCGGGGTTAAATCGGCGGAGCGACGGCCCGTCCCCGTTCTCCGATTGGCTGATTAACATAAAAATGCCCGTGCTCGTAAAGGGCACCGTATACATATATTACGGGCATTATATAGATCGCGAGGGAGGTGGGGTTATTATAGTTTCTGATTGTTATTCATATTCGGCCGGTAGCCACGCGGCCGGGCATGAATGCGCGCTTCTGTGTTGGGTCAATATAACGTCAGTCGGGAGGGTGCACGCGTGGGGGTGGTGGACTGGGGTACTTCCTTCTCAATGACACTCTTTTTTTCCCTCACCCCCTCCCCTCTCTCTCTCTCTCTCTCTCTCTCTCTTCTCTCTCTCTCTCTCTCTCTGGCCGACGTTAATGCCACGGGCCGCGGCGCACGGGTTTAAACGATTACTCACCCGCGGCTCTGTCTGGAATGAAAAGGGCGAAAGTGCCACTTACCGCGCCACGGGCCTCCGAGACTCCAGCACCTGGAACAGAAATCACGTCCTAATGAGACCGGCAGAGTTTAAGCAGCAAAGTTGTAGAAATTGCCGGGAATTTCGAGCGAGCCGAGAGTACCGTGGCGGCCTGCTTCGGCCTTTTGAAGCGTGGCTCGCGCCGAATCGACGCGCCGCGATCGAACCACTCTCGCTCTCCTCGGCGTCGACGGGATCGAGACGTTTGTCGTCTCGAAGGTGTACCCACCGTGCGATACCTTCGATTACCTCGAATCAGCGCCGCGTTCACCGAAAACGAGGAATAATTTAACGATAATTACGGTGACTCTCGCCACTTGGCTCCAATTTCAGCCGACATTCGCAGCAGACGGTCATTAAAATGTCAAACGGCATCCCATAAGTTCCCACCGTCTGCCCGCTTCTGGCTCGAGGAGGAATCGACACGCGCTGATGTTTACTCGGATCTGTCACGATTACTTTCGACGATCGACGCGCAAACAGCGCGACCGAGAACAGCCGAGCGTCTTCGATCTCTTCGAGCGCCAATCCCGAGTGAACTCTTCGTAGATCTTTGCACAGCGATCGAGGAGCGCGGAAAATTTTACGCGAGATTTCACCCACGGTACTTTGCAGGTAAAAGTTACGCTTTTCGCAACGCGAACAAGCTTCCAATCGTAATCTCCTTCCATCGCGCAACGTCCAAGCGCAGTTCACCGAACGGTCTACGTTCGGTTTCCATCGTCGAATCGAAACGACGCGATATTTCCGATTTTCCTCCGCAAAATCCACGCGAAGACACCTTCGCGTACCTTTGGACGCTCTCGTACAAATTGGTCGTCCTCCCCGATTCCCGAGTTTCCGCCACGCGGAAAGAAACGAGAACGCGCGGTTACGGAACAGCTCGCGATGCAACGTCGACGCGTCTCGACGTTTCCTCGATGTCTCGTCGAATTTTGATCGATTACCGAGAGATCCCTTGGTCCACCGGTTCCCTTTTCTCTTCGTGCGCGAAATTTGTATTTCTCGCGCAGAAAACGCGAACGCCGATGTCTCGCGGCGGTCCACGCCGAGGTGGCCGTATCGCGGTCTCACGGACGAGAGAGAACCGCCAACGTCTCGGGTCAATTTAATTCGAACAATAAGGCGGGGAAGTGTCGAGGAAAGAAAAAGCTCTCCGTGAAATATCGAAGCTTCCTTTCTACTCGAAGGGAACTGAAAGCTTAATCGCGGGCCCGGCTGGCACGCAACCGCGTCCGGATCCACTTTCCAATAACTGGGAAGTATCGGTGAATGCGGCAGCCGGGAGTTCAAGGCTCGGCCCAGCCGCGTTCTATCGCCAGGGACGTCGAGAGGCACAAAGGACGAGCGTTTAGCGGCGGCATGCGATTTCGATCCGCGGAAGAGGAACGAGGAATCAGAAGAATAAAGGGGCGAGTGCCCCGCAAAGTCACTCGACCTCCATCAGCCGTCCTCCTCCCGGGGCAACTGGCGCTCTATAGCTTCTCTACCTACATTATATTTCTTTCGTATCTGGCTCCTCTCCGCGGGCAAACACACAAACGGTCCCACGTACACGTGCACACAAGCTGAGCATTGCCGCGGTCTTATCGGCAGTTATCGGGCCGTGATGTCACACAATGGGGCAGACAATGCTTGGCACAATACACCCCCTGCTTCTAAACCATCCAACCCCTCGCCAACCACCTCCTGGCTCATCCTCCTTCTACCGTCCCACCCCACGATTCCTCCCTCCCTCCCCCCTACTCGGATCCGCTCCTTTCCTCTCTCGGAATCGGCCCAACCCCGGCAACTTAATAAACATAATAGCTGACTGCGCCGCTCCGTGGTCACAATGAGAGGTCCGCACAGAGAGCCGCCCGAAGATACGGAGACGACGAGCCCCGCGTTGCCATTGTGCCGGCTCGCTGCGTGCTCGACGAGTTTCTGTTTCCAATGGATTATCCCGGACACTTGGTTGCGTCGAGCTCGCGACGGGGACGAACGACCGGGGGACTCGCGGGGACCGAGATCGCTCGGGGAGAATTTTCAACGAGAATGTATCTTTCAACCGATTTCGAGGAGACTCGCGCGAAATGACGATCGCGATTACACGGTAACGTGCGCGACGAATGGGGACTAATTTTTAGCGAAGAAACGGCGATTCGTTATTCAACGATCCAATCGCGCAGGACGACGATCGTTTGACCGTAGGATAAAGATGAGATAGAGCACACCGGACAGACAAATATTACGAAGAACAAGATTCTCGAGACTTTCGATCCTTCGTACGGGAACATTTTCCGTACAAGATCAGAAAGATCGCGTAGCTGTAGTCCAGTACACGATCGAAATATAGTTTTCTCGGTCGAGTAGCAATATCAATTTAACGTATGCGGTTAGATTGGTAACATTCGACAGGATGAACACGCGTACGGGAAGTTTATTCCCCTTCTAACAATAAGTAATCGTTACCGTCGAAGCCAACGGTCCTCGAGGAAACGAACGAATGTATATATATATATATATATCGCGACGACTGTAAGGTCTTCGAGATCAGGGGGAAGACGGAAAAAGAGAGTCGACGCCGAAGGGTGAATCTCCGCACGCACCATCGAATCGACACCACGCCCCCGTACGCACTTCCAACCGATCCACCCTTACGAGCGCGCAATATGCCGTTACCCCGCGTGTAATCACCCTAAACCGCGTGCACGAGCCGATGTACGAGCGGTTGAAAAATGCGGTCAGCCGCCCATTATTTCGACAAGTTTTTCGCTTTACGCGCGCCCACGCCACGCGCGGTGTATCGGTGGGTGTAAACGTCGCCAGGCTCGAAATGCGCAGAACCGACAAGATCGCGTTTCGTCCCTCGCTATCCCGACCCGGAGTATTGTTTTTCGCGTACCGTGAACTACAAAGCACCGAAAAAGAAAATAAACGATTTTCCAACCGACGATTACGAACCACCGATGCCACCGGTTCGTTTACCGCGTTCACCGACGCGCCGGTCATTCGCCACCGACGCACATTTTTCCACGCCGCCGAAAATTATTCAAAACGTTTCCGACGAATAAATACTAGCGGAAATAAAATTCTAAATAATATAAATGGTCGGCGCAACGGCGTAAAGTAGGACGCGTTCTATTCGACGATCGATAATTTATACTTTTGGTAAACGTAACGATGCACTTTACCGGTGCACTGTGAATAAAAAAATTACCACCGTATTTATCACCGAACGCTGTTACGTTCTCGATACAATTTTTAGAGTATCTTCTCTAAACTAATTTCTACCGTACTAATTTGCACTGTATTTATTAAGGCATTGTGTTACGTTCTCGATACAATTTTTAGAGCATCTTCTCTAAAACTAATTAGTACGTTTGCGCGAAAATGTACAAAATTTTGCCGTCTTGGAGGCCCGGTGTCGAGATCACCGTTACGCCACGGTGGTCATCGATGTGCCCCGTTGAGAAAACCGCGCCACCCGTTACGATACGGCGCAATAAGATCGTTCGCACGATACCGTATTACGCGGCTTCCTACGTTGAAAATGTCACGTAGAAGACGCGAATGCTCGCGGAACGCGTTAAAGTGGTCGACGACCGGTGATTTTCGTAACGGGCGTTCGAAAATATAAATCGAAGCGTCCCGCGAGGCCGACTGATTAAATAAAGCCGGCCGCGTCGTTCGAATGAATCGAAGCCGGGCAACGGGAATAGGAAGAAATCGCGACGGTGAATTTTATCGGCCGGCAATAAAGCACGTCACGAAACACAATTACATCGACTGCTGACATTTCCAAGCTGCATCTCTTTCACCGGCGCCGGCACGCTGTGAACGTTGATACGTATCTTCGAAACGGCATCGGAGAAGCGTTAATTAAGCGAGCAGATGCGCCGAGGAAATAGTAAATCATACGACCACCCCGCGCGAATGGAACGTTCGCGGCGTCGAGCGCCTTATCTTCGCTGGGTTATCGAGATAATGATAAATCGCTCGTTCGAACCGGTCCCTTTCCACGAGCGCCCTTTAACAAACCCCAATGAAGGGTTGATGACTGTATAATGCGAGGACCGTGAAAAGTCACCCTTCGCAGCTGTTTTGAAATCTTCGTTGCTAAGCGCGCGATAAACAAGGAGGGGGACACCGACTCGCGACGAGTCGAGAGTACATCGACGGTGCGTCGCCGCGAAACGTTCGTTTCCTCGTTCGTTCGAGGTATTTTTCCATCGGGAACGAATCAAAGTTAAGCGCGAAATTCGTGGTACGCGGTCACCGCGATCCTGCTCGCGTTTATCCTCGTAAGACAATGGCGGTAAAATGCGCAAGTGGCCGTTTAATGATAACCCTGGCGGCGCTGGTCGGCCTGAAAATAACAATAACATCGCGGGCGCAGTAAATTAACGAGTAATTAACTGCTTCGGTCGATTCGGTAGACAATCCGGAAGACGGCAGTAAAACAAGGTTAGCGCGCTAGGGGTTGAAGCGAGCGCGGTGGCGGCGGCGGCGGCGGTGGCGGCGGCGGTGGCGGCGGCTGGGCTAGTGGTGGTGGTAGAAGCGGTGGTAGTGGTGGCGTCGGAACCGCCCCGGCTTTGCAACCCCGGCGAATGGAGTGACAATGCTGCCACGGGATTCACAGTTCTCTACCACCCCTTTTGTCTTTCCCCTCTTTCCTCTCTATCTCTCGCTCGAGCTGCCGTCCCCTTTCATCCCATTTGCAACTTTCCGGCTTCCCGAGCCCTCTCCCTTCATCCGCGTCCTCTCCTCCTCTTTCTCCTCCTCGGCCGCCCCCGACTCCCCTTTATCCTGTCTCCGCGTACGCCGCCTGCACTCTCACCGCACGCGCACCTTAAGGCAAACGCCTCCTCCTTTCGAAGCGATTAACTTTCCGCCACGCGGAAAGAAACGAGAACCCACGGTTACGGAACAGCTCGCGATCCAACCTCGACGCGTCTCGATGTCTCGATGTTTCCTCGATGTCTCGTCGAATTTTCATCGATCGCCGAGAGATCCCGTCGTCCACCGGTTCCCTTTTCTCTTTGTGCGCGAAATTTGTATTTCTCGCGCAGGAAACGCGAGCGCCGCGCGCTCCGAGAGACAATGATGCTTCGACCCTCGGATAAAAAAAAAAAAAAGAAAAGAGAAGAAGAAAAAGAAGCGCACGCCGACGAACGAAACGAACATTGTTCGTCCCCGACACCCCCCCTACCGATCCGCACCCTCCTCCCGTCCCCTTGCCTAGGAATGTATCGAGGCACACGTGCCGCGAAGAGAGACGGCGCAACGGGAATGCCCGCGTGCCAGTTCGGTATAAAGACACGCAATCGAGTAGGAAAAAGGGTGGAGGGATGCGGGCTGAAGCGTATCGAAAGGATCCACACCACCCCCTGTTTCGCAGGAACGACGTTCGACGTTCGACGTTCTCCCCCAGCCACCCATTCAGGCTTCCACCACCACCCTCCTCCCGTTCCTCCGTGGCTCTTGTCATCCTTGTCGCGGTACGTCGTCGTTTCGCCGCTCCACCCTTGGAATCCTCGTCTCTGTCTCGTTCTCGCCCCTCGCGTAGCCCAGCCCTCGCGCTCTTTCGTCGTATCAGATCGACTCCCTCTATTTCGCGTCCTCTATTATTTCTTTTATCAATCTGCGCGCTTTCAGGACGCTTTGAGGCCCGCTGAAAGCTGCGTGATAAATCATGAAATGTAAGAACCTACACCCATACGTAGACGTAAAGGGAGGCGCGCAACACCCGCGCGATACATGCATTTATAGATATTCGTCGTCGTGTAAATACACTCGCGGGGACGCACACGCCGGGATAGAACGAGGCGTTAGTGTAACGCGCCGCGACAGCTGTGTGCAACAAGCGCCCGCGTAACCGGCACGCGTGTGTGACCGTCGTACGTGTGTATCCACGAACGTGTGTAAATACCTACATATATAAGCAACGGTTCAATAGGCGGCATTGCCAGGGCGGCGAACGGCATCCATACAGCTCGCCAGATGAGGTCTTCTAGCTTCCGTCGAGTCCGCGTGAAAGGATGCCCCAATAATATTCCATTCACCAAACCACCCCCCCAACTTCCACCCTGTAGCTTTCCCTCCCGCGTATATACCCCGTCCCCGGGCCGGTCTGGCCCGTGCCCACCCCGCCATTGATTTTTCATTCGTCGGCTTTTCAATAGTTTGTTATGAGCTTTCCTTCGGCGACGTCTCCTCTCCCGGCCCGCACGGGCCAGGCTTACTCTCCTTTGAAACCAGAAAACGTCGGGGGTTGGGGCGAATTTCCGACCGGCCGAGTCCGTGCAACGACAGCTACGTCCACCGGCGAATTAGATGCGTTTGTTGCGCGACCGTTAAGCCCCGACGATTCCCTAGTTTTTAAGGGTTGCGTTCGACGTTCGGGTTCGATAACTCGCTCGCGCCCACCTCTCGATATCGAGAGATCGTTAGCGGACGAGGAACACCTCCGACCGGTCGAATTTGCGCGTTTCGCGGGATAATTGCGAATTACGAGCGTTCGCGAGACCGTCGATCGAGAAACACGGGTGAACGTTGATCATGGATCCCGCGTGGTTAACACGGTTTACCAACGAACGCGATATCTACGTCGTTTTCGCGTCGTTCTTCGGTGGTACGCGTTGGCGAAGAACGGTTGGTCTTTCTCGCGATCGAGAAAGCGATCCGAGCGTCTTTGATATTTAAGATCGTTGAGTTTGTATTCGTACGCCCGTATCGAAGTCGATTGTCGCGATATCGCTCGGTGGGTCGACTCTGCTCGATTTTACGATGGAAAACGAAGGGAGAATCACGCGAGCCACCGTCGACAGGTAATTCCAGCCGAGTTCCACCGCCCGGTGACAGGTGGTGCGGTGAAAATCTTAGAAAGTATTTCTCCGCGAAACAGAGCGAAAATAACCTATAACTTTAATCAGGGATGAATAAAGGCAACCCTTTTCGGAGCGGCGCTGCGTCAAGGCGAAGAATGGAGATGAGGATGTAGCCGAGTATCGGCATTGTTTCCAAACAAAGCACGCCTTTCATACCACCGTGTACCCGCCCTACAACCCCCATCCGCTTGGTCCACCCACAACCCCCGCCCGTGCACTCCCCACGGCTTTTCAGTCATTTGACACGCAAAGAAGTCAGGCAAGCCGGCATTGTGACGACCACCACCACTGCGACCTATTGTTACCAGACCACTACCATAACCGCCACCCCCGAAATCCACCCTTTTCTTGTAACTCTCTCTTTCTCTCTCTCTCTGTTTTTCCGTCTCTCTCTCTCCTTTCCGTTCTCTCTGTTACCACCTTCGTCGAATTTGACGGTCGATTCGATGACATTACTCCAAAGGAAACGTTGCTCGATTCGTCACGGTGCCCGTTTCGATCGCGAGGCGAGCTCGTACCAAACGCAATCGTTGGGAAACCAACCGAGATCCCGTGACTCGTTCCGTGCCGAATATTTGTCACCGAGCACACCGCCTCGCGAACTTCTTTCGAACCAGCTCCGAGGATTCACGCCTAAACGGAACGCGAGCGAAGCAGCTGGGTCGAGCCTGTTCTCGCGCCTCGAGTGTTTCTCGTTCCGGAAACTCGACGAACAAAAAGGGACGTGGCGTGTCGCGGTATCCCTAGACTATCCACGGAGACGCGGAATCGGCCGATAATATTGGCGGGAAATGGAAACGAACCGAATCCAGGGACTCTACGGACCTCTACGAAGGCGCGTAACGAAAGAGACACGAAATTCCTCGACATTTGGACTTCAAAACGAACAGAACGCTATTTCAAGAACGCGAGATTCTTCGAACGACGATGCACACTTTCCAACGAGTTATTTCCAATAGTATCATCCATTCGAAACTACCGCCGTTTAAATACGCTCGTTGGTTGTTGCGGCGGCGCTACCCACACTTGCCACCAGAGGGAAACTGACCACCGACCTAACCCAGACCTAACCGACCGTTTCCCGCAAGTTCTCGTACCTGCTCCGATAGGTATATATACGGTCCCTTACCGATCTCCCAATGTCTCGACGTATAAGGCAGGGCCTGCTTGAATGTCTTACCGACGAGTCCACTAACAGGCCCGGGATGACCTTCGACCGTGTAGGGCCTCCAAAGTTGTCAACAGAGTTTCTTTTAAAGCTTCTCGAAAAACGATACACGCGCCCTGACCGAGCAATTACCAATATTACAACAGAACACCGTGCTCAACAGTCGTTAACGGATCGAATTCGAAAAGAATATCTCTGTAAACTTCTCGCGAGAAAGTATTATTCTCCAATTTGAATCGTTCCTTTGAGATAATCGCGACTAAATTCGAAAAAAAAATTCTTTATAAAGGAACATCTCCCGCAACTTCTTAAAAGACGATCTCCTCGTTCCATACAGTCGTTGCCGGTGTTTCTCGAACCGATCCGAGTTAAGAATGAACAACTTGCCGCGGAAAAGGTGTTCTCGAAAACTGAGAACAGGTCGACAGTAGAATCTACCGCGCTTGCACGGCGGTCGAATCACCTTCCTCGGAATACGGGGAAGGTATTTCTCTCTCTCGTTTGAGAGAGAGAGAAAGAGAGAGAGAGAAACAATTGGAACGCACGTAGGGACCGGGAGGCGTTCGTCGGGCCCGTTTCGAGAGAGCCAGGAGCGCACGATTTACGAGCCGGGCACGCGACGCGTTGATCGGCGTGCACATCAGGAGCGATTGCGGCGACGCGCGAATCAGTCGTGGCGCGGCGGTCGCGAAAGCATCGACGGAATTATGCATCGGGCTGCATAATTCCTCGTTGCACACGCGGTGGCACGCGCGGCCGCGGCGGGCCGCCGGAGGGGAGGAAAAGTCGATGCGGCTCGTAATGTGACAAACGAGGCGTCGTGACGCTGTCACGAAAATACCAGCCGAACGCCCTCGCCCCCTCCCCCCACCGATACACGCTCGTTCGGTGCCCATTATATTCGAATGTCGATACCTCGCGTCAGTCTTATTAATCTTCCGGCGCTCGCGAGCGTCCCGAGATATATCGCGTATTATAAGCGGTAATAAAAAGAGGCTCGTACGTACGAAAAGGGAAGGGGGAAAAGAAAAAAAACGCGCGCGCTCGCGCGTACACACACACGTACACGCGGGAAGGGAGAAAGAAAATAGAGGAGCAAGGGGGGAGGAGGGGCGTATTCAGCGCGCGAATTCTATGCGACTCGTACAATGCGAGTCCTCTCGCGGAAAGCTTGCACGCGGCCGCTCGAGATATCCAGACCTCGCGACGCTGAATAAGCCGCCGATGCAAATTTAAACGGCGCAGTCGCTCTCGCGCCGAGAGCCTAAACGCGTGCCGGAATAATTCCGATTCTTCTTCCGTTGATTTCGTACCGCGAGACGTCCACGCGAGACACCGTTCTCGGTCGGGGAAACCAACGTTCTCGTCGGGGAAACGATTTTGCGATACGGGAAGGGGAAGAAGAGAAAAGTAAAAAAAAATAAAAGAAATCGAGGATAAAATCGCGACTAGCTTGGCTACTCGGATTACGCGGTATCGGATAATCGACAAGACGCGCTCGAATCGTCGGTAGTCGTAGAAGCACGCGAATGGCCAGGTCCGCCGACAGAGGAACCTGTTAAAAGTTGGGAACTGCGCCGGGAGAATGGGGCGGCGCGATGAAAAGGTGTACACAGGTACACGCGGGGCGAGCGTGTGCGGACCGGCAGTGTCCTCGGTCACACGCACAGGACGAAGGACGATCGCCGGGTAAAAGGGATCGAGGAGAAGCGAGAGGACGACAGCCTGGTGTTGGATAAAGGGGATGCCGCGGAAGGTTGGGGTGGGTTGTGGGTGGAACGATGGGGCGGCGGAGGCGGAGGAGAGAGTCCACGCGAATATGTTATACGCTCAAGCTCGTTCGCTCGTAACCGCGCAGTAGAATAGACGAATTGTTCGGCAGCGGAGCTTTTGTCTATTTTACGGAGTTCCAAGGGCTTCCAGCGGAGGGGTGAGTGGCGCAGCCAGGAGCAGAGAAAGACAGAGATGGAGGGAGAGAGAGAGAGAGAGAGCTGAAAGCTCGGATATATATTCTCGACTGAACGTTGTACGGATTCGCGCACCGGGCGTTCCTAATTATTGTTTTCCAGGCGTCCGTCCTTTCTGGTTGCTGCGGTGACTGAAATTCTCGTTTCGAAACTTTCCCTTCGTTGATGGCGTCGACGAATTACCGCGCGAACTGCGCCTCGGCTCGGCTCTACTCGGCTCGGATCGTTCTTTTATATTCTTTTTCTCCGTTCCCCCGTCTAATCCCGTTCGAGCGACGCGTCTACGCGTTTCGACGCCCGGCCAGCCCGCGTCGCTCCCGAACTGTTCGCTGAAATTGATAAGTCCGCACCGGGGGAACGATACGCGCAGGAACCTCGCACTCGAAATTGTTCAATTTCGACGGGTGATCGTTAAACTCGCGCGACGTTGATTCGAAACACGCGTCGATGGTCGATCAACGACTCGCGACGACTCCCGATACTCCCGGTTCTATTCGTCCGGTACGCGTGCGCTGAAACGCGTTTCCGTGGGACAAGATAACGAACGTCTCGTTAGCTTTTCAAGGCGCGCGAAACATCGAGAAGACCCCTCGCGCGGTACAGAGAGAAGGAGCGGTGCAATGGGGCAAGCGAAAGCGGAGTAATAGGGGTGGCCGGAGGAGGAAAGGGACAACGGCGGGGCGGTCGTATCGGTTAAGTGGGGGAAATTGCAAAACAATGAGACGGCGGGGTAGGGGTAACAATGTGAGGGACAATAGGCCTGATAATGTGCCAGAGAATGGACGCCTAGACAAAAGAGTCGAATAAGGGCGCGCGCACCTACCCGATCCACCACCCACGTTACACCATCGACTCGTCCGACGACGTACAGGGAACGGAAAAAAGACACCTGCACGCGCTTCGATGCGGCTCGTTTCGGATTTCAAACGATACGCGACCGTTTCGACGGTTAACGTTTTTCGTCACCGTCGCGAGGAATCGATGACACTCGCCGCGATCGAACGAGAAGGCGTCGATTCGAAGTCGAATTTTTAATCGGCGAAAAACAAAGGGGAAGCTCCGTCGTGAGCTCTCGCGGGCACGATTCTTCTCTCGGAACGATTTCCAACGCGGTCGTTGCACGAGTAATACGATCGTTCGACGCAATTGCAACGATGTTTCTTTTTTCTTTTTTCGTCCGCGGCGTACGATTCGAACGAGTTAACCGCGTCGCGGTATCGGTTAACGCGAAACGATCGGGATGTATCAAACGGAGGGATGCAACGCCACCGAGTAACCGCTATGCGGAATAAACCAGAGGGATCGGAGCAGAAATCAGGGACGAGGGTAACGCGTGGAACCTACCGCAATGCCAGAGGCCAACGCCTGACATAACCGCGAGTTCTGGAGGGGTTGCGAGTCAAGGGGTTGAGGGATCGAAACCTCCGTGTTACCAGACCGACTCGTCTGGCGTGCACCTGTTGTTTCTACTTGCCCTGAATCAGACAACGTCCGTATCGCGGCTACGACCAATTTATCGGAATTTATCTATAAAGCGATATCAACTCGAGGACGTGCCGACGTAATGATCGCATTCACCCATACTCGTTCGATCGTTGCATGGAGTTTCTTTTTTTTTCTCTCCTTTGGTATATCGGTGCGAATCTTTTATCCGGCGATAAACGCGAAACGCGAAATTGTCTTGAAAATACTTCGTATCGAAATTAAACGTTTACGAGACAAACGCAAATGAGCGTTGTGTTTCTCGCATTTTCGAGCGAAAATAAAAAATATTTAAAAGCTGCTCGAACAGTGATACGATACGATCCAGTCATTGGCCAAAAATGATAAGATATTCTCTGATCAACTTCTCCGATTGTTTCGAGCAGCGCATCTTTGATGATTTATTCATCTCGAGAACGATAAAATTTGTACGCAACGTTCATCGCTTTGCATTCAAGATTACGCACGGAGAATAGAAGCGAGTTTCCCGACTAGTTTCGAGCGTTCGTAAGCTCGTACAGTTTCGAGAGCGTCCAAGTGGTCGCGGTCCTTGTTATTTTAATCGGCGGGCCTTTCGTTCGTCGGATCCGCGGTATCCGACGAATAAACGTAGACCAACGGGTACTTAAACGCGCACTCGGTGCCGCAACGCGAGAAATCGGGATTCCACGGGTCGGTGGTAGCGTATCCGCGACGATTAAAACGTATTTACCGACGTCTTTCCCAATGAAGACGGCCCAACGACGAGCAGCATCGTCTCGCGGAAGTTCCACTTTCGTCGTCAGCCCGCGTCGCGTCTCCCCCTTTGTGAAGTGGCTCGGTCCGTGCTCGCGACGCCCTCCAATAATTAGCATTTAACGCGGCTGTCGGTACACGGAGGGGATGCACGGCTAGATGGAGAACAAGAAAGTGAACTCTCCTCGTCTTTTCGCTCGCCGAGAAACGCGTCTCGACGACGTCTGCGAGGATCGCGGCCGGCGCTGTCGTTCTTCCGAGCTAAGAAAGCGAGTGAACTCGACTCGGGGAAAGAAAGGACCGGTGGTGGTAGTCTAAGGAGAGAAAGACGGCCGAAGGAAGAGGCCGGAAAGCCGTACGAACCGAAGAAAGAAGCGGAGAGAGGCGGACTCGAAGCAACGGGCAAAGACGAGGAAGAAGAAGCGACTCGCGTACGAGAGAGAGAGAGAGAGAACGAGAAGGAGAGGGAGGGAGGGAGGGAGGGAGGGAGAAAGAAAGAGAAAAGAAAAAAATGAAGAAGAAGAAGAATCGCAACGGGAGGAAAGAGAAGTTCTGAAGAGGGAAAGACCAGGGCACCGAGGACAGAAGTGGCCGTACAAGGCAGGAGCGCCACAAACAGTCCATAGAAATTCCCCGGCCGTAGAATGCAACTGCTTCTTCGTGTAGCGGCTTACACGGACACCGGTGCCGCGTCCGTGTTTAAACGAGCGTCGGTGTGCGCAGCGAGTGCTCGCCCGCGCGCGCCTGTTATTTAAGCTTCACATAATGGCAACTCTTTTATGCTTCTTGTGTCTTACATCTGAGACTGTGTCGCTCCAGAGGGCGCATTCATTCCCGTGAATGCCGTGCACGGGCCTCACAATGGCCTTCTCTGCGCCGCCTGCAGCAGCCACGGCACACCACCGAGCTGCGCGCTCAAAGTGCAACCACTCTAAGGATGCGCGACGCGGTCGCCTTAGTTTACAGCCTTAGGACAACCACCGTATCGCCCCTCTTTTCCCTATCTCTATCCGCGCGGTTCTAGCGCCGCGACTCTCTTTTCTCGACCGCCTTCCGACTACTCTTTCAACGGGCGTTCCGGTTTGATAGTTAATTTACGCTCGCGTCTCAGCCTACTTCGCGAGAACTACCCGTAGAACCTGGCGACGGCTTCGATTCCAAGCGGAGACGGATCTTCCACGGCCGCGCTCGGAACCGTTCCCACCTGAGTTCGACCGACCGCGTCTCAACGACCGGAGAAAGAAGCTCGGAGATCACGGACGAGCCTGGACCACCTCGAGCGGATCAGTGGAACCGGACGGTCCGTGGATTCCCGGACACCGTCACGACCCTGTTCTCGCCTCGAGAGAATCGACCAGACACCTACGATACCGACCATTACCCTCCACGAACCGACCGACTTATCATTAGGTAACCGAGCTCACCTCGACGAACAACGTCCGAACAATTGTTCCGCGAAACGAGGTAAAAAAAACAAAACGCGCCGAAGCTCTCCGCGTACTCCTCTCTTTCGTTTATTCCGCGAGGGCCGTCAATAGGAGAAAAGCTCGATCCGCAAACTTTTGTGTCGCTCGTTCCGCGGCGACCTTCCGGGTGGGAGGTTGGGGAAGAGGGCGAGGCGAGGCGAGGCGGAGGGAGGAGGGTTCGGGATGGGAGGGGAGGGGAGGGGAAGGGAGGGGGCGTGCAGGCGACTTTCGAGGCCGGTTTATCGTCGAACGATCGTTCCTCCGAATAATCGCGAACGTGCCTAACGATCGTGGCCGGGGTGGTCGGGTTCGTGCACACGAGGCACGCCACCTTGCGATCGGTCACAAAACAGCGACACAATAACCGGGCCGCAACAATGCCGGGCGACAATGCAGCGCCACCAACACACCGCCGGACCGAATCTATTGTCTGTACTTCTCTTGTTCTCCTTTCATCCCCTGCACTTCCACGACGAGCCGCAAAGAACGAGGGAGAGACCCGGAGAGAATCGGGCTCCGAGGCGCGTTAGGGAGAGCGAGAGAGACCGAGAGAGAGAGAGAGAAAGAGACCGGGGGAAAGCTATCCGCGAATCTCGCGACCTCGCGGGACGACTTTGTTTAATTGCGCTGACTCGATTAGACGACCACTCTGCCGACTCGCTCGAGCTCTTCCGCATTGTATTTTCGCGCGTGTCGTTAACGATCGCGCGATCGTACCCCCAAACGGCGTAACGACAACGGGGATTCATCGATCTCCGAATCGAAAAACCACCGACCGGTATCCAACCCCCTCCACCGTCCCTCCACCGTCCCTCGAGCTGTCTTTATCGTTCGGCGTACCGCGAGACCGCGTCGCGAAGAATTTACCGATCCACGACGGTGATTAATTAAGAAATTCCATTACCCCGGGTGTCACGAGGAACGACCGAGGACGATCTCCCGGTGGTTTCCGAACCGCGTGGAAACCGGGCCGATCGCCGTCAGAGGCGACGCGCACGGTGGTTCCCTCCGCGAATCAAAAATGCAACTATCGACGAGTGGGGATGGAGAGGTAGATCGACTACTTTGCGAGGACCGGCCGAAAGAATACGGAGTACCAAACGAGGAGTACCTTCACGCAGGAAGATGGATGAGAGAAGGAAAAAGAGAGGGAATAAGGGCGAGACCAGAGGCAGAGGCAGAATCGGCCGCCCCACTCATCCTCCCGTCCGTCTCATTGTGTCGGACGATTGTCTTAGAATAATGGCGGAGACTCACAATAGTGACTACAATGCTTGCTCGTCTAACAATGCGGTGACGTCACGCAGCGTCGTGTACGTGAATGTACCGGCACGGGCGTCCCGGCGTCGTGTGCGTCGTCTCTTCAGAGTTCCTCTTTCTCCCTCCCCCTTTCTTCGCGGCTCCTGCCATCTTTCTCGCCCGCAACCTCCCCCGCGTCGAGTCCCCTTCTTCCCCTCCCTCCCCTTCCGTAACCCTCCCCTAACCCCCCTTTCCGCGATTCTTCGTTTCGTTATTCGCGGCCCGATCACCCACTTACGCTCGAGTGGGGTTCAATCGACACTAGCTCCGAAGATTCCACGCGTTCAACGCGGTTAACGAAGGATCCCCTCCTCCCCAACCCGTCCACGCGAACCATCCGGGAAACAACAGGGCCTATTACCGGCCCCGTGAAGGGGAAACGAGGAAAAAATTCGATCGAACGGGGACGATCCATCGAGCGTGGCCATCGACGACAATTTGTACGAGGTTTCGAGGAGGACGAACGCGTAACGTCGTCCGTTACACCCTCCATCTGTCTCCGTTACATCGATCAAGTTTGACTTTCATTGCTCGCGTGCGCGGTCTCGGTCGCCCTTCGGTGGCACACCCTTGCGTGACTCCGGTTTCGGTCAAGTCATCCCCAGGGACGTCTCCCGAACACGGTTGTTCGCCACCCCTACCTTCGCGACGCGTTAGGGCGTCGATTAACGAGATCGTCGAGCGAAACGATAAGTGCAATTACATCGACCGATTCCGACGCGAACACCGAAGAAAATCGACTTCGAGCTCGGTCCACTCCGATACGCGAATCGTTCTCGCGGAAACGTAAACAAAAGACTACACCCGTTCGTTTGTTTTCTTTTTTCTTTCCTTCCCCTACCCCTACCCCGGCCGTTCACTCGGTAGACGACGTAATTATTTACTTTATCGCGCGGCAACGAAACTCGAATAAAACTAAACGTAAATAGCGAAAAACCCCGGGGATTGAAATATAAACGACGACCACGCCGCGATGAAAGGGACCGGGTTCGGCAATTGCTACTTTACAAGCTGACAAGAGGACGAGACCGAAAGGAAAAAACGAGAATTATGCGGAACGAGTGGAAATAAAACAAGGTAACCGGTTAAACACATTCCTCGCCGGGAATGCTTTTATCGAATACCTCCGGGTACGTTGCGCGCGGCCGAACCGGTACGGCTGCGTTAAATAATTTTTTCCCTCGGCGGCGTTGACGGAAGAATCGCGGATTCCGCGGCAAAGTCCATTGACCAATTAAACCGGCGCCGAGTAGGTATCCACGCTCGTCGAGAGATGCGAGGGGGACGCGTATTTCTTCAATTTCACGACCGGGGAACGTCGCGTGATCCTCAATACGGTAGCCAACGTCTTCGGCGACGCGTCGCGAATAACAACCCCCGACCACCCACCCCCGCGAAAGAAATAGCCGGTGTTCGCGTCGACTCGGGTATCCCCCGGCACTTTCAAATCGCAGAAGCAGCCTATCGACGAGATAAGAATAACACGGCGCGACTTGAGCGCGTGAATGCGGCCGACTGTTAATTAATACCGGCATTCAGGTCGCATTAAATTGCACGAATTGCACGCCGGCCGACGTCGACGTCGACGCCGCCTTTTCCAAAGGCCAGCTGCACGCTGAAAAGACTCTTATTAGCAAATAGCACGGTGCACCCGGCGTAGCTGATACACGAACGAATCGAAAGAACGGAAGGAGGATCCTCTTCCTTGTGCACGGCCGCGCGCGCGGATTCAGCAGGATCTCGCCAAGACGGAGAAAGGAAGTCTGGCGAAACGGGGGAAGGTGGGTACCGGTCGGGTAGGCGAGTTCTTTCGACTCGACGCGAACGAACGAGATTGCGAGACGTTACACGCGCCGCGACTCCTGGATTTAAATACCTTACGGCGCGCCCGCCCGCCCGCTTGCCCGCCCGCACGCCCGCGCGCCCGCGCGCGCAACCGAGGGAACGTTTCGCGCTCACCCGAGGGCTCCTTCTTTTTCTCGGGAATCTTGCCTCGAAACGAGCCAACCGACAGAACGAGCAAGAGGAACGACTCGAACGATCCCTCGCCATTACCCTCTTGGTCTCGAATCGCGTAACGATAGATTTCCATTATCGTTCGACCGTTTGTCGGGTGTACGATAAATGTTACGCGTCCCGCGTACGACGGCGGTTGAATCGGTGACGAGAGAGATTCCACGAATATTGGAGCGGAGAGGGTTAAGGTAAGAAATTCGTCGGAGAAATTCTAATTGGTGTTTAAACGCGTATGAGATTTAGTTACTGGAAACACGACGCGTTGAAATTTCGATTTCTTTCCCTACCGTTGATAATCGATGGATCAATCTTTCGTTTCGAAAGCAAGCTTTCCATTTATTATCGATAAATGAGACGTTTGTTCGGAAGTTCCGATCGACCGGAATGAATCATCCGATCGGACGGAATTTCATCGGCCGTGAAATTTGCAAGTGGACGAGGAAAAATGAATGAATTGAAAATACGAATGCAAAAGAAGGAAATGTGATTGTTTAAAGTATCGTAGAAGGAGCTAGTTGTAGCGAGATGAGAGCAACTATGGATACGTAGAGAGGTAAATATCGAGTTGTTCGGGAAGTCGTTTCGTTTTCCAAAACGGAGAATATATAATGTAACGAAACGTTTGTACGCTCTAAAAAAATCGTGTTTCATTTTCACCGAAAAAAAAACTCGATACATTGCAAAATAAAAGTCGATCTACCGATTAAGAACGAAGGGTAAAAATTGCTCGTAAAGACGGTAGCGAGGAAACTTGTTGCGAGAGGATAGAAAAGTCCGAGAATGAAAGGATGAAACGTCGAGAAATCGAAAAACTTAAAGTCGTACACGTTCGATGGATCGTAGGATATTTCGAGCAGGATCTCTCCGTTATCGGTATTCGAGAGATCAGTTTCTTGGGAAGCGTACTTCCGAAATTTGTGGTGCGCCCTTTCCAGCAAAAGGTTTGTACCCGGACCGAACACTACCAACGGATGCTCAAGACGCGGATGATCCATGGGAAAGTATAACGCTCGAAGTGTGGGGAGGCCCATTGAATTCTATTGTAGATCTCCACGGATATCCAGAGCTTTCGTAACGGTGTGGAATACACGAAGAAACGGTCCGTGAAGCTTAAAGTAGAATCTGCGAGTATCTCGAGACCGCGAGTGGCGTTAACGGACGAGAGAGCAACGTTATTTAGCGAGTAATTTGGTGTAACGGAACGCCCGTTACGGATGAATCTTATCGACTTCGCAGCACCCGATTCCAACCGGGTTATCCGTTATCCTTTCCAACGTATCGCGTAAATTTCATTTTCTCCCTTCTCGACACCTTCACTCGTACACCTTGCGACGAACATCGACTCCGCGATCTCGACGGTTCTCGATCCTCCACGGGGTTGACTTTTCACGGTGTACTCGAACTTCGCGGGCCTACCCCTCTCGATCGCCCATCGCGACGAAATAAATCAACGATCGATGGACACGAAATAACGGAAAGTAACCACGGATCGTGCGCATCGTTGCTCGCAACGAGAACGTCCTTTTCACGAGCATCGTTTGATGAACGAGAAACGATCGGCGACGTTCAAAGCGATCTTGCGCGCCACGGGAGGGGGAACGACGATAGCACAAAGATTTCGCGAAAGGGGTGGTAGGGTGGGTTCGGAGGTGGGGCGGGCGGAGGAGAGAAAGAGATAAAGGGAACCCAGAAAGACAGGGGTACATTGTGCCGGGCCGCTTGATACTTTATTCCGTATAAAAGGAACGACGGAACAATGGCGGGAACGCGGAAGAATGGAATGAAATGGGACCGAGGGAGACGGATCGAGAGAAAGGGAGAAAGACAGAGGCGCGCTCACGCTCGCGCCAGTGTGAAGACTCATCACTCTGTAAACAATGCGCGAAGCGAGAGTGACTCAAAGAGTGGCGGGATCCTCAGAGTCCTTCCCTCGTCGGAGAAGGGGCAGACAGGGATCGGCGAGAGTCCATCTCGCGCTTTCATTTTTCTGATATCACGACTTTCTTGATCATCGACGGGGTACTTTCTTCGTACCCCCTCGCCGGGAACTCTGCGGTCTCGCGACGAATATCGCGCGCGCCTCGTCGCGACGTTTCACGATTCGTAGGAAAAAAATCGAAACTCGTCGATCGAACCCAGCGAGGATTCCGTCTACGGTCGTTTCACGGACGCTTATCGAACGAGCCTTGAAACACGATTGGCAACGGGAGTAGGTCATCGATACGCATCCCAGAATTTAAATGGAATATTATACGAAGCTGAGAACACCCGTTCGAACGGAGAAACGCAGAAAAAGACGAACGAACGAACGAACGAATCCACGGAGAGCATTTCGAATCCAACGATATCCGAATCTATCGGTTGTCGATCTTCCACGTCGCGACAATTAATCTCTCTCGTCGAAACTCTCCGCGTTCGAAGATCTCGCGTCGAGAGAGGAACCGAGGACGTTACTTCGATTTTCGGAGCGCGTAACGATCGAAAGATCCCCGGCGATCGTCCAGCGAAATAAAAGTTCGCGGATCGGAGCGGCCACGGTGCGACGTTCGCGCAAAATTCGAGCGACGACGACCACGACGACGAGGAGTACGACGTCGACGTCGTCATCGCCGTGGCGGTTGTTAGACGGAGGGCTGACAAAGCTATCGGCCAGGCGGGGGCCGTGGTATTGTTGGACGAAGATAGGATTCCTTTGATTGTCCGGGACTGTGCGAAACCGTCCAGGAGCGGAGGAAGGAAGAGAGGCGAGAGGCACATCGGAGGCAGGAGAACCCGCTTTACATAACGCGTTATCCACCGCGACAATGGCCGCCGAGAGCCGCGCCTCGAGAAAGAATCGTTTGATGTCGAAGGATTCATCGCGACCGTGCTTCACAAGCGAGACCGACGGAGAAGAGAAAGGGGCCAGGAAACGCTGGGAGAGGGACAAGGACGGCTGGAAAATTAATTTCAGCCGGTGAACAGAGAGGGAACGAGAACCATCGGCTCTGCTCGAACGCCTCGGAATAACCGACGAGGACGGGGAAACCTTTCGAAACCGAAACGAGATCGGAATCGACGTTTGCTTCGCGGTCGATTTCTTTTTTTCTTTTCTTTTTTTTGCGATCCGCGGATCGACACGCGGACGCGTGTTTCGTTAATTGTTTCCCGGCGAATCGACCCCACGTTCGAAGCGAACGATCCTCGTTTCGTACGGACGACTCGCTCGCTACGGAGAATCGATCGTTTCTCGAACAACTTGCTCGCGAAACGATTCTCCTACGACGAGTAACTTCGAACGCATCGAAAACGATTCACGTCCGTCCTGTTCATTCGTAAGATCGAAACGAGTTTCGAAGAGACCGTCGACGCGCGAGTCTCGCGCGGTCCATTCGCGATCGCGTAGAAAACGCGTCTCCCTCGACCGCAGCTCCAAGGGACTCAAACGTGCCGCCCAATCACACGGGGGAGAAGAGCTACCAGCCGGGGTAAGTCCCATAGAAGCTGTCGAAAGAGAACGCGAGCCAGAAGACGACGACCCAGAACGTGGAAGGGGAAGAAAGACGACGGAGGGTTGGGATGGGGGTTGAAAATATTTAGACATCCGCGAAGGGATGAATAAGACTAAATTGTATCCACAATGCTGTCTCAGAGGCAGACGCGCTCTGAATAGCCTTAATAAACTCGCTGAATCCTCGGAAATATTTCCAAGCCGGAGGAGTACCGAATGCGGCGAAAACTCTTCTCTCCTCCTCCTCCCAACCCTCTTCCTTCCCCCGGTTCGCGTTCTTCTCGTTTCAGCAAAGCAACCGTTCCCCACCCTGTCCGCGACGAATGCCACCCTCTGCCCCTCTTTATCGCTACGTATCCGCGAGACGTGAACGTGACAGGGCCTCTTGAAAATTTCTTCGAGGATACCGCGCGCGTCCGCTCGCTCGCGGGAAAAACCTGCATCCGCGACGACCACGCGAATTTTCGAACACTGTTTCCGCACAATTTTCCACCTCGAAGTTTCTAATCAACCGAGTCGAGTAGATCGAAAGTCTCCACGTTTTACAACTGTTCCGTTTCGCTCTCGATACCGAGCACCGGAAAATATTAATTCACTCCGCTCGATCTGAACCACGATACTTGTACCACTTGGTAAAATTCGAAACGCGAGTAGCCGTTAACGAATATATTCCGGATAGATTACACTTTGCCGATAGTGATACCGATAGAATACAGCCGAAAATAGAAATCAATTTTTTGTGAAAGTTTTCGGATTTTCGCTGTGGCCGATAACGAGAGACGCACGGTTAACGACCGTAGGATACGATAAGGATGTTTTAAGAAATTATGATTTTTACCTTTCAAGTGTCCTTAATTATCCAATCACGAATCTGTTACCTTTTTCAATTCTCGCTGTGTCTTACGCGCGAGTATATTTTCAAATTTTCTCGATCGGTAAGAAACGTTCCGTACGAGTCGTTAATTTTTGAAGAAGAACGAACACAACCGATCGGAACGTGGAAAAATTTCGAAACAAACAAGACCTCGTACCATTTTCCGCGAAGATAGCATTACCCTCGCATTCGTTCTACAAATAACACGCTCGTGCGTAGAATTGACCGAAAAACATCGAATAAAAAACATCCGGTCTGGAATAAAATTATTCCTAGCACACGACTCGATGTACAAAGTGTTCTCAACATCCCCGCCGCTTCGAACGACAAGAAGTACTCGTTACCAAAATTCCCTGTCCGCTAAAAGACCACGCACCGCTTCCACCCAACCCCCCGTCTCTCTCTCTCGATTGTCAATACCAGAATACCAAAACAGCCCGGCAAAAGTTCGCGGTTCGTTTCGAACGAATTCTAGGAAACCGAGGGACACGATTCCTCCATCACCGCGAAACAACGATCTCACCTTTTGTTAGGGTCGCGTCGACCGACACCGGAAGCGCGGCGCGGTTGCGCGCTGCTCTCCCATCGGTCTGCATAATGCGTAGATTTGCCACCCGCCGCGATACACTTTTCCCTGCATTAGGGAAAGAGCATTCGCTCGTTTGCCCTACACAACGATTTGTTTCAGGCCGAAGCTAGCCTCTCCCCCACGGCGCTCGACGCCTGTCGATTTTCGAGAGGCGTCGCGATGTCTACACCGCGTAAACGGTCCACGTGGTACCACGTGAACGGGAACATTTGTCGCGAGTACCCGTCGCGTTAATTCTCACCGTGCATTCTCCGCGAGAGTACAGGGTGATATTCTATCGCCGGTAGACTCCAAAGGACCGACACCGCCTAAACGTCTCGGTACCGTGTTCGGGTACAACGATCCATCGACGCGAAAGTGTTCGCTGTGTATCGGCAATCGGTCGACCACGACGACTATATTTTTAAGCGAGAAACGAAACGAGAAGTACCGCGACTATAATAGATTGCTCGATAGGTTTCGTCGTTCGATGAGAAACGGAGCTATTTGGTTCGTCGGTTTATTTTTCCAACGATGGTACATCCGTTGATTCGTTCGTATATTTACAGTCGTTCAAAGTCGAAGTGTCGTAGTATTCTTTTACAATGGAAAAAACTTATCGAACAATCTGGTATTTGTAAGTGAGAACGAGGCAAGACGAGTACCGCAACTATATTTGTAAGTGAGAAACAAAACAAGACGAGTACCGCGACTATAGTATATTTACAAGTGAGAAACAAAACAAGCCGATAACACTCCTTTCGAGTCTCTCGACCAGGGAATCACCTTGTACAATAACCGACCGACGATTCCATCGCCCTCTGTTCGAAACGAAGCTTCGGACGTCCCGCCAAAATCGCTCGGAATACGAAGACGGACTCGTTCCCTCGAACGATACTGGAAAAAGCTCTGGACGCGACGAAGGGAATTCTCCGGCGAGGGTCGAGATCGGTCGTTTCTAAGCGCGCGGATCGGGAAAATGCGTTCGGATCGAAAACGGATACGTCGTTACCGGTCGACGGGGAACGCGTACCGTGAAAAGTTCAGCGTTCGCGACTCGACACGGAAGGACGAACTCGAACGCGAACCTCGAACGCAGGGTGGTCGTGAGAGGGGTAGGGGTAGGGGTAGGGTAGAAGGTGGAAGGAACCGCGAGGGTGGGCGGGGAGAGAAGGAGAGACGATGGAGGAAGGGCAGGTGGAAGCGAAGCCGGGCAGAAACGGATTCGCGATTTCGCATGAATCGCTAGTTACTGAATAAAGTCCTTTCGGCCCGGTTGGCCGGAGCCGGCGGTGGCTGACTTTACTTTATTATATGTATATTCGCTGCAGCAGGATGGAAGAGGGTTTTCGCGGAGTTGAAGGGACCGAGAGGGCGGACGCGAGAGCGGGTGCTGCGCGGGGGTGGTCGACGGGGGAGGCGGTGGGCGGAGGTAGTCATTCAACCGTGCGGTTCTATGAAATCAAAGGCCACATTGTCACCGGAATTACCTCCATTCGGAAACGACGTATTCAGGCTAGCAGGCGCACGTGGAATTAACCCTATTTGTTTGCCGCCTTCGAGTCGCGTGTAACGAAGCCACGATTTATTCGCGTATGCCGCGCCGCGAGGGACACATCCTGTATAGAGGATTCAGCGGCCGGAATCGATAGGGCGAGGCGGGACGGGGGTGGGGTAGGGTGGGGAGGACCCGGTGACGCGGGAGGGGTGACGACGGGAACAGGGGGAGGGCTCGAGAGAAGGGGCGTAGGAAAAGGAGTTTGTTCGCCGGCAAGAATCCTGAATCGCGGCTAATGAGTCGTTACGAGTCGTTCCTTCGTTCGCCCGTGAATAAAATCCCGCGCGTCAAACGGGACGACGACGTGACGGCACCTGGGCCCGCTATATGCTGAAACGCCAATTACACGGACACGTCGATTAAGCTCGATATAGTCGTCACTGGAGCACGTCGCCCCGAGGTTGCGCGACGCTTCGCCGATTACAGAGAAAAGGCGAAACTGTGACCACGCGCGATGGTACCGCGCGATCGTGGAATTGCATCGCGACGAACGCCACCGGGACACACTTTCGAGAACACCGAATCGAAAGGAAACGAGGACAAACGAGGATATTACGACGCGGTATTGTCGCGCGGAAGTGGGCGATTTTTTTCGAAATTCGAACTCGAAACCGTGCGAGATCGACTCCCGGTCAGTTTCAACGTTGCCTCGCAACGCGGGAAATTACAATCCCGATAAACCGTGGCGCGAGCGAGCGTGTTTCTCGCGTACACTTGGACGAATCTCGCCAATTTTCTACCACGATCCCTCGGAGGTTTTATTTCGGTGCACGAGCGACGCGATGCGACGCCGAGTAGAGAAAATGCAAGGACATTTATCGTTTTTCCGATGGAAAACCCCGGTCGAATTCCATTGATTAATTTGATCGACGATCCGTCATCGACGTAGTTCGCCAATAGGGTTATTATAGGCTATCGCGTCGAGCCTGTCAGCTGTTGGCGTTACGGTTAAACCCACCCGAAATTTCACGCCTGCAGATGACACCGCCTAATTCACCGACTATCCCGTGCTCGCGGTATCGGTTTAGAGATACGACTGGTCGCGGTGGATTTTCGTTCATTACGGGCAGGTGTAAATTATAATTATTTCGGTAACATCTGCTTCCACGAACGGTCTTGGAACGCGATCCAAGGGCCGAGTCTCGGAATAGCTCCGCAATCGATCGGATCCACCGTTCGATTCGACGCGCTTTTTTTGCCCGCGGGATATAATAACTCGTGCGACTGTTCGCCGTATCGAAACCAACGTTCCAATTCGACCGTTTCTCGATTACGTAAAACGTTCGCTCGTTAAACAGCGCGGAGAACGACGCGTGATTCATCAACGGCCGTGCGCGCTCGGACATTAAAGAAAAAAGAAAAGAAAATAGCGAGACCGATCGAACGATCGTCCCCCCTGTGGCAAGCTCGCCACGAGAAAGGGGTGAAAAGCACCCACCCGGTCACGTGCCTTTTCTCGCCCAAATAACCACACGCTCACAGGTGGCTGTAGAACTTGCACGCACGTTCCGCCCGAAGGAAGCGCGGGGCAGGGAAGGCACGCGCGCGGGCGCGCGCACGCTCGCGAGCTATATTATTTCAAAAGCTTTCAGAAGGCACGATTCTAGCGACCGCATTGAAGACCGCCGACGGGGGCACCCTTCCTCCACCCCCGAAACCGACGGAGAACCACCACCCCACCTCCGTTCGCGATAACAATGGTCGATTTTAATACACCTCGCGCGGATAGGGCGAGCGAGATGGACGAACGTAGAAAAGAGAGAAAGGGAAAGAAAAAGAGAAAGAGAGAGACAGAGGCGGTCTACGTTTGACGTGCGTCGCGTGAACAAAAGTCACGAGCGAGGGCCAAGGGTTGGGGTGGGAGAGGCGAAAAGAAACCGAAGGAACGAGAGGAGAAAAAGTTGGACAAGGTGAGAGAAACACCCAAGACAAGACAAAGAGGGAACGAAAGCGGAGGAGGACGAGGAGGAGGAGAAGAAGAAGAAGGAGGAAGGGGGTGACACGATAGAGGGTGTACGCCGTGGAGAAAACAGAAAGAGCGAGAAGAGCAGAAGGGCAGAGGAGCGTGCAAAAAGCGCACGCAAAGAAAAACAAATGAACGCTGCCTAGCCGAAACAATTGAAGCCTGCGTGGAATAGGGGTTGCTGGCCTTTTATGTTGCCCACCCTCTACGCTCGCCACCCCCGGACCAACCACCACCTTCCCCTCTGTGCCTAACCCGCAGCTATATCCAACGCCACCTCTACCATCGCCTCCTCTTCCTCCGTCAACCCCTACCCCTCATTTTTATTCCCCGACCACCCAACCCTACCCCCCACCCCGTAGCCGCCCGTTTTTGGTCCGCGCGCCCCATCCCACACCGTTTCGCCTCGACGGGACTCGAACGAGGATATTCGAGCGATCGTTCTGATGAGGCCTTTATGCGATTCGCGAGAGCCTTTCAGCCGCGCACGCCTCGGATAAGAATTTCAATTTCTCTCTAGCGGCGCGCGATTGTATCGGCCGCCGCTTATGCATCGCCGATCGCTTCCTCGTTTCCCGGGGATAGGACCTCTTTATTTATTTCTTTTTTCCCTCCTCGACTTGTTTTTCTTTTTTTTCACTTTCTTTTTTTTCTTTCTCTCTTTTTTCCAACCGGTCGGCCCAACGAAGTGGTTTCCATGACGGGGGTTCAACGGGGACCACAGCCAGGGAGGCGACTCGCTCTCGAAACGAAATCCGCGAGAATCGCGGACCATGGTATCTCCACGGTCCCCATCGCGATCGAGAACAACCTCCCCGAACCGCGGCTTCTAACCTCTGCCTCCCCACTTAATTCAAAATTTTTCAGCGGTGATAGGACCTCTTTATTGTCTTTTTTATTTCTTCTTTTCCTTTCTCTCTTTTTTCAACCAATCGGCCCAACAAAGTGGTTTTCATGACGGGGTTCAACGGGGACCACAGCCAGGGAGGCGACTCGCTCTCGAAACGAAATCCGCGAGAATCGTGAATCATGGTTTCTCCACGGTCCCCATCGCGATCGAGAACAACCACCCCGAACCGCGGCTTCTAATCTCTCCCTCCCCACTTAACCCACGATTTCTCAGCAGGGATAGGACCTCTTTATTTACTTCTTTTTTCTTGTCTTTTTTATTTCTTCTTTTTCTTTCTCTCTTTTTTCAACCAGTCGGCCCAACGAAGTGGTTTCCATGGCGGTTTGATCCCCAATTTCTCAACGATTGACAACGGTAACGGCACGTGCCTCGAAACGGTGCTCACGGTTCAAGAGGGCGCGTACCTTTCGAAAGAATCGTTCGGTTTATTATTCGCTCGTTTAATTGTACACGGTACGAGGAACGGTCGGTTATAGTCTCGCGAGAAAATTCTGGAAATCCACGACGTTACGGTTCAAATTCTAAGACCGTGCACGGTAACCAAGCGGCAATAATTTCGGCTTGCACGCTCTCTGGTTATCCGCTGCTCGGAACGTCTTGTTGGAGTTGCAAAAGTCAATTTTTCGCAGCAAACCCTCTCAAAGATCGCGTAGACGACGAAATATAACGCCTAGAAGAATAGTTTCGATACGTACAAGCGTCGATAACTCTCGATTTTTGAAATATTTACTAAGAATCGTATCAACGATAAAATACAACGCCTGAAAGAATAGTTCGGATACGTACAAGCGGCGATAACTGTCGATTTATTAAATATTTCCTAAGAATCGTACCAACGATAATATACAACGCCCGAAAGAATAGTTCGGATACGTACAAGCGGCGATAACTGTCGATTTTTTTAAATATTTCTTCGCAAAATTTGACGCAGTTGTATCCGATAAAATGATCTTCCACCTTTCGAGCTCGCTTCTTAATTTCTCACGCGAAGGTAGAAATTTTTCCGCGAAATATCGTTTTCCTCTTCAGAGTTGCGTAATTTTGTCAATTTTTTTAAAATTTAAAAATCTATCCCCGTCGAACGATATATATGTACACGCATTTGGAGGAAAAGAGAGAGAGAGAGACCCGATAGAGAAAATTCAATAAAATTGTATCCATTTTCACATCGGACCATTGTGGGAACCCGAGTCATTCGTCACTCGCACAGCACGCACGTGGAAAATTTAATTTGTTGAACGTATTTGGTTTTATAGAACAATTCTTTTAAACGATCTACGGTATATAATATCTCTTTTCAAATGAAAAGAGAAATCGCATTCATTCACCGAGTCAATTTTTCCAAAATGAATTAAAAACTACTTTTGTTTCACGGTGACGAACGTACGCACCTCCTCGATGAACAAAAGAGAATATTTTCCGTTTCCGATATACAAGACTCGATTGTCTTCGTAGTTTAAGGAATCACCGAATTCGCGAGTAATCCCTCGCTGATTTTTCAAATGATTTTTCTCTCCGCAGGATTCCCCTGCTCTACCTACGCGATCGTATGCAAAAGACCAATATTTGCAACGAATAACTTCTCGACTTCTGCTCCCCGTTCGAAAGGATACAGGTACACCGTTCGAGACTCGAGGGATACAGTTTTCGTTTCTAGCTCTCCGAAGGCGTGAACGACTTTCTTATTTTTTCTTTTTTTTTTCCTTCGATACGAAGACAGTTTACTCAATCGATAAGAAAATAGTACATCGGATGGAAACTGATTTCGCGCGTAAACCTACGCTCGCTAAAAACGTTACGGACGTAAACATCGTAGTTTGCCGACTCGATAACACAGCAATTCCTCTGCACGCTATCGGACAAACGTTCAGCGTGCAGTACGAACGGAGTTATCTAATCGTCGTTGGCCCAAAAATCGCGTAATCGAGTCGAGTGGTGATTCCACGAACGCAGGTGAAACCATAATCGAAGTGTATACTCGCATTTTCTACTCGAAGATACTTCGTACTTATAGATACCAGCGATCGACGAACCCTCGTCTGGCGGATATCTGCTCAGTTTTTGCAACGAAAGTACTTGTACGAATACATTTGTACAGTTTGGAAGATTTTTCGCAAGAGTGTACCAGTTTCGTTGAAAAGTTTCCTTTTTCGTATTCAAAGGACATTACTCGACGCGTTCACTGTTTGGGCCTCGAACGGTGATTGCACTCGTACATCCGTTCGTAACAGGATGCAGGGACACGACTCGTATTTGGGTCACAGGACGTCTGAGTTAAAACTTACACGACTCGTATATGGGTCACAAGACATCCGAATAACGTCTTCGGTGACTCGCATACGAGTCACGCGACGTTCGGGTTAGAACTTTCGTAACCTGTATATGGGTCGACACGTGAGTCACAATTATCGACGGTTGAGTGTAATACGAGATAAAAAGTATGTATGGTAAATATTGTTTAGACAAACGAGAAAATCGAGTTCGATTATTTCACGGAATATGTCTTTATCGATGATCGATTATCTAGTTGTTTCGAGAGGGGGGGGGGGGGGATTACTAATATCCGGTGAAAACAGACCACCGTAATGTCTTCGCTAATTTAAATAAGGAAAACATACAAACCACCTGAAGTTTCAAGGAGAATCTAAAAATGGTAGCATAATGTCCTCATAGGTGGAGACACGGAGGAGATTCAAAGGTCAATTTACTTCTTTTGTGTACTCGAATTACGGAAACAAGATTATTGACGAAATGGAAAGGTAACCTTAAAATGTTGCTGAAAATTTCGGAAAATAATTGTTCTTTCGACGTTACTCGATTATGAGAAAAAATAAGACGAACGATACGTAAAAATCGAGAATTTTATAATTCTCGCAAATGCGTTCGTCTGTATCGTAAACATGGGATAGTCCTAGGCGATATCCTTGTATACAAACTTCGTTTCTCTTGCTGTTACAAAGAACACTACTGGCTATCGTTGTGCGTCGAACGGTCGAACGAGTCGTCTCACTGCTAATATAATAGTAGAGAGGGGGAAGCTGCAGTACTATGTTTCGAGGAGCCAGGCATCGCCAAACGTAAACAAAAATTCGAACGCATAGATCTCGCGAGACCCGGCGTTCGCCGGCGATAATAGGTTAAAGCGACGAATCGTGGGAACGCGACGATATAAAAATCTGGCGGCGAATAGAAACACTGGTACGAATCGGAATTGGAACAGAGCATCGGCGTGCGTCAGTCCGCCATTCGTGGCAGTTAAACAGCAAATTGAAAAGCGTACTCACCGCGCGACGTTGCAGGAAATTTGGCACACACAGCAACATAAATCGGATCCCCGGGACTCGATCGAGACACGGCACTCTAACCGGCGGCCACTCAGTCATAGCCAAACGTCATGGCAATCCGCGCGCACTACATCGAGCCGTCGTCGACGTGTGTCACGCGTCAGGCAAAATTCAAAACCGAAATTCCGAGCATTGTCCTCGCGTCGGTGCGTCACTCACACGCGGCGATTCCGAGAAACGCGATCCCGGCGATTCCGAGAAACCTCGGCACGGTCACTGGTGAATGCAAGACGCGCGAACGAAACTAACGATCACACGAACTAGACACCGCCAAGGACAGTAAACAACACTCCCGAACACGCGTTAACGGACACTCGACCAGCGTAACGGCATTTTTTCCGCGACAACGCCAGTTTCGAGAATCGCAAGATCAATCACCGATCGTCGCGACTCTCGATCGAGAATCTCGAGCGCACACTCGAACGCGGTCGCGCCATTCGTCGAGTCGTCCCGCCGAAAACAAATAACCTACCGGAGATAACTCTCGGTCCACAGGATTCGCGAACTCTCATTGGCTGCTCATTTTCCAACGTTGAATCGTCGTCCGGGAGCGTATCGCAGCTTCTGTTGCGATGGTCACGAGAGGTTAGGTCTCCGGAAGACACCCGCGAAATGGCAAGCATCGGTAGAAAGGTACGTACAGGTTTTCTTTAACTCGCAACGTTCCTTCGACGAGGTTATGTTTTCCCTCGCTAGCGAAGTGGTTCGCTGTCAACGCGACTGACGTTCACTGACATGTCACTTATCGAAACGCGCGGGCACTTATCACTCCGATGCGTTCGAAGCGAGAACTTTATTTCCGACGCACTGGGCCGAGAAACCAAGTAACACTACGTTGAGAGAGGCACGGTTGCTTTCACTGTCGCAAGAAACGCGGAAAAAAACACCACTTTCAGAATAATACAGCGGACGATCGCACATACGTACTTCACCGTCTCGCGCGCAGCATGGAACTGCTCGCAGCTCCGCGACCGTGCTACCCCCACTACGCCGCGTCTCCCCACCACCACCCCCGTCGAGTTAACGCGACGTGGATCGGCTACGTGCACGAGGTGCATCCAGAAAATAATGACCGATTAATTGTAAAAGAAAAACGTTATAGATTTTTTTACGGAACGTCTTCCGCGCGTACGTTGCTCCCGCGCGTACAATGCTTTCTTCGATCGAGCATCGGAGCGATTTTCGTTAAAAATGCTCGAGAAGAAACTTTAACGTCGCAATGGACAACTAGAAAAGATTGCAACTGAAAACTTACCAAATCGTTGCTTCCGTTACTCGAAAAGCAAAGAAGAACAACACGAAGAGATAAAGGTAAAAATAAGCACAATACCGTCAAGTACCGCGTGAAATTTGCTTCGTGGAAAACTTTCGAACTGAAAACTTGCTTCGATCGAAATTCTTACTCTCGTCGTCGCGGGCAACGAACAAGCTAATTGAAACGAAATTCTCAACGCGACGTTACACGGGATTCCGTGTCGCGGAAAGCTTTCCCGACCAGCGAATTGTAAAAATATGAACGCGAGGAAGGACGAGACGCTCGATTCTAAATTAAACTGCGGATGTTACCGCGTTTACCTGTACGATGGAACTCGAATTTTCGCGCACCTTCCGACGAGAGCGAGCGACAATCGGCGACGAATCGTCCGCACTTAGTCGTCTTTCGACGAGTCGACGAAACGACGAATAAATTCGCAGGAAATAGAAAATCCCCCCCGAAACATTTAACGCGTCCTCGACAACGGGCTCGCCCTTCGGACGTCGAGGGTCTACCTACCGCCACCCTAAAACGAACCAGGACCGTAGAGCAAGACGCATTGTTACACCGAATCCCTCGATATCATCGTTGTCGATTCATTCGATACGTTGAAAGGAACTGCCCCCCTTTCTTCCCCTGGGTGTAGCACGCTCGTGAAGGACGCGTCTGCGCGCAGGTGCCTCGTGGCGCGTACTTTTTTTTCTTTTCTTTTTTTTTTTTTGCCACGGGAAAATAAGAGACGCGGTTTCCTTTCCATTACGAGGAGAAAGAAACGAGGAAGCGGGGATGCACCTTGGCTCGTATGCATCGCGCGGCTGACGGCCTGGAATGCGATGAAACTTCCACGAACATTGTCGCGAAATTCCGTGGACGTAATTTCGAGCGGCTCCGAAGCTCCGCGATAAATTGCACGCGCGATGAAAGAAGGTCGCCGAAGGAAAACCGTGAATCGTATCACGGACAGCTCACCAAGTGGATGCACCGGTCGTCGTTAATGGAAATCGCGACGATACCCGCGTGAACACTCGCGAAAAGAACTTGTTCGTATTCGTTCCGCTTCTTCCTCTTACGAATCGAAGCGAGTCGATGGAACTGGTCGCGCAACGCGAGGGTGAAATCTGTCCAACGATTGATTCACACTCGGGCACAGCCACACCGTTCAAACGGCGAACTATTATTTCATTACGGAGTCGAATTAGCGATCATTTCTGCGCAGGCGTCGGCGAACCGCAGGAAACGATTATTAAGCCCGGGGACCGTTGTCTTCTTCTACTTCTCCGAACGAGACGCAATTTATAATTCAGTCGTTTGTCCAGCGGTATCTAATTGCACTCGCCCCCAAAGATCTCCGGATATGCATCTAATTGTTACGGTTGTTCCCACTTAAACGCAACTTTGCGTTATCCCCGTGCGCGTTAATTCTGCCATTGTGACCGGGTCTTCGTTTAGCCGTCGGTAATCCGTGGCGATTAAACAAAATTATTCAAACACCGATTCCGTGGAACGTCCCGAAAGATTTCCCTAGGCGTCGCGACGCAAGACGATCGGCGGTACCACGATGGAAGTCTCGACCATCGTGAAACCATCGGTCTATTTTCCTCGATCAATTAGGCGTCCCCCAGCGAGATATCGAGTTACCGTGTTCATTGGATCGTCAATATAACCAATTGTTATCGGTACTACTTTCTCGTACGGTGCTCCTTCGGTCCAGTAGCGTCCTCGGTCAGAGCCTCCTCTATCGAATCGATCGTTCCTGTCAGAACCTTAATGGTTTTTCTCGGAATTTTAACGAGAAGCCAATTCAACGAACACCCGCACGATCGAAACTACGCAGAAGACTTTCGTCCAACGTTTCCAACTGTTCCCAGACACTTAATAGAAGTAAACAAATTTCTCGAAAAATACGCAACTGATGGACCACACTCGATGGAAATTCACGCAGGAAGAATCAATTTGAAAATTTCACCCAACACTCCGATAACTTGCTACGCGAATCTTATTCCAAGAATGAAAAAATCGATTGGGTAGAAAATAGGGGACCAATTGCAAGAGGAATACTTTACAAATTATTTATCGCGTTTGTCCAACTTCCAACAATAATTTGCCGCATACTCAGCGTACTTGGCGCGCGATTAGATTGTATGTTTAACGCTGGTTAGAATCGTTCCCTTCCCACGAACATCATCCGAAACTGTTTCTCGGGTTTTCACCCGCACGGAAAGGTAATTCGGTTCGGCCTCCTATCGATGGAATCTCCATCGTGGCCGATACCCCTTCTAAATGTTTCTCTCGGATCGCGTCCCCCGTATCGAAAGGGTGAAATAAAAAAGGTGGTACACGTGGTGGTGCGTCGAGGAAGGGTCCGTTTAACGCCGAGGCGTGTTCGCAGAGGCGAAGGTAATCGACGAACCGACGAGAACTCGAGGATGCGGAGAGCTATGTTCGTGAGCTGAAACATCGACGGTCCCCGGTTCTCCAGACATCGATTCGCGATTTTTAATCGCCGAGCGGAAAAACGCGTCTCGGTCGGCGCACGCGCCGTTCCCTGTATCGCCTTAAGAAGACAATTGCCGCGGGAAGAATGGCACCGTAAATGTGATAGCGGGATAAAAGAATACGGAATAAGAACGGCTCGGCCGGTGGCACCGCGGCCGTGGTGTGGAGCACCGGCTCGTGCACGTACACAAAGAGAGGCAAGTTCGTAGACCGCCAGGGCGGAGGAAAGCCGAGGGGGGCTCGCTGGTGGCGAGCACCGTGGCACCTATACATTTAAATAAATAGCGTTTCATTATAACTTTTGTGCGCGCGTTACTGTCCGCCTGACAATGCCTGAAACAAAGCGCCCTTCCATTGTTTTCGAAATAAAAGAGCGCCGGCCCCACGGCATGGCCGCCGCCGCCGACGACGACGACGACGACGACGACGAGCACCGCCGTCTCCAGTTTCGAATCGACATCGTCTACCCGGGATTCCCGAAACGATCCTTCTTGCCGATCGACGCGAGCTTCCCGCGATTTACACCGCCGATTGAACGCGACCTGCTCCAATTCGAGATCGCTCGCACCTGGCGAACCGATTTCGAGCAATTGCGATCGAGGCCTCTTCTCGACTCGAAACGATGCAGTTTTCAATCGTTGACCGGCGTTGTACGATCGTAAGTATCTCGGAAGAATGCACGTGGAAAAGATTGGCAGTTTACACTTTACCTGTGAGTACACCGTGACTGCGTTGAACGCGCTGCGCGAGATTCACCGCGGAAACGTGGATTTCGATAGAACGAAACTCGCGTTTTATATTCGTGTATCCTTGAAAAATGACCGACCCTTTGTACTCGAGAGGAGACCCTCGGTCGTCGCCTAATTCGGTGTACCATTTCCGATCCGGGAGAACCGCGTGGTTTGGGATTCAAATTGGAATTGAAATATTACGTTCTTGCAGAGTGTAAACGTACGTACGCGAAATATATAAAAATGTTCCGTTTCGGATTAATTTTAAGAGGCTTGAAGAATTTTCTCGGGACGTCGGTTTCTGGTAGGGAAAATGCCTCGAGCGCGAAGGGTTGAATCCAAGAGGAGGAGTCCTCGTCCGGTTTAATTCGACGCGAAACGAATCGATTCGAACGCAATTCGTAAACTCGAAATACAAATCCGAACCGCGGTTACGAATGTCGGTCGGTATCGATCGATGGAAGATCCTCGCGCAGGTGATCGTCCAAGGATCGGTGAGAGAGCCACGGAACGAGGAAGTAAGTGTGTCGAACGCGAAAATAGAATTCCCGAGCGCGGTGAACGAGACTCGGTGCTAGATGCAATTCCGCCCGAATCTCAGGGAGACGTATCGCGGACGAATCCCGAAGCAATAAAAATCGCGAGCCCGGTATCTGTAAATAATACATACGCGCGAACGCGCAGACTCGCGAGTGCATAAAGACACGGTGGTTATAGATCGCGATATTGTGCACGCGGCCCGCTTTGCAAGGAACTGGCTGCCGTCTTAATATCGCGGGAAGAAGGATTAACCGCGAGACCCGTCTAAGAATGGAAGGATCACGGTGGGATTCTAATTAAACGGAAAACAGCTTCATTAAGTTGGTAACTGCCTCGGGGCCGTGCACGGTGGTTCCGTGGTTGCGCCATGTTAAAGCGAACCCTTGGATGCATGGACTCTGTAACGATGAGTCGTGTATTTCGCCCTAATTACATAACTGTCTGTACGTGCATACGTATCCGTGCAGCAGCCGCGGGAGATCAATTTTTTCCGCCCCGGTCGGTCGAAAGTTCGCTACCGAAGCTCGGCTCTAACGAAACGCGAACATTCGTCCGGCGATTTTTCCAAAAATCGTTCGAGATTCGTCTCCCCGGGTACGATTCCGCGCTTCGAAATCGCTCGACTTTCCCCCGAGACGGTTTTCGATTAATTTGGGAATCACGAAGGGGTCTCGCTCTCTCGTATCGTTGAACAAATTTCCCTCACCGGGACGTTCGGTCGCGAAACGGATGAATTTTCAACGACAAAGAAATCGAGCATCGTTGGTACCCGTTCGAGCGTCGTTTCTCCGCGATTCTCGACAAGCGTCGAGTTGTCCGGTTGTACACCACGAGCGCGAAGATCGCGATGCTCCGAGTCGGTGGAAAATTCGAGCCATCGACGCGAATCGTGTACCCGCTTGTACTTCGTAATCTTCGGTTTTCGAACACCATGGACGAGGATCCAGGGGGATTACTTCGGGCTCGGTGCCTAATGAATAGGGACCACGGTCGATCCGTGTACGTACATCCAGTAGATAGATCTTCGTTCGAGTGTTGCGATACAACAAGCGACGAACGTTTCACCGAATGCGATCGTAGAAAATCACGGGAAACTTTCGAAAGAAAGAAACACGTGTCTCGAAAACGTCGACCTTCTTCTCTCGGATCGAGTTCCATTTAACGCGAATTATTCCGTTCCAGCGTATTAACCGGCCGTGTATCAACGCGGCGGTTTCGAGCATCCGTTAGCCGCGATCTAGACGTCACGTTTTAATATCGGGTACGTTCATCGTCAGCGGCACCGGTACATCGATCAACGTCGTTAATTTCCTTTCGATTCAATCGGATCTAGCCGTGGCTCGTCGGACAACGAAGGGATCGATACCAAACGCGATTGTCGTCGCGCTCGAAACGAGGCTAACTCGCGCCCGGGAGAGAATATTTACAAATCCGTCGCGCGGCTGTTCTCGCGATTTCGCGCGCGTCGAACGCATAGGTGCGAAAGAGGAACGCGAGGGTGGAAGAGGCGCGCTCGCGCGGTCGCGGAGTCAAAAGCGGGCGGAAAGTTGTCGCCGTGGACGCAGTTACAGTGGCTTCGTTACGTGTCGATTTGCCGGCCGGTTGAAAGACACCAATTTATAATTATTGCATTGAATAGACCGGCACCGTACACGGCAGCTCCCTGCCATTCGATATTACCATCCATTGTGCAGTTTAGATTCTATGCACCCGCCGTGCTCTTCCCACCGCCTTCGCGCAACTCCCCCCCAACCTCTTTCTCCCTCTTTCGTTTTCAACGCGGATCTCTGATTCCCTCGCTTCTGTTCCCCTCTCTGACCCCTCCCCACCCCTGTCCGTCAGCCGAAGCGGTTTATTATGTACAAGTCTTTGCGTCTCGCGTCGCTTTACGTTCGAAACGTAGCGCGTTTCAAAGGACCGTCCGCGAGGAAGGGAGAACCGACCGCCTCGAACACCTATTCTCGAGCGTACCGCGCCGCGAAGAAACATTGGAACGGTCTACGGAATCGTCGCGGAGACGTTCGATTCGGCCCTCGGTAAGCCTTCGGTCGATGGGTGGTTAACGCACGATGGACACTCACGAGCTGATACGTACGTACGCTCGATACGCGAGAAGATTTTCCGCGTAGGGGGTAAGTTTTGCAGGCTGAATCGTCCGTGATCGAAGGGTCGAGGGAACTTCGACACCGTCCAGGTTCCACTTGTTCGTAACCGTTGTCGGTATACGCTCGAGTCCGCGCATCGATCGTTTCTCTTTCTCCTGGAAGTAGCCGATGTATCGCCGATCGGGACGAAAGGGGACGCGGGAAAGCGGTCGAGGAATCTTAAAAAGAATTCACCGCATACTCGGAGGAGGTAGAGTGGGGCGGCGGCGGCGGTGGCGGGGGCGAGCGTCGGGTCGCGCCCCCTCAATTAACGCTTTCCCGGTCTCGGATCGCGGGTCAGGAGAGGCCAGGAGGAAAAGAGAACAACGAGACAAAGGGCCGGCAGATTGCCGATTGCAATTTGCAGAATGGAGCCGCGAGGATGGGTGCAGATCGAGGAGAACGAAACGCCGCGGTGCTCCGAGCCGTACCGGCACACCGGAGAGGTTGCGGAGGGCGTGCGTAGGAGGGAAAAGATTGGAAGGGGGTTCGAGGGAGGCGGTGGCTGCGGAAAGGCAGAGGCAGAGGCAGAATGCAACGAATTCGAAAAGAGCGAAGCCCTGTGCCTGCATACGTAATGCCATCGGGCCATTGTCAACCGGCGCCGGCCCCCTTTTGTCTCCCGCGGGGGCAGACGGGGGTTGGGAGGGAGGGGTGGGTCGAAGGGGCAGAGCTGCCCCCGGTACCAGTCGCGGGAAAATTCTGATCGCAGCCAGGGACCGATATCGATCTTCGGCCGATCATTTGCATGCTCATTGTTCGAGCATCCGACGAAAATTCCGGCGACGACGACGCCGGCCGCCGCCACCGCCGCCGCCGCCGCCGTCGAGAACAATATTCCCGCAGCCTAGCCGCGGCACTTCCTTTTCACGCCTCGACCTCCAAGGGTTGGGGACAGGGCACAGGTGTCCGTGGCGATGAACGTTTTCCACCGATGCCTACCCCGATTGCTCGAGCACGCCTCGATCGGGATCGCCTCGATCGCTCTACCACTCGACCTTAGCGGACCTCGCGGAGCCAATTACTACCCGAACGGTACGGTAACCGTTACGAGAATTACACCAACTTGAAATTGACAATATTTTCGGTTCGAATCCTGCACGAGCAACGATCGTTCGCGTTAGGGGATATCGAAGTGTATTCTCGATGCATTCACAGATTCGACTGCATTTTTCGTAATATTGTTACCAACGGTAACGTAACGGATGCGAAATGTGAAGAAATCCAGAGTCCAGCGTACCTAAATGTTTGATAGGTCTAAATGTGCCTTAGACACATTTCAAAAGTTCTTAGACCTAGAGCGTTCGTACAGTTCCAACTGTTCTCGACAGTTTTAACGTTCAGCATTTAAGATTTCCAAAGGGTTCTAAAAAGTACACGGAACGTGGACGATGACACGATCGACCAATCGGTGCAAGAATTCCTTCGTGGGGCACTCCTCCCGAACGGTCGTCGTCTATCGCCCAGCTTGTCCCATGTAGGGGAGGTTGGACAGCGATTTGGAGGGGTGCAGGAAATTGGGCCAGGGGTTGGAGATACATTTAGCGATGTTGTTACCCGCAAGTGTCGTAGCATAAGGTTTACGACACTCGATCACCCTCATCGATGACGATGCGGTGAGACGCTGCTACCGCGAACGATCGCCGAGAAACTAATTTCACAACGGTACAGCAACTCTTAAGACCTCGATACCTCGTACAATTGGGCAACCTGAGTAAAATTTAAAAAATAACGCGTACCGAGCTGCGCTACTGTAATCGCAGATTTGGAAGATCTTTGGTAGATCTTAACAAATCCAACTCGAGTTCAATCATTGCGTTACGTCGCTAATCCTTAGCCGGATAGTAGTTAATACTCGAAAGAACGATACATAGAATTCGACGACTCTTGCCCCAGTCGCTGGACCACGCTAATCATAAGTTAGGAGGCGCTTGTGAAAGTGTTTACCTCCTTTCGCGACTTCTTGGTGCACCTCCCTTTCCACGATTTTCCTCACCTGTCTCCGCTTTCTCCCTTTTTGCGAATTGTACGAACCACTTCCGTACGAGTGAAACAAAATAAAAAAAGTCACGATCGAACGATGAACAATGTATCCGAGAGTGTCGCGATTCTGAGTCGATAAGTTCGTTACGATACAAACCTGTCGATCGATGCGCTCGAATAATATCTCGCAAATTCGAATCCGTCGGCGTGTATTTTCAAGTAGCTCGAACATTCTCCGAGCGCAGGGTGGAAAATTTTGATTCGATCGGCGCCGCGTTGAACGCGACACGGGCCAAAGTTGCGACTCCCGCGCGAGGATATCGCGCGGTCGAATTTGTCGCGTGGTATGGGTCGAAATTCCGAACGACGGGACATTCCTTCCAGGTATAGTTCTCCTCGGCTCCCGAGCGTGCAAAAACTTCGAATCGTAACAGTTTCGAACGAGCGATCGAAGGGAGAAGCGGGTCCCAGCGCGAGCCAAACAAAAGCGGTACCGTATCTCACGGGGAAAGAAAAATCTACGCGGATATTTGAAACTTCGTCGCTGCCTCCCTGCCTCCCTCCCTCCGCCTGTTCCAGATCGCAACACCCTTGTTTTGTTTTGTTTTTCTTTTTTTCTTTTTTCGAAAGAACGGCGAAAATCACGGAGGGGAAAGCATCACCGAACGCGACAGCGCGCGCGGCATTCGTCTTCCGACAAGCCGAATTAATTCGCACGTGCGCGCGCGAACACGAGCGAGCACGAGCGAGCACGAGCGAACGAACGAACGAACGAACGAACGAACGCGATGCTCGGCCGCGCGACGCCGACAGACGTTCGTCTATGACGGGGAACGAAAGAAGAGCGAGTGGCGCGACGGGGTTGGGCGGCTGGAGATGGTAGAAGAGACAAGCGGAAAAGTAACAGACGGAGAGAAAGGCTGTGGGAGGGTGAGGCGGAGAGAACGAGAGACATCGGTGCACATATTTTTATGTCATCGCAGTAGAGGCGATGCATTGTTGTCGCGAGACAAAGGCAAATGTGGCGGAAAAATTGCGGAGGAAAGGCGAGGCGCGGGGAAAGCTGGCGCTGGGATGGGTGTCGGACGGCGAAAAAGAGCGGAAGAGGGATGGAGGGATCCACCCCACACCCCACACCCCACACACACACTCCCCCCTCCCCTAGCCATCGCCACCACCACCGCCACCCCCACGCGCCCACCCTCCGCAGCGAGGAGGATGCTACACGCACGCGACAAAGCGGAATAGGTTAATGCCGGATCTCGCGCGATTGCACGACGATCCTTTCCGCGGAATGTTCCGCGAAATGCACGCTCGCTGAATAAATTCTAAGCGCAAACAGGAAACCCACCCGGTCGCGAACTAGCGCCCGCGCGGCCCCCACCCCCGTCACCCCTTCGGTTGCCGGGAGAATCGTATCGCCCCTACGACCGATCGCCGAACGTCGCGCGATTAAAATTTACTCCCCTGAATGTGTTTCCTGGACTCTTAGCGCGCGACGCTGTTCTTTCGAAAAGTATTTTAATCGACTCACCCGGTGGACCGTTTCGACGGGGAACGATTAAATGTCTCCGTTGCGGGGCTTCCAAGGGGAAAACGTGACGATACGAAAAAGAATCGTCGATGTTTCTTTTTTCTTTTCAAAATAGAACTGTGTATTTTTTTAAACGTTAACAGTGTGCTACGCGACGGTGCTGGGTACATCTTGTAAAATCCATGCGTTTCGAGTACCATCCCCTAACGAGTACCTTTTCTTCTTTTTTACACGGAACAATCGTAAGAATAATAAGATACACGATTCCGTTCCAGAATAAATCGACGATTTGGAAACCTCGAGAAATGGTAGCCTTGCGAGAATTTCCTTTTAAAAATCGCTCCGCCTTGTAGAAGCGTGTCTACGCGTCCGTGAGTTATCCACGTTGAAGCTGGTGATCGTAGCAAAAATGGCGAGAAGTTCTACAATTTTGAAGTCGCGATCTCTTTCTTTTCCAAAAAAGATGAATCTCTCTGGTTTCTGTTCGTTTCCATCGGAGAAAGGACGATGCGAACTCGAAGCGTTCCTCGACGGGAGAGAAATTTTCGGAAACGCGGCTCGAGCCCCGAAGAAAATGACTCCCGGTGTAGGATACAGGGGAAAAGGAAAAAACGAAACCGGGGGTAGAGGAGACGTAGCAACTACAATTAAGCCAGTCAGTCCGTGGCTGAGTTGTTCCATTGAGAGAATTGGCCTGCACAGGCAGCGAACTATCGAGCAGAATTGAGAGCCGGCGGGGAGATTTCGCAGATTATCAAGCATCAGTTGCCGGGAAGAATAAGCAACCGCCAACCGTCATTTAACTTTAACGCTCGAACTGCCCTCGTCCGCGCCCCCGGCAACCCCCGAGGGCCTCCGTTGGTCCATGCTAATTAAATCTGCCTACGTACCTACCCCCGCCGCGGTATTGCCCTCGTCCAGACCTCCTCGTCGACCTTCTGCCCCCTCGAACCATCGCGATGATGCTACTTTATTTATGCGTGCACCGCGAACCGGCTGTGTCTGCCATCTTACGAACATCCTCGTCCTCGTCGTCGTCGTCGTCGTCGTTGTTGTTTCTTCTCCAATTTTTCCTTCTTAATATCTCCCGAAGAACGGTCGAAATCCTCGAGAAGCTGTCCTCGTTTCGAGTCGCTCGAACGTTATCGTACGAGAGTTGGTCCGGTCCGATTATAATTGTGCATTATCAGCGAAGAGGTCGCGAGACGAAGAATACCCGAGGTCCGAAGGATCTGCGTCAAAGAACCCGAACAACGTCGAACGAAAGCATCGAGAGTTCCCACGTCCGGACGAGCCGTTTTCCCTGCATTCGTATTCGTTATTTCCTGAAAACAGCACGGTACGTGCGATACCGTCTGACGCATAAGCGACCGGAACTACTGGGTTACGCGACACACCAACCCCGCGCAACTTTCCTCGCGTGTTCCGAATATTCCCCGAATCGTATCTGGAGCAACGTAACGGCGCTTCTCAGCTTCGAAGACGTCGTCGACGAGGCGTCTCGCGAGGATCTCAGTACCGAAAAAATCCCAAGGCCTCGCGCGAGTCCCTCGAACTTTCCTCGAGATCGATTTCCGGGAAAATTTCCTCCCCCTCGGGCCGTGGAAAGAGTCACGGCCTACTAGCTCGGTCAACGAGTGGCCGTAAATTTTCGAAGCAAATTTTTCTCGCGATATCCACACTCGGAATTGTGTCTTAGGCGATGGCACTCTCGTATTCATTTGATTCAGCTATGCAGCTTACCCCCGACGAGGCGCAGGGTAAAGCGCAGGGTAAAGCGCAGGAGTATGTGTTATTCGTTTCCACAATAGCGTCATTGTTGGAGCATTGTGCTTCCACCCCATTCCGTAGATTCGTCGCGAACACTTTACCTCCCACTCCTCGTCGCTCGCGAATACACGTATACGTGCTTTACACGCACGAGCACCCTTCTTCTTCTTCTTCTTCTTCTGCTTCTTCTTCTTCTTTCTCTTCTTCTTCTTCTTCTTTCCACTCATCCACAACCTTCTCCTTCTCCTCCTGCCAACACCGTTACCTCTTTACTGGTTCACAACTCGCGTTTCTATTCTTCTTGTTATTACGACGAAGGGAGGGTTACCCGATCGATATCGATTCTCCGCGGAGAACATCTAGGTATCTCTCTCTCGAACCTCGCCCAAAGATCGTCCTTGCAGCGTTGTCCGAACGATCGTACAAACAATTCCAAACGTTGTTGTACCGCGATCCGACACCGATCGATGCGACTCGCGCGTTCCAGCGTCGTAGTTGCCGTCTTTTCCCAGCTAACGCGAATACGATCGACGATGGAACTACGACCGACAAACGGAAGATCGTTATTTTCCAATTATCACGGCGCGTTCGGGTCGCGTTCGCGATGAATATCGTTCCAACGGTGATCGAATACGTTTTCGCAGTCGTCGAAATAAAATTGGCGACAAAACTGCCCCGGAACGTGGCAGTAAAGCGACACAATGAGGTTCCGAACAGCGTGGATCCGGAACGTCACTCGGACCGTTAAGCCCCGAGTCTATAACTAACGTTATCGAGTTTCCAGTATCGCGTCTAAGCTAGTATCACCGGCTATAGCGGGCTGTGAATCTAAATGCGTGCTCCGCGAGCATAAACCTCCGCGAATTACTATGTGGCTCGTCCAGGAACGATGCCTGATTAACGACGGCACGATATTGTCCCGGGGTTGCTCGAAAAGGGGGACAAGGGACAGTAATGCGCTCATCTCCCGCGCACAATAGAACAATGCGTTCCATAAGTAAAGCGCCACCACTCTCACGAAATATATATATATATATATATATATATATATATATTTGTATATATGTATGTATATATATAAGTATGTTTGTGTGTATGTATATGTATATATATATGTATGTATGTATGTATGTAGGTAGGTAGGTAGGTAGGTAGGTATGTATGTATGTACATACATATAGACATGTACACACGCGCGAGTACCGGTGTATATGCATCTTCGAATGAACCCCCGTGCTTAAATGTCCCGAGTATTCACGGGGAAACCGGTGCCAACGGTCTGTAAACTCGAACATTCTGACGAGTGGTCAGTCGTGATTTTCTTTCGACGATTCCTTCGCACGGGGCGATAATTCGCATCTCGAACCGGGTCGTCTCTCTATACGAGAAACGTCCGTGCACGCGTGATCGAAAACCACGAAAAACGCGTATCGGAGGAGACGCAATCGGACTAACTATCGTGCGAGATAAGAACGTGTGTATCTAGAAGTGTGCAAGAATGCTCGAAACTTTCGAGCGGCAGTGTTCCAGCGGGAAGTTCGTTACATTTCCAAAAAATTGTTCCCGACGATATTTTTTCGGGAATGATTTTCCGTCGAAACCGAAAAATAACAGTCGAAGCCGGGAAGAGATATCTTTGCGAAACATGGACGAACGTTATTTATTTTAATGACGTAGAACGCGCGGTACGTGAAATATTTCTTTCAAATTTTTGCACGCGAATTCGAAATATTGCGCCACACGGAAACATTGTTTCCGAGCTACAAACAATTTTGTATTTCAACGGTACTCGGTGTAAAGCCGGCTACAAAAGATACGAAGTACCTATAAAACGTTTAACGATGTTTTATAATAAAAGCATTCACGGGTTTGTATACCCGTGTAAGTTTCTCCTTGTTGCGTACAAAGAGCACGCCACGAGGGATTATATACGTACGGGCGACTCGTTAAAAGCGAGAAGAAAATGAAAGAAATCGTAGATCAAATTGAACGTCCGATATTATTGATACGAGTTTTGTTCCCGATAATAAAATCGTACGTCTTTCGAGAAACGAGTAAAAGAACGTGGATCAGAGTCGGAAATCGATTGATCTCTCGAAGGTCACCGAGAACCTACCACCACCACAGCTACACGCCACCGTTTCACCCCGCGTAGAAGCAACTGCACTCGACGCGACTCCGTGGTCGAGGAAGTGGCCTTGATCGGCCAGAATGATATTATCCCCGACTACGGTTGTCGCGACATGCGATTCTCGAGGCGATAACAGAGCATTGCGCATCCTCGCGCGCCTAATCGAATTTTCGCGAACGAATAACGGGTACACGTGCGCTAAGAAATAGTATTTATTCGAGAAAAATTCGCACAATAGAGATTTTCGTCTGTAACTCCATTAATTGGAGACCACGAACTACAGAAGTATCTATTCCTTAGTATCCGCTACTAGCAGGATGATCGACTCGGAGTCCTAACTGACATTGGAATCATGGAGAATGGCTACGAAGGAGCCTTGACTCCGATCTTTCTACCGAAGTTTTATAGAATTCTATCAGGGATATTAACCTGAAGAAAAATATGTGCAAAAATCGAAATTTCTAATCCGCGAGCGTGTAGTGGTAGAAGTGAAGAAATCGTGTTAAAAAATGTCCGGATGTTGCTCGATCAAGGGAGGAGAAACGGGAGATTTTCAACTTTCCCTGGAAATACAGCTGGGAGCCGAAAATACGAAGAATGTACCGTCCGTCCACGAGAAAAAGGCTAACGAGTGTTTACATCCCCACTCTGGTTCGCGATCTACCAGCTCTTCCACCAATTATTGCCTATTGGCTACTGGTCTTCGTTACCGTCCTCGGCCAATAACTACTCGGTGGTGGGGGAAGCTGTTAGATCGTAAACCAGAGTGGGGATGAAACCACTCGTTAGCCTTCTTCTCGCGGACGAACAGTAGTACCGTGCGAGAGGAACGTTTTGGAAACAGTATGTCACAGTATGTCGGAGTATGTCACAGGATGTACGAGTATGAGCACGAATAAAGACGTAATAAGACAGGACAGTTGAGAAGACGCACCGAGACGAGAGACTTGTAAAAGACGTAAGCGACGAAGACGACAAAGACAGAGGGCATCGAGACGATTAGCTCAGTTTTATACATAGTCGATCTATCTTTAGTGAAAAGAGAAACCTATTACCAATACCGCGTCCAATACCAATGACACTGTGACTGTATATAATATACGTAAATATACACCAGCACACCGCACGGGTACGAGAAATTTTTGGAGGCTCGTACGGGGATCGACGGTAATTATCTCGCGATCAAGGCCCGTCCCGTTCGAAAACGACGCCTCGTTTGATAGCGACGACTCGCGCACCGCGATCGGGAGCGACAGTGGTACGAGCCGAGGACTCGGCGGACATCGGGGGGAACCGCTTAATTCCCCAAAGTAAGAAAGAGGCACGGAAGTCGACGCCTGGGGTTCACAATGCTCAAGGTAAGAGAACGAAAAGACGGACAGACGCGCAACAACGAGGAAACAATGAGTCGGCCGTCGGCCGAGGAGGACGAACGAGCGAGCGAGCGAGCCGCCGTCAAACAATGCGCCGAAACAATGCGGGGAAGAAGGATGCCACCGCGTAACAATGTGGACAATAGACAGATGGGAGAGAGAGGGAGACAGGGATAGGAGAGGACATTTGCGAAAAGCGCGAGCGCAAGGTGGAAAGAAAGACACGGTCACTGACAGAGGAGAGGGAGCAAGAGAAAGAGAGAGAGAAAGAGAGAACATAGAGTGAGAGAGAGAGAGAAGGTTGTGGCTACTGCGGAATCCGGACGGCTAAAGCAGCTCTAACGCGGACGACGTGATTTCGACGCCCATTGTCGAGACTAGTTTCACCGTGGCGCCGTGCTCGGAGAAAAAATCCGGATCACGCGTCACCGAGTTCCCTCTGACTCTTTGTTAAAGCCATCGATTCGAGAGCCACCGTTGGTCCCCCAGCGGTGCTTGACCAGATTTTCGTTTCGCCCGAAAGAATTTCGCCGCGCGAGCCTCGTGAACTTCCAACTCGTCGCTCGGACGCAACCGGGGAACAACGTACTCTCGTATCGGTGAAAGGACACGGTCAGGTGGACCTGCAACGGGGACGTCCCCCGCGAAGATCTGGCGAAAAAAAAAAAAAAGAAAAGTCACGGTAACCCAATTCGCGAAGAAAATCGAGCGCGATCGGGTCCGACGCGGGTGCCGGTGGAAGAAAGAGCTCTCGAGGCGTGTCCGCGAGCGGAATCGCGACGCATGCCGGCCGGCTGCTGCGAGCTTTATGATCGAAAGAGGGGTCGCGCAGGGGGAGGCCGTTGGGGGAGGAGACAGAGGGGCTGGGGGGATGGGTTAACAATGCGCGCGAGCGAGAAGGAGAATGTCAAGTGGACATTGTTGACGGTGACAATGCCGCTGAAATTGCCGGAGAACAAAGAGGTCTTATGATGACGCTGCTGGGCGAGCGAGCGAGCGAGCGAGAGAACGAGCGAATTGAGCGAGTTGCTCGTGGACAGGGACTTCCCCCTACGCTCTCCTCCGCGCTGGTCCGGTCTTCGCGCACCCTTTTCCCCTCCCCCTCACCCTCTCTGTCTCTCTACGCGCTCTCTACGCTCTCTCTCTCTCTCTCGCCGGGTAGAATCGTTGTTCCGTCTTCGTCGCGCGGCGAATTCACCGTTACCGCTGCTGCTGCACCCCTTGTGTATCGCATGGCATTATAACCGTCGGCTCTATCGCGACGCCTGCGTCGATACTCGTGAATTAAGCACCTTGATCCATTAAGGACGCGGGCGGCGTGCTCGTGCGCTCCAAGTTAACGGTTCTGTTTGGCATTGTTTTAACGCCGCGGCGGTGTCTAACGCGTTAACACGACCGGCTGATAACGCGTTAACGGTATCACCGCGGCGTTTCACGAATCGTGACGTTTAACAAGTCGATAAGCCAGGGTGGTGGCCGCCACCGCCACCGCCGCCTAGCTGTTGCAATCGCGTCGCGAAACTGGATTTACGTACGCTTCGATAACACGGAATTCTTTGGTCGAACGGTTCCAAGGTCCCTTGGAAGTCGATCGATCGGTTTCGAAATTCGCGCCAAACGAACGCGCCGAAGGGTGAAAGTATGGCGGGCGATCCACGGTGCTGGATCTACTGCGATCACACCTGTCCGATTAAAATGGAAATATTGGGTTCTTTTTCTTCTTTTTTTCGATGAAAATGAAACACGATTCTTTTAGAGCGTATAAACATTTTATTAAATCGTATATTCTCCATTTTGGAAAACGAAATCACTTTCCGAACAACCCAATATATTCGCTCCTTCTTTAGAAATTACGTGCAGATATTAAGCATTTCTTGGTCATTTTTACGACCGAATCGAGCGAATCACCCTGAATGATTAACAGGTGATCGAACCCGTAAAGTCACCAGAAATCTCTCTAAGGACACGATCGAATATTACAATTGCGAAAATCCGGATCTTGACGGGCTCGGTGGAGAAACTGAAGAAACTTTCCTCGGTAACGAACGTGTGAACCGAACCAACGCGAACGCGACTGTATTGGAATCTCGGTGGTACGGAAACACAAGATCGAACATTCCCGCGTGTATCGAAAATCGTGGAATCGTCGAGGTAATCGTCAATTGGAAAAGAAAATCCGCGCGTAAGATCGCCGAATGTGCGCTCTATCCACGACGCGAGTTTCTTACCCTTCGATCCGCTTTTTTTTCTCGCACGGTCCGATCTCACTTGTTGCTAATCGATCGCCCGTACCTCTCGTACGTGGTACCATCGCGCGAATTTCGGTTCCACGGTGCGACGATACGCGACGTATCGAATTCCCGTGGAACGAAACTGATCAGCTTACGGGACAAGGATCGTTCGCCGTATCCTTGCAACCCTTTCGCTCGACGGGACGCGTAATTAACGGCGGGTATAAGCCGCGTCGAAGCTCGAGCCAAGAGGTACGGGATCGTCGATCGTTTTTTCCTCTCGAGTCGACGAATATTTAAAGTACCGGTCGCTCGATGCTCGAAAACTTGGAGACTCCGGTTGTATTCTCCGCGAGCGAAGAAGTGTGCGACCCGCGCACAATTCGACCTGTTCCCGCGTGTGTGTACACGTATAATATATACACAGAGACGCGGGCGCGCGTACCGATATATTTCCACGGGAGAGGAAAAACGAGGTAGGAGGGAAGAAACGGGAGGTGGAGAGAGAGAAAGAGAGTTTTCTGCGCGTATATATACATCTGTATGTACGTGCAGGTATACATCGGCATCGTTCCGTGCTTTCATTCGTTCGCGGAAAGAAGTAAAGAGCTTTGTCGCCGCGGCATCAAAAGCTTGAATGACGCGACGATGAAAGAAGGAAGTATCGGTACAAGAAACTGCACAGTGAATACTGAAAAGAATGTAGTCACGGGAAGAAGGAGGAGGGACGACGGCTGGACGGGGAACGGGGGACGGGGGAAGGAGTTAAAAAGGAAAAGATAGCGAAAACAGGAAAGGGAGGAAAGGAGAGAGTCGGCGGTGCATCGCGGGGAGAAAAAACCTTCCAGGGAAAGACCCGATAAAACTTTCTGCCTCTAGACGGATATTGGAAATACGTTCCACGATCGGCTACCACGATTTATTAATTAATTCGTTCCTTCTTTTACGCGAAATCGACCGATCGACCTATTAACCGGAAATGCGCGAGAAGGTGTTCCGAATCCGATCGAGTCGAAACAGTGAATCTCGAAAGCTTATCGATACGGTCGAACGTTCAACTTTTCGATTTTCGAGAACGTTTCTTTTTATTTTAAAGGGGAGAGACTTCGAGTCGTCTTCGATTCAAATGCAAAAACAACGAATCGACGATCAAATTTACGATAGCATTCGTTCCACGATCGAAACGACCGTTTGAAAATTATCACGAGATCATCAACGAACACCGCACGAGTTCTTCCAAAGAATCTGATCGTTTAAGGAAACTAATTATGGAATCGATTCAGCGACAGGAGAAACTCCCAGGGAAAACTCACCAATTTACTCGCGAACGTTCCCCACGCGTCTATATTACCCTCGAAAACGATTTACTCGATGGTCGAGTCGTTCCTCTTCGTCCATCTTCGAGTATCTCTCTACGCGAGTAACTTTCGTAGATTCCGAGAGAAGTGACCGATCCGGGATCCCCCGTTTCTTCGACGCGGTCTCCGATCGTGAACCGCTTCCAAGGAGAATCGAAGCGGTCTCTGTAACCGAATGATCCCCGGCACCGTTGTCACGGATCGTATCCAATTAAACTCCCTCCTGGTAGAGCCATCTCTGATATTCAGGCATCGTCTAGCTGGCCAGGGCTCGCGAAAACACGTCCGTGGATTACATCGTTGCCTGGGCACGGCCGAGTTCTAATAGCTAAGTCAGGTACGCCGGATTACGCTAAACTATTACGAGGCTTCAAAGCGCGGGTGCGCGCACGCTAGCGAGCCAGCCTCTCGGTGTGTATACAGGGTGTCCCGTATTGGGGGCCCGTAGGAATCACGGCGCAATGACGCGAAGCCGGGTGGGGAGAGGAGAGAGCTGAAAAGCCGTACCCGCGGCAGCGTATGCAGATAATCGGTACAAAGCCTTTCGTCGAATGACAAAGGAGAGCACTGGCCAGCCTCGTGGTTCTCCCGCGTCTATATGCCAGCGCGTGCATACACGCTCCCATTCAGCCGGTATTATTATACTGGGTGGCGGCGTGCTACCGCGAGAGGCCCAGTTTCGACGGCTTTATTCCATTCGTCGAAACGAGTCGCGGTTTGCCTCGCGATTCCGGGAGACACCGGAGTTCTCGTTGGAAAATCTCGCTACCCTCCACAGACCCTCGTCGAGCCACTGACCGGCCTCCTCCTCGACCAAGACGAGAATCGACGAGACCGAATCGTTCGACGAACGGTTCTTCGCTTGGAATTCGCGACACGGGGGTAACTCCGCTTCCCTCTACGCGGACCCATCGACAACGCGCGCGTCAGAAAGCAACATCTTACTTCGATAAAAGTCGCGGAAGTCTATTAATCACTGGAGCGCATTGTGACATTCAACCGCGCGGCATTCAGGGTTTCAATATTATCGATACTCGACAGCGGAGCCGGCATCCGCGTCCATTGAAAGAGAGTTTATCAATAGGGCGCAGGACACTCTTGCTGTATCCGCCTGTAAAGCGCTCTAAGCTCGGTGGCTCCCCGTATAACCTTCCCGGAGCGGTCTCTCCGCCTCCGGGCGAGGGATTTTTCATGCGGCGAAGTTCGTGTTTACGGTCAATTCGTAACCATCGACGTTGCCTCGGTGAACTTCGACCGTGGTTCGATTTATACGCGCGATACGCGAATTATACGGGTTAACGGGGGGGTTACGCCGTTCTTTCGAGACGAAACGTCGAGAACAATTTCCTCCTTACTCGGATAATCGGAACACCGGTACCCTTGAAAATCCTAACGACGAAAACTCGACGCCCGAAGCGATCCCACGAGCAGCCACGACGAGAATTTACCGATACAAAACGGGCCAATGCGAGCGAACATCGTACGATCCACTTGCGTGGAAATCGCGATATTTAAAATTTTCTAATCGTATCGTCAAATTTTCCAAGTATTCCTCGAATGTTATTTGGTAGGAAGAACGAGAAACGATAAAGACACCCCGATCGCTGTATCAATTTTACGAAGCTTTGCTTCGGTGTAGTATTTTTACCAAAAATTCGTAAAAATAGTCTCTCCGTTGGATCGACGCAACGAGTAACGACGAGCCTGAAGTTTCTCAGGAACGGAGAATAAAATCGCAGAACCAAAAGCAAAGCAATTCGTTCATCTTCACTCAAAGCTAGTGTTCATCTTCTTGGGCAGTTTGACCACCCGAGCACGTACGCGAAAAAAAGATTTCCAGGGTATCAGGAGGATGAAGACACTCGGGGTCGGCGCGAGCGAAAGGATTTTCGGGCAAGGCACAATTGGACGGACCGAATAACGTATATACCGCTCTTTCTTGCGTTCAACTTCGATGGAGCTCGAAGGTCGGGAATAAAATAATTCGCTTTAAGAATAACAACGCGAGTGCGGGGAGATTCGAGCGAGGTTCAGTGGAATCGGGCACCCATGGTCAGACGGGCGCGTATCGCTTCCCCCGATTGCATTTATCGTTTCCATTTTGAACCGTATCCGAAGATCGAGCAATTTCTCAACTAGCGAACACTTAACAAACGCGTCTAATCGAAACGCGAAAAAAATGCGCGCGTAATTTATTTACGCGGACGCAGAGATACGTTCGAAGAGGATCGTTTCGGGTAAGTAAAAGCAGCGGGAATTGAAAAGGTTGTGCGTTCTCGCGCGCTTAATTAAATTTCTGCGAGCGAAGATTGAAAAGTGTATTTACGAGGGAGAAGTGTCTAAGACTAAACTGTACAAAACTGGATGCGTAATGCTCGAGCGTTTATTCAATTCCGTCTATTCGGTCCGCGGTGTGCAAAAATACTGACTTTTCTAAATGTTCGATCGATGGTATCCGGTAACAGAAGTGATAAAAATTTGCAAAGGATCCATTGTTGAGTAACGCGCAACCGGTAAATGAAAATTAAGGGAATAATTTCAAATTTTCTCTACGCACTGCTCTCGAATACCAAATGATACTTTTTTTTGAAATTACACCCGATCGAATGAAACGCGCGGGTCAAGTGTACCCCGCGAAGTCGATCGGTTTAAGTGAATTTTCCAAAGTATTCGAAATTATTTCGCGTCTCGAGAAAAAGCGAAAGATACGTTTACCTTTACCGCGCGTCCGTTATTAAATCAATGGAAACCCCGTCTGTACTCTCCTCGCCTTCTTTTTCACCCTTTCTACCGAACACCGCGCAAGGTTTTCGAGATATCGATTTCTTTCCACTCGGAGTAATTTTCCGGATAAGAGTCGCTATTTATCGACTAGCACCGTTCTCGAACTTACGGAATTATATAAAAAAAAAGAAGAATACGAACACGATCGAAGAATGCACGAACGATTCGAACGATCTATAAAAATTGATCGATGTTGATCCTGTACCGGGGGTCGCACGATGGCAGAGTTGCCAGTCTTGTCGCGGAAAAAAACGCGGCAAAGTCCGTTGAAAACGAGCGGAACGACGATTCGTGTTCCATCTCGCGATCGTTGGAATCGAAATGTTCCGAATCGTAGGCAGATTTCACCGCCCCCTTTCCGTGTCGGTGGTTTCGCCTTCCAGGAGACAGAGAACACCGATGGTCGGACACGATTCTCGTTTTCCCACGAACGTAATTACCGGGACGGTATTTCCCGGTGCGTCGAAGGTATCGACCGCGAGGCGAGGCGTTTCGGTGGCATCGATGTTCGACGCAAAACCGGCGTTAATCCGGCCGGGCGTGAACAGGGTGCAAAAAGACACGAGAGACAACACCGGGGACGAATTCGCGAGAATACACGGTCCCCTGATCAACGAACGAGGACTCGGTCTCTCTCGCTCTCTCTCCGTCTCTCTCTCCACGGTCCAGTTAGACGATACAGAATTAAGCTCGAAAGTACTCGGGGAGTACCGGGACGTCGGAATACCGAGCCTACAGAGCTATAAACAGCGACAAAAGGATACCGAGTGGGCGACGAGCATTGAATGTACGAGAAAGGATTGTATGCCGGCCGACGATGGCGCAGCAGCGACGTCGCTGTTGCTTTTGGCATACGTGTGCGTCGCGTACGTGCCACGTACGACTGTCTGCGGCCCGCTTTTCGGTGTGGCCGCGCTCCCGGCAGAAAAGAGGAGTATTTTCGCCCCGCGTCCCCGCCGAACCTACCTACGAAACAATGTGGTTCTTTTGTGCGAGAAAGAAATGGAAAAGCCGAGCCAAAGAGAGAGCCTTAAGAGCGATTGAAACGACTCGGCCCGTGTCCGTCTCGCGCGCTCCTTCCCTCTTTGCGTCTATTCTACGCCTCGGCTTTCTTCCCGGGGCCGGTGCAACGCGGTGCAACGCGGTGCAACGCGGTGCAACGCGACGTCTTAGCGCGCGATGCTCGTCTTTTTTTGCGCTCGGCCGTACGTGTTGTCCCTCGCCTTCACGGACGTCGGTTCGTCCTCGCTTTGATCGCGAGATTGCGCGGCTGCGACGATCGCATTAACCGTCGCGCGAGCCTTCTCTGCTTTTTCGAAATTCTTCGCACCCAAGGTTACTCTTCACCCCTTAAGACGCACGTAGTCCTGCGAAGCGTCGCGAAGACGGACGAAAACGAACCGTCTTGGCCACTCATCGACCACCTACCTATCGGGTACGGTTCAGCCACGGAGAATCCTGTTGAACAAATTCCCATCGGTCCCCGGCGATGGTTTCCATCGCGCTCGCCCCGGTACCCGTCCATCGGATCGAGCGCGATTCGTTACTACCCCCGAAGTTGTCGACGACAATGGGACTCTTTTCTACTTTTTTCGGGCAAACCTCGAAGAGAAGCAAGGACGACGGAACGAGAAAGTAACGACGCGCGCGCAGAGACCGAAGACGCGCCGGCTGGCAATAGAAGAGGGTGGTATGTGCAAGAAGGGCGAGTATTGGTAGACAGGGATGCGAGGGGTGGTTGCAGGTTGATAGTCAAGACTGCCTTCAGATTCCAGAGTGAAGCATTGTGTCCCGAACGCGCATTGTCCTCCCGTCACCGGGAACTCGACAATGCCGAGTCCGTAAGTTAGTAACCCTACCGTAAAAACTTATCTCCACCCCGAACCATCGACCTCCAGCCTCCGTGATTCCGTTCGATTTCCAACCTCCCGCCTTTCCGCCCTACCTCGCGTGACTTCTGCCGCTTTTCCACCGTCCCCCGTTCTTCGAACGCGAGAACGAACCGTTTCCCCCGTGTCCGCGACGTTCTCGTTCTTCCGTGAACGACAACGACCAGGACGAACGCACCTTCCCGCGCAGAGGATCGCGCGTTCCGCTCACCGAGGAAGCTTTCGTTCGCGAACGCGCCGCGACGACGAGGGTCGCGTACTTGGTGGAATTGCGCGATAATCTCTAAAAACGAATCGAGAGTAAACAATCTTCCCATCGCTGGAGATTCGGGTCCAGGGTCCCCTGTACTTCGATGATTCGAATACCAGAGTGGTTATTTCGAGTCGAACTCCCCTATTAACTGTGGATGATCTTTACTCTAGATCCATGAGCGCAACGACGTGGAACATCTTTGCAACTGTTGGGGACTTGGAGACCAGTGGTCTGCGTACTTTGATGATTCGAATACCAGAGTGATTATTTCGAGTTAAACTCTCGTATTAAGGGATGAACCTATCCTCCAAAATTGCACCGTACAAGTATCGTAGTGCCATATTGAAAACTATCGGAGTTGAAAATGGAATCGAAAAAATACTCTCGCGAATGTTGTTCGGTAGGAATGGAGATGAACAAATTATTTATACCGTGTAACGACCCCTTTCCTACTACCGAACAATCTTTTTACGAATATATTTTCGATACGTTCGATTCCTCGTGAGATATTCCAACGTATCTCCAAAATTAAAATCAACTCGATATTTTGTAAATATTCTTTCACCGCTATTGACAGAAACTCCGAAATTGAATGAAAAAGTCGAATGTTTGGGTATTGCAATTTTGTCACTTTCCGAGTTCTTTTATTCATTTCGATTTGGACAATAGCCGCATTTACGCGCGCCGGGAATCTCTCCGATCTTTTTGTTTCGAACGACCCGAATAAAAATAATCTTGTCGAAAATGGTTATAAGTTCTTCCGCGTACGTTGTACGCAACCGTCGAATCGAACATTTATACTTGAAAAAATGTGTACAGCTTGCTTAAGTAAGTTTCAAGCAATCGACAGTTTCACCGAACATCGGTTAAATTTTATTGAACAATTTTTATACGATCGTTTAAAACGTTACAATATTAATTCTGCCGGTGTAAATTGTACCGTGCTCGCTGTATTAAATTTTCACGAAATTCGATCCCCTGAAACGCTACGACATCGATTACGTTGTATCGTAAACATTTTTCCGCTCCCGTACCTAAATCGATCGAATCTCCTTGACAATGAAAATATAGAACGTCGTTCAAATTTTAAGCCTCCGAACCGGTTGGTTGACCCCTTAATTAAGCACGCGCCGCGCCGAGCGAACGCGAAACGCACCGGTTTACAAATATACCCGCGGTGCAAAAATAACCAACGAGACGACACAATGGTAAACGTCGAGATTGCATCCAACCCGGACAAACAAATTTAGTACGACGTCGTAAGCGCCAAACACGCGCCGCTCAAAGTTCCCCGACAATGCGTCAACCGAGACGCACTGTCACGCGCGTCGCACGCATCTTGTCGCAATTGTGTCTCGTCGTGTCGTGTCGTGCAAACTCCGCGAGTTACGATTCTACCTACGTACCGTACGTTTGCAACGACACTTTCGATGTTAATTTATCGAAAAGTGGCGGTTTCGCGGTAGCGCCATCGCGCGATGACTTTTCTAACTCGTCGGTTGCACGAACGTTCTCAAACGTTCTCAAACGTTCTCAAACGTTCTCAAACGTTCTCAAACGTTCTCAAACGATCTCAAACGTTCTCAAACGCTCTCAAACGATCTCTTAAACGCTCTCGAACGCTCTCGTGTACGTTCGTACACCGAAAAATGAAAGCTGGTCGCCGCGCGTGTAACGTCGATCGCGTCGTACGAAAAGCTCGTGGTTCGCAAACGACGACGCGGCCGGCGTCGCGTCGGTGCTCGCCTCGACGAGACTCTTGAAAGCGTAATGTGGAACGTCCGCGAGCGCGTCGATCACGGGGCCGAGTCGAAGAAGTCGATGGTCAGCAAAGCGGAGAGGCACTCTCGGGTCGGAAGTGAACGTCCTGGGGACCGGATACAAACATTAGGGGTTGGCGGGCGGTCCTCTCGTTGGGACTCAAGTTGCCGAGCAGCCGGACAACGCGTGGTCGCCGGACAAAGCTCTTCTAATTGTCCCCATCAACGACGAAGAATGGACCGCGGGCCTGCCGCTGACAATTTCATTTGTAATTTGCATAAGGCTTATTAAAATCACAATGGACGTGGACCCACGGGGATGCTCGATCGCGGTGGCCGCGCTCGGGCTTCTTCTTCTTCTTTTTTTTTTTTTATTTCCTTTTCTTTTTTTCGCCCTCTCTTTTCGGCCCGCCCGATGGGGAACAATCACGGCCACCGCGGCGCCGGTAATTGGAGTTTAATAAGAAGCGCGACCCGATTCGGTCGCCTCGTAAGGAACACGACCGACAAGGACAGCGTTACAGAAGCCCGTAACCGCGGATCAACCGCCAACGAGCGACAATGGGTTACGATTAACAACCGTGAAACGTCGATCGATCGGGAAACTTTGTCGTCCGCGTTGACACTTACTTCTGAGACGGATGATCCGGCGGACTGTCGTATCCATGATTATATCCACGGGAACACACTCGAGAACACTGTCACGTACGAAACTCTTCGACCGGATTTACGTTTATTCGTCGTTCACCAGCCCTCGAACGTCGAACGTCGATCGACCAACGGTCGAGTTTCACATTTTTTTCGTCAATTCGTCGACGATGAACTCGTCGTTTGTAACGTGTTCGTCGCGTTAACGTTGGACGCTCGAGGGATCGAACACGTTGTAAAATAGAAAACGATCGACGACGAAATTACCGCGCGACGTGAATGGTCGTTCGTTGGTGCATTTTTTGGGAATAAAAATACCGTTACGCGTCGACCTCTGTACGGTCTTTCGATCGAACGTTATCGTCGACGAAACAAGAAACGTAACCCGCGTTAATCGCATCGTCGATGTTTTTCCCACGAAACGCGGCACCGATGAGATTCCTCTCGTTTCCCGAAATGTGTCGCGCACGTGAAAGACGGCGCGGAACTGAACCATCTCAAAACGCTATCATATCGCGCGCCGCCACATTCCCCCACCAGTTTCTACCAAAATGCGTCTACGCATCTCTTATTCGAACCGCGTGGGAAAAAAATCGTTCCGGACGATTCGCGCGAGCGTACGTTCCGCAGAATCGAGGATCGCGCGATACCGGGCGCAATTCTGCGCGTCGATCGTAACGAATCGTGTAACGAAACGGTGAAAAAATATCTACCGGAACGAAAGAACGAACGGTTCTGTTTCTCGTTGTAATTTATGGGATCGAAAGAAAAATTGTAACGGGACGAAAGTACCGGAACGTAGCTCTACGTGTAACGTATGGGAACGAAACAAAGTAAAAAATAACCGAACGGAAGAACGAACGCGTTACATTTTTCGAAGTGTTATATTTTTCTGCGCAATCGATGAAACCGAGAAAGAAAATATATATAGCTGAGCGAAAGAACGAACGTATTGTATTTTATCTGTGCGATCTGTGAAACTGTTCCTCTTCCAGGTGTCTATTTATCTTACGTGTTCTAAAGAGGTGCGAGCCGATGAACGAGAGAAGAAGAGTAACTCAAAAACGAAAAGATACGCGAAAAAGACGATCGTTCCTTCGTCGTTTGCCCGCGTTACGAATATTCGTAATCGCGCGTTTCACGCATGTTCGATCAGTGTCTGACTCTTGGACATCTGTTCTCCCAAACGCACAGACGATACTCGTCGCGAACGTATCCATCCTCGCAGACGCAGCCGCTTACGCAGTTTTTCTCACGGATGCTGCATGGCCCGGAATCCCAATTATCGATATCCTCGCAGCTCTTCTCGCACGTCGGATCCGCCCCGCAGCTACTGAACACCTCGTTCTCGCCGCAGACGATCGAGATCTCCTCTAAACCGGCTCCTTGAAAGCGACAGAAGATTTCCAGATCGCGAAATCGAACGAGACGATGAGAAAAAACTTACTTAAAATCGTCGTTCCGGCGACCGTGTCGCGATACAGAAGCAAAACGAAAAAACTGATCGCTACGGAATCCACGCGCGTGTGTTTCATCTCGCTCGCGTACCAACGACGAAGAACAAATGCGAACGCGAAACCGCGGCGTCAACTTTAAATACCCAAGGAACAACCAGCGATACACGAATCGGTGCACGCTATCGACCAAGCGAAACCAGTTTCAGTCGCCCGGGAAGGCAACGTTCTCAAAACGTCGACCTCCGTAAATGGCGCAACGGGGAGATAAAAAGAAAAAAGAAAAAGGCGAGACAAAGAAAACGGTGAGATTACGCGCGTTACGCGCGCGAAATTGAAAACGTTTAACGCCGGTGACGAACGATAATAGAGACGACGTGGCAAGAATTATTACGCTTACACGATTCTTTCTTTTTGTTCTCGTGTTTATGTATTTGCGGTTCTTTGAATTGTACAATAATTCGTTTACATACAACATATATAAGTGTCTTACTAGGTAAATTACTTGTATGATACCTTAAAATAAGTATTTGTAATAAAGAAGGAGCGGGCCGTGATGAACGGCTGTACCGAAACAAAGCGGCGTGGGGGGAAAATCCAAAGTCGCTCTCGACAGGAGGGGGGAGGAGAGAAACTAATATCCTTACTAAGGAGTCTCTTCTTTGCGCCGGCGATTCGCGACTCGAAACCGATGAAATCCGTAAACGATACAGGTATATTTTCCTCTCTTCAAGCGCAGGGATGCCGGTCAACGACGTGACCGTGTGTTATATTTAATTAACGTTTAAAAATTCGCAAAATCGATTCGTGACGAAAACAATTTTTTTTTTTTTTTTTTTTATATATATTTTAACCGGTGCTTTTTAACTCTGAACGGTTCCTGGTTAAGTCAGCGATGGATGCTCACTAGTCTTCTGATAATGAATGATAATGAAAAGCCACTCGCGTGTACGTGAAATATACTGCGACCAAATACTTCCCTTCGAATATGCGCGTCACAGTTGAAGCCTCTCTTTTTCGTTTGAATCCTTAATACTTGCGCGACTGTTCCGTTAAAAACAAGGGTGGGTGGAGGGAGGGAAAATAAGTGGGGGGTTGGGGGGGGGGGGGAGAAAGATGATACCCGATGCGAAAATAATCACTAGAGTCGAAATACGTGTAAAAATTCTTTTCGCTAACGACAAAGAAATAAGAAAACGTTACGAGGGTGTAGTTCTCGAGAGGTGCTCGTTCTCACGCGAAACGAACTCGCCACGTTCGATTCGAACGAAAAAAAAACTCGCAAATTACACGCACTTGTACCATGAATATTTACACACGTGCGTAGCTATTCATGCGTAAGCATGACGATCGAGCGAAACGATACGCGAACTCGTGACTTTTCGTCGGTGTGAAACGATGATTACGCGGTTCGCTGTGTGTGCGCGATAGAAGCTAAAATGTGAAAGCAAAAAAAAAAAAGAAAGCCGCGTTTCTCTCGACCGTCATGGCCGCCAGGTTACATCATATTTTTCTACGATATCCCCTCTCGACATTCCTTTTCTCATTTTTTTTTTTTTTTTTTTCCGTATAAATTGTACCGAGAAAAAGCGTTTCGGTACGACGATATTAAGAAGTCTATGCCTCACGTGATCCGGTCGATGTCTAACGCCGAGGAAAAGTGTAATTATATCACAGACGAAGGAGAAGAATCGAAGAAGCAGCAGCGGCGACGGGGCTTTCTACCAAATCTTAGCGGCAAGGGCTCTCTGCATTAAAACATTCTTGCTTCGCTGCTTCATGCGCTCAATGAAGTACTCCTTGCCGTCCAGGTTATCGTTGACAGGTCCAACCTCCTCATTCTAGCAACAAACGAGAGTTAGTTGGCTCCTAGGTCGCATGTTTCTTGCACGTGTGGCTCATCACCATCATCATCATCATCATATATCATCATCCTCATCATCATCCTTATCATCATCATCAATATTATTATTATTATTATTATTATTATTATTTCATCATCATTATTATCATCATCCTTATCATCGTATCATCATCATGATCATCCTCCTCCTCATCCTTATCATCATCATTAATATCCTCATCATTTATACTCCTGATATTATCATCATCCGGATTATCATGATCGTCATCGCGAAGACGGGCTGTTCTTTCGCGAAAGCCTACACAGAAGAGACCTAACCAACCTTGTTAGCTGTGTCGCCCCCCTCGCCCTCTCCCCACCTCTCGTAGTCATCGTCATCCCTTTCTTCGCCCTCGCTCAAAGGTCCATCTTGCCTCTTGCTAGGAGGAACGTTCGATCCTCCGCCACCCTGTTGGTGCTCCATCACGTCGTCGCCACCCTCGAGCATTTTGTTGATTTTCTCTTTCGCTTCGTCGACCTTTCTCATCGGGTCGGGAGAGTAGCTACGATCGCTGTATCGATCGCGAGAGGCGGCGCGACGGTCTCTGAAGTCTCGTCTGTCCCGGAAGTCGCGGAAGCCCTGCTTACCGTGGAAGAATCTACCGCCACGGTTACCACCGCGTCCGCGTCCGCCGCCGCGATTGTTGAAGCCACCGCCGCGTCTGTTGCCGAAACGATTGTTGTGCTGATTGTTGTAGAACCGATTACGATTTTGGAAATTGTTACCGCCGCCGCGATGGTTCGGGTTGTTGAAGCCCTGGAAACGCGGCTTGTAGTAAGTGCCACGGTTGTTGTACGGCCGGAACTGCCTCTTGCGGTAATAACTCCTGTCCCCGGACCTGCTGCGACTGCGACTCCTGGTGTACGATCTGGAGCGTGACCTAGAGCGTGACCTACTGTAAGTGCCCGAAGGAGAACGGCTGTATTTCCTCTCGTAACTGCCCGATCGTCGATTCGAGTACGATCGCGAACGACTTCTCCTGGGCGACCGAGATCTCGACGAACCCGAACTGGAGGCACTGCGAGATCTACTGCGCGAACGTTTTGCTGGACGGTCCCTGCTCATTCGTTTGGTCACTGCTCCTCTGCCGGAGGACTCGCGTTTCTTAGGCGTTTGTCTATGCTGCCGTTCCGCCTCGCTGTCCGAGTCCGTTCTGGGTCCTTTGGCCTGATTCTGGCTCTTCGTTGGTGGAGGCGGACGCGGTGGCTCCGGTGGATGACCAGCACCGCTGTTGCTCTGTCCGATTGGCTGGAATTTCCCACCGAGATTGTTGCTCGAACTGAACTTGCTTGGCGCTGCTTGAGCCGCGGACAACGAAGGATCCTTGTACGATTGGAACTTGTTCTGCGGTTGCGGCGTAGGATATTTCACGGGTGCCTGTTTCGGAATCGGCGGTTCTTTGGGCAACGGCGGTGGAGTCGGCGCAGACATTGGTTGAGCGGCTGCCGCCCTCTTTTCCGCGAGTTCGCGTTGCATTTGTTTACGGATGTTCATGGATTTCTCCAGGGCAGCGCGCTGCAATTTCTCTTCCAGCTCGTTATCGTCGTCCTCCTCGCTGTCTACGTTCGGTTGCATCTTTTTACTTTCCGTGGGTACGTCTTGCCATTTTTGAGGAATAATGTCCTTTTGCCTGAACACGCAAGAATATTGAAACAGTGGTAACTTCGTTGCGTCGCTACGAAATTCGATACCGGTTTTTGTTTATCGACTACTTCTCTTACCTGGCGGCCTGTGCAGCTTTCCACTTTGCGTTTAATGCGGCTGTGTCCAGAGTCGGTAATTTTGGCTCTGGATGAATTAATTGAGACTCCTGCTCAAATATGTCCGTCAACGGTTTCCTTTGAATCTCTGTAGAAAAATGAAACACCCACGCAACGTGTTAGATCGCGCGACAACGGACGATACAAAGTGCTTCTCTCGTTTCGTTCGAAATTCTCGGGGCTATTACCTTTGCGTTGCAGCGCGGTCATCGGTATTCTAGATTCTCGTTCGTGATACGCCTTCGAAGCCTCATCTCTCTCTCTTTCCCTCTCTCTGCGCAGCTCCTCCTCTCTTCGTGAACTCTCAGCGAGCTTCTCCGCGTTGCTAAGAGGGGAAGCTATGTCATTATACTGAGCTACATACCTAGTAAATATAAAAACATAAATAAAATACGGTATGTTATAGACCGCGTTTCCATTCATGTTTCTTTAAAAATTGTAATTACGTTAACTAATGAAATATGAATAGAAAGTAACACTGCAAAATAACACCGGCGTACAACCCGTTTGCAAAACTATTGTCCATATCGACAAGAGTATTTTAAAAAAAAATAGCGGGAAAAACAAGAACGAAACGTTATCGTGAACTGGCCATAAAGGTTCCAACCTTTTCAAGACAGCGGTCTCTTTCTCAACTTTCGCATAATACGCATTCAGTTTCGACTCCAATTGCTCTAAATCCGGCAACGAAGATTTTTTCAGGGCTTCTAAATCCCGTTCAAGTTTGTCCTTATTTTTTCGTTTCTTTCGTTCTTCCTTCTTCTTCTTCTTGCGACTTTTCTTATCCTCCTTCTCCTTGTCCTTCCCCTTCTTATCCTTCTTCTTCTTTTTCTTCATTTTCTCACTCTCCGAATGTTTCTTTTCCTTTTCCCTTTCCCTTTCCCTCTTCCATCTAGCGGTTTCCTCCAAGAACTTTCTTACCTAAGAATACAACAAATTCGATAAAATACAAAATTATATACGACGGATAAGCGGATGCCGATTATTTCGTCGAGAAAACATTTTACTCTTACCTTATCTTCGTAATCGGAATCGTCCTTGGTCTGCTCTAAAAATTTCCGCACTTTTATCTCGTAGTCGTCCATTTTATCGCGGGCGTTCGAGCTATAGGCCACTGGAGCTATGACGTCATGCGTGGCTGTTGCGGCAGCTGGTGGATTGTTGTATTGAGCCATGCGCTTGCTCAGAGGCGATAACGAACCACGATGATCTTTCTTATGCTTCCGTTTGCGACTAGGCGACCGGGATGCCGATCGCGAGCTTCCCGACGAAGAAGAGCTGCTGGATTCCGAACTCGAAGAACTCGAGGATCCGCTCGACGACGAGCTAGAACTCGAACTCCATCTCTGTCTCTTCTTCGACCGTGACTTTCTCTCTTTCTTGCGTTTCTTCTTTTCCTTTTTATTTTCGCCGACATCGTTCTCGGTCTCGAAACTTTTGAAGGTGTCCAACGGATTCAACGAGGACGCCAGAGTCTTGGACTTGATGTATTCGATGGAGTTCCTAGCTTCCTCGTGATACGGAGCAATTGCCAAGCAGTTCTCGTATGCTTTTTGCGCATCTTCGTACTTTTTCTCGTCCTCGTAAGTTCGACCCAGGGCAACGAGCGTCTCCGCCATGTATTTACGGGCATTCGCGTGAGTTTGATTCAACTTTAATGCTGTCTCGAAATCCTCGATCGCTTTCTTGAAACTGCCGCTGTTGGCGTACCTATCGCAACAGAGAAAAGTACAGGTATGAAAAGAATCGGTGTACCGTTGCAAAATTCGATTCGCGTATTTATTAAATTTAGACAACTTACAGTGCTCCACGGGCCACCAGTCCTTCGACGTTTCGCGGATCTACGGTAAGTGCTTTGTTGAGACACTGGAAGGCTTCTGTATGGCGACCGGCCTTGAAATGGTCTATACCTTCAGCCACGCTTCGGAACGCCCACTTACTAGCCTGCGCCTGCCTTAATTCAGACGCATATTCATTAGGTGGGAATCTTTCTCTGTAAAGGTTTATTTTGAGATTATAGTAGACAAAGTCAATTTTAATCGTATACAAACAAGATTTCCAACCAGAATTCGATATTTTACCTTAAACCGACCATATTGGAATGGTTCTCTTGACCGAGACCCATCAAGTCGCAAAGATATTTAATGTTGTTTGGGTTGTTGAAGCCAGTACTATTCTCCAACATCACTTCGTACGACTGTCCTTTGTTCTCCATCGCTTTCCTACACCACAAAGAGAGACGACCGATTATCAACGTGTAAAGATCGTTTTGACCTTCGCCAAAAAGAGAATACCAAAGCTACTTCGTTAACGGTAAAACTAAAGACTTGATAATCATGACAACCGAATCTTCGTGTATGTCCTGTGTTTATTTTCCTGGCAAAGGAGTTTACTCGATCTGATCGTATATTTGCCCTTCAGTTTTTGTTTTCGACATCTCGTCGTCTTATTTACATTTATACATACTAGTATGCATGTCCTTTACTGCAGTTCCTTACACGCGTGTTAAACGTGCGGCACACCCTTCGACGTTCTGTTCATCCCTGCGCAATGACTTCGCCTCTTCTCTTCGATCTGCATGAATTATTCAACGATACGACACTAATGCCAAAGATGCTTCAAAGGAAAAGGAATGCTTCCAGTTGGAAGAAAGAGAGTGTTATCAAACACCTCATGGTATTAGAGTCGATCAAAATCTACGTTTATACCGTTAACAAGCAGCAGGGGTCCAAAACAGGGATACATTGCAGAAAGTTGGTAAGTTTCCTTTATTACCAGAGATAATTTCTTATTTATAAATTTACAATGGTACACAACCTCATTATTATGTAAACTCGTCTCTCACCTTTCATGTACCGCTAAGACGTATATTTCTAGTATTTTGTATCATGTTTGTAATCAGAGGATTTCTCAACACAAAAGCACACAGCCTATCATCAATCGACGGTGGTTTGGTTTTTATAAGTTTTTGGTGCGATAAAATAAATTGCATAGCCCTAGGATAGGTTGGGAGCCACGCCTGAGTATATTTTATCTTCCAAGTTGACCAAAAAAATTTTTTTTTATATGTAGTAGTACTGTCGCCTGTTTTGCATTTTGTGGTGTCAATTCAAACATGACATCATTTTTTTATATTTTTTATTTGTCAATTTAAGCTGTAAGTTTAAATGAGGCATTATTATGACAAGGCGCGATTCTTTTGAGGCTTAAAGGTAAAGGTTCGGGCGATTAAGATTTTAGTTGTTTGGCCTCTGCTTCAAGTGTTATTCAACTTCGCAAAGATTTTGCAATATCTTACTTTATTACATAATACAATAAACGGGGCAAATATTTCGATAGGGTATTATGACAAATAACGCAGTTTAAATATTGGTTAAAATTTGATGACAATTTCTTCGCTGGGTTCAAGGATTTTAACAGATCGCTTTGATACAGATCGCTTACTCTTTTCATTTATTTTATTATCTTCTATTGAACAATTATTTTATTAATCGTTTATCATAAGAGACCAAACAACGATAAATCATTATTATACCTACCGTCTGCTGCACTCACTCTGACCACCCAAGGCTCAACATCTCATACTGGAAATGCAACCTCAAAAGACATTGATGTCATTGGCGCCATAGTTTGGCTGGTGCTTTGAGAGTAACATATCACAAACGTAGATAGAATATTGTGCGCAACAGAGCCATGTCAACCAATGCTCAAGGTTTGAATCATTTGTATCACATTATAAATTCATCATCATACTGACTATCAACTTTACGTTACTGAGAGTGTCTGGCACCTAAATTCATAAAAACGTGTAAGAGGAATCAAATCTAATTTACCTTGTTTTGTTAGTATCACAGTGCGTCTGTTAAATCTCAACTTCTTTTGGCCACCATTTTCCTTACCTTCTATTTAATGATAAATATTAAACAAAACACTAAAGATGCAAGAAGTCTGCACTCTCACTTATTATGCAAGTTACAAACAAGATAACTACACTGTCGATAGAAGATGCATTTCGACCACGATTGAGATTATATTATTACATCGAACCTAAGTTCGAAACTACCACTGTCAGGAAAGGTACCCCCTGCCATCGTTAGTGCAAGAGTGCTCTCAAAATATATATCGCAATAAGCAAATAATCAGAGAACGATTTTCAATTCAAATAAAAATTTTCAGTCAAAAGTGCTACGGATGCATCACAAAACACTTTTACCATTTGTATTGTGTATACAGAATTCCCTATAGTGATATTTATGTCAGTTTATAAGAGTTAGTGAAGCATTATCGTAAAATACAAAGAATAAATGTACTTATCCAGATTTTTCATTACTTACTTATAAGCTTCTGGAAGATCATCGGAATGGATAAGTCCCATAGGTGGGTGTGGGGCTTGCCCTTCACGGGCAGGTACGTTCATAACAGCAACAACTCGCTCGGCTTCAACGTTAACTTCACTGACTACGACGCAGATGAGATCATTTGCCATGTAGCCTCTTGTAACACCTTTCTTGTCCACCGCCGGCACAGTGGCCGTGTTCAATATCAGAGCCTATTCATTACATAACATTATTTCAGAAACCAACGAAAAGAAATGCAAAGCATCATTGCTACCGACAACAAATGTCTCAACGTACCTTAACTCCTAAATCGGTAACAACCCTGGGGCAGTCGCTGCAGTTGCAAAGCACCTTCAGAAGAAGCCCAGCAGCACTTTTACCCATCACTTGCGCGTAAATAACATCTCCAACGACCAAACTCTGAGAATAAAATTTTCATTACATTATCTTTAATGTATTGCATACTTTGATGTACATTTTGCTAGCAGAGATAATTACCTCCAAAAAATTACGTATACGCTGAGATTTTTCCATGGTAACAAAAGTGTCAAGGCCTGGCATTGTTGCATAAAATTCTGAAACAACGCGTGTCATCCATGAATTACACAATGTTGCATAACCTTAGATAGACTAGGCAGGAATTAAATAAAACCAAAACTCTACCTTCGTCTCCTAATTCTTGCTTGATGGGTTCAATTGTTTTCTCCAAATTTGACTTATCATAGAGGGCATCTGCTTTCTTTGCAAGGAATTGTTGTAGCTTTAGCCTTTTCCCTCTATCGCCGAAACTATTAAGAGTTTTCAAATTATAATGCTTGATTTACGATAAATTTCTATAGTTGGACTAAAAGATTTTAGCTGCTCAAAGTTACTTTTTCGAATGCAAGTCACATTAGGCAAGATTCTTGATTTCATAATCTGACCGCATGATATTCTGTACATACGATTGTATACGTTTAATCATTCGACAGTATCTTTTGTTCCAACTGTAACTCTACGATCGATAAGCGTAAATAAATATATACCTAAGAGTCTTTTGCCGTTGTTGATAGATCTCAAAATTTGGTTCCTTGAGATTTAGCATGGCCAGCTCGTTCTCGTTGCGTTCTCCTTCCCACACTTTCTGCAACTGTTGGCCATGGTAGTTCAATGCTTGCGCCACAAGACGCGCATCCATTGATTCCATTTTGATTCAGTACTGCAAGCAACCTAGTCCTGCAATACTACGAAAATCGGCAGATTCGTAATGTTTTTCCATTTGCGATGTTCCAAGATACTATCCAAATCAATAGGTAAAACTTTAATAGCTGCCTCTTTGACCGACTATGCCCGAAATTGGCATGCAAAAAAGTATCACCGTCCAGAGCCAAGGACACGTGTTTTTTGTAATGAATAAACTGCTATCTCTTCACGGCGTGATATCCAGAAAATTCTGGTATTGCAACCGGCTGAAAATTCGGTCGAGTGCTAGCGGCGCAAACGTATCGGTCTCGTACGGGTTTCCGAGAACCGTGAATCATACCTCCAAAAGGGGGTGGTATTCTGCGCAAGAACGCGCTTCGACACAAAGCAAATTACCAATAACCGGTTTCCACAACGATTTACCTGTAGCCGTTGATATTCCTCAGGCGACCCGTAACAACGACGTAATAGAACAAATCCGTCGAATATTCTTTATATGCAATAGAAATGCTTACGCAGGAGAAAGGCGCGTTATATTGATTTATCGATAACAAGATGGTCGTCGGGAAGCCGGATTGCGAAGGCCAACGGCGCCATGACGCTCCAAATGGCCACCTCTTTTATTCCGACGCTCATCCACGCCCGTTTTTCAATATGGGCATGCCAGACCGGCCAAAAAAGAACCCAGATTGTTACTCACCGTTTCTCCCGTATTATCTTCCGACGATCTGTTAACGTGTTTTCCAACTATATCACGGTCCACTATGCAACATCGTCGACGATTAAACAACTGCGTGCCTGATTTCGCCATACGCCGCACACAAGTCACGATTACGACAAAACCGGAAACGAATAGCTTGCAGACGCTTGCGTAAAATCGTTTACCCCCTCCTTAATGTTTCTTCGAGTATCGAACTACATATAACTTCCGGTTTAGCGGTTCAATTTGAAATAGTATATTCGATATTTTGTTGTCGGTAAACTTTGAAATTTCTTAATAAAGTGAAAAAGATTAATTTGAATTGAACGAACACATTATTGAACTCATTACAGTTTAAGACGAATAAAAACGAATATAATTTTTATAGTATCTTTATTTGCAGATTTTGTAAAAAAACATGGTTATAAGTCGTTTATAGTCAAATATACATCAACAACTTAACATATTAAACAATTGTTCCTAAACCGTGTACAAAATATTAAACCTTCAAGATTCGTGGAAGAAGTGATTAACTTCTTTTTTAAGAGATTGTATCTGTCCCTTTTCTGTATTTTAATTCATTACACTATCTTGCATTCCAATATCATTCAAATAAAAATTATTTAATTATTGAATTTTCTTTGATTTCTCTTCCTTTGTTACATCTACATTCCAATAATATAACATTTGAAATGCTATTACAGCATTAGCAAGTGTAGAGCACATGTACATTACTATCATTGTCGTGTCTCCTGTTTCCTGAACAGATGTGAATATCCTTGCTAGAGCTCCAAAAAACAGCATAAAACAGGTTATTGCTGAGAGTTGACCAGTATTTCCATTGAAATAATTTGTGTAGGCCTGCAGGAACTAAGAGAGCATAAAGTATTAATAACTATCTATGCATATATTATATAATGGCAATCGTTTTATACGTCATACCTTACTAGTAAGAACAATGGGTATATTCATTGCTTGACATGTCCATAAAAAACTCAATGGAGTCAAACCACTTAGAGCAGCAAATAATATTGCTAAATAAGCAGCAAGGAATGCAGTTGCTTGAGTAGTATTACCACTGAAATGCATTACTAAAACTGCAATAGTTAAGGTTTGTAATCCTAGAAAGACTCCATCTCCCCAGGAACTGGAATATATTTACTAATTGATTCAACAAGATTTATAAATCGTGTCAACTATTTATTTTTATAAATTAGATTACCTAAATGGGAAGCCACTAATAAAGCTATAAGAGACCATCGCAGTGATACAAAACAAATCCAACAATACACTCAAAACATTAATGCCTTTTCCACTTCTATTCTGAAAGATTTTTATAATTTGAGGTATTTTAACTAAAACAAAAAACTAATATTAGTAAAATAATATCATTCAAAGTAATAATTAAGATTTGTACTTATAGTAGGTACATAACTATGGTGCTTGAAATTAAAATATCTAAGCAACAAATTTTATAAACGTAAATGTTATTTAAAAATAAATAGTCTAACCAAGGAGAGATCCGCCGATGATTCCAAAGCCTAGAAGTTTGCTGAGGGCCACTTTGAAGCATCCCACTGAAACATGTTGAAAAGTTTCATGTTTTACTTGAAGGGGCTCGTATTTTCTTCGTAAAAAATTCATTTTAAATTTCATAAAAATTTATTTGTATCGTCACGAAAGAATAACGACTTCTAATTTACCGTCGGAAAAAAAAGTGAACATCGTTGAACACGTTACGAAAACACTGATTCGATTACTCGTAAATTGAATAGTACGAGTCGTACTGTGATCTTCCAACTGGAGAAGGTTACATGTAAATCTATTGACGTACAAGTAATTGATTAATAAAATGAAGTTGCTAAAAACAAAGCCTTTTTATGAAAATTGATATGGTTTTTGTTTAAATCGTACACTCGTGCGGTTCACGTGATGTTCCGAGAGTGCAACAGAATAAATTATTATTCCACTTACCAACCACTTATTCTCTGTCATAATAATTCTCTAATAAAAGAATAATGCAATAATTTATAATAAATGAAACAGGTATTCTTACCATGAAAGAAATTGAACTCATCAAAGTACTCTACCATACATTCTTTTGTAAAGAATAAGAGAGTGGCGTTCCTCAGTAGCTGAGCCATTTTCGCCACGAAGTCCAGTTAATCTTTTACCTTATGGAATGTATAGAATAATTATTGTTATGTTGTAGCAGTTAGGTTAGTTCTAATCGTTTTAACCTAGCAGAACTTTCATACCGACGGATAAATAGTCACGGCAGTTATTTTTTTATTCACTGTATGGTGGAGAGCGTTGAGCTGCTTACCACTTGTTAGGTACTTGCATTCCTCCATAATTAACTTTGGGACTAATTTGATTTCCGTTCGATTGTAATTTATACGATACAGTATTTATTACATTTTATAATGAAAAAAAAAGGAAATATTTTTAAACAAGCGTGGACCATTATACAGTATTTAGGATATCCTAGAACTACTCCTCCTTATACAGAGAAATAAAGTGGAAATATGCACAATCTTCATGACAGGGAACAAAGAAATATATTACTATTTTATAATTTTTAACAATAACAATAGTTGGCAACGACGTTCTGCAATGGTTTTTTAATTATCTCAATTGCAAGCAACTTCTAAATTAGGCGCCCCTTCATAAGACAACTTACAAATTAAAAATAAATAAAAAACGAATTTTTAAATTTAGAACAATGTGTTGTAAGATGTAGTAATATTTCATTATACAAAAATATTACATAAATTACTGTAAAGCGTATGTACCGTGTAGTTACATGACAATGAAAAACTTGACAAAAAAGAGGAGGTTATGTATCTGGAGTACTGAATTCTTCTGTGCATACAAAATGATACTGTACAAGTATATTGTTAACATACGTATATAGAGATTTCTTAATTATTTAAATTCCCTATTATTATTAGTAGTAGTATTATTAAAGTCATTAAAGGTTAGGGATTTCAAGAAAATATCATTAAAAAAATGAAAAAAGTTTAATGTTAATTCACACATTACTGCCCATTTCTTAAAATTCATTTACATTTAGACGGTGTTCCAAAATATAATTATGATTTTAAAACAGCTAGTGCCTCTGTGAACTTTAAACCTTCTAAAATGTATGCTAAATTTTCCATGGATGCATCCACATCTTCTTCTGCCCAAATTTCTAACATATTTTTACATTGTTCATATGGTGTTGGTTTTCCTTGGAAAAAAGTAATCTAAAAAAAATAATTATATGGTTTCGTTTTTCAATTATTTTATAACCAATTTCATTCTACTATTTATTTACCTCGTCAATCGTATAACCAAATTTAGTTGCTAATTTTTTCCAATCATTTTTTAAAATATCTGATAATTTTGCCACCATTTCAGGGGTAACCTTTGTTAGTTTCCGTCCCTTTGTATCTGTATTTTCAGGTTCAACTTGTTCACTCTCTTGTTTTAAAACATCTTCACTGAATTCTTGATCGTTCACTTCTGATGGTGGCATTTCTTCAGTTTCTAATTTTGTATCAGACTGTGTCTGCTTCAGTAATTATATATGACTTATTTTTAAATTTAAATGATAACAATTGTAGAAGTTAACCAAATAAAAGTATTATACTTACTGGGCGATCTTTGGCAATTTTTTTAATCATTGTTTCGAGATATTCAGGAAGTTTGTTAATAGGATAATTTCCATGAACAAAGAAGTGTGGACTGCGTCTAGCTAATAACCTCAATGCTCTCCAACCAAAGTTTCCATCATTTACTTTCCTATATTATATACAAAAGAAGCTAATCATTTAACATATTACAAAAATAATTTTAAAAAAAATCTACTCACTTGTACTCATCTTCAACCATTGCATTGGGATCTAATTGCATAATGGCTTCTTCAAAGTATGTTTCTAAAGATGGAAGGAAATCTCTGTCTTTGGATTTACATGCTTCAAGATTATTAGGACATAGATTCCATAATTTTGTCAGTTCTGGACTATAAAGTAATTAAATTTAGTTACACATTTAATAAAAACGTAAATATTTTTACTTTCATTCATAAAAAAAAAAAAGTATTACTTACTTTCCCATATGATACTTTCCTACTGCTTGAGCATCTCTGATAACATCTCCAATTCTACGTCTCGCCCTTTTTGGTTTCTTTAATTCGTCTATATCAGCATTAGAATCTGGAGCTGGTTTTTTGAATGGTGGACAACCTTCGTTTTTCCATGCATTCCAATGTTCTTCACGTTTCAATATATTTTTTACAGTTTCAGCAAATGTTGGGCCATCAGGAGGTGTTTCTATCAGCAAGGCGTAAACTTGGTCTGTGGTAGCTTTTACCCAATCGACTTGGTCAGGCTTCAACTCATGTGTTTCACTTAAAAATTGTAAAAGTTATTGAGACTCTGTGACATAAATAATCCAAAACACTATTTAAGGAAAGCAGACCTTGTCTCATAGCCACTGGCAAGGAAGCTTTGGAAAACAAACATCATTTTATAGCTTTCAAAAGTCATTTTACTAGAGATTTATGAAAAATGTGCAATTCTATGAAGAGGAATTGTGAATTCAATTGTAATAAAATACAAGTATATAAAGGATGTATATAAATGTTGCAGATACTTACGCCTTAAACTTTACAGTGCTATTAAGATATTGGAAAAGAATGAGAAATTGCAGCAATACATATCGCCTAAAATTTGAATCAGACAACTGTAGTTCCAATAATTTCTGATTTGTTAAATATTTTGCAAAATAAGGGGTCTCCTTATGAGAACCCTCCATGGAAGAATCAACTTTAATAGAGGTTGCAGAATAACTACGTTGTTCTTCTAATTTGAAAGACGAAAATGCTGATAGAACACTTGAAGCGTGCTGAAAAAAGTATAAACAAACAATTTAAGTTGCCTACAAAGAAAAATATTATAATCATAACAGTATTGTAGCAATAACTTGAGCTTACTGCTGAAAATGTTTTCCACTGCATCTTGCTATAACATTGATTTGGATTTCTAAAAAAATCTTGCAATGCCCAAAATTTTCTATATAAATTATAATCAATCGGTACTTTGGTCTCAGATTTATCATCATCCTTAGTTATTTGCTCCAACACATCTTCCTTTGATTTTTCAGAACCAAACTCTGTATGGTTCTCCAAATTAAACTCACTGACTATATTAAGACCAGATCGTTCAGAGAAAGGAAAAAATTTGGCTAAGAATAAAAGAATTCTTCCACAAAATACAGTCTGTTGTGACCGAGATAATCTTCTAAGTAGGTCATTACACATTCTTAACAAATTATTTTTACAAGCACTAAAGAATAAGTCTTCTTTCCACACAACAACATTGTTTTCAACAAAAGTAAACAGTTGTTCACATCTATCAAGTGTCATAGAATCAAATATATCACCAAGTAGCATAACTGGCATACTAGCTGTTGCTAGGTCTTTTCTGCATAGTTCTATGCAAAATGTAATATACGTTTCAAGTAAATGAACATTACTTGGCACTTGCTCTGATAAAATTACAAGTAGACTGTCTCTTAATGCTTGATCAACTGCTGCTTTTCTGTCACTATCATTTGTACATCGTTCCTGGCATTTCTTTTGAAATGTCTGTATATCTGGCACTTTGAAACACTGCTGCAAATAATCCTAAAAATAAGGTAGAATAACGTTAAAAATATGATGGTGTTTAACCTTAAAATGATTATCAATAAGAAATATATTAACGCAACCCTTACACTATATTCCTTCCTTAATACTTCGAACATGGCCATGGTAGCAAACAAATTTACACAAATTTACTCTAACAAAAAAAATTAACACTTTTACTTCGCTATGTATTAAGCATCATGTAAACTATCAACAAAAATTGTGTTGTTCCAAACTGAATAAAGTATACTCTAGATTACTCCAGATCTGACTGGTGTTATAAAGTTACCAATCGTTTGGCTGTAACACACTAAAATATTTCATAGTTGTTTATTCCATAAAGAAAAAAAAATAGAGGGAAGAACGAAAACTGACCGAACGAGTTGAGGAAAAAATATATTATAGACCGTAACTTTTTAATTTCTGTTACTTGCATAATCCGTTAAAAATATACTACAAATGCCTTTAATACATATTCAAATAGAATTAGATAATTTGAAGCCACAAAATAATTATATAATATATTTTAAATGTTAGTTTTTTCTAGAGTAAATCGTTTGCCATCGTTTAAACAACTTTTGTTCTAGAAATATATAATATTCATAAATGGTTTTATTAAAAATTAATTCTATAAATTAATTGAAAAGTTATAGACGTTATTGTTTGACCATTAGACAAATCTCGTACATATGACATACATACATACCTTACATATTGAATAAATTTAATTTGTAACTACATAATTTAAAATATTTCTCTCATCAATTGTAATTAATGATTCCGCTGCTATATTTTATTAAAAAAAAAAAAAGAAAAAAAAAAGAAAAAAAAACCCGGTATCCACTTTTATGTACGTATATATAATATGAAGACAAGATTAAAAAAATTCATACTTTGGATATTTTATTAAAATATACATTTCATCCAAAATACAAAAGGAAAAGATGTATATACAATTATATTTCGAAGGTTCTGCGCAATAATGATAATAACAACGATTACAATAGCAATAATAATAATAATAATAAAATAATTGCAGTGTAACATATTCGCAATTTTCTATAATTTTCACGCATACCTTGATAAATAAGTCCTAAAAATCCATGTATAAGTTATTGAATAAACGATTCCTCATTTCTATTAATACGTTTTCATCTATTACTGATTTTTGACGAAAAGTATTTTCGAAATGCATTCTTTAATGGGTGTTAATAAATATTTGCAAAATATCCTGCTATTTGGTAGAGTAAAATTCTATTATTGCCAAGCACAGTATACAATGTACTTAACATGGAATTCGAAATCCGGCCACCACATACGTTTAGTAAAAACTCCGATTATTATTAATCGTTGAACGTTCACGCAATTTAAGAGAGCATCTATACCCGTAGTTTATTAATAATTATTCTGCTTAATTACGTTCGCATCTGAAACTTCAAGTTGCAATGAAAGTTATTTTACATGATATGTATTAAATCATTTTCTAATTTTGTACCCTTTATCTTAATTCATTGTTTAATATTGTCTCCTGCTGAATTTGCGTAATTAGGCAGTCAAAAATTGTTCAAAACAGTTTCTATGTTATTGTGCTTTAATGCATTTCATGCACGAGCAACCAAACTTAATTGCATATAATAATACATAGTTGAAAGTACTATTTTATTTGCATTAATTATATCTTAAGTAATAAACATTGATTTTTTGTTCTCGATTACTCATGCATGTAATACGTTTAAAAGTATTAAAGGTTCTTTTGAGGATATTTATCACTTACTGCATCACTAGTTTGTAGATCAATTTACTTACAAAATATTTATATTATTTTTGCCCTTCTTTATTAACAGCAAGAGATAATTAATCAGAAAGGTGTCTATTACTTGGTAAATATTTAAGGGTTTGAATCAGTTAAAACTTTTTGGCAATGCTTGCCCACATTGTGACATTATTCATTTCTATTCATATTCCAACCATAGGGTCATTTGTTCTATAATAATCTATACATACACTAGTAAAATTTACGTTAAGACAATTTTTTAGATATTTTTTAGAATTAGTGAGATGTTTTTTTAAAATGACATGCAATATTATTGTTATTCCAAAATATAATAGACATAACATTTTTGTTCTATTCTCATTGACATCAACTCCAAGGCACTAATAAGGCCTTTATTCCCCTCAGATGCGATAGAAATCGAAAAAAGTTTAAAATATAACAAACTCGTGGGAGACTCTCATGTGGTTATCAGTAATTTAAATTCGAGAACATTAGAGTATATATTAAAAATTAATGTAAGTCTTATTATAAATTTAAAGGAAGTTTTAAAAAATTAATATTGTAAGAATAAGAAAAATGTGAATAATATTTTGACATGATTAGATAGCTTCAAATCAGCAATATCATTCGATAAATTTCATTTAATACTGTTTCACGAAACTTTTCGAATGTGTAGTCATTATTATCACCGTCAACGTCACTAACTATTGTAGTTGCTCTCATATGTATAAAAATTAAATGATTGCCTCATTACTATATCATGCAAAGTAGGGAGGATAATAGTATATTCATAATAAATCTTCACAAATATGAAGACAAAGTAATCAGACCGTATTTCAAAACCGAAAACGGGTGATACTTTTAGACATTAAATATAAAATATAACGTTTCGCTAATAAGAGCATTATTGAAACAAGTATTAATATAAAGGTTTGTTATTTAAAAAAAGGAACACATATACATGTGTAAAACATTAAAATAAACCATTAAAAAGTGTCTCCCACTGTTTCTTCTCTTTTCAAGATATGCTTGATCACAGTTAAGTGCAGAATAAAATACAATAATGCAATAATAATACGAAATGATGATTCGTGCTATTAGCCACTAGATTTTTACAATAAAAGTAAATGCTAGAGACTAAATGAAGGTTTCGTGCGATAAATAAATTTCTCTATGCTTTACTAAAAGTTAGTAAAGTATAGATTATTTTGTGAACTCCTAAAACAAAAGAGTCGATTCGATCAAAATTTTCTAACTTTACATAAACTCGTCGAATAAACTCTTTTTTTTAAATATGTGTTCCATTTTAAATTAAAGCTAATGTACACAATTCACGATTTAGCCTATACTAGAACCGATGCGTTTTTATCGTGCAAAGCCGACTATTTGGCGCACACATTATACGCTTGTGTTATTAATTTTATATTAAACTTTATTATTTACATTTTTTAACGCATTCGGTGCTATTGGCTACAAAACAAGCAACAATAATCTTCGTTCGATACGAGTTGCGCAGCAATAACAAAATTTGCCGATTGCGTTACAAAATTCCTTAACGCAAGTGTTCATATACTAAAATAAATTTTAATACTGAGAACGTGTACACCCTTTCTTACTTTCAATGACAGTACTTCGTACTTGTTAATTTTCATTCTAACAAAAATTAATTGAAAATGATATTTTTCTAATAATTCTAAATCTATGTTCAAAATATTTAATCAAATGTACAGATGTGTTGTATAATGATGTGATTGTTGATATGAAATTAGCACGTTCCTATAAATAATTAAGAACATGTATTAAATACATTCACAATATAAGAAATTTGACACTTGCGTTTAAGGTCATGATGTATATACAAATTTTGTATTTTCCCTTTGACCACCATGAGTCAATTATAATAATACATCTGTAAAATACTAGATTTCCAGCACTGTTTTCAACAGATATCCGATTATAGTAATGTGAATTTGAGTATATATTCTTAATCTGTCACTAAACTCTATTATTTCAAAGGTAGTTAATGCGGAATTATTAATTGACTGTGCATATTGTTACTACATTTGATTGAAAAGAAATTGAAACCTTTCGAGAATGAAATACGTTGTCCTGTAACAGGAAATTTCTTTCAAGTAGTGCACAATGAAAAATTTTGAATGCTCTGAGATTCTTACATTATCCATTTATTTTTCGAGATATTTTCGTTTAATATAAAATACTAATATGAGTGTATTTTATAATTGAACAATGTTTTTCATTATGTGAAAGAATTCATTTTCCATACATATTTGTGCATGCATGATTTTTCTATCATACCTTGAACAATGAAGTTAATTCTTTGATGGTGATCTTATAAGTAAATTATTGATTCTAGAGTTATGACGGAAAACTTGGTTAATATAAACAAAGTCAAAATTTAGGCCAATCAAAATATTTACCTCAATGAAATTGTAATTTTTGCGCATCTCTATCAGTCATTGAATAATAAATAATTAGAGACCAATATAATCAAAACTTCTGAGGAACCATTCATTTTAAATGTTCATGGACGAAGTGAGGAAATCACAAGTGTGTTCATATACATGATGTACCAATCGACAATTACTTGTCGGTCATTACAACCATCAAGGCCATTCAGACATTTGTACAAAAACATGGTCAGAAATATTCCTGACATCCTATGTATTAACATTTTCATTCTATAATACTAGCTCTTTCCTTACTCTCCTCAGATAACATCTCTCGGTACTTCAAACGTTAATTTTTAATTTAACGACAGTAAAATCTGTCGACGAATATTTCCTGCTATGAAAATGTATAGTCTCAGTGATTCTATAAAACAGAATATGTATATGCTACACATAAAATAAGGTTATGTATTTTACCTATTATTCAACAGCAAAACCACAAGTTTCTTCAACTGCTTGTGTAAGTTTATCAAGCATTTTTTGATAACACGGATAACTTTCTGGAATATCTATTCTATTGAAACAAGTATGCGCTTTGGGCAAATTTTCACTAGGCGCATCAACGGCATGAATTGTAAACAGACGTGGACCCGCGGCTCCCGTTGATCCTATGAAAATGTATGAACAATGCTTGAAAAATTAAAAAAAAATATTTTAATTAAAATGAATATATGTTTTTACCTTGCAAAGCTTTAAAACCCTGCAGGGGAACTCTCGAACTTCCAGTAACAAACTGAAGTAATCGAGCCCTCATTTCTTCTCCATAAGATTCCACAATTTGCCAAAACCATTTTACCACTGGTGTATCGGGTGTACAATGTTTCAATCGTGTGTGCATTTTCCAGTCATTGATATCAATAGTACCTAAGCCACCTATAACCAATTCTAATTCTCTTTCATCAAATGGTCTTAACAGTTGAGGTGGTATTAGTTCGTGAAATCCTTTTTGCAATGCCAGAAATTGTTGCTCAATTCCTCGCATAAAGCGATAATTTACATATAACCGGACATATTCCCTTTTATTTTCTTCAGTTACAGGAATGTCTTTACCGCCTGGTTTTAGTTCGTGGTTTTTTAATACTCCAAAACTACTATGCTCTACTGAAAATGTAGCATCCAAAACTCCGTCTATACTATTTTCTCTGTCATTAAAATAAAAATATTTCTGCAATATGTTTTATAGAAATTTTATGTACTCATTACTCTTATTTACTTACAACATCCATGTAAGACTTCTATGCAATTCTGGATCAACTCCTTCTATATCGGTGAGAGTAATAGCTTTGTTAAGCAACATTTTGTAAAATGGAGTTGTGAAGCCACCATCTATATGATGACCATGAAAAACAGCAATTCCTATTATCCTGCCAGCAAAATGAAAATATGATAAGTGTTCAGGATTTATTCCCGAGTCTGGATTGATTTGGAGCGTATAATTGTCATCTCTTGAATATTGAAATAATCCATATTGTGGATTTAACATTTCATGTGACAATAAATATAACCATTCTCGTGCTACTCCACCATAGTCAAGACCTTCTTCACCACGGAATTTTACCATAAGTCTTTTGCGCATGTCTTTTGGTCGCATTTTCATTATTAATCTGTATGACTCCTAAACAAGTAATTATATACTTACAAAATTTCTATTATAATTATCATCAATATCACAATTTAAAGAATGACTTTTTAGTTAATCTTCAATGCCATTCATGAATGACATGTTAATCATTAATGTATTTAAACACTTACTTCAAATATTTCATTTCTTGACACTTCCAGCCTACAATGTCCACTTTGAGGTTGCAGAGCATTCAATTCTGCTCTCAAACACTTCAACTTTGCCACTAAATCTCGTTTATATTTTGGCAAAAGTTCATTATCCATTAGTTCCTTTGGTAATTCAGATACGGTCTGTGCATTTTGACTTGATGTATTTTCCACTAAATTACAAATGTATAAAACATAAATGAAGTTACTTTTACTGAAGAGTATTAATTAAATCACAGTGATTACAATGTTCTGCTCTAATAAACAAAATTCTCATAAAAATGGAAATGCATTTTGTTGGAGCAAAATTATAGATCTAACCATTGAAAAGATACCCAACAGAGATAAGATGAAATTGAATAATGTGTAAATATGTTTTTGTTTTGTTTCTGTATAACATAAAATTCATTAGTCTGCCTATAATTTAAACGGTATCAATAATATTGATAAATTGTATACATAATAATCATAAATTTTATATATTCCATATTTATATTTCAAGCTTGATTTGCAAAATAAAAAGATTATAGAATTAATAATACACTAAGTAATTGAAATATTGCTCAGACTCACATGATGGCGAATTATTATTACTACTACTTTCTGTTCTTGGCCTTTGTTGAACAATATTGCATTGAATGCTGGGTGATGCAGGTGTATCTGCTTCTGCTGTTTCACCTGCAGCTGTAGCTGAATTACTTGAATTGCTTGTTTGATTAGGTATACTATTATTTTGTCTCCTACTGTCATAAAAAAAATAATTTTATAATTTTAAAGAAACGAAATACTTATAAACTCATTTAAATATTATCATTTACCACTAACTTACTTTAATAAATTGCTTATAATTTGACTGGACAATCTGGGGTCAGTAAATTGTGTAGTTCTATTATTGTGATCAACAAAATAAACACGACCACTTTGCGTTTGTCGCATTTCCCAGCCACTAGGTAATGGTCCAAGTTCATTTGCCAATTCATTTGCTGGTAAATCACGAGGTATTCTAGGATCATGCCATGTAGATGAACCACTTGGTACATGATAAAAATATACTTGTCCTTGTTGTGTTTTCCTCATTTCTATAAAGTATTTATTTTATTTTCATCCAATTTTTGCACATGTTTCCATACCTAGAGAATTTTTTAGTAATTTAATACTCACCATAACCTCTAGGTAAATCTGGTGGTTGTGGAGGATCATATCTCCTCTCATTATTCGGTATTACACTGTTTCTATTTCTATTACTTCGATTAGGCCTACGAGGTTGACCATTATTAGTGCTACGATCTGGTCTAACATTTCCACTTTGATTGCCATTCTGTTCATCAGCTGCTCTTACTGGTCGTCGTTCCCTCACTGATGCTGGTGTCATATTTCTTGTATTATGTTGATTTTGTTGATTTCTGTTTTGCTGTTGGGTTGGTGTATTTCTCGGTGTATTTGAAGCAGAACTATCTCTGCTAGGTGTTCTACTTGGTGTTCCTTCTCCATTCCATTCAGGTGTGTACCTTGTAGGACTTTCAGTTGTCAAATTAGGAGGACTCCCACTACCACTGGGAGAAGTGGATTCAGAAAAAGGGAGCGGTGGTGGCTCAGGCGTAGTTGGTATAATACCATTGCTGGGACTATTATAAAAATCAAACTATATAAGTAAATTTATTATTAAATATTTCTGATTCCTTTATAAACAAAATTTACCGAGCATTTGGACGAATCCACTGTGTGGTTCTAGTATAATGATTAACATAATAAAGTCGTCCACTCTGAGTCCTTCTTTCTTCCCAACCATCTGGTAAATCTGTTGGACAACTAAGGTCTCCAAGGACATCCACTACAGCATTATGACCCACTGTATTGCTTACAGCACCGTTATGACCATCTCGCGATAACAGAGATATAACAATTTGTCCTTTAACGACATCTGTATCATCTGAGTGTGCTTTGCAAAGATCTAATCGTTGATCTATAAAATAAATATATATTTTATGATTAATATCATAAAAGTTATATTGATCACTATACATTACTGTCGGCAGCAATAATTACATCCTGTATCCTTAAGTCTTTGAATTGTATTAGATAATATTCGTACACATCCCAGAAATCCTCCACCTTTCTTTTTAAGAATCTTTTTATGATTCCAAACTGATATGGTAATGCCATCATTTTTTCCAATATATCTATAAAATAAATTAAGGATTAATACATTTTTCATGCATAAAATTAGGTTTTTATTATAATATTTAAATAATTACAAGTCGTAATGTTGATTCCATTTGGGATCTAGTGTTGCCTTGCATGTATCTGTGCTATGACACTGACCTGAACCATCAACTGTGATTTTAGCAAAAGGATCCGGTAGGCCTGAAATCAATCTTTTGCAATTAACTATTATTTTATCATTTTAATCTCTATTGCACACAAAAGATACTCACGAAACAGATCTTTTCTGGCAAGATTACGGGCACATAAAACTGAAAAATGTATATAATGAAATTATAAGTTTAATCTGCATTAATATACTTTTACAATGCACATATTATAAAGAAAGCAATGTAATGAATGAAAATAGCTTAAAAGCAAAATGATTCAATAAGTATATTTTTTTAATAGCCTACAGATATAATATTATAACTACATACAAATGTTAATTTTATATTGTTCTTCTTTTTATGATTTATCAGCTTTATCGATAATTTTTTGTATCAAGGATGACATTAAATAACAATCTACATTGTAACCAGTTTAAAAAAGAAAAGAAAATAGGAATTTTTTATTGTGAGTCTCTTATACAAAGAAACATTATAAAGTTTTATATATACAATGGAGTTTGAGATTTCGAAAATAACAAAATATGAACAATACATGTTTTAAAGAAATATTAAGCTTGAGCATCAGTACTAGGCGTCTGACATTTGTTAATTGGGCCTATTCACATTCGATTTGATCTCGGCTATAATCTTCATTGAATCAATCAACATTGAGTCATTTTAAACTGAAAAATGCTTCCAACTATTATAGCCCTCCGGAAAGTGTTAGACATTAAGGGAGAGTCAATGCGGGCGTGACAAGTTCACCAAAATTAACGTCTTCGGCCTACGGTCTCCCGGAGTGCTCACGGTGGGGTCTTGACCTCCGATAGGGAGTTGCCATAACCAAAGGACGAAAACCCTAGTCAAACCTTGATTTGCGCATCTTCTTCGTATTACACCGAACGAACAAAAACCGATATTTGCAAAGACTGCTTTGACGTTTCTCGAATACGACCCTCCATAAGGTTTATGACGGTGCCATATTAACGAACACACAACAAATACAAGGCACGGAAAGGATCACAACGCGTGTTGGCTATCGGCCGACTTTCCTCTCTCGGTAGAATCATTGTGATTTCCTGATAAACTCACTCGTCAAACGAATCTTCATGGCCCCATTCCTCCTACTACCGCCCGGATTCGACATTTTCCACGCACATTTAACGCTTCCTACTGCACATCGGCACTCTAATTAGTAAATAAAGCTGCTGCCTCGAAGCGGCGGTGCAATCCGCACACACGCAACCATGCACGATCGACTATTGCAGCTGATCGACCTTACCGACTGTATCGACTCGACTCTTTTTACGTCGATTTGAAACTCGCGAGATATCGAAACTATTGCGCGATTTGTCAGACGCTTATAGAGTTTCAATTTTTGTACAATGTTTCAATAAATTTTAAATGGTATAGTAACATTCAAGTGTGGCTCCTAAACAATTGACTTGAAATTATATTTGGGTGAATATAGTAATTTACTTTGAAAGTACAATTCACGTTCTATTTAATATTATGTATAATGACTCGAGGAATTGAAAGAAAATATAGTACCTTTTCTAAAATAGTCGAAAAAATTAATAGAGAAAACTATTGTTTCTCTGAATGAGATTTGTTACGATTGCAATTTGCAAATGGAGTATAACAATTATGGATAAAATACGGTCAAGAAGAAGTAGATTTCATTTGAACACATTTTTTTGTTGTGTCGATTTTCTTTCTCAACGCAGAGAACAACTATAACTTTACGTACCACCTTATCAAAAAATTAATTATAAGAATATACATCAAATGTTCAAAGAGGTATAGTATAAACTTTATATACGTGAATATTTATCGAAATAGGCAAAAAAGCGGTAAAAATGAATTGAAGAACTGTTTCTGTGTTATTATTACATTACTTACTAAAACAACAACAACAATAATAATAATAATAATAATATTGAAACAATATTAATAATTAATTGTGTTACTATTATAATTAACTACAACTGATAATTATATTTATTCACTTTATAAAATAATACTATTTTTATTATTGCTAAAATAAACTAGTCACTGGCGTATTAATGAACACTAAATACTCTAAACAAAGTATTGAACCCTTTTTTAACAGCTTGTACGTAAAATAGAATTCGACGGGGTATGAAGTTAACCATATTTAAAAAAACGAAGAAACACGATTTATTTTGCATAACTGTATGTAGGTACATATATTACACAGTAACATTTAGAATATTTTGTTACAAAGTATTCGAGTCGATTGTAAAATAATTAAAATCGTAATAAACGTGAAAAGCGAGTTACGATATGACACGGTAGAAAAAAAAAATGTTACTGCTGCGCAGTAACCGTTGTTTCATTTTCATGCAGTGTACATGTAGAGCGCGATCATTGCTTAATTTATGTGCAATAATAACGATTACAACTTTCACTGGCCTTACATTAGAGAGGGACTGCCGCTTCCAGAAAAAGATTTCGGTACAGTTTCAGTGTTGTACACTTGAAATTTTAAGTTATATATACTACTTACATTTTGCCGTCTAATACGAACTTGCTTAAAAAAATATTTAAAAAATATTTTCTTTGGAAACAAATGCACTTCGCGTACGGCTAGCAGAAAAGTATTTGAAAGCTTGCAATCGAAATTTTTAAAGAGTATGTTTCACGTTTGAATATGTATGGAACGCGATAATGGGGAATGATTTCTATCAACGTTTATTATAACGTAATTCTTACTAATTAGTTGAATAAAATCTATGGTTTTGTTAACCGTATTAAAATGAATTCATTTATAAATGTGCATGAATCAATGAATCCAAACATGTTCTATTATCCGAATACTTATGTAGAAAGATTTTAAAATATTTTTATAGTTGTATTGGCAAGTATTTCATACTACTACTAATGTTGACTACTAAACATGTTGCCAAACTTTCTTCAAATTTTGTCAATACAAATCTGGTATTTGTATTTTACTGTTGTCGTAACAGTATTTTGATACGTCAGTATTACAATTGAAATTATGGTGATTTCTTATCCAGAAACAGATTAAAAACATAAAATATAATTTTCCTGTACCATCTTTTATTCTAAAAAAAATGTGTCGCATATGCATGCATTTGGATTCTGATTAAATGAACCTTAGTCACTGTATTTGTTGTTATATACAGGGAGCGATATGATTATGTACAACGAACTTTAAAAATGAATTTTGTCGAAAACAAAATCTCATTTTACATTTTCAACGTATCTTCGGATAAAAAATCATCGGTTACAAGCATTCGAATACTTTCGTGACTTGCCATACGAATGTTCCTTAGATTCTTTGTCTACGCTAGGCTTTTCCTATGAACAGTATCACAATTATAATAACACGAAAGAAATATTTTTAGAAACAGGTATATTTCGTGTATATTATTATGTACTTTCGTATAAAATATTTCTGTCCTCGATAATAGGGGGCTGACAATGTTATTAAAAAATTTCATTGTTTGTACTCCGTTCTCTATTTCGTAATTTCTTATAGTTTTGTAATATTGTGCACATAAATCGATTAACGTTTGTAGCAAGAAGAATTGCTCCAAATCTGTTACGGAGTATTTTTCCATCAAAATGTCTAACGAAGTAAATTCATTTGATCTTTGGCAGTATTTTTGTTCGATGATAGATCCGCCAGCTTTTCACCGCGGAATGTGATTACACTGATCGAGAACGAATGATGATTGTGCGGTTGGTGGCATTACTTAAAAATTAATTATAAATTCTTTTTTATGCCTCTCCTCGGAACGTGAGGAACGCGTCCACGAGAAATAGAACTCCTTCGATTATGCTGATGGATCCTTTAGCGAGTCCTGTGTCCCGGAAGGAGCTCCTGTGGACCATGTTTGAGAAGTAGTCGATGTTCAGAGCTCCGGCAACAATGAACAGTGCACAGCCGATCAAGGAGAAGAAGAGATCCTATGAAAATGAAATTTTCGTAAGTTATCTTTCTGTAAATACGAATATCTTTACGATAGATGGGGAAAAAATTGATTTTATCAGTAGGGGCAAATTTCACGAACGAAAACTTTTTCCTTCAATGTGTTGAAAAGTTAGAAGAAAGTTAATTCAGCTTCAAGATTCAAATAGCAGAAATATTTGGTCAGGTTTTTGAAAAATACTTCCCTATTTCTTCCAAGACTTTAAATAGTCGTTCTTATAACGCGTAAGTGGTTTGTTGCTTCGACGTGAAACGATCGTACTTTATAAAATTATAATAACCAAAATTTCGTCCTCGTCGGTTATACTAAATCTCTATCGAATTATATTTCGAAATCATATTTTTGAACGATGATACATATAACGAATAAAGAAACAATATGGTATACGTTAAGCGCGTTAACATTACGAATTTTGTACTTTTTTTTGCATTGAAATGGAAAATTGTATGTTTAACTCGATCTGTACGTACCACGCGACGATTGACCGGTGTTCCCATTAGACTACCAGCAAATAATCCCACGAGAATAATTAGATATCCACCAAAGGTACCTATTGTGATCATTGTAGTGTGTTGACTTGTAGCATTGAAGGAGTTGTAATGCAATCCTATGAGGACGCATACTATTAGCTGTAATTAGTAATAAATTCTTTTGTTAGAAACAAACTTGCGTGGTGTGAATGATAATAGGGAAACACAAATAATAATTGCAGTAACATTCAATTGGATAATAAAAATGATTTAGAAATGCTCAATATATTGAATGGATCGATTTCAATTTCTTCTTTTCGTGATAGATGAAAAATTGGTTAATTTAAACAATACGTACATATTTCCTTTTTTGAATATCGTCGAGTAATATAGCGAGTACGGTGACTACAAAATATTTTGACCGATCAAGATCACAGAGGTGTTAACCCCATCGTACTGTTTAATCACTTTGTGACTCTTTCTCTCGTGTTTTTCATTTTTCCGTATAAGGATACATTACAAAACGAGGTACATATTTTATAACTTCATAAGCAGTGGGGGAAGTGGCCTCGAACGACCAACATTTGGCGCTAACTTTGGTAACGAATAACATTATATTTCCGAGCGACAAATAAATTTTTCTTCGAATAACATAAATGGACGAATAAATATTTATTTGTCATACAAATGGTAACGCTGTCCTTAGTACGTGCACGGGGTGTGTCACATGGGTGCGGTGTATGTATGTATCGTACGATGTACCGTAATATAGATAATAAAAAGATAAATGATTGTATTAATTAATTCGTTCGTGTCTGTAATATTTTATCATAAAACATACGAAGTTGATTGCAACACGTGCTATTATTATAATAAATTTAAATTGAAAGCGAACGAGTGGGAGTTTGTTTACAGTTACGTTATAGTAGCGCACTGTAAATCAATTTCACCGATAAATCATCGTTAATATTAATATTTTGATAACCGTAACATTTCCTGAACAATATTTAAATTCTCGTCGCAATAATACACAGAGTATTGTTTAATTCTGCAGGAAAATACAATTCGAAATTTCCCACTGGCCGATCGTAATGAACGTTAGGAAAAGGATAAGGCATGAAAATAGTTGTTCTCTTAAATAGGAAAGTTAACGACACGAAACTGGGCCGATGAAACAAGTACAGCGACTCCATCGATGTAACCATAAATAACGCATTAACATTCTGCTATTGCGTTCCAGTTACGAACTTCGTTCTATTTCAAGGGAACGGGTGCTACTTTTGACTAAGAATTCACACGACTCTTTGTTCTATCAATCATCCGAGAAATACCAATGCTTCCCAGAAAGTATTCTTACATCTCGTTTTTAATGTTACATTCATAACGCGTTATGAGCCGCAGTCACCTCGCCGCGATACGCGCAGCATTGCTAATTAATTGTCTACTAACGTTACGTCATGCACCGAGTTTGTTACCTGATTTAAAGCGCATTCCTCGAAGGCTTGTCATAACACTATCAATTTTTCTTCCGTAGAAAAGATCGAGAGCCTTGTTTCATTTATCGATACATCTTTCGATCAAACGAGGAGTAATCAAACAGTATTAATAACTTTTGTATACAATAATAGTTTTAGCAGTTAGATAATAGACTCTAACAACAGTCTTCTTCGAAATAGTACCCAGTTGATAATATGCATTTGCTTCAACGTCATTGCCACTTCGGAAAATATCGCTGATAGTCTTTCAGTGAGAAATTGTTGAGCTCCTCTGTCACGTTCGTTTTAATTGTGTCAATGTCGGTAAACCTTCTCCCGTTCAGCTTCATCTTGATTCAGTATAATTTTGAACAATGACAAATCTCTCGATCCAAAGTGTGGGAGCAACTTTTAAAAGGAGAATACAAATTGCTGAATTGTTCTATCAAACTTTGCATTTAAGTAACCAGAGCATTCGGATGCAATAAAGAAATTGGATAGAGAGAAGTTACTCTTGTTTTCAGACATTGAAGTTGTATATTCGTATTTGGACACTAGAGTCAGTTCTAAAATATACAATAACGTTCGAAGAATGCTTGTAAGTAGAGCGCAAAATTACAGTGACGAGTAAAAGTGTAAAAACATCATTTATCTCACAATGAAACGTTACTGTTGCAGGTAGTTTAGCGTAAAAACCAGAAAGTTTTTAAGAAAATTTCTTTTTTAATTTAATATTTTGTCTACTTTATCTTAGAGGTCACCGGTGTGTTTAAATTTGTTGGTAGATTTCGTATTAAATCGTTAATGATACTCATTAATGTATTTTGAGGTAAACGGTACTTTCGATGCTTTTGAAAGTGAAACTATGAAATATCGTACGATCTTCGTAAAGCTTTAAATATATGTGTCATTCTTGTAAATGTTAATAATTTTGATATTAAAATGAGAAAATAATACAGTGAAGATACAAGAATGAGAGAAAATGAAAAAAAAATAAATTGTACGAAGTCGTCATTGAAAATAGGACGGCTAAAGAAGACCCGATTTTCAAGATCACAATGCATTGTATGCGTGTCTAAAGAATTCTAACGGAAACTTGGGTAGTAATTGTCTTCCGGTCTGAGATGTGACCGTAACGAGAAGTGAATCTTTTATGTAGTAATCACCAGCTATTATGTCATTTTCCATTTGGTAGACTCGCTGGTAAATACATTTGTGTTTAGTTTACTCACTTTGCTCACCAGATTTTTACATTTGATACTGATTCATATCGCTCTGGAAAAGCATAATATCAAGACTGACGAAGTGACTAAGGTTATTCCTGGAGCGAGCGGAACAAAATTTCAACAAGATAAATTGTTGCAGTCATGTACATACGTATCAACATGTGAGCAGGAATAGGCAAAATGTTATTCGAATAAAAAATGAATAATTAAATCAATGTATAGTAATTTATTCGACAAATTCCAATTTTGATTCAACGAGTTAACAAATAAAAAGTTGTTTACTTTTTATTTATTATTAGATACTTTTGCCTAGATACAGAGATGCCAAAATTTCATCTATTTAACACAGGTTATTAAATATCTTACCTTTCTATCTTTCATTTTGATAAGTGAATATTTTTAGAATTATAATATACCAAACTACCGAATAACTGAATACTCAATAATTTTGATAGTTATTGCATTACTTACCAGTTCTAAAAATTTGATGATAGAAAGTCTCGTGAGCGTGGCCATTTTTGTTTACCTGTAAAATGGAAAAGATCCTGTAATTAGATTTAATAGGATATGATAACGATTAGATATTTCAACATCAATTAATTTCTAGTAGTCCGTATCACTTTGATCTGTTTATTTTAATAACTCTGTGTTCATTAATTTCACCGATAGGTTTCTAGTGTAAATAGCGAATGATTACTCACGGCCTTTGTTTGATTCACTCTACAAATATAAAGTGAATTGCAAATAATGCTTAATGTGATTATTAAAGGTTTGATGCAATCTATATGCATCTATGCGGTTCTTTTAATAGATTCGTGCGATCATCGACAAGATCGACGTTATTCACGAATCTTTAGTTTAATAACTTTAAAATTATTGAAAAAGATTATAATATAAAATTTAACAATATCTATAGTATAAAACATGTAGAACATTAATTATTAAGATACACCGTTTACAAGATTTTGCTCTAAATAAATGATGATGGTGGTAATAATAATACGATACATATAATACTTTTATTCTACTTTTAATCTTGATTTATACTTGAATCCCGTTTTGGAGACCAAATTGTTTGACATTACGTTTTTCCTGAAATATCGATCAGCTTTAATGCATACACGTGGCGTTACCGTGAAATTGTACACGTGGATAATGCAGCGCGATTAAAAAATCAATCTTGCCAATTCACTTGTTCGCTAAGTGAACTTTTTCCAATAAAACTAACTTTGCAAGCTGCGACGCGTGATCGTATATAAAGACATTGTATCGTATACGATCGTCTGTTGATTTGTTCGGCCAATAAGTACAAAAAATAGTTGTTAAGTAAACAAGTACTTTACAGTTTGTATCCTTATCCTTACACAATTTTGTTAAATTCCGCAAGACACCTAAATGATATACTTTTCTATCCTGAAATCTTAATTTAACAAAACGGTGTAAATTGTTTCGTCGACCAAGTAACATACTGATGAAGATGTTTGTGTTTAATTTAGATATTTTCTCAACACATGACTGTTAAGTTGGACATAAAAAAAGGCAGTCTATAGACAGAGTCCCCTATTTTATAAAACCTCTCGAAACAGGTCTCTTTAGCTCCCTATAGTAATCTTTTTCTATCGATTGTGCGGAATCTTGGTTACGTTTGCAACGTTAGTGTTCATTCATTAATATGAGGAAGAAAGTAGTGTCAGAAAGATAGCGTACTGAAAACGCATACTGACTTTGAATAGGGTGAAATCAGGAAGTTTTACGATGGGTAAGGCCAAAGGTTTCGTCGCTTAGCTTAGCTTTTGTCTGATGAATATATGCATCTGCAATCGACTTGTTATTTTAGGAGAGAAAGTTCGAAAAATGGAAATTTTTCTGAAACATGTTTTGACAGTGGAATCGTTGATATTATTTAAGAATTTGTGTTTGCTCTACTTTGAACACTGCAAAGCTTCACATGTGAACCACAACAGTCAACGACAACAATAACCAGTCACTGACGTTATATTTAGATATTCATGAGGTGACACAAGAATTATACTATCAACGGTGACCGTAACCTAAAATTCTCGTTTAAGATTCCTTTTAATTTTCTTCCCCCTCGCCCATTAACCGAATGAAAAAACAATTCGTACAAAATTCAAAATTAAATACATTAAGTAAAATTTAATCTTTGTAATAAAAATATTATGAATAAAATTAATTATAACTAACGGTTAAACTTTAATAGATCGTAAGTGAAATTTCATCCAGTAAATCTGATACTACGAGTTATTTTTTTGTAACAAAATACGAAATGCTAGATCAACTCCTTATTGCTCTAAACGCTTGCGGTAGAAATTTCCAGCATCAAATTATCGAGTAATTCTTGTATTTATATTATATACCAATTAGTGAGTTCTTTTCACTGTTTCGTATGTATTCGTATACACGTCTATGTATTCGATGATATTAATCTTTCGGTAATTACCAGTAAAGAATTAGAGAAACGTTTACTACTTTTTCGCGATGTAAGAGAAAGTTAAAACGATAATTTCCAACGTTTGATTTTCCTACCTCGTGTGTACTTCATGAAAAATTTACAATGAAAATACTTCGTATAGTTGGGTCAGTGGAACAAGCCATTATTTGCGTTGACCATGTAATGCCAAAAATGGACAAAATGACTGGTACAGATAATACCACCTGGCTTGAATTTATACCATCGTTGAGTGAACAATATTGCGCAAAAACATTTCTCCTATAATTTATTGTAATATCAGAGTTCATCATATTTTGAAAAATAATTTAATCATAAATTTTTAATTTTCGAATGATCAATGTATATACGTAAACAAAAAGAGCAATCTGTACGTATTGTATACATATATTTGTATACATTGTATTGTATACATATATTTCGGAAAAATATTTTCATAGTTTACGCAGACAGGCACGAAATTTCGCTGAAATATCAGTTTACAAAACACAGTAATACTGTTCTTAGTAACTCCATCGTAATCCGCAAAAATAGAAAATGCAATGATACAGAGCTAGGTCATCTGGAAGCTACTCTCAATGTCACAATATGTGTTGACGTGAGGATCGTCACGACAGAATATTAACAGAGGAAAGCAAATAAAACGGGAAACGAAAAATGGTTGTGTCGTATATCCTATACAATCAGGACTCAAAAGAAAGCTATACTTTCACGCGTACAGTCATTGGCCGTACCGGAAAGCCTTGACTCAGTTTTTACAATTTCTCCCAACGTAACGTCTTTATTACTACAATAGAATCTCATCCTCGAATAACAAAAGCATTCCTAAACAATGACCACCGGAATTTCTGCATGGATTAAATTTTGTATAAAAAGAAAACGGATTTTGATACGATAGAAAAATATGTTTAATCTTAATTTTTAAATTATTTCAGATATAATTTATATTTTCTTACTTTTTGAATATTGGAGATATTTTATACCGTGATACTGGTATTCACTTTTCTCAAGTGTGTTATTTTAATTACAGTACGAAACTTATATTGTATAAATCTAGTAAAATTTTAATATAATATTTTCGACATGTTAATTCAAACACTTTTCGTTTCAATTCTTTCTTTGTTTTTTTTTACACATATTTTAATATTGTTATTTTATATTTATAATCGTAGCATTTTTTGCACAAAAATGATTAAGAATTATAAATTTCTACGATAAAAATTAAAATGAAAAACATGAAACTGACATATTATGTATTTATACATATTATGTATCCATTTTTCAAAGAATTAACACATGAATGGAAATCGTTCAGATTAGAAGCTTACTCATTCTACAGTTGCTCATCATTTACTTACAAGAAACGTACGTATGAATTATCATGCTTGTTACATTTTTAGAATATATTTTATAACTGAAGTATTGCATACTTTTCTATCATGTTTTACAAATGTTCATGTATTATACCAATTTTTTTATTATCTACCATATTCCTTTGGTATTTATTTTTCGGGAAACTTTAAATTAACCTATTCAACAGAAATTTATTTGATAAATTATGTTAAGGTTGACAGAATTTAAGAAGATATTTAATTTTAATCGAAGTAAATATTTCTCATTATTTCATCAAAACAGTATGACAAAGTATGAGTTCGAAACGTGAAAACACTTTATGATAAACGTATCCATTAATATTTTTTTATTGCACTTGGGTTACAAAATTGAATAAAAAGAAAAAATGTGAAACGGCAAGATGACGTTTGTCTTTCCATGTTGATTTACAATCACAAATTTCCACGAAGGTTATCAAAGTTAATGACCCTCAATTAAGATAAAATTCCGTCACATAGATTTGGGACCATTATGATTTAAAGTAAACAACATAATTAAGAAATGCATTTGAAACCAAAATATTAAAATCACAACGAGGATGTTAAATAATTAATTCGATACAATTTTTAGAATCCGCACGAGTGATCAATGATCCTATAAACGTTTTTAACCGATACGTAATGAATAGAATCTTGGTACATCAAAAAAATGAACAAAAACCGATTTGCTTTACTAATCGCTTTTGTGTAGCACGTTCGACACAATGTCGATAGTGAATTAATAAACACCAGATGAACAGACAACTTGAGGGAACGATAAATAGGCCAACTTCATAACGATTAAAGAAATTTCTAGCGAATTTAGCATCCACGTATACGAATCGTTTATGAAATTAATTTTGCGACAGTGTTGTTACGTTCTTACACAACAACGTAATTATCGCATTAACGTTAATTAAACGTTAATTATTTCTTTTTCGGCGCCCGTTGAGTTTAATTCTAGTTCAATCGCTAATGTAATTTCAATTCTTTATGTAAATGTTCATGTAAAATCAAAATTGACCCACTTATTTATCGAAGGTGGACTTACACGACAGACTCGATGGCTTCGTTACACCGCGCGTAGATGTTCACAAGACGATGGTTTAGCAACAACTGGTGCCGAAGACTGATCGCGTATTGTGAAGGAGCGACGCCGAGCTCCGATTTTTACGACCAACCGAAACAGGGCTACGTTTACGCATTCTTTTAAGGTGAGTTCACATTTGTAACAGAATACTACAATCAAGGCGAAGTGAGAATCAATTTGGATGATCACTCACCGCTTATCCTGATACGGCCGATTCTTGCCCCACTCTTTCGCTCGATGACTAACGATGCAATCGATGCATCAAATAATATCAAAACCCTGATAGGACCATATTTCCAACCGCGAACTGTCGTAAATGTATAGATAACCTTTCCACGTAAATACTTTGCCAATCGTGAGCATTCTCGTCGGATTTCGTTTCTCCTAATGAAATTTCGTTCGAACAGTTTGCAAAATTAAATAGTAAATATTTACATTTACCAGTAAGAGTCTCATCGATTCAAAGAGTGTATACATTTACTGGCGAATTTCGTGAACGTATACATTTCTTATTAAGTGGATTGATCGAGTTCAGGCTTTAATGACAAAATGAAACTCTGTAAGACACAATCGAATGAAAATCGATCGCGCGATGAACATTCAACTAGTGGAAGTTGAACATTGGATTGTAGTATGATTTTATGATTTTATGGACCTTTAAATCTACACGGTTGCAAAACTGCGATACATTCATTTTTCGTTCGTATATAGATCTTATTAGATACCAGCGATATCTCTCTCTTTCATTTTAATTTATTTTCCGGCCAGTATTTATTGTAACGGGGTAAAATCACTTTCTTCAATTTTATTTACAACCTTCTAAAAGGAATTCTCCGTGTAAACGTTAAAGTAAAAAAAAAAAAAGAAGGTACGGTAGTGTTTGGAGTTACCTGATACAATATCGGTGTTCGATCAAGTGACGCAGTTATGTGTATGCAGCTTGGGAAGGTCTCCGTGCCTATGGAGTCACTTGTATCGCCACCATATGCTTCTACCCCTTCTTTGCATCCCATGATTATCGCACGAACTTCAAAAAAGAATCTGGTATTCCTATTTATAAACACAAGAAGATAGTTTTACTTGTATCGCTATCATAAATGTCAGCTCGCTACACTCTGATCAAATTAAACTGGTCGCCCACGATTACTTTGTTGCTTGTATATCGGGTCAAACATTACTCCTACTTTCCCGGGATGTGCTTCAGAGACAGTTGCCTTTTTCTATTTTTATCCTACTTTAGAGACAAAGCGTGCGCTTGTGAATTTTTACGAATGAACGAGGAATAGGACGACAGGGCTAGCCAAGCAGGTATAATAGGTATAACTCTACGGTGGTCGTGCGCGGCCAATTGATTTTGTTCATACTTATTGTTAGAGTTTGCTAACCGGGCAATGTTAAAAGTGTGGGTCCAGTTGAGACCGTTGCAAACGTTGCCTTCTCTGTTCACGAGTGTGGACCAACCTTTATACACCTACGTAACCTCCATTTTACTATACCCGTGTCGCCTCCGTTGTACAGTGACTCTCAAATTATGTTCCACATGGTCATTCATCGACCAAACCGCACTGATTACTAAAATGTTGTACAAAGAGAATCCAATTTTTAACCACGATTTTTCGTTCAACGTGGAACCAAACATGGACAGAAATGATATCAATTATCATTTAGTTTGATATCGTTTTTTTTATATAAATTTGATTGAAAAAATGTCGCATCGAACGTCACGTTTGCTTAAATTTAACCTTCGTGCCTGTATTATTAATAAGATATAATCGTGGGACATAAATTTCTATATTCTGCAATCGTCAATGGATTGGCGAGCTTCAACCGATGAAAATGAATTCAAACACGACTCAATTCGAATTATTCTTAATTAAACGTGTTCGATGCACAATACTCGAGATCCTGTCGCTTCGCATACGTGTACAAACTCGGCCGAATTAGAAGTGGCTTATTTTATCAGGAAATCATCCGATTCATTGGTAATTCTTTAACAAGGATATGATGGTAAATATAGACATTTAAGTTTTTATCAGTACACGATTCATTCCTTGCACTAGTCATTGTTCAATCTCGTTCACTCTCGTTGTCGAGCTGCACTCATTTCTATGCAACGATATTGAACTTTGAACACTTTTCGAGAAAATATTGCATATAATTGGAAATCGATCCTTTTGTACGATAATTCAATATCCTTTGCATCAAAGATAACGATGAAAACTTTCAACGAATCAGAGTACGAAATATTCTTTTGAAACTTCACCAATAGATTTTCATTTGATTAAATATTTTACATATTTTTTACAAAATCTGTAAAAATAACATTAAAAAATAAGAACGAAGGCTATTTACGTTAAATATACGAGATTGTAATGTACCTTACGTGAACATTTTTTATTTCTATTCGGGTTCGTTTATCTTTTTTTGGTACGTATAGTCGTTTGAGAATTAATTGAGAATTCATCGAATAATTATTAGAATTATTTTACTTCGATGTTTCAATTGTCATTGGTTAATAATCTTTGCTACTGGTATATAGATATTTTCCTTTTTCAAGCATTTGCAGTATTCTGTAAGGGAATTGAGCTGAGAACCACTAGAGCGCGATCAGGTTCATTCAAGTTAATGGTTCAGCGCAAGTTTTCATGAAAGGGAATACGGAGTTTTAGTTAATGGGACTAGGTATTTCGTAATACGCAACGTTTTTGCGTAGTTACAAGTTAATATTTCAAATTATATTCATTATGTTTTGTAATAATCGATGCAGCGTCGTTTGTTTTTTTCAAAGTCATACTGCCATTTTAATTCCACTATACGTAGTGCCCTGATTCATTTTTCGCTTGTGTCGTTCGGAACGCATCGAAAGTGTTATCGATTAGCTTGTATAACTCACGTGCATTATTCAATTCATTAAATTTGATGATTGTGAATCCGATTGCAAGATATGTACATATATCAGAGACACAGTTATGCAGTAATTTTAAATAGAGTTTTAGAAATAACTTTCATGTGAACCGAGACTGATTTTGCTCAATTGAGAAATAAGATTGTAAATTTTTTTTTTTTTTTCGAATTTGGATATAGAGAAAATACGATAAGAATTTAGTACTGACAATCTCTATCGATAGGTATTGTAAAAATACTAGAATATGTGCATTATGGGTATTTCGAAAAGATTTTCCATAAAATTAACAGTTTCCTACAAAAATACAGGATTTTTCCATAAATATTAATTGAATTCTATCTAGAAGTATATTATTTACTTTTTACATGTGTCCAAAGAAAATTATGCAACATACATGGGCTTTCCACTAAGAATATAAGGAAAATTCATTGTTAGCATCAGAAAGGAATAAAATATAACACTTGAGATGAAAAGAAATTTTTATGCAACTTTTGAAATAAGAAAAAAAATTGTTTTTGTCGTGTTTTAAGCAATTGATTACATATACTTTATTTTATGTTTTTGCTAACTAATTGTGAAGTTATATTTTTTGATAATGAATGTTTAAATGCATATTTAATTTCATTGAATATTTTAGTAAGGAATGGGTAAAATTTCATCTTATGTCAGTCGGTAACAATCCGAGTTAAATCGTCTAAATGGCGCTTTTCGCGAATTCTCTTATGAACAACCTTACACCGATTCTACGCCCTCGCGAGTGACATCACCTAACTGATTGCACGATGACGTCATATTGTGTCACTAGGATGCGAAGTATCGTGAAATTTACGTACTTAAGTGGAATTTATAACAGCGGACTCCAAGAACACACGCATTGCATCATATTTCTTAATAGATGTTACCTATGTCAGTGTAAAGAAAACGTCACGATCGCAGAAACATTCGGGCTAGAGTATTGGCCATTTTTGCCCATTAATGTGAAACCGTCCAACTCGAAATACAAAAATGATGTATTGGAAATTGTATACATTCTGTATAGGTTTATAAAAAAAAAAATGATATTAAAATTCAACCAATGTTTTCACAGGATTCATCGAGTTTATAATATACTAATAAATTAAGTCTAATCATGTTATAAAATATAGAACTATGGCCACGCGATTGAGTAAAACGTTGATAAAATTGAACAAAGATAAATTTCATATACGAATACAAATACAAATAGCTAACTGCATAATAGTTACCAGTACTGAAGAATAAATAATTTGTCTTCTCAATAATTATGCGATGCTTCGAAAAGGCAATAGTATATTTTTATGTTACACTTAAAAACACTTTGATGCAGTATAAATAGTCAGTGTTTCTCCAATGTGATCTAAAATACCGACCGCGCGAAATAGAAATAGTCTTGAAGCGACATCTACGTTTCACAACGGTGATACCAGGAATTATATACAACTTCGAATATAATGTATAACAGATTACGTCTGAGAATGGGTAGCCGTAACATTAAAAATGTTCTTAGCTTTGTGTGATAGAGTGTTCCAAGTTCCATCTGTGAGATGAAGTGGAATTTATTGATAGAACCACAATATGGCTATGCAGGGATGAGTTTTCTTCGTCTGCTGTTATTACCGACTTCGGTGCTTCAGTTGTATATAGTTTCTAATATCACCGTTGTGAAACGTAGGTGTCGCTTCAAGACTACTTCTATTTTACGAGGTCGGTATTTCAGATCGTATAACACCTTTTCCTGTAATCAGACTTATCGCTTCCTTGACGACTGATAGTTATACAAAATTAATGGTATATAATCATCTGTAAAATACGTCAAAAATGTTAATAACCTTTGCGTTTTGTAAATTAAGATACAACACGAGGAAAAAGGACAACTGCTCCTTGTGTCTAGAAAAACTCACCGACAATCGTGTTAAACAAGATCTATTAAACAGCTTTCATAACTTTTTAACTCCTACTTTCATATATCGAGGTAGCTGAAAGATAGATTTGATCGTAACGGAATATTTATACACTTTTGTTCATAAGACGGATTTGGAGACGTAAAAATTAATAATATTCTGTCAGTATCCGTGAATGATCAATTGGGAACGGATGCACCTTGAAGGATGCGGCAGTGGATCGACTTAGTGCGCATGACGTGTAATCTACTGTTAGGGGTTACCTTCCAATCCCTGACCGAAGCAAACTCGCGTTTTGCGCGTCGAAAGCACACAGGTCCGTGAGCTAGAAACGAGCATCTTTTGAATACCCTTTTGCTTTTAAGCCTCGAGAGAGAGGTGCTCAATGAAGATTAAATCCTCGAACCGATTCCTTTGACTTCGTGCAATACACTTTGTTCAGCGATCAGATCTTTTGCTTTCAATCAACGAGAGACAGTGAAAGTTATTGATTCTCATTGTGAATTTCGTTTCAGTGACATTCGTTGCTCCGTTTAGTGAGAGGTGAGTAGTGACACACATTACTAGTTTACCATTCAAAAGTTAATGGATATCAAAGCAATCTTCTGATTGCATTTTTTATAAGAAGCAATACTCTTTTTAGAATTGTTATCGGTGTTTTGAGCGATTACAGCGACCCTCTGCTAATTTAGAATTTTCATTATGTTTGTGGCAAGGTTTATAATTTTACAATTATTTCACAATAATTTCCAGAATTCAATATCTTGCGTTGTTATTTTACTAGGCTTAGGCTGAAATTCAACAGAAATTATTGAACGTCAATTATTGTAATTAATATTTCGTAAAATAATTTTTTTTTAATTTTTCAGGAATCGTATCCATAAGAAATTTTCTTATAAATAGAGCAATATGAAGGTGGGACTGTTAACGAATTTCCTACATTATTTCAATTTGAAACAAGGCACAGTGTTGATAGCTGTATCTCATTTGGTAAATATAAATCATTGAATTATTATTATTATATAACACAAACGTAAAAATGATTAATTTAATTGAAACACGAAAGGAGAAATACTTCAAAAGGCCGTAATTCTTTTTGCATATTACACTTCAGAAGCTGAATTTTGTAATTTCAATGAATTTCTTGATGTGATAAAGATCTTCGTGCAAACTGTTTAAATCACTGCAACAAATCTAATACACTTTTCCACTGCAGTTTATGTCTGGGTTCAGTATGATAATTTTGGTCTTGGCATTGACACATGCCATGGGAATTCAAGAAATGGTAGTCAGAGATACAGAAGATGCTCTTGAGAGAGAAGCCTTAGAAGATATATCATCCAATCATCTTAACACCAAGAAAATGGATATGGCGCACCATAATGCAACTGGTGCTTACGGAGTTTTATATGATTAAAACAAAATTACAAATTCAGCTATATACTTTTTAGAATTTCTTTTTTCATATTAGTTACTATTAAGATTACCTTATACGTTTCTTGTAATCGTTTGTTACAGAAACAGTTTATTTAATGTATTGGGGTTTGGTCGGTGCAGTGATACAGTTTATTTCCGCTATTTTGCTCCTTTACGGAGCACTAACGGTAATATCATTTTACGTAGGAAAGAATATTTACGCGATAAAACAAAGTAATTTATTCCGGTAGAACAATCGTCACTTGATGGCACCGTGGATGATGATCACGATGACGGTAATATCAGCCTTGATGATTTCCTTGGTCATGGTAGAACACGACTGCACCTTTATCGCGTATCTTGGCGGTAAAGCGAACACTTGTGAACGTACGTCAATAAATGATAACACATTAGCTTCGAATTATTTTCAGAGACCATGATTTTCTGATCGTTATGTTACATTATTGTTAAAGAAGTTTATTTCTTTTAGGTATGATAGTTCTCTCTGTCATAATTATAAGCTCTTACGTGTGGTTTGTGGTCTACAGCACTTACAAAAGACTCGAGGCAAAGAAGGGGTTGACCCACACACTTCATGGTGTAAAGAAAAAGCCTGTGGTTCCAGTCGTACAAAAATCAAAAGCCGTTCAGACATGCGCAAATAAACCCTTCGTGGTTTAAAGATACTACGAAGATTTATTTTTTGTTGAGTTTTGATGAATTTTAATTTTTATTTTAATAATTTACCGAGTGAAAAGTAGCTATAGAAAATCAGAGATTTTCATTGCAACGGATGTGAATCTGCATTCGATTTTTCGCTGTTGAATGAAATTCATAAATAACATTGATTTTTAAATGAATTTTACAATCAGCATCGGTAAGTGCTTGCGATTTAATGATCGTAACATTTCAAACTAGTTCAAGTTGAACACGTTGTCTTTGTTGAGAGAAAAAAGACGGAAGATTTAACGCGAATGGGAAAATGGTAATTTCTAGTTAGAAAAACACTGTCCATAATATATAACATGGCAAAGACGTTTCACTTTATAAAGCTCAACAATGATCTGCAGTACAAAAAGCTTGCTTCATATATTACACATGTTATTTCTTGTTCATGCATTACAATTAATTGTTAACAAATCGCGTCATGCAATAACGATACATTGCTACTACACTCTGAACAACGCACAGACTTACGATTATTCTTAAATCTGTAATAATGAAATTGCATATCGAAATGCGACGACGCACATTGTAATATATTTTTTAATTCCATTATTTTCACGACAAATGTGAATCATTTCTATTAACAACGACACTATATTCAATCGTTCAAATTAAATTTTACATTATAGGCGACCGTATTATTCTCCTTCTGTAAGACTGAATCTTAATTACTAGAGCGTTCTAAGGTATCTCATAGATCAAACAGTAGTTAAAAAAGAAACAAAAAAAAAAGAAGAAGAATTAAATACATCGCTTGCAACGGGTCATCGATATTTTATTATAAATAAATACAGAGTTTGGTCTCGCAATAATTTTTATTTTATGTTCAATCCCAACTTCTTTATGACACTACAACCTTGATATTTTGTGGTAATATCTCAATAGTAACAACTGACGGTAGTTATGTTTTGTGTATATGTATATTAAATGTATGGAAATCATAAAAATAAAGACTATAAAACTGTATTACATTATATATGTCTCATGGTTTATTTGGCTAATCGCCGAAGATGTGTACAATTATTAGCCAAATTATACGTTCTCACGTTACTTTGAACCTTGTTTAGAATAAGAGATATGAAACGTTTTCAAGCATGATACATTTTTATAACAGCAAACGATTCATAGTTTTATAAAATAAATATAAAAAAAAGACATGATTGAATTGCGAAGCACACACGTATTACCAAAAATCGCTCCATTATTTTCACATGATATTTTTTCGCGATATTTGTATTAGTTTCAGCTACAAATTTCGTAATTTAAATGTAAGAAAGATATATTTTACATCGACGCGGTAAACGAAACTTCATATATTAAGTTCCTTTCTTCATTTGCAACATTTAAAAACTTGCAGTTCTATAAGTAGGCATTTCAGCAATAGGCCCATATAAGAATTGAATAACAACATGTTCTAGTGTTCCTTAAAGTTCTTTTTTACAATTTGCCATTCATAATTCACACACAATGCACATATCACTAACAAAAAGAGTAGTACTTTTCATTTGGTCCTCTATCATATAGAGTACAATTTTAAATAACAAACACAACTCTCACTTTTTGTATAAACTACTTATCGTATCAAATGAACACTAAAACCATTGTGTTAAAAGTGTATTCCCATTCATTTTTTTAGCAACCAATAGATAAACCAAAAAAAATCACAAAACATATAAGTGTGTTGATTCTTTGTATTTAGGAGTTTACCTCCTGTTCGTCCTCCAATCACATTTTGTCATCTGTTAATTCAAGGAACTGTGCATAAAAATCTTTTGTGCATTCACCTTTATTATTGAACAGAAACTTGTAGTAACTACCATCTGCACATATTACTGTAACATGAAAAAGATGCAGATTACGCTTGATGTGTTCAGAATGAAAACACTGTTGCACTGTACTACTAACCTATAATACTATTGTTGTCAGTCCCAAATGCACACATACATTGTGGACCACCTGGAACTTGAAATTTGCAAAAGCTCCAGCTTGAACTAAAATATTTTGGAAGGAAAGTAGCAGATGCTAAACTAGATTGACGATTTAATTTTTGATCTTTTACAGCAAAAACATGTACAGTTCCATGATCGCTCGCTACACATAGCCATGTAGAATCATGATTAAAATTTATGCTGTAATTATACTGATTTAATCAATAAAATCATTTTGATAATAAAGTAACTTCTAATTATATTCTGTTTTCACTTACCAATAAATGTTTGCATGATGAGCTCCTCTTCTCAGTTCATTAATCATATTTCCAGTTTGTGTTTCAAATACTCTTATTAAGGTTCCTTTCTCTGAAGCAGTAGCCAATCTGGTACCTTGTAAGCTTAAAGCTATACAAGATAAAGGTGTTTCGTGTGCTTCAATATTTAAAGGTTGTTTTTCTGTATTAGCAAGATCTATCACTATAACAGAAAAATAGTTATTTCACAAAGAAAAAGAGCAAATGAAATCAGAGCTCTCTGCTTAAAATTTTACCTTGTACGTGTCCATTTTTTCTACCCGGAAAAGCAAGTAAGGAATTACTACTATTCGGACATAATACACAGAGTCCTCTGGGATTTGGATTAGTCTCAAAAACATGAAGCTGTCGGGGATTTTGTGTGAACGTGTAAACTTTTATAACGCCTTCTAAAATTACTACTATCCTATCTCTTCTCAGTTTGACACCCTTTACAGGAGCATTGAATTCTAAAGTAATTACTGGACACTTCTTAAGGTCATCCCATATCATAACTATAAATATTATATAGGATAAGTAATTTGTTCTTCTTATGTACATGTAATATTGACAGTAGATAAAATTTTACCTTTATTAGTTGGATACATAGGTTTTGCTCCACTGCCAACAAATGCTAAATAGTTACACCTAAATAGCATTTCCACATACCCAAGCCCCCCATCACTGAAATGACGTGCCTTTTCCTTCAAAGGGTCACAACTATAAACTCTGAAGCCATTTTCCATACCACAAGCAAAATATCCTATAAGTGGAAAGTTATACAAGCAATAATGATATTGTTATCTGCTTGTGCGTTATGTATTCATCTTTTTTCTTTGTGATTACAATACTGTATTTAAAGCATTCGTGTTTCTTATTTAATGTATGCATTAGTGGAAACACAGAGTAAAGTGAAAAGATAATCCAATGTAATTGGATAAACATAATTATTATGAAATTTTTCATAAAATAGTGTCATATTATACAATATGTTTTAAAGAAAGAATTGTGGTTTGAAGACTAGACTCTCTAAAAACCTTAATAAAATCTGTTGTATTGAAGAGAAATGTCTTTTGTGTAATGTTACCAAAATAAATTAATTTCATTAGATAACAACAATATGTATTAGTACCAAGTAATTCCAATCACATACTTGTAAGAAAAATTTAAATAGTAAATAGATAATAAATAACGTACATTGTTTCAGAGTAATTTTTCGAAAAAAGTGTTGCGCAAATTTATTATTAAAACTCATAAAAATTCTACACGAACAAGGTTAGAAAATAGAAAATGATATTAAAGTTTTAATGTCAATGATTTTTTAGTAAATAAAGGATGGCGAAAGAAAAATTATTTCATATACAAATGATACTAATAATCTGAGGAAATAAAGTCTTGATAGATTCATATGAGGCATTGGTCACAGAGGTTAGAAGTAAAAAAATAAATTTGACAATCCGTGACCGGACTGTCAAATGTAGCACACTCGGTCACATACCTTGATCCTGATTGAAACCAGCAAAAAGCAAACCATTTCCGTGAGGATTCCCAGTGGTTAGGTTCATTGTAAGTTATTTCTTTGACCACAACATTCGCTCGAACGATCGTTTACTCGTGGAATTCCATCACATCTTCGCCGGCAAGCATACGAAATACTTTTCGTAACTACGAAGTTCCGCTACCATCATAGGGTCTTAACGCATGCGTGTTCGTTAGTATCAATCAGCTGATACTAAACCAGAACACAGCTTGCGCTTGCTTATGCTCATGCGCTCGTGTTAATGTTGCGTTTTCTCGACAAGAAAAGCTTCCAACAGACCCATTAAGTGTTGTGATTTTATTTGAATAACAATTGACTTATATTGATTCTTCCTTGCAATAACCAGTTGCGATTGCGACAAAACTGCGAAAACAAGAAAGGAATCACAATATCCTGTCATTAATGGTGTACACATGGTTATGTACACACGGTTCCGATATCAAGTTTCCTTACTAGGTTATATTTATAATCAACTATGAAGAGTATGCATTGGGATTCTTTAATAACGAGGAATTTATTCACTTGTAATACGTTATGTCAAAACATACCACGAAATTTGAAAGGGAAGAAGCACAGTTCCCAATTATGGATTTCAAGACAGATACAAGATCCATACATAGAAAAGGCAAGACAAGAAAATTATAGGTGTAGAAGCGCGTTCAAGTTGTTAGAAATAAATGAGAGATTCAAGATATTGAAGCCTGGACAGACTGTGATCGACTGTGGTGCTGCTCCTGGCAGCTGGACACAAGTTACTGTTAAGATGACAAACGCAGATGCCAAAACCACAGACGATATTGGAACTGTGTATGGGATAGACAAGCAACCAATTTATCCAATTCAAGGTGCAACTTTATTGAGTCAAATGGATTTTACTACTGCAGAATCACAAAATAAACTTTTGGAAATGCTACAAAATAATAAAGTGGATGTAATTTTATCAGACATAGCACCATGTGCATCTGGTATAAAAGACTTAGATCATGATAATATAATAAAACTTGCATATGGTGTTTTAATATTTGCTTTAAAAGTTACACGAATAGATGGAACATTTCTTTGTAAAATATGGGATGGTGGAAAGTCTCAACAAATGGAGAAAGATTTATTAAAATTTTACAAGACTGTTAAAAGTGTAAGACCACAAGCTACGAGAGATGAATCTACAGAGAAGTTTTTTTTAGCCAGGGGATTTAAAGGAATAAAAGATATATAGAATAATATAGTGTAACACTATATAATACATGCTACACTATATATATAAAAATAAAACAATACATATTGTTATTAAAAATTGTTTAAAGAATAAAATGATTTTTAACACAATCACATATCATGCCTGGACAGGTTATAAATAATAACAAAGCACAATATTTTGGTATAAGACCAACATCGAATGATTTTATAACTTCTTCCATTTGCAATCTAGCAGACTCCTACACAACACGACAAATATAATATACATCAATATATTTAGCTATAAATAATACAATAGTATTTAAAACAGTTACAATTAATACACATTAAGATGCTGGTGATGCTTCTTAATTACGCTGTATATACAATTCTCCTTAATAAAATTAATATGTACACGAATTAACATTCAATACATGAGAAGAGAGATTACACACCACATCGAAGCATACGTAGAGCAATAAAAATTACTGACCATGATGACAGATTCATAATTTCTTTTTTCAATAGTACACGATAGTCTCGCATAAGAAATTCCATTTTGTATAAAATCCAAAGAGTTTCGTATTCCAAGAAAAGTTTTTGCGCATGTAAAGAGAAAAAGAAAAGAATTTTAACGATGGCCATCAAACTTGATAATATCGGAGATGATTGATCCTTACTGCTCCGAGTGTTACTTCCAAAGTACTGATGTGGAATAATGATAAATTCGCACATTGAAAACATTCATACTATGTAGATACGTGTTTTTGCTATACAATGTAGATGTACGTTTAGACTCAATTATGCTGGAGAGACGTAAAATGTTGAAAATTTACAATTTAAAAAAAAAATTTTTAAATTTAAGAAAACAGTTGTTCTATCTATCGATTATTTTTAATAAATACCAAATTAATTACGAACTGTTAATTATGATCCAATAGTTATTTAATGGAACAAGTAGATGAGATTTTTCGGCAACATTTTTTCCTTACGTTACACAACTAACAGATCCAAAAATACTGTTCTCAATTCATTTTAATCGATCTATTAAAAGGAAGTAGAATTGGACTTGTTAAAAATTTTAACACCTTCCCAACACTATACGTTTCTCCATACAAGAGTAAACACGATGACGTACGCGATGAAGCTAAATGACAATATTTCATTGCTGAAGAGAACAGCATACCTCTCGAGACTTTGCGTGACAGATTGTGATTTTGTATTTTATAAATAAAGCAATACCGCTAAAATCAGTCTGATTCGATATACCAGGGTCACATGTATGTTTTGTGAGTTCGTGAACCCAGATTTCGCGCATACATACACATGTAATACACAGATATTTTGAAGGTGATCTTCCCGAGGTTCAACATTCGATCGAGGATATTACTGCAATCGTAATTCTATCTCGTTGAACTATACGAACCCTTAGTTATTCTAGTTCTCTTTTCACCACAGAATCGCTTTATTTTTATTTTTTATTGCAAAAACAAGATTAAGCAACGGTGTGTCTTATCTGCGACGGTAAAAAAAAAAGAAAAAAAGAAAGAAAATTTTCTTTCGATCGGCACCGATAGTTCGAGTTAGTTCGGTGTACGATTTCTTATTACGTATACGTTTCGTTCATGAGTAAATGATTAAGCGCGTCAATGTCCGTCGTCTTACAGTTCGTTTGTTTCCATAACAAACGTTCCATGTCGATGTTCTTTGTATAATAGCGCGATATCCCGGGAAAGTATTTCTGGTTGCGTGCCGCGAGGTGTTCGATCGTGACGCATGAATACGAATGCTAAAAATAAAGAGATTTTGAGGAAATTCTGAATCGTTGTATTTTTACCTCTCGCAAGATGGCAGAGAAGTTTTCATTTCATTGTTATTCTGGAACGATATACAAGGTGTTAAAAAGGGGCTTTTTATTGCAAGGACTTAGCGTTGGAGTATCTATAGTACAGTAGAACCTCTATAAATGCAGCTTCGATGACTGCTGGTGAGAATCTCGATCATTTAGCAACGAGTGAAGTTGGAGGTGGAAGTAACAGGTAGTAGTAACTATAGATGGTCGATCTATACTGTATAAATTGTGTTCCATATTGGATCGGTTACCTCGATCATTGCACGAGTCTCGTTATTTGCAGACATTTTATAACCCCGTTTACTTGCCATCATCTAGGTTCTACTTACCAAATTGACGATTTTCACGAAACTTTATAGATTTGTGGAGCTACACAAAATATCGGAAACGTGTTGTTTTATAGTCGTTGTAATTCATACGCAAGAATATAGAATTGCCTTCGAGCTTCTAATGCTATCTTGATAATTACCAGAGGCACGAGGAAGTTTCGCAAACAAATTTTTATACTTTTTAACGGATAGTAGCACGGTATACGCACGGGTAAAAGAACTAATTGATTAAAGTAATCACTAAGTGATTAAAAGTAATTGTTTGATTTTCTTTTTAATTTTTTTCACCGACCTGTATATTACAGCTGTTTGTAGATGTTATATTCTGTCAGAAATCGTATAAAATTTGTTTAAAGAACTTCTTCGCATCTTTGATAGTTTTCAAAATAGTATCAGAGAGGTGATACTTTTTAGGTGTAGTTTCATCTCTGAAACTCTAGTTACCACAGTTGGAGAGAAATGAGTATACGTGTTCTTTATTTTTGGCCGCTCGTAGCTATGTTGACCGAGCTTTCTTCGCTCGGTTCGATCGGTACTAAATATTCTCGTGAGTCCTGAACATTTTGTTTTAAACACCCTGTACACTTTACAGTAGAAAGCTCTCCTCGCAGTACCCAGTTGTTGCGTGAATTTTAAAAGGAAAATTACACAATTTGTTTCAGTTTGCTAACTTATCACTTTCTCTGCCTAAAGTAGTACTGACTTTTTCCTTATTAACATAATACCGTATCGAGTATACGAAAGCCTCTAAAGGTATTGAATTTCGTTAAATGAATTCTTAAATCGAAGCGTTAACTCTACAAGTACAATTTGATTAAAGAGCATTTTGGGTTGCTAATCACATGACCGAGGCCACACGAGTGAAACACGCAACGAAGGAATAAATCAACGTAATCTATGGAAGTATAAACCATTGTTCGTTCGTTCGTTCGTTATCGTAGTACGATCTTCCACGATTATTACCGATATTGGTGCAGCGGTTGCGTTAAAAAAAGAAAAAAAAAAGAAAGAAAAAAGACATCGTGTGATCTTGGCCTTTACACGAGTAGTTCAAGGATATTCACGCCATTAATACTACCAATCTTACCAAAAGAGGATCCTTAATCGATAAATTAGGCCTAGATTACGTTTTCATCGAACAGTGATTACAAACAGCTGAATAGGAAAGTATAAAAAAATATACACGTGCAATCGCATCTATTGCTACACGAATTTCGTTAAATCGAGTTGGGAATTGCGAAATTAGGCCTAAACGAATGTACGGTGAAAGATCATAGACTTCGCGTCGCTGGTGTTGCAGGTATGCGTTCGAAGAATGCCGCCAGAAGTGCATCGCATTATTCGCCCGTAATCGTGAAATGTACGCCTCATCCATGGTAGATCTAGTATTTATTTCTTCACGTCGGAGAGGATCGCTCGTAAATTCTTCAACGTTACTTGGTAAAGTCTGTAACGAAATTACGCAACGCTGCGATGGTGCCACGTATCATCGGTCGCGGTTCACACGATTCTGCGTGTTCGTTACTTCGATTCTAAGTACGCGTACTATGCGATCAATCGACCCGTCTATCGGTTCTCCGCGACGGACGAATCGGGTGGCACGCAAATTGCTAGTCGGCAAGAGTTCACGACTCTTAATTTATTTGGCACAGTTCCACAGTCTGGTAGACGTTCCCACTGAGAGCAACGAGGCGTGAAAACACCAAGAACCTCAGCGACACTCCATTATCCACCGATAGGTGTCCCCGATTTCTACGCGAGTAGCCCCATTTTGGATCCTGCGGCGAGCAATGCATCGTAGAAATTTACCCTTCAGGACGGCGAGACCTCCGGGAATCTGTTGTTGGTGTACGGTTGACTGTTGGTGGTTTTGCTGCGTGTGTCCTGGTCGGTCGAGTAAAGACTCGGATCCCTCATGAGCGGCATCGTTGTCCAAAATGAAATCGAACTCGGCGGTTGTCTCTGTCTATGGCTGCTCGCTGTCGTCTCCACCGATTGACCCGGCGTCTGTTGCCGAGACGACGTTCTCCAAAGAGACGCACCTCGGTGGAAGGGTTTCTGATGAGCGAAGACGCTGCTCTTCGTGCTGGAATGTAGTCCATCGTCCAAAGGATAGGGAACTCTCTCCTTGTAATCTTGATTGTGTATACTGTTCACGTCCTCCGAAGGGAACTTCATAGGTTGCTTCGAATAGGCAGAATGTCGGTTGTTTTGAGCAAGTCGGAAATTATTGTTGTTCACCGTTTCCGGCTCGAAGCTTTTCAACGAGTTCGTGCCTTTCGATTTTTTAACGAACTCTTTGCCGTCGTCGATGCTCTCGGATTGTTGTTCCTCGATCCCGGTGTGGATCGATTGTTCCTCGATCGTGTGTATCTCGGTGATCGGATCGTCTTCCGTGTAACGATCTCGAAAACCGGGATCGTACAAAAAAGATTCGGAGGAGGAGGGCGCGGCTTCCAACTCGTCGCTTTTCGGGTCATCGGAGGATCGCGGTTCGGTCTTTTCTTGCTCGGTTCGTATCCTTCCGTGATCGTTCGTGGACGCGGTACCGTGAACGTCTTGAGGCGAGAACACCACTTCCGGTTCCGCGGCGGTGTCCTTCCCCGATTCGAACAATTCTTTCAAATCCTCGTCGCTCTCCTCGGTAACGCTCGTACGATTAACCTCGGGTGTCCTCGAACTGTTGTTCCGCGTTTTGTCCGTGGTCACGTCGAGAAGAGTGGTCTCCAAGATGATATCGCCGTTGATGCTGACTTCGCTCGACACGTTACTACCGGCCTCGTCCTTCTCCTCTTTCTCCTGGGCGCTGGATTCGTTGAAACGCAACATAATGTCGTCGAAGAAATCGAATCCCGACGTATCGTTTCTCTTGGTCTTGTTCGGTTGTTCCGTTTCTTGCCGATGCTTCTCCAGCTGTATCCGTTTGATGTCTTTCACGCGTACCGCCATTCCGGCCTCCCCGTGCTTCAAAATCTCACCGCCCTCCGTTTCCGATGACTCGTCGCCCGGCAGATCCGTGCTGTCCACGTAATCTTCGATATCCTCCTCGTCGTCGTCGTAGAACGTCTCCTGGGATTCTCGTACACCCGAGTTCCAAACTTCGGACGAGTTACCATCTTGCGTTTCGTTGACGTCGATTTTCTCTACCACGGTCCGTGGTACATCGAGTACTCTGCTCGGGGATGTGGATTCTGGAACATTCGCACTGATAATTTCTTTATCGGTGACGTTCCTGGTCATATTGCTCACCCGAACGTTCGCATGGTGGGAGCTCGTACTGTTGTTGTCCATCGGTTGCGGACCATCGTCCAGGTTGGACGACGTCGCTGTTGACTGGAGGAGGATCAACTTGGGCGATGTTTCGGTGGTATTGAACAGCGATCCGTTTCTCCAGGCGTCCTGATCGCCGTTAACGTCGATGGTCTTCAAGTTGGTGATGTTCAGGAGCTTTTTCAGATCGATTGGAATTTTGTAATCGACCACCTCGGAGAAGCTGGTCTCGTTCGTGTCGTCGACGAAATCCGCCACGGGTATCACGTCGTCGAGCTTCGACGGGGTGTTACGATCGTCTTTACCGGAAGGCGGGGGACTAGAATTCGCTGGAAGATACGTGGTCCCGTCCACGGCCGATCTGGTATTGTTTTTAATATCGTGAGTCGCCACGACGGGCTCCGACGAGACTTTTTTTTCGTTCGCATCGATATCGTCGCGATGGGCCACCACTATCGGCACCTTTATGGTATCTCTGGTCTCCTCGTGATCGAGTTTCGACGACTGAGCGTACGCGTCGGATAACAGAGGAATGTTCAACTGAAAAGGTCCGCTGGATTTCTTCAGGTTGTTGTTGGACGTCGAACCATCGGAGCCACCGCCCCGGTTCCCGTATCGGTTGTTCAGTCGTTGGAGAAGAAAATCGAAATGTGCCTCGTGATCGATGTTCACGCTTTTCACGCATCTGCCCATCGTGTCGGCATGGTAGCCGTCCGCGCACGGTGGCAATTCTGGCAACGCAGGAGCGATGAAAACGCTCTTCGGAGTTATCCGGCGAAGAAAACTAGCGGAATCCAAGCTAGAGTGTACTCCGGTTTGGGAATCGACGAGGAGCCAAGCTTGCCAGGCCAGATCGCTCGGTGAACCCAAGTTCTGCGACCTCGTTTCGGCGGAACTTCTCGATAACGTGGACGACGAGGAGGATGAACTTGAGTCGGTTAATCTTTTTGTAGGCGTTAGTTCGCAGTGCCTGACGAGACCGGAGAAGATGACGGCAATGAAGAGCATTCTCCATCGAGGATGCCTTCGTCTCTGGCTTATCGTGACCATTTTCTTTTTATTGGATGCGGTTTCTTGCGAGATTCGTTCGAGGTATCTTGAAGATTCTCGTCTGAAACCTGCTCGTCACCTTCCTCTCGAGGCTCGACGCATCGGAAACGTCTGAAAACAAAAAGATAACAATACGTGTATAATTATTATATCGACGACAAAGGTGAGACGAACGAGGCAAGAGAGTACAGTACGTTTAAATCGATTTCTTTCGAAGAGTGTAACCAGGCTCGCGATCTTTCAACGTGTCTGGTAAATCTTTCTCGTTTTTAATCGAAAACCATGTTTCCAATTTCCACGAACGTGGAATAAAAACTTTTTAAATAACTTCGTTTCAACGATGAAAGTATAACTCCGTTTTATATCGCGTTAAATTTTCTCCGGGTCAATATTCGATGTTGCTTTATTGCGATTCGTCGTTTTCTTATTCGAGAAGGTCTAATTAGAGAGCTATCGTTTCAAGCGTTATTTTACGCCACGGATATTAATTCGACTGGTTTCGATGCAAGCTCGTACGCATCGGATGTAAAATCATCCGAGACTCAATTTCATTGAACTGCTCGAAACGATTAAATATTTTAAAAGAAGTTTCGTTGAACATTTTTTCTCTCTCGCGTTATTAATAACGTAATACGAAGGAGAATATTTGGCAAAGTACGCCAAAGTTCTTCGAGGGATTACAATTGAGAAAGAAAAAAAATTCATGTTACAACGTTTACATTCAACTTCGGTTGTTAGGACTTTCACTCGAGTACATATTGAATCATCTTTGGTCGTGGTGGTAGCCTACTTTTCAACCTTAATAGACGCCATTTGCTTAGATGGCATCTGTACATTCCAGAAACTAAATTAGTATTTCCTGTAACCAAACTGCTCGAGATCTCAACTGTGATCGATTAGTATCGGATTGCGGTAAACAATGGTAAATTTTGAAGAAATCGTTGTAAAGACACGAGTATTAACGTCAAAACTAATTTTGGTCCCTTTCGATAATTTTAACGTCGATATATATGGTAAAGAAAGGAATGTAAATTCTTGTAAATTATTGTAAACAAATTTTCTTTTCCCAATGGAGTCGCTCTCTCAATTCTCACTGACTTAGTAATTCAAGATTTGGAAATTGAAGGTCTTTCCCTGTTACACAAGCAACCGGTTTTCTATTTCCGTTACGTTGATGATATTTCAATTTATTTACACAAAAAACATGCTACCCATACTTTTGATACTTTTCAAAACACCGAACATAGAAGATCGAGATGCACAATAAAGATGGAACGTGATTGTTAAATTAGTTTTTTGCACGTTCATTTGGACACACGAATCAATGAAGTGTGCTGTTGATTAAAATTTTTATTTCAACGATCCATTACGATGCAAAATGAGCGATGCAATTGGTAGTTACGAGGATAAAAATTGATACACTCCGTTTTCACTTAAATAGGCCAGAATCGCAAAATTAAACGTTCCACGTTATATTTTCGTTTCAACAAAATCCCTGACATCGACCGCAAAAAGTGAACAATTTGGCATGGAATGACCCATTGACTACAGACCACAAAGAAAGCTAATGGCACTTCTGTCAGTCTACTGTTAATCAAGCATTCGAAAGAGATTGTGCAAACATTTAAGATGGCTGATAGTATTGTTTACTTACTTAGAGCACTACTTGCTTTAGGGTTTTCAACTTGCCACGGTCTAACAGATTTGATAAGAAGTGTCTGTAAATCCAGACGTTTTTACAAACGAGGCCAGATTTATAAAAAGATTGGAAACTTTCGTAAAGAACGGAAGCAGACGCGAATATCGTCGAAATTATTGCTGACATCGAAGAATGTTTCGAATGAAAAACGACAAATTTCGCCGTGGACGTTACACAGTGAACGTGTTATATCTGCTGACTGTATAACACACATTCGATATTCAAGATTAAATCATAGCTTAATTCTAGCTTCCAGATGTTTTCGAAAAACGAATACTCCTCTTTCGTGTTCTAGTAAATTCAATTTACGCAACGACGTAATATTTCTTTCAATCTCTTCTCCGTGACATTATTTCGTTCAAGATAAACGAACAAATGAACCGATATCGATCCATGACATCTATCGAGATCGCAACGATGCCCCATTGTATTATCGGTAAATTTAAGTACGAATATTTTCAGCGGTTGCTAAAGTTCGAATTTAAAAATAATTGAAAAACTGAACGCACTCGGTTGCACCATTATCCCCGAAGAAGTTACATTTGTCATCGATCTTGTTCCGCGCTCCGTTTCCTATTATTTGATCAGATCCCCTGTTGGATCTGAACGTATCAACTTGCACGGAATCAGACTTTTGTTCGTCGATTTCATTTTCCCGCACAATCCTATTCGACCGAAAATCGAGAGCGAATCGAGGTAGATGCAAATCGGCTGCATTCTCGGAACGTAACACCGAAAGGAAAGGGTAATTCCATTAGAGTTATTTGTACACCGCGACTGGGTGGATCAATGACTCGTCAGTTTAAAAGGTATTGCATGCCCGCGGCTATCTTCGTCTGCACGTATGCATTGAACTGCATGTGCACGGAACGGGGAAAAGTGAATGCACGCCGATCTGTTTTTACCGTTATGCAGCCACGCCACGATTATGTCTACATCGTGAATAGGCCGTATAAATAGGAGATTCGGCCTCACGAACGTGTCAGGCATCAACACCTTCAGAAACAGAGAAGGACATGGGCTGGCGCCGACGAATTTCGTAACCGAAATAAATTACACCATGATCGATCGATTCACGAATTTTTCTCACGTTTTTTTTTTTCTTCCTCTCGATCACTATATTCTATACTTTTATTTTTACCATTCCACCGGCGAGGAATACTTTACGGAAATCATTGTTAAATTAATCGATCGTTTCTCGTTTCACAATAACAAGAATAATATTTACAAACGATTAAGATACGGTGTTTTATCATACTGGATAATTTCATTCGAATAAGTATTTACATTGTTTACTCGTCTTTTATCGTGTCTTTTTTTTTAGTTTTCTTTCTTTTTTGTCCTTCAATTACAGAAAAGCATTTTATATTTATCATCTGAGCTCGGTGACGATAGGTTCGCATCAGGTAACGCGTCTTCAAGATAGATACCTACCCGTCAACTGGTGACACTATAAAAAGTCTAATACAAGTATTTGTGCTACGATTAATCCTTCTTGGATTTTAATGGCCTTTTGACTGTCGCGTATTGATAACGCGCACGTGATATCCTTGATCTTTAAAGGTATGAAAATGTTACATCGAACGCACAATCTGTTCTGTAACGCGAGAAACTCTTTACACGTTGGATCGCACAGAGTAACGGGGTATTTATAAAAAGATGAGATAAAAATGATATCTTTGTTCAATGTAAAGTTTGAAAAGTTAGGTAAACAACGTACACGGATTACCAATAAATGGTGCAACGAGCTATTAACGATTACCCAATCGATAAAAATGTTTCACGGTCGAAAAGTGACACTCAACGCATTCGATTGTTGAATTCTAAAATCTTTTAAACTTGTACATTCTCCGCGACCTTTCTGAATAATGAAAGTTGCATTGAAACGAAGCGTTAGAACAAGGTAGAACCAAAGGTCAGATTATGCAAGGAGCCTACATGTTCTCGTGTAATCTATGAATACGGTGACTTCATTGCATGTTCTTCGAGGACATAGTTCGACACTGACGCGAAATCACATAGACTATAGGTTACTCTAAATCCTTGTCCCTGATTTTATACCGTAGATGAAACTCGTTCTTAAAGAAAACGCAAAATAATGGACGAGACTCACGTAAATCCAAATTCCTGAGAAATTTTTAAAGAGAACTACAATTCACCGTTTAAGATTATTTCTGTACCTTATTTGTTACAATTTTGTGTTCTTTGTTACTCTAATTGAGTTTTTCTTTTTTTAATTGTACCGATTCAAGTACTGTAAATCACACATCTCTTTTTCATATTTAATTAATTATCCAAAAAGTAATCGGAATCTCGAAATCGAAACTTTATCAAACTCATCACTTTGGAAGATGATTGCAAAATTTTATTATTCTACGGAACCGAATTAACGCGTAATCCGTTTCTTAATAAAAGAAAAGAGGTTGAAAGAGAAACGGAAGAGGAAAAGTGAGAGAAAATGTTCTCAACGTGAGATATCGATAACCCTTATCATCGCGGTACGAACTTTGAATTCCAACGTAGTAACATAAAATGGTAATTCGATAATACGATTTGTCGGAAGGCTGAGAACTCGCGTGTCACGCCAGAATATGAAGATACCAGAAGGAATGTTTCACATTCGTACATTCTTGCACACTGTTAACTAACGATGCGTGTGAACAGCCAGTGCATCTCTATTAAGGACTATTAAGGGACTAAGTGCGTTATAATGATGGAAATTCTCTCTATTTAGCCTTGACCTTGTGCCCCGCAAGACCTCGACTTCGTAAAATGGAAAAACAAAATTTCTCCGGTTTCATGGTTTATTCAAATGTCATATTTTGAACATGGAAACGAAAGGCAGGGGAACACGTGAAAATAATAATTTCGTGTATTATTCTTTTCTTCTTTGGTTTACGAGAATCCGTCGCAACGGTTGCACAGTGATCTTAAATATGTACATATTTGAAAAATCCTGTGTAAAATTCACGATGAATTTGTCAAAAGTGCAAACAAAGCGTGCGGTCTTGAATTTCGTATTTCCGACAACGTACCCTCGCGATAGAAAATGAATCATTTTCATCGTGAATAGGTAAAATCGACTCGATCCACCGATGCAGACTGAATTTCTTCGCAATTTCGCGTGAGTCACGCAGAACCAAAAATAACGTTGTAAATTATGCGATCTCTTTCGATTTCCGCGTACTTAAACAAATCGAACCGCAAAGATATTATTCCAGACGATTGCGACGGCGGTTTACACACGCGATTTGTATATTTGCAAGAAAGTCGCGCGACCTACGCGTGTTCGGAGGAATGTTTACCGATGAAACGTCATCATCGAGAGGAAAAAGTGCTTATAAATATCCACACGGGGTTACACGTGCGTGATTATAAACTATTGTTTAAGTTCACGGGATAGTATCTTTTATTCCTAGATAATTTCGTAACGAACAAGAAAAATTGTATTTTCAAAACACGGTGTTTCCGACAAATTTATCTACCATATCAAATTACATTCAATTGAAATAAATTCGAAACGATTATATATACAATGTATCGTCTAATTTCGCATAAAGTGCTACCTTTTATTCCACAATTCACGTACGCTCGTAGCTGCACCAGTTTACTGCAACTTTTAAGAATTATCTCATACGAAATTTTGGTAATCTTCGAACTGTATTATTGCTACAATGTGACGGTATGCGATAAATTACGTAGGTGAATGGTTAGCGTTTGCACGTGAGAAGGCGGCGCAGGAATTTATGAATAACTTGGATACGAAAGGGGTACAGCGAGAGGAAAGGTAAGAGAAATTAACATACGGAAATAGTAACGAGTGAGATTAGAGAAACGGGCGTTAAACGTTAAAAAATCGCAAAAAGTAGACAGTACGGGAAGAAGGAACAAGACAGAAACATTTCTACCCTGGAAAATGAACATTTACATTTTTACAACACGAATTCTTTCGAAACCTGTCATCAACGTATTGCCTATCGTTCGTTTCGTTCAATTATTCGAACTCTTGAAGAACATACTTAACAAAATGTGTTTACTGTTTTTCCATTATTCTCGAGAAACGCGAACAAAAAGACTTGGAAACGAATGTGCTCCCACAACGCGGCCTACCCTTGAAAGATTTACGACCAGAAGGAGTATCCGGACGGAAGGAGACAACTTTACGCGATTCCTTGGCCAACCAGTGGAACCCCTGCGAATGTTACGACTCATGGAAATGCAAGGTATTATAAATAAAGGAGAAACCAGTCTAATAACACCGAGCGGCACGAGAGGATCGCAGCGGGAGAAAAAGCAAGCATCAATCTCGTCTTTTTTCAGGCACAACATCAGACTCGTCAATCCGAGTCGGCGCCAGAAACGGTGGTAACTTCTTCGTTTTTCATGAATCCAGTAGTTTTCACAGCGGTTAATTTAACATGTTGAGGATAGGGAATTTATAGGGTCATCCGACAAGTAATATCGTTTCTTAAATTGACTTAAAATAGTGGGATAGTTTAAACAGTGTACAGACGTGTCTATCTATGCATATACACGCAACAATATATACGTTTATTGTATATATATATAGATTGTTAGGTACAAAAGTTTCGGTTCGTAGCTTAGATTTTCACCGTACGAAAAATTATAAAATGGATAAAGTGAATTTCATTTGTGGACGCTGCTGTTAAAAACATCCACGAATAAAAATTGAAATCGGTATATTTTTCATTACATATTTATGTGAGTATTACCAACGGATTGCGGTGATTTTAACGAGGAAAATGAATCCAAACACGATCTCGTACGAACTGTTTTTAATTATAGGTAATTCGAGTCGTTTCTCAATTTTTTGTATCAGAATGGGGTGCGTAATTATGGAAAACCTGGAAAATCTCATCGATCCATCGGTAGTACGAAGATGTAATGAAAAATACATAAATTTCGTTTTCCATTGGTAGATGATTAATGTTAGCGCCTACCTTATCGTCTTCGGTCACCGGGTGCGATTAATCCAGAGTCGTTCGTTCCAAGCAGTTCCTAGAATCAAGAGTAATAGTAAGGTGCAAGTTTCGAGACAGACGAGCATCTTTCGTGACATAACTGGGCACAGAGTGGATCAAACGTGTAAACATTTAGCGGTAAACACGACTTTGCAAAATATCGATACAGAGTAATATAATGATAACAACTTTCTTCGAAATCGATAACATCCGCGTATCTAACGTTTCCAATAAATATTTTATGCCCGTTGCACATATTCTCCCGTAGTAAATCTTGTAAAACTAATCCCGATACTCGAGACTCGTTACGGACTCGTAAAGAAATTTCAAATCGTCGGTTCAAGTTACGCATTTTCTTCGTTGGCTCGACCGATTGTAAATTTCGAATACTTTTGCGAGCCATTTATTTCGAAATGTTGCCAATAAATATTTTATGTCCGTTGGACATAATTCTTGCGTACCGAATCTCTGTAAATACAATCTCAATACTCGAGACTCGTCGTATCGTAAAGAAATTTGAAATCGTCGTTTCAAGTTACGGATTTTCTTCGTTGGCTCTACCGATTGTAAATTTCGGATACTTTTGTGAACCATTTACTTCGAAATTTATTTCGAAACTGTTCGGTTCCCTTAAGTATTATTTCGGTCCGTTTCCTTGGGATACTATTCCAACCGACACCGAGTCTGTGTGGCCGTAGTTCTCGTGCCGCACTGTATCGAACTCTCGAAAGAGAAAAACTTTCGTTGCGTAATCGAGGAACAGAAATTTCTATCGGGCGTTTCTTACCGAACGGGTAACGAAAGTTAGCGATCCTGAGCGCTTTCTAGCCGCCATTTGTATGCACGTTCTTTCACTGATAGGCGGTAGCAGTTCCTTCCTTACGCGAGAGTGTGTGATCTTACTATCCACGGTCGTCAATGGATTAGCTCCTTTCATTGCTCGTATACGCCGAACAACGCTTCGATATCGAAGGCTTTCTCCTCGCCAGATAAGAACGTCACTTCAAAGTGCGATTCGAAGAATCGCACGATTGTCAATGTAACGAGTCCCGATAACGTTATCGTTGTATACTCGGTTCCACTTACAGTGAGTAGTACATTGTCGAACGAATGTTCATTGTACTCGCTCCATTCACCGGTTTGCAATACTAGCAATAACACCAGAGATGTTTGCCGTATCGTGGTAGAATGTTAACGCGTTTCTTTTCCTTTCTTTCTAATAAATACTCGCCGCGAAACTCAAGTTCTCGAGCAATTATCGAACGATTTACGATCAGACTCGTGAAATTTACATCCCTTGGAACGGTACACGAATATAAAAATAGACGATATTTTTACATGTTTAGAGGCTCGAATTCGCGACGACGTATTAGAAGAAAAAAAACGAAATGTTTCGAAATTTTACTGCAATAAAGCAAATTTTTTACCTCCATGTGGAATCTCTTTGTTCCGGAAAGATTAACATTTTTTTACAAACAGTTTCAAAAAAACCAGAGGGCATCAGAGTTAAGAGCTGAAACTGCACAGACATTTATAAACGAATACCGACCGTACGTACGAAACAAAGATTTTTAATTTCTTCTAAAACGCGCGTTGTTTACGCAATGCAATTTTAAAAGGGACTGTTCTTAATTAGAACAGTCCTAGATTATTGTTCCCCTAATTTCACGTCGTATCGATTCTCCACGCCGCATACTCGTTCCGTCGCATTGTGAAATTATTACAGGGAACATGGAAATCGAACAAGTTAGATGTCGAAATGACCGAAACCCAATCAACCGCAAGTAATTACTCTCGTTGATGACAAAGGTTTCCCAACCTGTCTGTTAAACCATTAAATTGCACAATCCTATCGGGCAAAGATCTTCTCCTTGTCAAATAATTAAATATTAGCTCGAGCGTAATTACACTTAAAAATTTCATCATAACGAATATATTGTACTTATTGAAGAAACAATTTTCTTGTTCCTTTCTTGTACCATATTAACATACCCATTATCATATTTGTACGCCATTCGCCGTATACGGTGTGTATTTAAAATAAGAGGTCTAATCCAATAACATATTATACTCTTTATGTCGATAAAGGGAGCTATGTATATGTTTGGTTCGTGAATTACAGTGATTCGAATTTTCTTACTTCGAGGAAGAATAGCTTCGCAGCGTAGTTTCACAGATTGCTAAACACGTGCGAAAATACTGTCATTCTTATCGCTATTAGGTGCCTGACTATGATTTCTTACGTTATGTTATCGTATTCAAACGGATTAGACTTATGTTTACACATTTGAAATTCCATTTTGAAGGTTTCCCCTGATATTAAACATTGAAAGTTGTAACTAGGAAAGAAACGTTCGCGGATCTGTATTTATATAACATTTTTTATCGACACGATATGTGCAATACGTGGTTAAAGTTAATTTTCAGACCCGTGGTTCTTTTTTACCACGGTCATTAATCTTGCACTTATGCAACGTGAAACCGTAACGGTCACTTTGTGGGTTTTATTTTTATTAGATAGGAAGAAAGGTTAAATAGAAATCACGATAACGGAAATTGTACCGCGTCGATGTTAGGCTCGTGCGTCCCGATATTAAATTACTTGAATTCAATTCGAATTGAATCGATTCGTTGAACATTATCTTGACTCTAAATTACCACTCCAGGATCAAATGTGTTCCATAGTACGAGAACTGTAACTTCGAATACAAATTACCGCGCACGGATGTCTCGCTTTTGATACGCTGTTTCGAATTTAACACTTCTCAAGGAACGATAATGATTATAAACAACACAGGGAGCGCGAATAACGATGGGGTTCACTGGACTCCACAGAGACACTATTGTACCTAAAAAAGGAGCATGGTACCCCGGGATTAGCTTGCGATTAATGTTTATACAAAATCTCACTTCTATTTCTTGTACTTGAATCTACAGCACCGGTGAAGAGTACAGATCACTCTTGCCGGGGTAAAAAGGTTCTCTGCGTATAGTTGGTGAAGCAGTAGAATATACCGAAGTCGTAAATTATGTGAGTCGCGAAGAAGGGTACAATCAAGTGGACAGAACAACTCAAAAGAAACGAGAAGAATCAAATAAACAAGGATACTTTTCCCTTCGTTGTGTTGCCCGACATCAACTACTGGTAGACGGTAGTTGAAGGAAGGGTATCAACTTTCGTATCATTTGAGTACAAGGAATGGATTATATCACATCTGTTAACCGTACTTTAGAGATATTTCACTAACGATACGTTTAAAAGGAAAATGTCTACCCGATCGATCTCAAAAATTTATATCACGTAATATTACTTTGCATTGGCAAAGGGAATTAGTCGTTAAACCGGTTCAAGTGGATCAAAGAGGCAGAGGTTAAAGTCCAAGTTCTAAAGGCAACTTCTTGGGCCAGATTATTTGCAAATTTTAAACAGTTTCTAATATACGAATTTAGATACTCTTTAAACGATTAGCAGGGTTCACGGTTACCCTCAACGGACACTTTAATCCGTTGTTATTAAACGATGGAATTCACGTAAATGATCATTTGTATCTGTGATCCATGTATAACGACAAGGTACGTTTAAAGTGAGTCGACTTACAGTACGTAAAAGTTTGTTCACCTTTGTCTAAAAATTAATAAAATTCTTCTCCTGTATAAATATAGACATAGTGATACAATGTAAAATTACACAACCAGAGACGCACTAAATACCATTCCCTGTTCAAGATCAACAAACCATATGCGGCGTTAATCGAATTACGCGGAATATTAATCTTGATGATTTACATGGAATTCCTTAAGATAATGTGAATGGTTTCGAAACAATTCCAATGAATATATTGAACGTTCTCTGATCTAAGGAGGTCGGGAACACTACACTAGGTAGTTCGTATACAGGGTGAGGCACTTGACTTCGCTACTTTGAATCAATCGAGTAAAATATTCGATATACGTGCGTCTTGCGTTATCGGTAAACGATTAAACGGTAAGAACGATAGGTTGGACGGGCAAATAACGATGCGAAGAAATTCGTTGCAACGTGAATCTGAAATTACAATTAAAATCGCGCGTGGTATCTATATTGTAAGAATTTCGGCAAGCTTATCGCACCCTCCCGAAAAATGTTACTTTCTTTTCCCGTTGTTTCGATTTTATTCGTTTCACCGTGCTCGTACGCGCCGCGTACGTTTCAAATATCTAGATACTTGAACTTTCTATTTAAAGAACCGAACGGAATCTCCCTCGAGCCCTTAAATTTTATACCCCTGCGCCTCGTAGTCGAGAAACAGCTGCATTTATTATTCCAGTAGGTAGGATTCGGAGATTCTCCTCTCTGTATTTACTTCTATAAAAATTTATAGTCCCTGTATAAATAAATTTTTCCCACGTCCCGCGAGCGGCCCTCCTCCCCCAATGATTTATCGACCGACAGATAAAATCGACGAGACTATCGGAGCTTGGTAGCGACCGAGTTCGAAAGTCTCGTTTTTGGTGATAAAGTTGGGCGCCCCACCCTATATATTAAAAGCGATCTTGCCGGTCTTAGACAAATTCCTGCAGCCGGTGCACATAGCGAGTACACGCGATCACCTCGAATATACATATGTAAAAACATACGGCCGCTAGAACGTGAGAGTAGAAGCCTTTCGAAACGACGGCTCTAAGCACATTCCACGGGATTGTAATCGCGGCGTTTCTCGGGTGATTAGTAAACCAGCTTCTCCTAGGTTCTCTGCTGGCCAGGTTTTGCTCGATCGACAGCCAGCGATCGTGTTCCAGTTCCGAAGATATTCGAGGCATGATTTTTCCCCCTTCCGAGCATTTTTACGGACTTCAAAGGCACCGTACTGTTTTCCTCCGACGTCGACTGTTCACCGTGCTCGACCTCTGAGAGGTTTGTTGTTCTCTGTACAATTTCCCTTCAGACATCATCTTCTCATCGCTGACGTTTGATATCTGATCGTCACACCCGATAGATTTGGCTCGTGGTTGGTACATCGAACGAATAATATTTTAAATCGACACGATCGCACGCAAACGATAGTTTTTCATTCGAACACGATTTGAGGATGTAGAGAGAAGAGGAGGGATAAAGAGATTTTAAAAACAATCGGTCGACAACGATATAATTCTATTAATGGAATAGATACTGCTACGGTGGAAGTTTGTATCTGACGGTAGGTATCGATTTGAACGATTTGACTGATCGAGACGTAATTTTACCGATAGAGTAGTTTACCGCTACTGTGAAAACTCGACGATTGTACGAAACGGTGCTGAAAATTGCTGCGAGCAACAAGATTCGTGCAACGAGGGATGTACTCGATCCAGTGAGGAGAATCTCCGCTACTACCTGTTCCTTCCACCTTGAACTTCACTCGCTGTTAAGTGGGCATCTCATTCACTTGTCAATGCAATGCACCGGTTTCCATGCAATCACCGAGGATGCGTTTCTCGAGATTCGTATTTATATCGGTGCGTTGTTTTTTCCATTGAAAATAAAATTTACGAACGTTTAGTAATCAACGTTTTGTTTTAAACGCAAGATTTATAAGGAAGGTCAGAGGCGTCCCGTTCGTTCTGCCGTCTAACGTATCAATTACGAGGTTTGATACGTAAGAACACCTTGGTAGTACTATAGGTATATTCAAAACATGTTCAGCGTAATGTAGGAATGTTATAGCCTCTGCGATAAATTTCATGTTTCATCGGGCAATTATCGCACAAATGGAAAACAAGCCAGTGAGAGGATCGAATAAGCGGCGCTGTACAAATGATCTAGATTCTATTAAAGCGACGCCAGCGGAGATATCACGGTGCGTTACTTAAAAAGGAGTCCTTCGATCGAAAAGTAAGTTGCATTAGATCGATACAGAATCTCGTTCGGTGCATCTCGGGCACCGGTACGATCGGACGTGACACACTTCTTTGAGGATCACGCATCCGGCGAGGGAACGGTTTTAAGACGATAAATAATCGACGTCTTTTACGATAACCGTTGATATTCCATGAAAAAATTATGTATCACAAGTAATCCGTTGCGAATGAAAATGATTTCCACGAGAGTCGAATCTGTCCAACGAACAGAGTATAAGGATACCACGAACAATTTAAAAAGAAATATGAAAAGTACTTAAATTTCTTTCTCTACGTTACAAATTACTTCGTTTCCTACACTTCTCGATAATGATACTCGTACACGAATGACTTCAAATTTCACTTACTTTTTCCGCCACATCTATACACAACACTATATCCTGCAACGTTCGTTCGAACATAGATAAAACGTATCGAAGATAAATATTTCGATTATCCACTATTGAAAAGTGAAACGAACGAATCGTTTCGTCGACGTTTTAAAACGTAAAAACAAGAGTACTCGAATCAGCGAAGCGATTGCCAAACTCTTTAATTTGTCAGCCCCCTCCTCTCCTTAACCAACGCATAACCATGAAATCGCGCCATTCTTCTCTACCGTTACCAAACTCGGAACAAGAAATCGTTCAATGGTCGTCGCTCGTCGCAAGATCGCATTAATCGTGGACACGATAGCGGCCGTTTTTTCTCTTTTCCCGTGCTTCCCTATCCCTCCCACTTCATCTCGGTGTGTCGGTGTCGCGAAGAAAAAGCACCAGCGGCCAAGTCCACAGAAAGAGAGAGAGAGTTTCAGCGAGGTCAATGAATCTGATCTGGAAAACGACTGTTGGTGGCTCCGTTCGTGGGAGCCAACGTAGGGAACTACGCAGCCACGACCTCGAGGCCTCCTCTCCCGGAGGCGGCAGCTTCTGCTTCTTCTTCTTCTTCTTCTCCTTCTTCTTCTTCTTCTTCTTCTTCTTCTTCTTCTTCTTCTTCTTCTTCTTCTTGTTATTCTTTTTATTTTTTCCCGGTCGCCGCTATTTAGTATCGCGATGCTCCACGATCGTGTATACGTATTTACGTGTATCGTATACCGGCGGGTTCTCTGCGGTGCACACGCGGCTTTCTCGCGTTCGTTCGACGCTTTTGCTTTATTTCCTCGCTTTTTACTTGTCGTTCTACCTACTTGCCACTTTGGAAATCATTAGTAGGGCGCTTCGAAGTACACGGATTGCTTAACCCGCGTGTACCGTTCCGGTCAATTTGGTACGAAACGGAACCTCGGGGTTCGATTACTTTTCAACGAAATAATACGATATATTTTTCCCCTACTTCCGTTCAATACCGAGATTTCTTTTTTCTCGGTGTGGTGTGTTTGTATACGAAACATCGAGATTCCAGATATCTACCCACGGTGTCTAGAGATTTTGCAATGATGTAATATTGTAAATAACTCGAAAAGTATACGTACACGTTCGTGGCGGTGCTCCTGAGGAGGTTAAGGTTTCGATTGATCACCTCGCGCGTAATTCGGGTGTAAGATTTGAACCTTCTCGTTGCGTAACGTTTATCAAAGTAATTTCGGGCAAACTTGTCACATACGTTTATCACTTTGTAGATAAATCAGGAAGGATGTACCAAAGAAGATTTTTCGTGTAATGTAATAATAATGATTAATTTTAGTATACGGTTTGCCAGTCGGAGCCGTATACAAATCTACATAAGCTATGTATAAATTGTTGGAAATGAAATTTGAAAAATATCTCGTTCTATATCCGGCCCTTACCTTTGATACGTGTACCCTACAAAAAGAGTCGAAACTATCTAGAAACAATGTATCTTACTCTGTACAACGCTAAGTATAATTAATTCTTTTGATAAATCAATCGCGATAAAATCGAATGATATTCTGTAAAACAGAGAACTTTTTACGAGAATGTAAACCGTGCTCGTTAGAGAGTTTAAAATGTACAGCGAGATCTAGAGTCCAAGGGTTGAAAAGTTTTCGAATAAACGTGGAGCAATTTACAAGTAAGTGTGTCGAGGAGTTATAATTTAGTGTTAAATTTACCGTTATTTCATCGTCGTTGTTTTCGTACACTGTTTCGAATCGGCCGAAAATATTGTCTCCGATGCTTGTTCTTCCTGGTGAGTAATCGAAGATCCGCGTGGCGTACGATGAGCACGCATCGAAGGTGTTCGCGTGGGGAATTCCGGAGCATGTTTGCAACATGTTTGGCCGGTGGCCAAGGAGGTTGGGAAGAGGCAGTAATAATCGGTACGACCGAAAGTTCGTCTGGGTCGTAGTAAGAATTAAGACTTTGGCGATTCGCCAGGCTGCCACCACCCTAAACACCAGTCCCTCATAGTCTTAATCATAAACACCTGTCCCTGAGGCTGAGTAATGAGTCTGGGCGACGCGATTTCTGTTTACTTTACGACTTATTCCATCGTGTTGTGTCTCTCCGCGGGTTATTATTTTCCTACCCGACGCATGATTTTTCACCAACGATTGGCAGTATGGAATTAGCACGCTTTCACGTAATGCAAACATCGGGAAATTCATACTGAATAATGTATGCCGTCGCGTGCTATTTTCTAATTTTTTGTTTCCATTCAGGGGACATTATCGGACGTAACATCGTGTAAAGCGATCGCGACCGATCGTGAAGAAGTATCGAAGGAAGGTGGAATTATTCGAAGAAAGAAAATTTTGTTCGGTGAGAGTAAAAATTCAATAATAATGGACAAGTTGACAGTTTAATAACGATAAAGATCACTCGCTGGTGAAATGTAATCGGAGGATCTTGCGTTATAAGTTAATACCACGCGTTCGGATTTGTAATTGTAATTACATTACGGTGTTTGTCGACGACCCACATCGTTATACCGATTCAATTGCGAAGCGTGAAAATAATTATTATCGTAAACATTATAAAACCGTATACAAGTTTCGCGAGTGTGTTGAGACTCGTCAGAACGATCGTGTTGCAAGATATTATAGTTAGCTATCGATTGGAAACTCGATTCACGTACGCACATGCAATTCCAGAAAAGAAAAGTTTCGGAAAATGTATTCTTAAATTCACTTTCTGCGCACTTTAGTATTGCATATACCTACCCCTTGTCTGTGTAATTCGTGGAACGGCGAATTTATAAATAATTCTTATTGCGCTGTAACGCGCATTTCCGTCGTATCCATTTGTTTTTCTCGTTTTTTGACACTTGACACGTATCTACACGATACGAATATATAATTGCACGACTGAATGTTTAATACTTCGTAATATTAGTCATACGAAGCACCTGTTAATTACTATGAATACGAACTCGCGCTCTGTAAAATAGTATTAACGTAACAAATTACGTATAATCATAGTTTTCGTAAACATTATCGTGTAATAAATTGATTTGAAACGTGTCTCGCCGTCGCGCGTTCTTCGTTATCGTTATCGCTTCGATAAACTTTCTTATTTCGTGGCACTGATCCAGTCGCGAGACACAAATTCTACCTAAATTTCTCATCTTCGATTCACGTTTTCTTTTTTCTCCTCTTTTCTCGTATATATTAATTCAACTTTCATCAAAGTGTGGTCCGCGCGGTGAGTTACGCGAATGTTTAGTGGGCCAGCACACCGGACCGATGCGACCGGAGCGACGCGACCGAACCGTCTTTGATTTTCTTGAAATTTTTTACGACGACCTAGAGTTTCTCGACCTTGCTCGTGGCCCGAACGACGTCCAGACATCCGAGTACAATTTTCCATCCATTTCGTTCGGTGGGTATCTCGTCCGCCAAACCGACACGACCGGAGAGCAATTCGCCGTAAGTTCAATTCTCGTTCGACTTAATTTTGTACTCGTTACCGGTTCAGGGTCGAGAATAAATGCGAAACCCACTAGTCCAGAATTCTACACTTCCGGGTGGCATTTGTGGGCTCGCTTCTGACGATAAAATATGACGCGTCGGCAAAGGGGGTTATGGGAAGTGCCGGTGGATACAACTGACAATGAGTTATGCGCGTTGTCCAAGTGGGCCGCGGTCAGAAAAGTTTGAGAGGCACTGCGCTAATGGCGCATCAAGCGCTCTTTACTCCTGAATCAACAATTATTAACTCGGGCTCGAGTAATAGAGCACTTGTGTGAATTACAGGTATCGCAGATTTCACTCGATGCTCGTGGATCTCGTACGAGGAGGTTTAACGTTACTCGCAATCAGGAACGGATACGCGTTACGAAGACGTTCTCAGGGACAGGAAACAATGAGAGGGGTACGCAGATAGCGCTTAAACGCTCTACAGCGCCATTATCGACACTGTGTTTTCTGATCGACGAAGTACGTTTATTCTTAATCGAAAGCAACACCTCTGTGCACGGTCACGAAACTCTTCGGTTGATTCGAAGGAATGTTTACATTACGAGGCTCCACCGCTTCCAACGTTCTCCCGTACGATTGTCCTTCCGTTTTGTTTATCTTCGCGTTCGGGTTCTACGCGATTCGAAAATAGAATTTTTCACGATCGATGTGACACCGTGACGCGACAACGAGGAACCTTGACTCGAAGAGACGTAAGAAACAAAATTCGTTCGGAAAGTAACGTTTTCTTACGTAAGAGGGAGTACAAGTTTCGAGTTTGTTCGCGTTTGCAGCGATTCCCATTTCTTCGATCAACGCCCCCATTGTTTCCGTGACAAGCACGAGACACGGAACTCTAATGCTTTTCAGCCCCTCGAACATCTACACGCAGATTCCATTTCGTTGCTGGGGTGTGCATTTCGTAGTTTTCACTGCGTCGCTTCGGTGATTTATCGCAACTTCGCGTATAAATTTTTAAATCTTCGAGCACTCACATCGCTTGCGTACGTACAGGCGCGCACGGCACACACATACGTATACACACGTATACGTACACGATAGATCACGATCCTCTCACTCGGTCAGATATTCCACTACAGGTATAATGATTCGTAGCCTCCGCGATACTTTCCCGAGAGGTTGCCTTCTGGAAAATGAATTACCGCGCCAGGTAGGAATGAAGTAATCGAAGGAACACCGCGAAACGATGTAATTCCGCAGCATGGAAAGCGATATTGCATTTGGGGCAACGTGCAGAACGTTGCACTCTCGTGGTGATAACGTGCCGACGATAATTCCTAGAAATTAATTAGCAACACGCAGCGAACTTAAGTATCCACTGGGAATCGATATAAACACCGCGTCAGCAATCTCTGTGCAAGCGCTCGTAAGACCGACCGTAGTGAATTATTGCATCCGTTAAATGTGCAAAAATATAAATGCTTTAATACCGATCAAACGAATTCCTCGGAGAGAGTACCATTACGTAATGTTTTATATGAAATGTTCGTTTCGTTAAATCGAATAGATAACGAGATACTTGAAGCTTCCACGGTTTTGGTTTTTACGGCCAATTCCCTTTGAGGCTTCTGCCAATTGACCAATTAAAACTCCGCAGTTGACGATTAATGATCCATGACAGATAGATACCTTAAATACAGAGGGTCTCTAAAGTAATGAATTCATAAACTTCTCGTTTATATTTTAATTCTCGTTAAACCGATATTTATGAAATACGTTTCATCGTGCATCGGCAATTAATTCCGATACACGTAATCTATATTTTGCACGTTTTATTTAAACGTCGTATGCATAAATATACGCCGTGTTTCGTTTACGAGAGAGGAGTGAACCTTTTTCTCTAATTCGTGATATAAAACGCGGCTGGAAATGTTGCAAGACTACTTTGGTGTCTCTAAAGGTATTTTATAGATGACATCCATCAACCGCCAGCGTTAGTGTGTTATCAGATTGCTGATGAAGGTAGGTAGTCGCCACGTTAGCGAAACAGAATCGCGCGGATATTGCTTGAAAATAATATTAAAAGTAATAATTGGAAACGATATTACCGACTTTCACTTGCTCTAACGTTACTCGAAACCGAACAAAATAACGATCTATTTCGAGCCGATATTTTTATCAACTTTTATGTTTCGAACATCGACGAAGAAGCAACGATAAAGATAATCTCCTTCGACATTTTTTAAACGAAGCTGGTTTAACGTCGAAAGTCGCTTTCAAAAGTACACTCGAGTTGAACAGACTCAAGCGCGAGATGAAATCGCGTTTGTTAATCAACGTTTTAAAAATGAAGAAAAAAAACAAAAAAAGAAACCATTTCGTTCGAGTTAATTGATTCGTTAAACGAAAATTTCGCGTTTCGTGTAATGCTCTACTCTGGTTCCCTTTGACTGTTTACGCTGCGCGCAGAGTGCATCGAATTCGTGGACAAAAGAGTTGGGGTTTATTTTCGGATAAATAAGAGAATAATTTTGGATTTTATGGGGGTATATCTGTGGAGGTGAATGTTGCACTCAGTGGCCAGTAAAACTGGAAGAGCCGTGCGCTGTCAGAAGAATCCCGACGGCCGTGGATCCCCCCGTCTTTTTATGCCTAACTCTAAAAAACACGGACGAAGCAGGATTTCTAAATCCGTCCAACGACCTGTTATATTTAGAAGCAAATGTATTTTTCTCGTGGTCTGGCGGCGTACCGTGTTTTGTTTTTTCCTTCTTTGGACGGATCTTTATTTCATACGACTTTATTCAGCTCTTGCGCGAGAAACAGCAGGAAGAAAGAAATACGAAGAGGACCAGGTGAAATCGTTTACGTTGTTCCTGACCTGGGCTTCTTTCACAAAACGAACAACGGAAACGTATGAATTTCTAAATCTCGCTTTTGATACGTGTACAATAAACGAACGCTGTATAAAATTTACGGAGCTGTGCTCGTAAGTGAATTGTATCGCGATAAGAACGATATCCGCGACAAAATAAAAAAGATAATAATGGTATATAAATTGACCGAATACCACGATAATAAAAATATAAAAATACGGTGTTTAAAATACAATATCCAATATCTCGCAGGTTCTGGGACTAAAAACGATAGTAAACGAGGGAGGGGGTAATTGTTCCAAGAATTGTGCGCTGTTATCTGTGGCATTCGGTGGGGATAATTCCGCGACACCTAACGAGGTAGAAACGGCGACAACTGACGAGGCATTACTGTAAATGGTGGGACACCTAATTCGATGATTTTATCTGTTGGAAAGATCTCCGACACTTTGAAAAGTTTCAAAAATGTTATGTAAATTAGTAAATACACAATTTTCCTTTTCTCCTTTCCCAATATTTGTACAGTTAGCTACAAATGTACGTTTCAAACAAACAAACGATATTAATCGTCGGTCAAGATACGTAAGCCTATATTAATGTTTCGTCTCTGCAAGAATCTTAAAGATTTTACCGTTAACTAACTCGTGAACATCTACGATTCGAGGTATAAGGAATTAAGAAAGCGTGTTCCGAGCGCCTCTTTGTTAATATTGAAACCTATTTCACGTATTCTTCGATGCGTTTCACTTTGTCCAGTCCCGAATTTTTAACGCGCGTGAAGGCAACACGATGCGGCTCTTATAAGATGTAATAAAATGAGATGGATGTGGAGGGCTCTGCGTTCTTCAGGCCTGACAAAAACATTCTTGCCCGGTGAGCTGTGAACCCGCCCCCTCGATACAAGCGACTTTCAATATTCGTGTACATTGAACAACGATTACGGGTGTGTTCCGTTGTGTGTATGTACGTGCCTCAAGACTTTTACGCCGTACACCCAGAGCTGAAATTCTTTCACGTGGAAATATTGGAAAGGGAAAACGTATCCACCGCTTTATGAAGAATTAATTCCACCGCGTTTCAACGGGATCTTTCAAGCATGAAAAAAATGATACTGGTACGTTCTCCGAATGCCGCGAATCGCACCTGAACCTTATCATTCTCTGAATGTTCCCAATTACCATATATATGACCAATAATTAGGGACCATTGAATTGTGAAGTGTGTCTCGAACGACTAAATCCGATGTACATGGTGCGATAATACGGGGTAATTTATTTATGGCTATTTTTATGGGATTGATTTGTGCACGTTTCAAGACTCCATTTATTTGGAATAAACAGTACTGTATTTACGAAACAGTGCACCGCTCCGAATATGTAATTAGAGAATCAAGTATTCGAGCTATATGTTAGCTTCCTCGGAAATTCACTGCAGATTTCTTATTCTCGCATTTAGAAGGTTGGTACACAGAAAAGTTAGAATTTGACCCGTTGGCATGTGTGTCGCCATCTTAAAGGAATACTGTATTCAGTTGTTTTGATTAATAGCTTATGGAGTAATTGGTTGAAAAATAATTTTTTACATTGTGCAGTTACCACGGTTCATCGAGGTAGTTTTTTTTTCGCGTACAGTGACCGGCACGGATTCGTTCCGTTGAAGGGGCAAGTGGCTACCCCCTCTCTTTTCCGGCACGCTTCTTGGTCACGTGCACCGAGCCTCTTGACGGCTGCGCGACATAGATGCGCAGAATCATTATGCCGCCGAGCGCACAACGAAGCGGTTCGTAGCTTACGATACGACTAACCTAGTCGTGACGAATCTCAAATCGCTATGAAATAACAATGCTCCGCCAATTATCACGCGACATTTAAAGTTTAAAATAGCTTCAACGATTCCAGGAGCAAATTATTATTTATCCTGGTGAAATTTTACGGATTACAGATTAACACATTTGCCGAAACTTTTGCTTCATTCCAAGACGATTACGACAAGTATTTTCGTGAACATAATAAGGTTAATCTCTCTTCGATTAACTAGCAGTGTGTAAAACCTTGGGATAGCTTTATTCGCAAAAAACACTCTGAATTTATTGATTCGAAAACGCCTGAATTTGGCAAAAATGAAATTTAACGAATTGTAAATCCTTGGAAACGGTACGCTGAGTATAATATAGCTTATTTTGATCGAAGTGAAATGTTTAATACGCGTGTAATTAAAATTTTGCAGTTAACACTCTAATAATATATCGAAAGCTACATTCGAGCTATTAATATTACATTATGTAATTGCTACGATTACTGGTCCTCGTGTTAAGCAATGATAGATGCCCTATTGCGCGTTTTTCTTACGTCGACAGAGTAAACGGTGCAGAAATATTGACTTTAAGAATTCTCCGTTTCCTTTGTATCATGTAACATTAAGTAATATTTATGGGTATCGTGTGTAACAGCGGCCAGGACCTTGGAACCAACTGTCTCGCTTTGGTGCCATCAGCGAAGTTTTATGTAAACTAATTAATCTGTCAGCACTCACCGTCATAAAGCAACAACGTACACATGTTACTTAAGTATGCGTTATTCGACCTTAGAGTATATTTCTGCGAATTGTCTGATCGAAGAAATAAAATCGATCTTTCAAGGCGTTCAACCCGAAACTCATCGATAATTTCCGTTGACGCATTGTCATAATTCATCAATGCGAAACCGTGAGAGGACAAGGTGCAAAGAAAGAAGAATTGACACGAGAGTGACGTAAATGTGAGACGTGTGGAAAATATATTCTAACTCTTAGAATAGTGAAATTGAACAAATATCTGGACATTTTTTTCACTGCAACCACTCTACGCGCACAAGATTATGAATTTAATGACTAAAGGTAAACGAGACTCATCGTCGAATGTTCGTATTTGAAATTCATCGATTTAATAGTTTCTTTTAATGGTATTTCATCGAGAATGTAAATAATTTAAGGAAGAGAAGGGGCTGAGGTTGAAGCTGAGGAAATTTACTCACGCACGCAAACAGTTCGATAAAATTCACGCAAAATTGACTCGATAAATCGCTTGCTTCCGATACACATATGCATGTATCACTGACGAGTTGGCCAACCGCGTGACGAGAGCTCGTTCCCGGTTCGTTTGTCGGAACAGGAAAAGAAAATTGTGTATATACTTGTCAGATATACCGAGTGCCTTCGATTACGTACATTTGCATTTCATCTTCTATCCTAAAAGCAATTTTATTTCACTGTACCACGTTGTACCCGATTGCAAAGTCGGGCTAAGTTTAGCGGTAAAGAAATTTTTCGAGAGAAACTCAACCAAGTCGATAGACTTTATTTAGTCTTGAGCAAACTTCGATGATCGACAACGCGCCAACACTTCACGGTCACTTTTCTATTCAAATGAAGAACTTTCCAGCGGATTAAAGTATTTTTCAAGTTTTTCAATCGAAGTTAATACGAATTCAATTGGATCGAGTATTCAGCCGATTCGTTAGCAAGTCTGTCACGAAGACAATTAGTTAATTTCGCAGTGCGATTACTTTGGTCGTTCAAGTTATGGAAGACAAGTAAAACCGTATTCGTTCGAGTTGTAATATTTCATATTATTCGGAAAAAGAGTAGATCCGACCCTGTTGAGCAGTATTTAATGACAGCAGCAAACTGGAATCGATGAAAAATCTATGCAACTCCTTCAGACACGCTCTGATAGACTTCGACGCCTGAGTCTCTCGCAATTCGACGGCCTGTCGACACTGTTAGCGCTTTCTTTTACTTCAAATCCGTGGATAAAGTTAAGATTCTCGTACCAGAATGTCGTTGCTAGATGCAACATTCTCAAAGTCGCTTGAATGGTTAAGTACTGATTATTCTTTCTTTTATTCGGATTCTAGCTCTCCGTTTCCTCGCGAACTGCTCAAGTTACAAAATCTACAATTTACATAACTGTATTTAAATTTTTCATTTTAAATTACTAACGACATTACCGAAAGATATATTCCGAGTTTCTCGTTCGTTGGTAAATTTAACAGACGTTAACGAAAAAATTGATTCCCTAGATGCAACATTCGCAAAGTCGTTTGAATGGTTAAGTACCGATTATTCTTTCTTTTATTCAGATTCCAGCTCTCCGTTTGCTCGCGAACTGTTCGAGCTACAAAATCTACAGTTTACATAACTGTATTTAAATTTTTCATTTTAAATTACTAACGACATTACCGAAAGATATATTCCTAGTTTCTCGTTCGTTGGTAAATTTACCAGACGTTAAGGAAAAAATTGATTCCCGAAGAGGACCCTCGAGACAAAATAAATAAATTATTCTGTACGACAATCGTTAACTTCATTTTCGACATTTCGAGGTAGTTGTAATTACGATTGCAAAAGAATACTACCATCGTTTTCCCCTCGTTAGTGACAATAGTATCAATCGTTGCGATACACGTTCTTTCTACCACCGTTTCAGTTTCTACCATTGTGCTATCGAGCCAGGATTTATCCGCATCACGTGCCCGGTGCATTGAAGAATTTAGAAAGTGACCGTAAAAAATTGATTCGAAGGAATTCGTCTCGGAAGGATTGAATTCAGGCGCGCGAGGTTGCAGATGCTTCGCGCTCTTTTTTCAACGCACTGCGAAATCCCATCCCGTGGCACGTGGTGCGATTGGAAAATTTTTGTGCCATTTCAGACCTACGATACAACATTTGGTCACAACGCGCCACAATACATCGATACGATTGGTACGCGAGTATACATCGGTTACGCCATAGACCTAGATAACTCGTAACGAGAATTTTCACAAGTTTGATCTCGTATCATGCGAGAACTGTCGCGTAAATAATTAAAAATTCATCACGAGAAAATGTAGCATGCCTGGATCACCTTGGATAAGAACATAATTGTGTTTTGAAAAATTTGTACGTAACAAATCGTTACAAAGTCCTGCTATATTTGAACGATTATTCCTTGGGTATAACATTGGGGATTTCTGCACAAGTTTCGTTCGCTGAAATACACGAGAGACACGTTTACATATTTCCATCGTTAAAAAAATTGAACACACGAGTAAAACCCGATTCGGTTACTTGTGACCGAGTAATACCGTATTTATTAGTATTATTTTTGTCGATTTCCAATTGTTGTTGCGCGATGTCTTGTTCATAAAAATCCTCGGATTTACAAACATTCTTTGTTGTATCAATTACATTACATCGAAGTCCAAACTCGTAAAGCAGTCAGTGCCTTATACGAACCGTATCATCGGCCATTTTAAATGCTCGTACGATCTCTTTCGAATACCCGATTAACAATAGAGTAATAAAAGTACCATCAGCTGGCTTTCTTTATGCTTTGTAGTTACTGTTTATGTCGTCAATTTCTTAGAAGAGACAAGATTCTTCCTTTGTGCGCATTAAGGAATTGATGGACAAAATTTACGCATCAACCTAATCCAATCATAAACCTCTTCAATTCCTTTGTGTTCCGTTTCGTACGAAACTTTATCGATTAATGCAACTACATAGCAGATATCCAAACAATGCCCCATCGAATCAATTTTTACGATTATGTAAACACTTTGGGTTTCTTCTTCGGCGAGGAAACGTTGTAACTAACATCGAAGTATTCGTAAAAAATACACTAAGGACTCTAAGCTTAGGAGCAATCCTCTTCAGTATCGTAATTTGGACGGTAGCAAAAAAATAGCTATAATTACCATTTAAGTATATCCGATCGGCAATTACTATTTATTAGTACGCGGAATAATGGCTTGGTAATTGTTTGATGGCATCATCGAATTCTTAAGCAGTGTATTTTATATAAGCCGTGTGATAAAACGAAGAAGTAAAAATAAGCAATGAAATCTGATGCGCATATCCACGAATGGGGAAGTCCAAGCGGACGAAGTCCGTTTCCGCAATTAACAAAGGATACAAATTGTAACGTCGAAAAGTTTCAAACGCTGAAAGAAAATTGTAAAAAATATTTATTATTCCAACTGAAAAACACGTACAGAAAACGGAAACTATTTACCCTATGTCACGAATCAATAATCGATGTTGTACCGTATTGGGATATAAATTACACTTTCGTGTACTAAAAGTATCTACCGTTCTTCTTCATTCGCTATGTACGTAATAAAATAAAAGACGCAAGACAGGCGCTCGGGCATCATTGTAAAGCAGAGAATGTGTTTCAACTAACAAGAAAGAGTTGTAAAGGTCACGGTACAGTAGAATCGCCTGCGTGTTTGGAATAAGAGGATTTTCGAGTTGTAACAGTACCATTAGCACCACGAAGTAGAATTTGAGAGTTGTAACAGTACCCATTAGCTCCGTGAAAAAGTAGAATTTTAGAGTTGTAACAGTACCAGTGGCTCCGTGAAAATGGAATAGCGATGCACGAGAGAAAAGCACGAGTAAGCACTTGTGAAACATTGCTCGGTTTGTTGATAATTATTTTAGTATCGCTTAATTAACGGGATGGTCAGTGGCGAGTGTTTCATGTGTCCGTGAATGTAAATGGTCTTGTGATAATTACTCTAATGTATACAAATTGGCTTTAGTGGTATACCTCGTACGGGTTATCTTGGGTCAAAGAATATCGTAAATGCGACCACCTATTCGAAAAACACTATCAATGGTAACTTTTAACGATAAAAGTGTGATTGTATCGTGCATTGTCACACAATACCAATGACATCCATCCATCGATGAATTATTTATTAGTTGTTATTTACAAATAATGCATTTTTTATTCACATAATAATGAAAACATAAATATGAAACGTACCATTTTTTAATACACAGAAGTTTCAAATGTTTATATCGAGAATATTTAATTAAATTCGAAGCTATTTATAATTTAAGTATTTAATGACTAACGACATAGTTGTTCGGTAGATATTGCTACGTAATTGTTTTCATTATTTAACCGACTTTGTAGTTCTCTTTAGAATATTCCTTGAAATTATATAAGGGCAGAGAGAGAGGGAGAGAAATAGAGATAACAAGTAATGGCATTCTCGGAATAAGAATTAATACTGTAAACCTACTAATGTTAAATAACACGTGAGAAATAGAAAATATTTTAAAGGGAGAAAATAATCGTGCACGAAACTTGAACTTAATCTCCAAGTATACCAATGACGCTTAAAAAAATTTGAATTAAGTGGAGTATACATTAGAAATTGATAATATGTGTCCAAGTACGTATCAAAATTTTACGTAACATTATCGTTGCGTGGATTTGCTTTTGAATTATATTACGTAAAATTTGTTAGCCCTGGTAACGAAGCAGTATGTTTTATTCTCGAGAAATTATATGTAAATACAGCGTATAACGGTAAACGTAACGTTTATAGTAACTTTCTTCTAATTTTTGTAAATTAAAATTCGCCCGCTCTGTTATTAATTCATGAATGCACGTTAAATTTCTACCCATTAATTTCGCTCGATTCGTTTAAAAAAAAAAGCACCTTTTGGAATTTCGTTAAATTCCAAATAATAATTCACATTTTCACCACACGCACATGCACACTCCCTCGGCGAAAATATATTACGAATAAAACGCATAATATTCCAGATAAGATTAACTTTCGAATTCTAACGATACACCCGTCGTTTCAACCTGCTATTGAAAAGTAAGTTTTCAATGTGAAAAAAAAAAGAAAAAAAAAAAAGGAAAGAGATTAATTGCCACCGAGATCTGCATCGATACGCATTAGCGCGTGACAGGAAAGAAATAAAGAAAATGGCTATAAATGGCGCCGATATGTTCACCGATATACTAGTTACTAGGTTAAAGACACTTGGCGCGCAAAGAATTTAACGGTCCTAATTAACGTTCACAGTTCCAGCGTGCATAATGAATTCCAGGTGAATTCCACGTAGCCAGGATTACGAAAGCAACCCTAACTCAGGGTCAGGGAATGAAGTAACGTCGATGCGCCGCGATTCAGGGTCGCGGCGGGCAGCTACCGATTCATTTCGATGCGCTGCCATAAACGTGGCCAATAAAGCGTTTCACGCGCGTGCACACCGGAAAAGAACAAAAAGTGCAAGAACACAGGGCAGAGACATAGAGGAGTAGCAAAAGGGAGGAGCGTTACGAAACGGTGTTTCTACTGGGCTTTTTCAAACACCCAGCCCGTGGTAGTAAGCGTTAATGGGACACGCGCGGCCATTCGCGCGTGAATTACAGAAATGGACGGTGACGACTCGGGGGACACTTTGGCCAGTCCATACTCGAAAAGAAAGGATCAACGGGATCGTTTATCTCCTTTGAACGCCGAGAAAGGTTCCCACGAAAGCTGAAATTTCAAAGGGTTGTCGCGGTGAAAATTAATACGTCGTTCACGATTTGTAAAAGAAAAAATGAACGACGATATCGGGTGGACAGATCGGGAGAAACATTGTGGTATAATCGACAACACTTTTAAACGAAGGATAGGTTACGTAAACGTATGGTGAACTGGGGGATAGATCCGAGCGATTGGGAACGAGTGGGATAAACATTAACAGAGCGATACGAGAGCTTGGTACGGACGAGGTTGTAAGTGTATTTAGTATTGCTGTGATAATATTAGGTTGCCACGTAAGTTCTGTTGGAGTCGTCCCCACCACTTTATCCCTCTCGTTCTCGATGCATCCCACTTCTCCCCGAATAACTGAACAGGATCGCACCCGATTGGCGTTCAGTTAGCCGGGTGATACCGTACGTTGTACGAATTCTTTCACAAACATCGAATATCTTTCTACCCAATCGGTTGGCTTTGAAAAATAGCGCTTCGAAGCTCGTAACTGTTGTATTTTTCCTTTCGAATACGTACGATACGTTCAACGAGCGATGCATTAATATTAATATGTTAAAGCGGTACTATTGCCGCTGGTGAAACTTGATCGTCTCTATTGGCCAATCAGAAACGATTTAAATACCTTTGTAACGGAACCGTTCCCGAGTCCGTAACAGTATTTCCAATTTCTTTTTCTCTGTATCAAAACAGAGTAAAATTGTCATTCTCGATTTGCAAATTTATACAGGTCTCCGCGCTAATTATACGACTGTATCGGAATACATGTAGCGTTAGTGGCGCAACTTTGCATTATGTATGAGTATGAATATCTCGCGAGGTAAACTTTATCGATCGTTTAAAGTTAAAGAGTAGAGCTGTTGCAAAATGCCCGTGTAAATTGACAGTTATCGAGCGTTAGGTGAAAACTGTAAAATAATTATTCGAACGAGTGTAATATATCTACCTAAATACGAAGGTAAAGTTGTTCGCTGATCACGCATTTCGAAAGGTACCTTCTTATTTTCAATAGAGATGTATGAAAATAACTTATCTCCTACGATAACCTTATTATACGAATTTATGATAGCAATTTTACCGTATACAACTTGTGGATTTAAAAAATGGGACACTCGCGGTGTTTGTCTTTCTTCGACTCGGTTATAAAATGCACACAAATTTTACGATCGACGTAATAAATGTTTCTCGCGTCTGTTTTCTCGTAGCGAAACATAATCGGAGCCATAAAAGTGTGAACTCGTGCAATCGTGCCGGTTGATATGACCCACTTCCGGTCCAACACGAGATACAAATCGCGCATGTCTCATAACTTTGTATTTATTACATTGCCATTGAAGTTCCCCTACAATTAAACCGACCATTTATTCATAGAGGAGTGACATCGAGCGATTAAAATATTTATCGTTTATTTTCTTTTTATTGTCATCGACGGAAGTACACTTACGATAATAAGCAGGTACGAGTTTTTAATTGACTCGTCGCGCTTAATTGATCTACATCGTTCGATGGAACTGGGAAACGGAAGTCTGTAACATCGAAGAATAAAGACTCGTGTGGCGAGCGAAAGTTCAGCGAATACTTGAGAGTGAAACAAGTTTACACATTTTACGATATGGAGAAACGTGCCGAATCGACCGATGGCGGGAGATATTCCATAGAAGGCGGAGAGTTGGCAGAAGAATGACACTCGAGTTCTTTCTTTCACTTTATCTTTTCTATAAGAAAGGTGCTGAATTTCCGATATAAGACTCTCTTACGATCAAAGATACACGCAAGGTACGGAGGAGGAAAGACTTGATCTATTTTCCCTTACTTTTACCCGTCTTTCGCACACTCTTCAGAAACAAGTGTGAAGAGTATTGCATTATTCCGCCGGATACTGTACACTTGTTCCATAGCCACTTAAAAAGCACAAATTCTACACAATTCTTCGCCACGTTTTCTTCTCAGCATCTTACGACCAATAATGATAATAATAATAATTTGCTAATTATACGATACTTTATTATCACTTGTTCTCAATTTAAAAACTCTTCGTTATCTTAAAACGTGACCCGTATACTTCTTTATTTGTTCCACTTTTGTCGATCTACCAAATATTTTTTCATCGATCTTGTTTAAAAAGTACAAGTGTCTTATTATTCTTTCCATGTTCTTCTTTCTAATCATAGCTTTCAAAATTTTTATTCACCTTCTCATATCCTTCCTTGTATTCTATTTTTCTTGTCTCACATTATCCTGTAAATCTCTTCGTTTCTCTTGTCTTTTCGCTCATTATATTTCTTTCGTACCAAAGTTACAAGTAAAATACTTCAGCCATCCCTGAACAGGTATAATTCCTATATTATAGAAACAAGCACCTCGATTGTCCGAAATAAACAATGCATCGAATTTTTCAAAGTAGTTTTCTCTCTCAAAAAAAAAAAAACTCTCTTTTAAAAGCAATAGATCGTTTCGTTCGTTGTACAATATTCCACGAATATTTTTCTCTGCAGCATTTCGTTCCTAGCGAATAATATAATTTCAACCGTGCAATGGTTTAAAACGAATCCATTAAAAGCTATTTCTTGTACCGGCAACGATACGTTATTTCGTTACGAGGAGTGGAAGCGGCAATTAGACTCGATTGCGCAATAAAATTTGGAAAGCGGAACGTTTCAATTGTTTAGAAATAAAACTACGGTATTAATCGACCGAGAAACGGTTTGTTGAAACAATTATCCCCGCTATCGAGTCAATGAATTCTTTCGGGCGATAGCCGGCCAACGATTCGAATCGAATCGCGTGGAAAAAGAGAGCTGTTGCAAAAAAGAGAAATACGTTTCGTACGAGTGTATCGGTGCCATTAAACGTCCACGAATTTTGCGTGAATTTCTAGCTAGCCAAGAGTGAACCGCAAAGTTTCGTGTAACGAATCACCCGAATTAAACGCCGTCATTTTTATCCCGCGAAATTAAAGTACACGTTTCTATTGCCGCCATTCTTCGTCGAGCGGTGTCGGTCTAACGTTTAAACAGTGGTAAATTCGTTGGCGAGCAGTTGACGACTTTGTCGCTAATGATCCTGCATGCGACAACAGATCGTCGCATCACGGTCACTTTAATCTTCGACGTCAACTCGTTAAACAGCCGCTGCTCCTATTTTTCAAACACGGATATTATTAACGACGACAAAGCTCGAAACGAATGATGTTTACCCGTACAAACACGCGGTGGTTGTGTAAATTGTTTGTACAGCGATTTCAATGAACGGTATGCGCAATTTAATAAACAAAACTTTCCTTTCCGATCCTTTGCGCGCGAGTGTCAAGCCATAGCCACCGAACAACATACTTTTACCGCGTTGAACGCGCGTCAGAAGATTCTCGTTTCCTTTAATGTGCCATTAGTATTTATCAGAACTTTCTTCAAGTTGTATAATTGCTTTTGGCCTTCGCGGCACCGAATTTACCAAATTCTTCGTTATCGAATTCGAAATCGTATACCGTGGTTCGAAAAATATTTCTCTAGATCCTTTTCCTCGACGAAATACGATCAAATCGAGCGTGTTTGTGTATTTTAGCATTTTATGTGCCCAAGATCCGTGTTCTTTGATCGCGAACGATGTATTTCGTATTACGATGTTTCACGAGCGGAGAGTTACGTTCAAATCTTCGATTTGATCCGTACTATGTGTCGTGGGTGATTCTTTTTTTCCCAATTATCGGTACACATTCGATGCATCGTGACGTCGTCGATAAAGTGGAGAGATCCAACGCTACTCACGCTCATACATTACCAAACTGTAATCGATCCTTCGTCGTGTTTTACAATAGGATCTCTATTTCTTGCTCAACATTGTATAACAGTGGTTTCTAAACTTTTTGGAAAGTATCCCCCTCCCTTAAAAAGAAGAGAAAGTTTCTGCGCTCGAAATGAGCGATAGGTTTAAAATTATAAAAGAAGTATACATTACACTTCTACGATGGACGTGGAGTTCTTTTGCATTAAAAATTTCTCCACGCGCCCCTCGTAGGGGTCGTGCCTTCCACTTTGGAAAACGGTATTGTATACCATCTGCCAAAGCTAAATATATTAAGAGTAAACTAATACGAAGAGTAAACTATTCTGGTGGTTGGATCGACTGTATATTTGTACGCATATGTTTACATACATATATGTTTGCCCTTGAATATCTCCCGCAGCAGGAAAACTGTTACACGTAGTTAGAAGGAAAGAACCGGAAATTATCTACAAGGTTATTTCAAAAGACGTTTATTCGAATACCAAATAACCGAAAAATTCATACGGTCGGACATCGTGTAACGAATAATTCAGAGAAAACCTGTTTATCGTCGGGGCACACAACTGACTTAACCATATAAACGCTTGAGAGCAACATCTCGTTCAACGAGACAATTTGTCCTCTAATAATCGTCCTTAAAGTATTTTAACACCAGGTGAGTTTTCAAGTAGCCTACAATACAAAGAAATGAAAACACTTTCTTACAAAAAAAAATCAAAAATACATAGAATATTTAATCGTTGAAAATATTCCATGGTATAAAAGTTATTCGATCGATCCTGTACTTATCGCTTCCCGATGTTCGGAATAACATTGCAACGTTACTCGAAAGTTTACAAGTATCAAGTTCTGTTCGTTCCGAGCGTATCGAAGAAACGTTACAAATTTCCAGCGTCGATGATCGGTATTCACCGCAAGCAATCGACGACAGTGAACAATTCCGAAATTCGTTAAAGAACGCGTATTCGAAGTACTCTGGATCGCGTACGTACGGTGCCAAAGAGACCGCGACAATCCTCCCTAAAAAACGGAACACGTTGCAGCAATGGTGCGGTACGGGACCTTACACCGAGACCATCACTTATCTGAATTTTTGCAAACGTAACGCGACTGAAAAACATCGATGAAACTTTCCGCGTGCGTCACGTAGGTCCGGTTCTCCCGTCGCGCGCGCGTACGCTCGTGAATTGATTGCCTCGCGATACGTTCCTCCTTTAATTTCGAGTCCACCTTGAAGTTCCCGCAGGCAAAGATCCACCGTACTTTAATAAATATTTTTATTCCGTGCGGCCTAAGGCCGACCACCGACCGTATCCCGGATGCCACCGCGAGCGAAGGAAATTCCCTTTTCCGAGCGTATCGGGCAACGAGGAAAAAGGCTGGTCGAGACGAGCTCGCTTTGAAGTTACGCCTATGGAGTCATCGAGGGGGATTCAGTTGCGCCACGGTCAAGGTAAGAGGGTCAGCAAGGTGCATGTGCACGAAAATAAACAAAGGCGACGCACGCCACTATTCTCGAGGAACGGGGCCCCATTGTGCTCGGGCTCAGGTGAATCACGGACCGAGTGTGTATTTTTAAACCCTTTAAACCCTCGGCGATCTTTTTTACCCGTTTGTGACTCCGACTCTTTTACGCCGCTTTCGTTGCAAATGGACAACGTGTACCATGCACGGCGTTGAAACGCGTGAAAGGTTAACTTCTACTTTACACCTATTCGGTTCTACTTCGAAACGATCTTTCCCAGCGGATGTACCCACATATCGATATCTGACGAATAACCGGGCTGAATTTCTCTCTTACGAGCGTCGTTATCTACCGAGCGTTACTTTTGTTCCTTTTTCTTTTTTTTCTTCTTCGACGGTCCTGCGACGTTTGAGCCACGGACTCGACACACTTGGACGAAAATGGACAACGCGCTGACAACTTATCGACATTTTAGCGGCGATACTTTCGTGGACCTTGTCACGAAAACACGACACGCTCGAAACGTTGAGGGAAGTTCACAGCGATAATTGTACGGTCCGTACGCAAGTATTTAAGTGGTACGGACACTTCGAAGATTGCTGAGAGGATCCGAGCAACGAGGAACGACCACAGTCGGCGAACTAACCATTTGAACAAACGGATGACCTGTGCTCGATTTGCGTTTCGCTCGTGAACCGATGGCCGAGAAAGAACTCGCGTGGAACACTAGGGGGGGGGACATTGTCTAGGTTTGACGAGATTATTTTCTATTTCCGAAACTGTACATTCCGAACGATACCGAAGCGATCAAAGTCGCCAAGATACTCGAAACGATTCCGAAATCGGGGCTCGAAAAATCATTCCACTCGTTACAATGCGAGAGAAACGTATTTCGAATGAAAAATGAACAAATTTCTACCAATACGACGCAAGGACTGAATATCCGCAAAGAGAACCCGGACGGAAATTCCTCGAAATGTAAAACAAAAATTCGTTCGAATTAAAGTGGATTTTTAGTCACGCTGCGATTGAAAATCGTGCAACGTGATATTAATAACGGCTTTGTCCATGTCGGTGGTTCAAATTACATGTTAAGATCTCGGTAAGGGCCGTTTATAACATTACGTTCCAAGTAACCTTTAATTTAATACCTGTCGGAAATTGCTTGTTTCCTTGCTAATAATTTTCAAATAATGAATCGTTTGGCGAAATTCTGATTGACCGTGAAAGAACCAACTTATTGCTTGAGAACATTGGTACGTGAGTTCGACAGTCCAAACTTATCGTTCGAATTATCGACAATTTGGTGGTCTAAATGTTCGTGGTCTTTGTCGTTGGAAGGATATCGTTCGATCTATTTGTTACATCTGCGTTATTAACGAATGTCATCGGTCTCGAAACGGTGAAAAAAATAATATGTATATATACATATAGGTAAAATGTACGTATACGCGCACGCACGATCGTGTACCATGCGAATTGATGAAAACTTAGAGGACAGAAATCTTTTAAAGATGGATCCGAGTGGACACGATGGAACACGTGCGCAGCGGGGATCTAATAAATGCCCTTGAAGAATAAACGGGACACGTCGTGTGCGATCGTCCAGCCTATTAAAACGAATTGTTAGGAGAGATCAAAGTTGTACGGCAAATAAAATGCTAGCTGTCCATCGTTTACTCGTGTCTCGAGTTTATCTGCATCTCTTCGTGTATGTATGCAACGTATGCACGCATGTGGACACGACGACGGATAGTTTTTACGTAAGGGAACGTTTACGGTCTGGAAACACGCTTTCGACGGGATCCATAAATTATGGTTCGTTTTCAAGATCGTTAATAACAACCGTGAACTTCTGAAGTATACTATATAATGCGTAAGCCAAAAGCGTTGACACGTCCACTTTGCGTGTCTTGCGTACTCCGGTACGATACAACGAAGATTTCGGCCGGCAAAAGCATAAATTTTACCAATGTTTACACACCGATGTGTTCACGATACTTCTCAGTCTAGACGTAACTATTTTTTACTCGATCGAGTAGTTAAAGACGTCTTGTTTTACGATTCCGTGGTATCTGGAACATTGTAAACTTCCACAAATTGGATTCACGGTTGCGCGATCCGGTTTCCTACAATTCGTATCTCGATTCGAGAGATAAACGGTTCGATCTATGAAATTTATCGCGCGGTCGAATTGTAATGAATTTGTAAATCTCGTACAACTGAAGTTTCATCGTTTAACTCGGTTCTCGCTTACAGACGTTTCGTACGTTACGAGCGAATGGCTCCGTTCTGAATTACAGGGTGTTTCAGTAAAATCGAATGTCTCGTCTTTGGTAACGGTGAGAAACTTTCTAGCAGCTTAACAGAGAAGTGAATTTAATTTGAAGAAGAGCAAGAATGTTAGTTACAAGTGACGGGAATGTGTAAAAAAATGATATTCTATGATACTTGTATCGGACGTATCCTGTGAATTACGAAAGCAATTCTCGCTCCTAACGTGCGCCATAAATTTGTCTTTCAGGGTTAAATGTTCTTTCTGCTGTCATTGCGGTATTCGCTTAAATAAATGGTACCAATCTTTTTACGACAAAGAACACCACCGAGTAGCAAAGATACATGTTTAAAACGTTCCCTTTTCTGAAAGCGTCTTACACGCTTCACACGTTACTCTTCGCACGTGAATTTTACGTATAAATCTTTCTAATACTCGAGCTCACCCTACTTCTTCGTGTAAATTTATCGCTGAGCGAGGAGCATCTGCTGCGGCTTGAAAGAAATCCATAAATCGTATAGTTTTGCACGTCGCGCGATAACACGTTGAGCCAAGATAAGCCGAAATAACTTCGGAAGCATTTAACATCGATTATTATACGATAAATCAACCACGTCGCGTGCAAGTTTCCTTTCGATCGAACCTTTTGTAATTTTGCGTAACGATTAAACCGTCGCGTTATACCCATAAGGAAACTGGACACGCTGAATCATTTTCTATGTTTTACATGAAGCAATATTTTATCCGAGCAACGGCTCGCGAGATTATTCCGGATGCTTTACTTCAGGGAAATAAAAAGAAAAAAAAAAGGAAATCGTGCAACAATTTAAACCGTACCTTGGTACCAGAAAGAGGTTAAACAAATCAACCTGATTTCCTGTAAAAATGAACTGCAACGTCAACAATCTCCTCTACTTTCTATTTCGTAGAGTCGATCAATTTGTCCAAGTGTCTCGAATCGCGACCAAGCGAAAAGCTAAGCACGCGTGTACTAGGTTGTTCGGTAAGTTTCGTCCTTCGATAAGAAAAACACGTATTGAAATACACTTTATTATTAAATATACTCTCCCTGAACTTCGATACATTCGTTCTAATTCGTGGATTCCATTCCTGAAGTGAGGATCCGGTCGTGGTACAACCCTTCGGTCTAAAAGATTGTAGCCCTCGGCCGCCTATTCGCCTAATTGGATTCCAATTTTCTGAAAATTGAAAGGCAGGTACGATTTCTGACATTCGGAAGACTCTTGCCACCGTCTCGAAGGAGGACTACGAGGAATGTTTCCAGAGCTGTTCTGATCGTTTCGAAGCGGGTATTCTTTCAGTAGGGGTGAATTTTCAGCGATCGTTGGCGAGAGTCGTCGTTTCGATCGAAATTCGTAAGATCTCTGACTAAGTCGTGCGTACTTACATCTAAATCGGCCGCATTGCGAGCCGTGGAATCACGCGAAACGCTCGATAACAAGGGGAAGGGGCCGAAGATAAGCCAGACGTAGGTAGCTTCTGTTTGGTCTCAATGTCGACGATGGTACCACCCTCTCTCTACATTAACGTCCGCTAACCGTAAATATTATTCCCACCGGGATGAGCTCTTCCTTCGATAATGTTGCCTCGCACCATGTCGAGTAATGCGCCCAACTGTCTGGAAAGTTTTGGCCGAAGGCCAAGATACATCGCGAGAGAGACGCTTTCAGTTTCTACGTCCAGCATCTTTTCTCGAGGTCGTAGCCAGCACTGATCGAGCTTTCGTCGCGTTTTCTTAGAGCAGTCTTTTCGTGGGCGCGCAGACATCTCTGGAATGTTCGAAACGCGACGCCTTAAAACCATGGTTTCACTTTATGCTCCTGGAACGCGACCCGACGGTTTCTCTCTCGGTACAAATTTGTCGAGTTCTCGCTCGTTTCTTCGTTTTTCGTCGTGCTGTTGTGTCGTTTAACGAAAACGACGATAAATGTGTACGCTGTTGAAAAATGATCAGAGGATCGCTACCGTCTACGAATCGTACCGAGTGAACGAAAACGATAGCGAGCTGGTCGCTGGATCATTTACCGAGGGAAGAATCTGATCGGTTAGAGAGGAGTTTCTGTAAGATCGAGAATAATTATCCGGAACGATACAATTAAACTTTCATTTGTCGTAACGGTAATCGAGGTATCAAATTTGAAACAAAGAAAGCAATGCGTTCGAAAAATAATTAATTTAAGTGTAATGTATATTTCGAGTGCTTCGTGCTTGAGAAATGTTCACTGTGGTTCGTTTAATATCGGAAATGGATGCCTAAGAATAAATGTCTACGGAACGGAGACGAGAACGGTTGCACGTGCCAAAAAATCACGTTTTTGTTTTGTTCGGGTAAACAATTCTAGGCGCCACGACTGAGATCGTAACGATCGTCGACAAGGAGAAGTAAGTTACTTTAGCTCCGATTAAAAATTAATCGTTTCGGATATTTATTTGTTTTCACTTTACCAACTATTTGCTTTCGTACAAAGAGTTTAAATGCTGCCGTGCATAAATGCACTTAACCGCGATAAATAAGAATGTTTAATAATACGAAATGCTGAAATATATCATTCTTACTCGTTACGAACTCGTATCTTGCTTTGTTCGATTCATCGAATCGTAGTGAGTCTTTAATTTTATTGTATCGTTGTAATTTATATAAATATCTATGTAAATTCGATATTTCCAAATTTATAGGATATATCGATCTTCGTGGATTTTAATTCTCGACCGTAATATGTTTTAAAAATAACTCGTTTCAATAAAGTGTTTTGAAAGAATTATCAGAATCGATTCATTTTCGTAATTAATTGTTATGAGTTTTCATTTAGTCGTTAACTGTTTGTTTACCGCTTTGTATTCATTGCCACAAAACAATTTCTTCATTCATGTCGAACTTGACCCAGTTTTAATTACACATTACTCATTACTATACGAAGAATCTAGAATGTTTTGATTATGTGTTTCGCGCGAGTTGAAAAATGTCACTTCCGATTTGAAATATTAACGAACAAACAGTAGACGTTCGTGAAAATGATGTACGCCAAAGTGTGGGATAAATATTTCTTGTCGAGAGAAGAGAATAAATGATTGATATCGCAAAATCGAATACATTTCAAAATGATAAAAACTTTACGAAACAAACGTGATAATCCGTACAATATATTCGTGCGAAATGTGCAAAATATAATTCGAACGAAATATTTCGAACGAAAAATTCAATCTTCAAATTTTTTAACAACAAATTCTCATCCAAGCTCCATTTCTTAATTCACCTATACAAAAATGAAACTGGTCTTCTTGTAGCTGTTAAGTTATTCAAATATTCTCCGTGACTCTGTACAACTAAAACAGTATATCATCGTAAACCTAAACCTTCGACTCGTTTAAATCCACCTCTTCTTTCACTTAAAAATTTTTTAACAACGATACACTAACAAACTGCGTGATATACTTCCCCACTAATTACATTTAACACGACATGCTAATTACTCCAGATCTCAAGCAAATTATTAATTGCTCAGCACTCGACGAAAATACATCTCGTTACCAGTTGCTGTTCTCGGCAGGGTAATTAGACGTAATTGAACAATTAGCACACGAGCATCGAGCCGTTTATATCGGACATGATAAGATTTACACCGACGAAAATTTCTCGCGCATTGCACGATTCTTACTGCGTCTTCATCGCGATGAAACCCGTTCCTTTCGCGGATCGTGGGTGATTTTCGATGATTACATTCGTCGACGCAGCCTACGGAAGCGCAGCAGTCATTATTGTTGCGAATTGTTGCGGACTCGAGAAAACAAAGGGGCGTTTGCGTAATCGTCTAGGTTACTGCAATTACAACGCACGCTTTCAGTAACAGTCTGAGAGGAAACACGACTATTAATGGATTGAAAACAACATATCTATTTTTAATATTCTCGACTCAAAGGTATTGGAATTACAGTGACGAAAAATATTTTTATTAGGACACTCCAAGCTTAGAAAGAAGCACAAAGAAAAATTGTTCGTTCATTTTGCGTTGATTGTTGCAATAGGATGAAAGATCTTTTAATAAGACATTCAAATTCAAACATCCTGGAATTCTCGATCATTTCTTTATCCACAGAAAGTGTTTTATAGAGGCGAGACAATATTTCTGAAAGAAAATCTACGCACTGACACAAATAAAAACTGTTATATAAACATAGGTTGTACAATTTCTAAATTGTTGAAAAGAAAATGCTCGATGTATTCGTCGTTGGTGTTACACGCTACAAACGCGCCTTAATCTGGTATTATATTTAATGTTTACATAAATTATTAATGTTCGTGACCTCGAAAAAAAAAAGTAAGGAATTACAAAACAATTTAGAAACTCTGGTATTTACAATCTATATTCGTCTAACATTTTCCATTTGTTTTAACGTGTACATAGTTTCTGACGTATTCTGGAATTTTTTTTATCATCCTGTGTAATTCTTTTTCTATACCAACATCCGAATTGACATTTTTTAAATTGATACGTTGGCATAGGGCTTCGCAATGTCGATACAACGACTCGATGAGGATTCATCCAATGAAGAGACTTCTTTCACTTCGTGTGAGGTCGATTGGCCAGAGTCTTTTGAGTCTCGTATCGTTCTGTTGGAGAAGTGATTGCACAAGTGGATCGGTGTGAGCTATTAGTTTACTCTGACGTTTCACGCTTCGTTCTTTGATAACATTTATGATGAATGAAGTGCTAAGATCTTCGCGAACGATTTTCTTCGATACGTATCGAAGAATATCGGTCATTGTGCGAAAAAATTTGGATCGAGGTCTCTGTAACAGGACAGAATTAAATGACCCAGTACATCCCCACAGCTTTAGATTATACCGTACAAATAAAGTGCAAATACCGTATTGAAGAAAAGCAACTCGTTATCGAACTTGAAGCACATCAATAGAGTAACCGTGAAAGATCCAGAAACGCATTTTTCATTTCAAAAAATATTTTGCTATTTAATCCGATTTTTATTTCTCAACGTTACTTCTTCGAATGAAATAACGAAATTTCATTTCAGTAATAAAATAACCGTGAACTCGAATAACATGTTATTCCAAAAGTGTTCAAGTTTGAATGTCTTCTTTAGAAAAATGATCGGTTATACCAGAAAGATGGCGGTAGCCTTGGATGGATTTCAGATTTAACGGTCAGAATATTGAAAAAAAAGGTTACTTCGTTATCGGGATTTCGTATCACATAAACTAATATTACTATGGTAAAAACGCGATATTTAACGAGCAAAGAGAAGGATTTTCCTCGTATCGTGAACATCACTCCGAGCCATTGTTCATAGCTTCTCGCAATAGACGGATCGAGTACAGTGCGTCGTTCGATTCGACATTTACCACCGATTGCCTTGAAAGATGCATCGTTCGTCTTCGTTCTGATTATTGTTCCGATATAAAGGATCGGTTCTCTTTGCGAAATTTGTCAAGAAGTAATTTATTCGGTGTATCGTTCAAAATCCCTCAATCCGTCACGGGAAATATTATCGACTGTCATAAAATACACACAGACGGCCGATTTTACAACTCGTGTCGATTCTCGTTCGCGAAAACAATCCAGTCAAAACACCGTTCCAACCAGGATATTTTAAGCGGACAGTTGTTTCAGCGAACGGTCAGCGAAACATACGGCGCTGCGCAGAACCTTCCGAATCGAGTTCTCGAGTACTTCATAAACAATGATCGACGCGGCGGTTCTACGTTCCAAACCGTGGCGGTTACGTTGTTCTCTTTTTTCTTTTTTTTTTTTTCTCAACGAAGGTACGAGTCGTCTCGCGGAGGAGTCGTTTCGAAGCATTGTCTCGTTCGATTAGCCAAGCGGAGACCGAAAGGCCACCTTCACTCGGTGAAGGAGCTCGACTTTTCCGCGACCTTGAAGAGTTTCAGCATAAACCGCCGACAAGCGGCGAGAACGCGACGTTTCGCTACAACTGGTCCATTACGACTCTCTAAAGGGCATTCTAAAATCGGTCTTAAGGTCGTCCACTGAACGATAACGCGAGATAGATATTCTTCTTCGTGCAATTCACGCGGACAATTACCGGCAGGGTCGAATCGCATCTCTTTATCCGCAAATTTTCGCGAGGAGATACCACGGTATTGCCAGACGCACGCGCGTGTACGGCAAACCTTTAACGGTCTTTAACACGGAATTTACCGAAAGCTCGGGACTTATAAATTTTTTAAAGAAGTCTTATATATAGTACTTTTATAGAGACAAATTTTTACCAAAATCTTCTTCGAAGATTTCTCTTGGCGAAATATTATAGAATTTGTAGAATGGAAATCTTATGGAAACGGTTACTTAAATTTGTAACTTAAATTTTACAAATTGTGCTGATTTGCAGCTCAAATTTTACAAATTGTGGTGATTTGCAGCTCAAATTTAAGCTTTGGAACATAAATTTCCACGATTTCATTATTTTTATAAATAAGTTTGAAAATTTTCAAATTTAAAATATTTTTTAAATTCAATTTAAAAAAAAAATTCTATAATACGATATATATAATCTGAACAGGATATTTAAAGAGAATCACCGTCCAAATGTTTAATTTTACGGGATAAACGTAGAGAACTACATTTTCATTTTTATTTCCCGAAGATCTTGATCTTTTTTAAACGCTTAAATTAAAAAATAATGAATTCGACGATTATCTGAGACAATAATGTTCAAGGTCACGCGAGATCAGAAACGAAGCAGGTAATTAGTGTCTTCTTTAGATTGGAAAGGAATGCATAATATGAAAATGACCCTGATTATATGTTTCCTTTCTAATCTCGAACGACCTTGAGGAAATCAAGCTGCTCGTGAAATAAAAATATAATTTTCATCCCGTTAGATTCCGCGCGGAACACGGGGCGAGAAACGATCCCCTATCTTTATCTTGTAAAATCGTTGGTCCAGGTGTTATTTTAAACACTTATCTCCGTACACCCTGTACACGTTGCATTGTAAGTACTGTGTTTACATTCGGTAAAGTAACAAGCGGTATTCATTCATTGAGCATTATCTTAGAAGAACCGGTTTAAAGTAGAAATTACCAGCGATAGAACATCACTTTGATCATTACCATTTACCAAAGCGGATAGTTCGAGAAACTGTTCAACTACTCGGTGCAAATTCAACTCTCCCGGTCCGGTCGTATCTCTCGGAACGTAATTGATAAAACTTGACTCGACTTGGAGAACGTTGGTTAAAACTTTGTTCAATGGTGCCGCTTCGAAGTCGCTCCAAGAGACGATCGAGAAAAAGAAATGCAAATATCGATGCGAGGCTGTCGTACGGTATAGAAACCATCGACGAAATCCCAATGGGAGACGATCATCGTCTCACGCGTCTAGGAGGGTTAACAGTCGGGTCAATTCGTCAACTAAACCAGTTAGTCGGAAGAACAGATGCGATCGTTTGAACCGATAGCCCGTTTAACTGAATTATCCACGATCGATCGAACTGGCCGAGCACTGGCTTTCTAGAAACAAATCTGGAAGATTCCCTCCGTTACAAGCTGCTCGATCTCTATCAAAGGGCCTTCGAGTTGGCTCCGGCTGAAAGAGAAACAGTTCCGAAAGGTAATTACCTGAATTCAAGATCGCGCTCAGCAACCTCGCCGGAAGATTAAAATCGTAATTCGAACGACGACTTTGTTTTAATTAAGAGACGGGTAATGGGACTTTTACGGAGTTTCGTCCCGATGGGATTACTTTATATCTCATTGTATTTAAATCGGCCGCCGTTGTTCGTGTTTCCAGCGATATCCGAAGCGGGCCGATGGAAATGGAAACGCGTAGGTGAATTCGGACGGTTTAAAAGTAACAGTTCCGAGGAGAAACGATTCAAATACAGCCGAGAATTGCCCGAGGACTTGAGAAAATTCGTTCCTTTGTTTTTACTTTTCTTCAACCCCCTCGGCTCTTCCTGGCCGACGTACGGCGCGAATGTTTCGATGAATATTCATTACTGCAGTCCGCAAAGTAGAACGTTGCTTCGATGTCTAATTATAACGGAACGTTTTTTTTTCTTAACGCGTTCGAGTTATTGTCGGCATCGTTATCTTTCTAAATTTAGAGAAAGTGGAAACAAGCACGGATAAGAACAATAGTTAATTACAGAAATAACCGAATCACCGGAAACTGTACGAGACGGAACATATTATACGAATGCAAAAGTTACATATCTTAATATGCAATTTCGAGTTTCTTCTTTCGAAGTAAAAATTAACAGAGCTTGAAAGCCTGCATTACTATCGATTTATATCTGTTGTCAAAGCAACGGTAAACGAGATTACATACGTATATTTATAATTGGCTTTCCTTGCGCCAGGTATAACGCAATTGAAAATGAAACGATTTCATTATTTACCCGTTATTTCGAATAAATCGAATATGTTCGTTTCCAATAAAAATTTCCCAGTCTTTGAAGCAGTACACTGCTCGAACTTACACACTGAGTATTAGAATTAATTCTACGGCATTAAACGTACATTATTTTCTACATTCGTAGTCCTTGATTCGTTTTCAGAGAATTGATGTTTCGTTTAAAATTGTTTAAATCGTTTTTACCAATTCTAAGGCATTAAACGTACAATATTTTCTCCATTCGTAGTCCTTCATTCGTTTTCAGAGAATTGATGTTTCGTTTAAAATTGTTTAAATCGTTTTTACCAATTCTAAGGCATTAAACGTACAATATTTTCTCCATTCGTAGTCCTTGATTCGTGTTTAGAAAATCGATGTTTCGTTTAAAATTGTTTAAACCGTTTCCTTTCAATTTCAACTGAACTTTACCAAGCTGAGATATTCTCTTATTCTGAAACGAAACAAAATCGAACGATCGCAACGAGAACGTGTAGACGAAAACGGATCATAGTATTATTTTGTTTAATTCTTCTAAAATTCTTCGAAGCTCTGAATAAACGTCAGGTGAACGTACGTTGTAATTAAAACGTCCCGAGCAAAACCGTCACGTCGGTGTTACCGAACTTCGACCGCTTTAGTGGCATCGCTTCGAAATTAGAATTCAGTTACCTTCCACGAGGCTTCGCGAGGAAGTCGATGACTGCGCAAGGCTAATATGATTTTAAGGGGACCGAACGAACGGTCACTTTTTCGATTCTACCTTGCCGTCACGTGACACGAGACCGTCGAGCGCGTCGCACGGGTTGTGAAACAGTGTCAGTGGCCGACAGCCTAAGGCCACCAGACCGCTTTGCACCGAGCATCGTCTCGGAGTGATTTAAGTATCGTTCACACGAAAAAAAAAAAACGAAAAAAAAAAAAAGATCTTCGATACGATCCACTCGGTCTCGTCTATCGAGACTCGTGTTTCGCGACCATTTTCCACCCGAACTGTGTTCTTGGACAATTAAGTTTCTCCTCCTTTTTTTTCTTCACCCACGATTTAATTTCACGTTCGTAGCGTACAATAATAACTTTTCCCGAAAGGCGTGTGCGCAATGCTCCAGTAACATCGTTCCCCTAGCGACTTACGTAACGCCGGCTTCTCGTATCGTACACTTCCTGTAATTTCTTCGAGTTTCCTCGAGACTCCGGAAAAGGAAACCAAGGTACACACTCGAACGTTGGAAAGAATGTTTCCGCCCTAATTTTCCCTTCGAACTTCGATCCCATCGTTACGAAATCGCATTACGAGTAACTCCGTATTCGTGTACAGTATACCAGCCATGGACTGCCTGTATAGTCTCTTTTCTTTTCTTTTTCTTTTCTAGATATTCAGCCAATTAACCAACCTCCTAATTACCATTTCCTTCGCTTCTTTACATCGTTACAGTCTTCAAAGTTCCAATTAAATGTGAGAAATCGCGCTCCGATTCTCTTGGAAAAAGTCCTACATAAAAGCAAGACCGGTGAACGAGTCTTCTAAAACAAATGAACGCGGTGGTGGCCTGCGGCCGTGGTAATCCGTTACGGAGGATCGATGTAACGCGAGACAGGCCTCGTAGATCGATCCTGAGATCGATCGATCGCGAGTAAATCAGAAGTTCGTTCGGTAGCCGCGGTCGCTGGCCCTGAGAGAGCCTCATCCCTCGTCGAGATCGAGTTCGACGCGGTTTGACACTGACCCACACACTGGTTGGCCCACTTACGCGCCTCTACGGCAACATCGTAGCCAGTGTTGCCAATAATTACGCGAGTTTTCCCCTTAACGCGATCAAATATCCGTCTGGTATGATATCCACGATTCACCAGCTCACGGGTAGGCTCGGTCGGTCTATGACTTTCGTTCGCCTCTATTGGTAACACTGTTTACGTTGCTGAACGAAGACAGCCCGATGTACGAGCTTTCTCATGGCCGACGATTCGGGTTTACGATGTGCAACTGCCTTTGAAGAGATAATTGGACGCCGTCAACGAAAATGAAAATACCACCACTGAACCGAACGATCTCGATTGTAATTTCCCAACTGTTTACTTTCGATTAAGAGAACTACCGGGAAAAATAAATAAAAATTCACCGTTCACCGCGCTACCTTGAAATGCGTACACGGTGTATGTTCATTTACGCGTTTCTTCGCATTTTGAAGCCTCAAGTTGAATCGCACGACTCCGTAGAATAAACGATAGGGAAAAGCGACAGTACGAATACTTCTTAGATTCGATTTTTTAACATTTGGCTAAAATCGAGGCATTTGCAAAAAAAAAATGTACTAGATCGATTGACTATCCAGCGACTTATTTAACGAATAACAAACGAACGGTATGAATAAAAGAACGAAAGAAAAGAATATTCAATGTCGTATAAGGAAATCGTTGGGGATTTGTAAATATTTGGCTGTAATTCGAAGATAACATACACAACGGACTCTGTATTGTCGATTGTCGTGCGAGCCAGAGATTATTATCAAAGCGGCACGATCTGGGGCAAAACTGAATTCATCGAAGGACTCTCTGATCTGAATAATCAGTCTTTATAATCCAACGTGCTTGGCAATTAACATGGGAATCTTTAAATAAACTGTGACAATAATAGAGGGAATCAAGGGATTTCGTGGACCGAAAGATACGTATAGAGTAAACTCTGGGAAAGGGAACTCGAATGGGAGAAAAATACCTCTCACGTTAATCGTTCTCCCAGATAACTGGTGCGGCTGTGCATGTACGCCCCTATAATTCAAGATCGTCTAATTGATTCGCCTCTTATCGAATGTGGGATGGGAACGTGCCGGACGACTTGGCTGGAACAGTGACCAAGTCAGGCATGTAAACACGGCGAATTATATCAGTGCTCGGTGGACTGTAAAGTCTGCAAAGCCCGGCCAGATCGCGTCAGAAAGAAAGGATTCACCCACTGCGTTGTATTTCCTCGCTCAATTTGTTAAACACGACCGAGCTTCGTCGAAGTTCGATTTTGCCAGGTTGTTCGATAAGTTTCGTCGTTTTTTCCATTGTAAAAAAATACCGTGATACTTCAACTTTGAACAACCGTGAATATCGATACACACCACGTCAAACTTCGTCGGAGTAGATTTTACTAGGTTGATCGATAAGTTTCATCGTTTTTTCCATTGTAAAAAAAATACTGTGACACTTCAACTTTGAACAACCGTGAATATCGATACACACCACGTCAAACTTCGTCGAAGTAGATTTTACTAGGTTGTTTGATAAATTTCGTCGTAATATCGATACACACCACATCAAACTTCGTCGAAGTAGATTTAACTAGGTTGTTCGATAAATTTCGTCGTTTTCTCCATTGTAAAAAAAATACTGTTACACTTCAACTGTGAACAGTTGTAAACATCGATACACTACATCAAACGTTTAACAAACATCGACGAAGAATGCACGCAGCAAAAGTACTGCTCTGTATTACAATAAACTGACGATTGTTTGCTTTTGTCGCATTATAAACTGTAGCTATCGAAACTTTGAGTAAATCCAACTAAAAACGATAGGAACGTTTAATACGACACGAACGTTAACAACTTTACAAGGTTATAAACTTGGAAAGACCGGGTTTTCTGGCCCGTGTTTACCGACCCATTTATTATTTGTCCGCTGGTGTAGTCACTCCTCTTTCTCATGAAAAAGACTAACGAGAGAAACAATCGTTTAAACCGACGGATAAACCTCCAATAAACCTCCACGAGGGTGGGGTTACTTAAGTTGAATAGAATCTTAAATTTTGGTTACCTATTTGAGGTTAGGTTTATTACAGCGTATACCTGTGCCTCGTCTTAGCACCGTAAATCTATATTTACCTTTAATTTGACATTATCGTTTACCCGATCCCACATTTCGTGTTCTATTGTAATTTTGATGCAACGAGAATTATTCTTATATTATTCTTCTTGAATTGGAAAGGAATTTAAAGATCCTATTTATTGAACAATTTTTACAATCTATCCCTTCTTAACAATCCAAAGTATGCAGAATACCACAAATTGATGTTAAACGTGCGAAAGTATGAATTATTATTACACTGTTACGTTACAAATTTGGACCGGGGCGGAGATTTATTTGAGATGAACTTAAAGACCGCCATCGTGGAAAATGTCTTTTTTATACTATTAGTTCATTGTGCTCTACATTCAACGCGCGATGGAAATATTCGATTTGTATCCACCACAATGCCCTGGTGACTCGAAACCATTGTCGTAAATTCTAAGAATTTTGGAATCAATACGTTTGACCGAGTATAGGAACCGACTCCGTATTACACCGAGGTCAAGTTAAACTTCACCACCCGATCGACTTATGCGTCAGGTAACCAAGATTTAAATACCCGGATCGATGGGTTCCACTTGTACCTGGATCGAGACCGAGTAATCATATACGGAGGCAGGTAGCAACGACTGAAAGCAAAGATCGTTAAAATCCTTGAAAACTGGTCATATCTGCGATGAAAGGATAGAATGCTAACAAAAGAACTACCGATACCGGAGGTAACGTTAACGTTAACACAATAATTACTAAAATGACTATACTGGATAGGTAATGCAGTTTTGTATTGTTTTCTCTATTCCCGTTAGCTATTGAAACGCAAGTGGCAATCGTACCATTCAACGATGACTGTTAGAAAAACAGACATTGTAAGCGTAAAAATACAGTAATTTCGAGTTCTTTCATGCTTCATAGAGATTAGTATAATAGGAGAAGTGAAGTTGCTTACATTGCGCGTATACCGTACACGTGAGTATTTAATCAACACATTACGGATAGTAAGAAAATCACGGGCGATAAGATTGATTTTGATATCAACTAATTGGCTCGGAACATTTTCCCTTGTTACGCTTTTCCTGAAATAGTACTTTGTTCTATACGAAAAAGAAACTCGATTAATGCGGCGAATGTATTACACACAGTTTAAGAAGGAGTGCGTTAAAAACTACTTTTACGGAAGTAAATGTAACGCCCTACTTCTTAACACATGCGAAACTGTCATTCGAGGTCTTCGACATAACTTTTTCTTCTTCGTACAGTCTCTGCTAGAATTTTGCGTAACTCTCTCAGATACTTACTTATCTTTCTTCAAGTTTCTTTATAGAAAGTATTTCTTCTCGTAAGAGAATTGCTCGCGAAACGATTAGTCAGAAATCGTATAGAACAGAATAATCGCAGAACTAATTCGCTTAAAGACAATACCGGTAGATAGTTGAAATCGAAAAATCTTCGTACGAAAAATGTTCAAATTGATGATTCGAACTGCGAAATTTATAAATCGATACGATATACGTATTGTACGAAACACCGATACAATCGGTGTACAACTTTCACGCTTCTACGATGAAATAAATAAGAAATATATAAAAACGGAAAATCTTTTCAAGTGGATCCTTTTCTCACGGATATGGTCTTTTTCTTGCATAAAATGCAGAGCGGATCGCATTGTTCGCGAGGCGTTATGTATCGTAAAGCAGGCTGAGAGTCAACCGGAAAGCTCTCTTCTCTGTTGCTTCCAGGCGCGGTTCAAAACTGTTCCGGTGAGGTGGAAACGGTAGCTGCTCACTGAATGCCTTATGAAGCAGACGAACGGACATCCTGCGATTACGTAACTTTGCCCCCGGATGACCAGCAACGAATAACCTAATCTTTTTTTCCTCTCTTCGTTCGCCACTCTCTCCGTTCTTTTTCTATCTCGTATTCCACTTCAAGAAGCCACCTTTCTCCGAGACTGGACGCTGAGATGGATCTCGAATGAGGTCAGAACCAGCGAGTGTGCCAAACCCCGCTGGTAAAAATCGACGCCCACGCACGACGACGCGAGGCGTCGCATTGGTGAGATTTGTGCCACGGTGACGGACGGTTGATCCTTGAACGTGAAATTCTTTTTCGGGTGATTTTGCGCGAAGAAGTACCGATGTACTAAAAAAAAAAAAAAATGGTACCATTACCGTTACAAATTTTTGTATATTTTTTGTTTCCCTCCAAGTTTATTATTCACGCGTGCACGGTGTCGTTGCGAAGAAAGATCACCGTTCAAGTCGAATAAAAAATAATAATTCTTTTTTCGAACCCTACGAGCCGGGCTTCGTGGCGCTCGATCTATTGTACGAGTAGAAAACATACTTCGTAACGTAAGCGAGTCTATTACTATTATACAATAGAACAGTATAAATACACATCTCGAAATAACCGGAGGATCGCTTCCTCGAGTGAAGTCACCAATATTTTGCAAGCTGCGTGCAATATTTTCAAGCTCTTGGAAGCGGAGGGACGAGCTTGTGGCAACCTGACAGAGAAGGTGGGTGAAATTTAATCGCTGTTACCTGTCCATTTTACTCGCTTTTGTATACATTGGGAACGAGAGCGACGAACAACAAGAGCGAGTTAGATATAATTAACACGGTGCGAGCGGTTCTGGAAAATGGTGTGGATAATTTTGTGACAACCCGACGGGGAGAGATTGTAACAGTTTAATGGGGAGTAGTGGTCTTTAAAAACTGAACTTTCGGAAAAAATTCTACGGAATTACGTATGTTATAATTATTAATTATCAACATATTGTACATTCTCTAAAAACGACATTAAATTATTATCCTCAAATTGTTTCGAACAGTGTATCGCTTTGAATATTTTTTATGAAAATGTAATTTATTAAATTTAATCGAAAACTTTACTTCGTAAATGTTTAATGCTTGAATACCTCCGGTCTATCTATCTTTCGTATTATACGAACAAGTCAAAATAAATGCGGTTTCGTCTGCTTGAATAAATCCGTTCTTTTTCCAACTATTTATCGTGTCCGTTAACCCACGAGACTTTTCGGTTACGTGACTCAGGAATCGTCTGTGGATGAACTCAGGTGGGTTTACTACCGATACCAATGTTACCAGAAAACTACCGTAACGTGTAATAACTCAAATGATAATTAGTGCAGGTGCTTTAATTGTTCTTGGATAGAACTGGTCAAGTGTGCCTTCTCGTGTCGCGAAATGCATTTGTGCAAGAAAGCGAGTAATCTCAAGATGCCGAACGAAAGTGCGATATAAGTTTTGAAAGTAAATTCAAAGATTTCTAAAGATTCTTAAAATTGCGACCCAATTTTAACCAACTGCTCAATTTTATTCTTATACGACTCTCGATTATGTTGATCTTTCCAGTTAGAGGAATACAACGAAAACTAAGTCTCTAGTTCGCCATCGATTGTCCGTTTCGATGTTCAAAGTTACGACACAATAATCCGAGTCTTTCGTAAAATTAATATCAGCCAAACGCGTATTCTCCTAAACAGGTATGTTTTTCAAACGATATAAAGAGAACAAAGACGTACTCTCCCCTTTTGTAAAACCTCTGACCAAAGTTGTCCCAAATTCAATTATTGTCGATAGAAAGTTGAACCCCGAACACGATCCTCCCATGTACGATGCACCTGTCCTTGCAATCGTTCGACGGATCTCCTTGGAAACTACTCGCGCTCGAATACTCCTTCTTCGAATCTAAAATGAATTTTCAAACGATGATATTCAACGTTTTTCGTACTTGGTCCAGAATCCTAGAAACCGGGCGTATTCCCGATTGTCGGAGGAACATTAAACGTCTAGACCAAACGGTCTCTTCGGACATCACACCTTCACGGTGGCATCGGAACTGTTAGAGCACGCGTTTACCGTAACATTAAACTGTCGCGACGCTACCAGACTGGCCTCACGGTTTTTCTGTTCACGAGGAAACGTCGCTGGCCCTCGCATTTCGTTCCAGGAGCGCGCGACCAGACGGCCAGACTACCTACCGCGAGAAAATGCGTACGGACGTGTGACGAAGCGTTAAAGCGTGTTATTTGTAAGTACCGACAGCTTTTGCGCGCCTTTGCATGCCGTTGATCGAGAGAAGGGTGATGCGCGCTCGTAACGAAGTTTACAAGGATGCGATGATTCGATTGACTTCACGCTCGGTACACGAGTCCATAAAGTTCTCCGTCGTCTTTGCAGCTCGCCGATGCGAATGCGAAACACGTGTTGTTAATTCGTTACGGGGCCGGGTTACGCAGCGACTGAGCCCCCACGAGCCACGTTTTCTCCACGAGTCCCGATACAAAGGAAAATCGAGAAATCTAGTTTGACGGTGAATTCGTGAGCGCACTTGCAACAGTCGGTTCACAGGGTGGACGGAATTCACGGTACGCGCGCCAACGTTCACGAATATTTGCGACATCGTTCGACAATTAGTTTACAGTTTCGACTGTTCGCGGCACGGTTGGCCAGTTTCGGATCACCGTGTAGAAAAATTGCTCCATTCGAGCACAGTGGTCGGCATCGGTGACCACTCCACTCGATAATCTGCCCTGTAGATTTATACTCGACCAGCCACTCGAATGAAAATTTCATGCTGGTTATCCTTGGTAGCTACTGTTTCGTTTTGAAAACGACAATATCGTAACTTCTTCCTCGAATACTTCGAATGTACTTCAAGTCGACGCAAGTGTATTCTGTACTCGAGTGTATAGATAAACACCTTTCGTAATTTTCAGTTTTCTATTCTCCTTGTACGTAAGAGGTTTCTTAACTGTACAAATTGTTGCAAAGGATTAACTAACATCGTTGGGTGAAGATTATTCGAGCAGTGTTCGATAGAATGTTCAGTTTCTTAAGGAAAAATTCCATAGAGATGTACAGTTTTTGGGTTAAAAGTATTCATATACTTTGGAATAGATATTTCGGAAATGATAAATGTCTTCTCGAAGTTCATTACCCTATTGAACTCGAGTCGTAAAAAGTTAAATGTTCCGATATAAACATGGAGTTAACCTTCGGGTATCCTTGACGCCTTCTCTGATAAAGCGATCGTTTTCGCCAGAAAATGTCTCCCTCCGAGCAGCGTGTTTACACCTGAACAACTTTTCTTTTTTTTTTCTTTTCTTTTATATCCGATCGAGTTTCGAAAATAACTCAATCCGTTAAATTAAATATGAAAAAAAAAAAAAAAAAAAATGAAATACCATTGAAGATAAATAAACTGGGCGCCGTTGCGATCGAAACTAATTCGTAAAAATTGCGATTAAAAGCATCGAATAATTTCTCGGTAGAATAGTAAATATTTTCGTAAAATGTCCTGCGCGGGAACTCGATACCGGGAACTCGATTCGAGTACCGGCAACCGCCAGAAAGTTGAAAGGAACGAAAAAGAACCGGAATCCCTTCAGCTGCGCTGACTAAATCATTTCCCAGATTTTTCTGAATGGATTTTCAAACCGAAATCCCCCGCCCCGCGGCCGCGTCACGTCGAAATCTGCTTTCGAGCAATCTCTCGCACGATCAAAATTGACGAACGGCCTGCACGCAAAATACAGTACGGTTCATCGCGCACACCATTGAATAGTTAATACCTATTTTCGTTTCAACGATATACGTTCGCCGGCATTTTATTTGGCCCCACTGGACCGTGCCAAAATCCCTCGGTACGATCTGAGGCTAAAATCCCGTATCGGGGGCTACGATTGGTCGGCACTTGATTGAATTGGCGGTCAGTACAGAGCATTAGGTTCAGCATCCAAAGGATTGAATTTCTGTCACAATTATCGACCCCTTCGCCCCCTCCCCATACCCCCTCTGTACGTTTGTATATCGTACACCTACATAGCCATCGTTTCAATCCAGCATGGTCTAAGCGCAGCTGCGGCCTTTTCGTACGGAAAATAAATCTAAACTCGAATTTAAATTCAGCTGTATGAGTTGTGGCTCCGATGGATATATGTATTATCGTGGGGGGGATCGATATCCGGTATTACGAATAATTTAATGCGTTCCTGGTCGAGGGTTGCTTAGGAAAACTCGTGATAAAACTCGGAAATTAAGCGAAGATTTTAACACAATTATCGATTTCGGGTTAACGAGAGTGTATTTTTGATTATTCTGTGTTTCTTTTCGTCGAAACTTTTCGTTCGAGGTAAATGTACAAAAGGTCGAGGGTTGCTTGGGAAAACTCGTGATAAAACTCGGAAAATAAATGAAGATTTTAATACAATTATCGATTACGGGTTAACGAGAGTGTATTTTTGATTATTCTGTGTTTCTTTTCGTCGAAACTTTTTGTTCGAGGTAAATATACAAAAGTGGAACGTTGCCTTTTACACACCTCTATATCTGTACTTTTTTCTTTTACGTTGCGTTCAATGTTTTCTTGTTATTATCTATAATAATATAAATAAAATATATACCAGCAATGGAGGTGATAAATAGGATTAAGTATAATCTCGATTAGATGTTCAACGTGCCAGTCAGTTCTGATGGTGTAATAACCGAAGAAGATGGAGAGACGATATACTTAAGGGAATCGTATAACTTTATATATCCGTGGGTAATAGTCTTTATGCGTTGGAAGTATATCACCTATGCATACCTTGTACGGAAAATTGTGATATTCGTCCGGGTATTAAACATCCTCGATCGCTTATTTTATCCAATACCCGAAAATGGCTCCGCAATTACCGAAGGTTCCATAAATTTATTCACGCGTAAATTAATGGGAAAGCCCGTTCGTCCGACAGTGGGTCGTAAAAAGGAAAAATGTCTTAATTAACCCGCTGTAAACGACAACCAATACGGAGAATTGCATTTCGATCACTGTTCCTTTCACCGTGCACGAAAAGTCGACGGTTCATCGAAAATTTCCTCACATCCTCCATGAGTTTCTTTTGACAGTGCATGGACAGCTTCGAAAAAAAGAGTGTCATGGTCGACCCAATTGGGTGGTACGCGTACACACGAACTTGCGTGCACTTTCGTCGTTAAACCGCGTTAAACGTGAGATGAATCTGCTTGTTTGCGTGATCGTGGTGCTTGATCGAGATCCCCGTTGAATCCTATATTCCGATCGAGCAACGTTAGAAAGTGTTGCACCATCGGCACATATATCCTCGCATATGCCTACATATAGGTTGCAACGTGTGTTCATCGCGTGCAGTCTGCAACACGCCGGCTAAGGCGTAAGTGCATGACCGCGTCCACGTAGCGATGCAGTTGCATCTTCCAGATGCATCCTGTATCGAGAATCATGCAACAGTTTCGATTTGCTTGCACAACCTTTTCGTTGCACGATTCAAAGACCAGACAGTGAAATAACTGTAATGTAACAACTTGTTCAACGCTCGAACGATGTACCGAGTTTTTCTGTTATTATTTATAGCTTTCACGGTTCTATTTTAGTGCCTGTTCGTATAATAAGATTTTCCCACTACTTCAGAGATCGTGTGGAAACGTTCGAGTTTCTTACGGCGATTGACGATAGTTTGAAATCTGTTAAATTAGAAATTGAACGATCGTTTTACCTACGCACGTTAAAAGATCTAAATTAATCGTTCCAGATCGGACGGTGACACGTGTATACGTACGTGGTACTTTAAAGTAAATATTAACGATGTAATAAATGCAATAATAATTTATAATAATCTGTACAGTAGACGAGACTCGATTGAATCCTACGTTAAATCCAAGTAACTTTGTCCCAATGGAGAAATTAGCAGATCGTTCACTCGTTCAATCAAAGGTAACCAACGAAAGTACCATTAAACGTACTTTCTATTCCATCGATAATGTGTCGTTAAGATCACATGGGAACTGAAACGTTCGTCTTGTTGCGAGCACGCTACCCGATGAAAAATCGACGTATAAACTCGAAGAGCTGCACCGGCGGGGTTACAAAACAGGATCGACAAGCGGCTTGCATCGGCGCTCATAATATTGTCATAAGACCTACACCTGCGTGGCTGGGAGCCTCGGCAGCGGCTCTTTAAGCGTACGCGAGAAAGAACGAATCAAAGTGCACCAGGCGCGCGACAAATGATCGCAATCTACTTTGATCTCGATCCGCTTTTCCATGGCCTCGACGCGACCTGAACGCGGATCCTGACCTCCGTTAACCTGGTATCTCTGACCTCGAGGACCGAACTTGTCTTCGAGACACACTTTTTATCGATCGTCGTCTCAAAATATTGGATCTCGACGATTCACAGGTGGTCGAAGGTAATCGGGTATCCACCGAGAGAAAATTCAAATAAAGAACCATCGAGAGCACGATATTTTTGGGCTTTAGGTAAATTTTAAATTTTAAAACTGCTACCGACTGTACCTCACGCGTGATGAGCGAATCAAAATAATCGTTACTCCAAGAACAAAATTCTTTCGAAGGAATAAAGTAACTCGTCTGAATTTAGAGCGAAGAAAATTTGAAAAGCGAAAAACTGAACTCGATCGACCCTAACTAACGAATCGCTTTTAAGCAATTGTACCATTAATGAACAATACCCCGACGAAAGAACGAACCGTTCCATCGCGGTGCATTGTGATGGAAATACTCTCTTTCCTATACAATATGTATGATATTTTTCTCGTCCAATAAAAGATATCGATCGAACGGAGCAGTTCACCGTAAAATATCGATGCGATCCACATTTCGGTTAGATCGCTTCGTAAGATATTCACGCGCGGTGCTCGTGATAACGATCAGTCGTGTTTAACGAGAACTGCAAATTCGTTACACGGGCGATTGAAAAAGGAGACGTCCGACGATAAAGTATGCACGAAACAATTACTCTTTTCCCATTGTATCGCAATAAAATTGATATTCCTCCGGCGCAAAAGAGTTACCATCAATGACTATGCACCCGATCGTGTCCCAACACGCTATTTCGATATCAATATCTGCCGGTCAGGATGCAGCAATATAACCGATTAACAAGCGCAACGTTGTGTTTTTATTTCCTCGCGAACCTGACTCTCAGAGATGTTCCATCGTGCCACCCATAAAACCCAATAATCCATCCCGGAAATATCGGTCTCCTTTGTTCACCCATCGGCCCGAAAGGATAAACCCCGCGCGGACTAAACGACGAAACGGGAAAGGAAGCAAAAATATTTTCTCGTCGCGTTGGACATTAATCTGACATTCAACGTATCTGCTTGTGACTCTCTTCTAATGGTCAAAGACATTAAGTTCCTAACTTTTTACAGCATTATCTACCCCCCTCTTCGCCGGTTTATCGTCGTTCCTTGGTTCCACTATCTTTCTCGAGGAAGACTCATCCCCAAAGCATACAGTACCAGCGAGTACGCTCCCAGGGGTTCTCATTTTTTCCACTTCCATTCGGAATCGGTCGAGTTTAAAGACTTCGCGAGTGGTGCTCGGAAGGTAGGATTACCCCGTAACGGTATTTTATAGCTGTTAATAATATTTGAGCATTTATGCGGGCCGAGGATCAAAAGGGTGCCGGGACTCGCACGAAATCTCTTAATTAACCGATCGTGATCCGTAGGGACGAGTCGAGTTTATTGTCCGTAGTGGTTCTCAAGTCGTAAACAGAATAATCACGTTACAAATGGAAAGCTGCGATAACGCTAGGGATAAATAATTCCACGTGATAGCCGAAGTATACGTCGAGTGTCTCTCGATCGATACGCAATTTTCGTTCGGTTGGCACGACTACTTAGGAATTCGCATGGAGCGAGATATAGGTTATAGAAAGCTGGGCGATTTGAAGAATGTACGATATTATAATATATCGATCCGTTAGAACGTCGATTATCGGAAACCATAGGGAGAGGAAACATTCACGATAAATGAATTTTCGTGTAATCGATCGATGGGGATAAAAACATATAGGTCGAACATTTGAAGCGCAGGTGTACTTAATTTGTGTCACCGAACCCAGCTTCAGTATCGTACCAATACACATTGGCACGATACACGTTAAGAAACAATCGATTTTTTCTCAGACTCAAATATTTTAGGAGTAGGTCAGAAGGACTCGCATTTCTCTTTCCCGATAATAGGTTTCCCGAAGATCAATATTTTCGATAAACGTCTCACTTTTATGAGAAATATTTTTGCAAATTATACGTTACGCTGTTGCGTTTTGTTATACTCTGTTCAAAATATCTGTAAATTTGTTAAATTGGTAAGACTTTTAAAACACATCGACAGATACGTATAGTGTATTTTTTAAATAATTTCGAACGACCTTTCGAAGTAGGGTTCTGAAAAATATTCGAAAATTGAAGAAAATACTATTAGTGTTCGAATAAAATATTTTTCGCGAACCGTGATACAATAATGACATTCTTTTAATTAACAGGTAAACGAGCTTTCGATAAACTTACAAAATTGAAAAATGAATTTAAGACAATTTTTTAAAATTTATTTATTACTCTTACCAATTGTAATATACCTCGCTTGTTACGGGATTGATCAAAATTTACGCGAAAATTGAAAGAAAAAGAAACCGTGGTTTTAAAAATTTCCTATTTCAGCGTCTACTAAACGTTACACTAAGTCTTCGTTGACTATTCACGTTTCCTACTTTCTAGTCTCGGTTTCGCGACTGATGTTCGACTTGTTAACCGTGAAAACGTGCATGTAGAGACAAACGTTTCATTATCTTCCGGGTCTGTTTTACGGACGTGACGTATCTCGCGTGAATGGACAACGAACGCAACTGCGAATAATTACGCAAAGAATCGAAGTATCAACAGTCGTCTGTACTTTCAATACACCGAGTCATTTGTTTACAAATATCTCGTACTCTAGTACGAATCACCATTAATCGATCGAACGGTCACGTAACTGTTTCAATCGGCGCGACTATCGATTTATCGCTCTGTAACAATAACCTCAATCCACTGTTCGATATTAGAATCGCGGAAGTAACGTCGATAAAGCTATCAACCCCTTTGCGAGCTTCGACGAGGCAATACGAATAATAAAACAAACTATTCGTCGAGATTTACGAGACGAGCTTTCCTTATTTTTGGTAAAATTTTGAAAAAAAAAATTCCTAGAAAGAAATTAATCGATAATTGTTTCTCCATTTCGCGAACTAAACCGAACAAAATTTTCGATACGGTTCAATAATACAAATTCAAATTGAAATCCTTCGACCGGTAAAGTAACTACACGAAAACGTTCGAAAATTTGAAAGACAACCGAGCAATTTATTTTTGCTTTATTCACGTAAGAATACAAAATTTACAAAAGAAAGGTAATTTCTTTCGGAAGTAAAATTATTCGCGAATATTTTTTATTCCACATGTGTGTACAATATTAATGATACGTGTTTATTATACCAGAATGGTACGCTATATAAAAGGAACTATATATATATTCGTTAAAAACTGGCTACATATACAGAAATAAAGACAGGTGTACTTTTCGATGCAAGGACGAGATAAATTCTACAAACGTACAATGTTCAAAAAAAAAAAAAAATAAATAAATAACGACGCGCGGCGCCTTTCAAATACATAAACCAACAATTTCAAAGTTGAAAATCATTATCGATAAATAATTCATGGCCGTAAGATATGAGTTTTCCTCCATTCGAAAGCAGACAGGATGAATTTAAACGATCAATTACCGGTTTGTTGTCCTAAATGTTCCACTTCAAAATTTTCCGTTTACATTACGGTTACAAGAGCATCTTGTTTTTACAGTAGACACATTGGCTCGACGAAAGGCAAACCTTCGCTTGTACGACTTCCGACAAACGTACGGTTCGCACCGACTTGAAATTTCAATAACGAATCGACCGTGCGATAACGATACAACGACATAGTTCAATAATCATCGTAACACAGAATATCTGCGTTGGTTAAACACATAGGCGTTCGTTTAATTTATAACTAGCCGTAATAACGGTACGACGCAATCGTCGTGTATAACCAAAAGGAACGAATAATCCCACTAATTTGTCTCTCGATACGTTGCCCTTCAAAAGCACGTATTTCCATCGTAGCCGAATCGACAACAGTGAGAAAAGTAAAATCGACGTTTCACGCGCGCGGTCTCGGAACGAACGGTTCGGAATAAATTAAGAGAGCAATAGACTTACCATTCGAATTCGTGTCGCGCACCAGGTCCCTCGATGTTATCTGATAAAACAACGTCTGTTCGGCGTGTCTTCTCTCTATTTGTCCCCGGCCGTTGGATCGTCTCTCTCTCCGATGTTGACGAATACTCTATTGTTGCATGGGAGTTTCGAACGATTCTTGGAGCACTCCGATCAGCTGTACTCGCCCACGATAGGGAAAGAAGAAAACAATAAACACTTTGTCGCGCGAAAGAGGAAAGAAAAACAAACGAACAGAAACACTCTCACAGCACAAGGCGTTACTTCTTCGTGTAACAGTCGACGCTGTCCTCGAAAAACGTTCGCTGGTTGGGGGGAACGGGGGGAGAGCCCTTTCGTCCACGGTGGACGTCACGTGTACGCGAAAAATGTTGTGCGACCCGTATCTATACTATTGGCGTTTCCTCGGCGATCCCGAGGCCCTGTCCCGTTCGCCGGTTCATTTCACCCTCGTTGGTCGCTCGCCGTCTCAGCGGGCTATTCATTCGGTTTCGGCTCCGGAAACGTGGGTCGCACCTGTTCCATCGACGTCGGATCCTCGACGTCGTTAAGACGACGGTGTCCTCCTCTCCTCTGACGATTCTGTCGCGCGGACACTTTCACGAGCTCTTTTTTTCTCTCGGCATGCGTGCCACGTTCGAATCCCTCTTTCGTTCCCGCCGGCTTATACCGCGAGTCCCCCCCCCGGCACTTTTCTCTTTACGGTGTTGATACCCGGGATCCTCGATGTTTCGAGATCGATGGACTTGCCCGCCGTTCAACTACGGAGAGTAGTCACTCGTTCACTCGCCGCTCTCAACACCGCTCCTGTTTTTCTTCATTCCATTTTTCATCGGTACGATTCATACGGAATTCTAACGCGCGTTAACCGCGAGCGTAGCCGTTTCTCCTTACTCTCGTCCGTTTTCTTTTCGGCGTTAATGTTTACGAACCGGTGGAACGACGCGCGACGGGCCCGATGGTTTATCATCCGCCGCAATCGATTTCACCGAGATCATGATCCGCGTTCGAAACCAGTTTCGATTCTCGTTGAGGAACGGATGCACTCTCTCAAAAAATGCGGCTCGCGACTGCGCACAAGCCGCCTTCTGTTCGATGCAGGCGTCGAGTGGCGACTGTCGTTTCTTCCGACAGTCGACTGCTCTCTGGCCTGTCTCTTCCCCCACCCCGTCCGCATCGAGAGCCGACTACACCACGGATTTATGCTATTACCGCACCGTTGCCACCCCCTATGCTCCACTGCGCCTCCGCCTATGGCTAGTGCTTCCCGGTGGCCTCTTCTTTTCAATCGCAGCACCGTGACACGTTGCTTCCTTCGCCCTTCAGGGGGTTTCCTCGCGTCTCGGTTGAAAAAAAAAGAAATACTGTTTTTCTTTCCATCGCGTTTTCCTTCAACTTTCGGCTCACGAAAGTACACCTTTAAGATTCCGAGTCGAGATTCAAAGAAGCGACGATCTTACGGCCCTTTGATGAATCCTTTGATAGAAACTTTGAACGCGTTCCACTTAAATTAACATTTCTCGGACCGATGAACACGATATCTCGGGAACTGGTCGACCGATCGATTTGAAATTTTGATCGCGCTTACCGAGTAAACATACAGTTCTCGCCGTGGCAAGGATTATCTCGGTGTACGGTGAAAATACATTTTTCGCAATGCGACAAATAAAATGGAAAACTTGCGGTAAAATCAGCTCTGTCCGCTCAAAGTAACGCCATTTGACAATTATTGAGTTTTTTCAAAGTCTTCGAGTTCGAAGAAGAAGACACGCTGGTATTGAGCAATATTCCTGTTTGTATATTTCGTTTTCAGTTACTGAACGATTCCAATTACATCTTCGATAGAATATCGGAATATTGTTAATAATTCGTTTATTTTGAGAGCAAATTACATGAAAAGATTCCAAATATTGCGTATTTTTCGGACCGAAATACGACGAAACCCTTGTAAGTCACTTCCGTATATGAATGCCTTGAGGAAACGATGAATCGAAACATTAATTTGTTTTAACAAGGCGTATACGTGATTGTTACAAGTATTTTGTTGCTTAACTTACTTCACCTTGCTTTTCAGATGTCACATACTTACGTGTAATATAAGGTAAACGTATGATGTAAACACAGCCAGCTATGTAGAATATGTGCCATTATGTTAGACGGAAATACGTATGTATAAATCCAAGGAAATGTAAATTGTGAACGTACTTTCCGATGACGTTGTAATTATGAAATTATATACGTTATTTAAACCGATCATTTTTCTCGGGTTGCGCATTTGTTTTGTTATTACTTTTACGAGATCGCTGTATGAATGAATACACGATAACAAATCTGTATAAATTGATTAATAAATTACTTTCTAAGGTAACTGAACATCTACATATGTAACAACTTGACGATCGTAAACCGGATCAAATTTATCGTAATACATTCTACTTGTTCTAAACTTATTGGCATATGTCAGGATAATTTTTATTAAGTATTAGTTATACAGTTTATTTACTATGCCAAGAAGTTGAAAACATTTTGTTTTAAATTTACAATCGGCGATCGTAGTATATTAGAAACTGTAATGTCCCTCACACTTTTGTCGTCATCCATTTATCAGATGATACATGTTTCCATTTTATATTATCTATGTACAAATTTCTAGAAATTATTATTATTAAGCGGTCATTGCTCGAGTTAGAAGTTTGTATATAATTTCCATAAACTTTTAACACACTATTTCTTGTTTACATTGAGCCTGTATCATTTAGCTCGATATATATGCGTTAGAAAAATACTGTTCCGGGATTGGCAATCGCTTTATGATCTTCCAACGTGCTGAAACCGGTTCAGATGTGACTTTAGGGACCAGGTCAGACAGTTCATGCAGGAGTATATTGGTAAAAAAATAGGTTAAGAGGCTAAACGTATTTTAGAATACCATTCGTGAAAGATAATATTAACAAACGCAATCAGATGATTGGCATTATTTAACTTCCAAATAACCAAAATAAAAAAACCTTTTTTTTTTTACAATAGTTATTATATAATACAACTTTCCCCTTACTCGAAAGAGTTTGTCAACAGTGTACGTAATATTTGAAATTTTTAAACATAAAATATACGCTCGACAAAAATATTACTGCATCTCTACCTCTACGTATAGAAAATAAAATCCGGTTTATCCGTTTGACCGCATAAACCTCGAAAGTTATAAAACCGATTTCGATGCGGTTTTTACCTACTACATGGCCATTTCTCGAGAAAGGTTTTAAGCTAATGATCTCCAAGAACCGCCTTTAGGGGATTCAACAACGACGAAAATTTGCGCGTAAAGAAGGAAAAAGACACGAAATTGCGTGTGCAAGGAAAAAAAGATTTACGATATATTCACCGAAGGCGAGAAGAAATTTCAAGTAAAACTCGATGCATCTTGTTCTATCGTATACGTAAACCGTAACTTTCCAAATATAATTCCCATTGTAGGTTGACAAAAATTGAGAGAAAATTTTTAATTTTTCCAACCTGAAATCTTTTCTTCTCGTTCCAAAGAGCAAAGTCCCCCGCTTTAGGTTACCGAAACTGACCCAAACAATGATAAACTCGAATCGTATTCAAACATGTACCCGTATCGAGTGCTATATCTTAATTTAGGTATACCGGTTACAAGCTTTCGATGATAAATTTGATTTACTTACACGTTCAACCGATCGCCAAGCTGGACACTAACGACTGTTTCCGATTCCCAACGATAATAATCTCTCCCCCTGCGAAAAACCAAACCGAATTATCCTGAAAATTAGCTTCCTTCTCAAATCATCGAACACTCTTTCGTAACTAGCGTTCGCACGGGCGGGGTGGCATCCCTCGCGTCGCGCCAAATGTGCCTGCGAGGGCACGATCTGGACATCCGTGGACTTGGTTCGTTCAAGTGTCCTCGCTCGCAGCATCGTGCCCGCCCCCTTGGTGTATGGTACACCTACACAGTCGCGTGTCCGTGCGAAAACCGGCACGATCGTGCGTGTGCACGCACGTGCGTGCCGCTCCACGCCACGCCACGCCGCGCCACGCCGCACCACGCCGCGCCACACCGCGCCGCACCGCGCGATTTCAGCCCCTGCGGAATAAATCAAGTGAAGAAAACCTGCCGGAAGGTATTAACGTTGGGGTCGGTTCACCCCGTGTTGTGTCCCTTCGCCATCGGAGAGGGTTAAGCTCTGCACCCCCGCCGCCCTTATCGCGCGTCCCTGAAACGCCGTGTACTCCCGAGGGATCTCCTCGTCTGGATTTACTCGACTGACGAGCGATCCTGCTCGCCGTACGCCTGAAGTGGACGAGAGGGAAAGAGATCGAGCCGGAGAGACCAACGTGGGCCACCGAGCGCCAACGAGACCGAGAGAGACGCCAAAACGCGATAGTGGGGGGTGGTGGATAGAGTAGAGCGGTGGTGGGGAGGGTGATGTTAGAGAGAGGACAAGAGCGAGAGAATCCCTTATCAGAGGTCGCGCATGACGAGACAAGCTAATTGTGTTATCAGTGCACAACGGACGCTGCTCCCCACCCCGTCGTCTCGTCCTAACCGCTGGTCGCCCTTTCCGATGCGCAAAGCGCGAGTGTTTATTTTGTAAACTGTGCTAACATGTGCCCTGACCGTCGGTAGTCTCCGCGCTGAAAATTGCAGCCGGGCAACGCAAGCGTGATTGAACGACGCTGTCTCTAGGCTATTGGGAATATTTTCGAGCACCCCCGGTGTTTGGTGATTCCGTGTGTAGAACACGGATCGCGTGTATGTAATTAACTACGCTCGTCTTGTTTGTTCCTTTCGTGGGAAAAAAATGTTACTTCCGTCGTTTTTCGTAAATATCTGTCTTTCGTAAATAATTAAAGTAACGCGCGAGGAATTCGGATCGCATTGTTGCGCGCGGTAACGATACACACTGCTTTTGGAGTTCATTGTCCTCGAGATCTCGAACTTGAAGACCTTTTAATTGTGTCTTATTACGCGCGAGCGATGAGAGAAGAAACAAAATATGGAAACACATATACAACGAGACTTCGATTAACCGGTTTGATCGGGACCATGGCACGGCCGGATAAATCGAGAGTCGTCGGATAATACAGACCTAGAGAGAAACTTGAAACCGCGTTTATTTATAAAATTCATATACGTATGTACGTAATAGATTTTTTACAGCTCTGGGAGATATTTTTCATATTTTCTGTCGCGCGTAGTACGAAAGAATATACATATATTATGTATTTTTTTTTTCGAACGATAGACATATTTTTGAGCCGGGAAATTTGTATTTTCACGTATCGAGCCAGAATTTAATCACTATTCGCTATCGAACTGTATCGAATGAAACGAGACGGGATCGTGACAGAATCGATAGACACATCAGATACCAATAATCGAGGGTATATCCAGGATAATCCTGAAATCGTAAAATCAAATCCAAGTTAATCGAGGTCTCGCTGTAACGACGTTTCCATATTTTCCAATCGAGCTCTAATTCCTCTTAATCGAGTACTTATCCCATTAATCGAATACTTCGATCGTCGCTATAAATACGTAACAGTATTCGTTATGAGTAACACATTTGCGCAACAATGCATATTTATAAGATATTACAAGGTATATTCTAAAATGCACGATTCTGGTCGTTTACCGTCCGTTAAGCCGCTGTGTATACGAGATTGTGTTTATTTTGTAAACTTCGCCGCGGAAACCAGCAATATACGCGGCCGTTCCGCCGGGGAAAATTTCGTCTGGTTAAAGAACGGCCAGACAACGTTACTCGAACTTCTTTCATAGCGCGCGCGCTATTACAATCCATAATCCGTGGTTTGAAATTTCTTAAAGGGACCGCGGCGTATAGTGCCGACCATTACCGTAATCACTGTTATAAAAGTTACGAAGCAGTCAACTTCCTACAATATTTCTCGTGCGTTATTACGAATACAGCGTCAATTTAAGCGCGCCTCTGCGTTCACGGTGCCCCTCGCGCGTCTACCCGCTAAGGAACGCTGAAAGCGTTGAGGAAATTAAGTTGCTCCGAGGGAAAAGTTCGAATTATCACGTGGCGATCTACGTACACGCCAGCATCCAGCGGTATTGCCGTAACACAGACGGTCCATTTATTATTCTATTAAATTCGTAGTTTCCCATCGGAGGCCCACTCCTGCCCGGAGCTATCTCTCCCTCGTGACTTAATGCGATATTCATACCGAGGAGCAAAGGGAACTAACTTGGGGTCCGGTCCATATTGCTGTATCGTAATTAAGTCGGGCACCGTTAGATCTTTCGACTTCTTTTTCGATACTTGTGTACGCACGATAAAATAACGTAGCATTATCTTCCTCTCGCGCTGAACCTCTTTGGCGGCACATGGAAATCACACGATACGAATTGACAGGGAAAATTATGAGTGCAGGCTGGGTGACGGTAACCTTTACTCACAATCGTCAGATTTGAATATTGAAAACAGTCGCTATTTAAAGAACGCGCGCTCTTAATGAGAAATTGTTCTTTAATTTCTCTCTCCGTTGTTGTGTAAGTGGCGACCGTCGGATACGTTGTAGTTTTTGCGCGTGACAATATTTTACGTGCAACGTGGCACGTATCGTGTGTATTAAAATTTGAAAAAATTTCACTCGAACGATGCTCGATAATACAGGGCCGACGATACCGAATGTTATTTATTCTCGGGATATAGAACCCGTGTATACGCTACTAATTTCAAGATATATTTCATCGAAGCTTCCAATTACTTACGAAAATGACACTTCTGGAAAGCTTTTTCGTAAAGTTTTAATGATACACCTCGTAATGATAAATTTCATAATATTTCTCGTTAAATGTAACGTGTAAAAAAGGATGAACAAATCACTGTGCAACGCTGTAAAATGAACACGCGTTTGATATTAATTTCCACGAGGGTGCGAAATGCTTCTCATCAACATAGGCGTCCCGCAAAGGAGGCTGGCATATAGGTCTGTGGAGTAATACGTAAATTAATAATTGCGAGTTCCCCGCGGTAATTATGTGTGCAGGCTCTAGTCGAACAGGTAGACGGGGGCGAGCAGGTAATTGCACTCGCGTGTATACGTTCTCTCGTACGAGCGGGTGGTAGAAACAGCTTTATATACAGGGTGTCCCATGATTCGTGATACCCCGTTCAAAATTAATTCCAAACATTGGAATGCGATATTTTCCTACAAACCTTCGACAAATGCTCTATCACGAATACACGCAATGCATACAGAATGCCCTGCAACGTGTGCTGTCCTGTTTCTTATCTGATATTATATACCAGATTTAAGAAATTAACTTTTCGGTAAGAAGTAAAATTGTCTTCTGCCACGTTCATCGATCTCAGGGTTTCGTATTACAAGAAAAAATGTTAATTGATAAGAGCGTGCCTTATTTAAATACACACTCTTCTACGATAGAATAAATTATCCGTTTTTTGACGAATTTACTCGATCGACGAAATATCGGAGTATTCCACGATGCGAAAAACAAATTCAAAAATTCTGTAATCCACGTCGTGCACTCCTGTATACTTTAGTTTCTCTGTGTAACCCACGAGAGGAACACGTGGATAAGAATCGTAAAAAACATACTCGCACAAACGACATCCACCTGTCATCCATCAATGTTTACTCAATGTCTAGCCGAATGGCCCAAAGGAATTGGTTCTGGACTCGAGGAATGCACCATCTAGCTCTGACATGGGGTGTATTTCCCGTAATGAATCCAGCTCGTACACGGGTAAGTACGTAGCAATGCAGGGGTAGGACAGGGGTTGGACAGTGCGAGTAGCCTCTCTGATGTAACAGGTTCGATGCATTAGTTTGCCTAAAAGGTTTGCGCCATCAGTCTCTAAATGTCCCTCTGTCGTTGCTCCGGCGTCTCTCTCTCCGTTCGTACCTGTCTCTGTTTCTCATGCGTCGTTTATGATCTCACTTATCCCCTGTCTCTGTTTCGTCGACGTGTCCTCCGGGGAGAAGGAGGGCAAACACACCCCTGCAGCGTGCACGAGAACGGCCGGTGCTGTAAATTAAGTGCGTTGCATTAGCGGAATCCAGATGAGTTAGCGCACCGCGTTAATTCGTGCTAATGAACAGGTTATGAAAGTTTAATTGTCGGTTAGCCACCTGGAAGATCGACGGAGGAAGGGGGGTGGAAAGCGCAGACGAGGATTTACGGAAGTTTACAGAAATTGGAGGACCCCGTCTGGGAAGGTAGAGTTTCTCTCGAGCGATATAGCCGAGCTAATCCGCAAAGGGTAACTTGCATTTTGAATCACACGAGAAGCTGTATTTACTTGCTACGTACACGTACTACCTACTCGATCCTTTCCCCCCTCTCCTTTCCATTCTGTTTTATAATATTGTAATTTTATCGTACGTATAAATACGTAGTTTATTCCAACAGATCGAACGATTTCACGATCGATCTCGTTACTTTTAATACGTACGGAATTACAATAGACGTAGTCCCAGAATTTTCCGGTTCTCTGAACAGTGATGGAAAAAAATGTATTATCGAAACATAGATCCATAAATCGTTTATTAGAAAGTTCGAACTAGAATATAAAGTATAGGGTAAACGATGGCAAACTTGCTCTTACAATTAGTACAGTTCGAATAGACCGACGATATTTATCTAATTTGTTTATGCGAGCTGTGTCTATTATCTGAGATCGTTGAAAGTGATCAAGTGTAAAAGGTATTTGGTAGAAGCGTTGCGCAATGTGCTTTCTATTGGACTCGTTATTTCATATTATCGATCGACCTCTAGCAGCTGACTTACACGACTAGTTATTCAGTGATTAGCGATCGCGATTTGCAGCCGAGGCAATCGCTCGTATACGCTGCTATACCTTGTGCCATTCTTTGCTTTCTCGTCGCATTTTTCTCCGCGATATCGGTGCACAAACTATGCGTCCCAACTATGCGTCTAGGTGCACGCAGGATAGCAGAAATAAATATATTCGAAAGATACACACTTGTCGTGTTTGAATGTCGTGTGAATTTTCTATGCTTTTAAAATAATCGAATTAAAGAGTGTGTCATTTTTTCAGCCAATTTATTCAAGTCGGTTAAGCAGTACTTTTAACGAAAATTTTAAGAAATTCTACAAGTTCGCAAAGAAACTATATCGTATATTCTGATAACTGTATTATCGAAGAACACCCACCTTAATTTTAAACATTAATTGCATTAATTGTATTCGTCTACCTGCGTCACTTCTTACGAAAAACGAAAAATGAAAATTAATTTTTTCAAATAAGCTAAATTACAGTTTTTTTTATAAATTGTAGTTAATAATATCGGAGATAAATAATGTATTTCGTACTTTTTAATTAATTCTACTTTCCCTTTTATGAAATAAAGACTTTATCAGCGTTCCATGACTCTTCGTTGCGCAACGATGGTAACTCGTGTCCTCCAACTAACATTACAATTTGCACTTCTCACCGTGTGGACAAGCAATGAGTTTTCGAATGAAACAACCAGAGCTCCTCAATCTTGGCTCACTACTACGAATCCTAGACAGTGGAGGCTCTGTGCGTTCCCGCCGTTTCTGGTTGGTTTCACTTCTCAGGATTTCCTGTTTCCTGCATCGTGGATGACCCTATGAATGAGCTGCAGTTGCACGTCACTGTTGCAGCTGCAGCTCCTTCATGCTCGTGAAGCGGATCGCGAACCATAGCCACGTAATGCGAGGGGAAAGACAGAAAATTAACGAATATTGTGGGGCTGCCATAAAGAAATGGCGAATTTAAAAAATAACGATCCGAATACAAAATAATCAAAGTCTAGAATAAAATATATGAAACGAAGAGTGTACTGTTGCTATAGACTTAAATTTACCTTAAATTCTATTTGTAAAATTTATGAACAATTCCATCGTGAGTGTGCTACATTATTTTCCTCATTAGAGAAACGTTTATCAATTAATAGGTAACAATGACTCGGAGTTGTTACTCCAAAATTTCAATAAAATTGATCGCATTAATTAATCGTCACTGATTAATTGCTGATTAAATTAAATTGTTTGCTTAGAATATCTTCCAAGTTTGATATCTCGCTATTTGAAGTTAAATGATGAACCTTTGATGAAAACATCAACATGGAAAAATCTCAACGACGTTAATATTGTCCAATGCAACTTCGGCATACAAATACAAGAATCTTCTTTCACTTGCCGAGTCTTTGTCTGCAATATGTATTTAGTTCAACACGCACGGTATTCGAAGAAACACAAACGTGGCAGAGCACAACTGAGCGGACTAATTAAAACAAATAGCTTGGAGAAAATTAGGTTTAACGAGCGCTTCGTTTCAAGAGGGCGTAGAAAAGACCGATAAAAGGAAGCAGTAGAACGTATGAGTAAAAACTGCAAGATGGCACTTTTCTGTAATCATAAAGGTCTCATTCAGCGCCAACCTTCTTTGAACCTCGCTCACAGCTGTCGACTCGCAGCAGTAATTAGCAGATTAATTAATTAATTGCTCGGCTTTTCGATGCCGCGTGAAGCTCATTCACGCTTCGAGATTACTACGGATATCGTACGGCTCGCGATGACACCGGTTCTAGGAATTTCACGTTTCTCATAATCGTGTCAAGTATGGAATTTTTTGCAAGTACAAATTACGTAACGATACACGCGAGTAAACAAACTTATGATAAAATTTTAAAGATCAATTACCATCGATCGGTACAACTAAGCCTTTCTTATTAGAATTCAAAGCTTCGATCAATTTGTACAAATGAAACGTATCTGGTAAATTCTCCAGGATTCTGTTATTCAATTTATACGTTCCATTCAGTTTCGAATAGATAAGAGCTTCGATTCATATCGCTTTCGGTTTATGTAATTCAATTCGGATCGATACGAAACGCGCTTTATCGATTACATAATTATTTAATGTGCTTACTTAATTACCGCTAATAGGTTTCTATTGATTGACGACTGGCTACTTCCATCAGAGAGACACTTTTAAGCTGTACGATTTGAAATTTAACCAAAGCGCACCATCGGTTCACATTATTTCGTAAATGCTGATATAAAATGAATCAATTCTGAAATTTTTAAAAAATAATTAAGCACGAAAGTAATATCTTAAAGATATTACGATTTTAACATTTTCAAAACCCACTTCTTATTCGCGAAACTCTGGTCGACTAATAAACTTACGGGAGATGGAACCACGAGCGCGCATAAATTCTCATCGGTTTTGTAAAAAACGACTTGTTCGGCATGGTGTGAATCACCTGTAGCACCTTTCTGCCTCGACTTTCGATCATTTCGACCCGGAACCACCAGGCCCTCTGTTCTTATCCACACGCTCGTCCCACTTTTCCACGTGATTGCTTAATCCAGGAGGTCAGAGTTAATCCGACTCGCTCAAACCTACACCGTTTGGTGATTCGATCTTTATCTGCCTTGCCTCTACCTGTTCGATAATTGCACGTAGGCACATCTTTTCCAGGTAGCTCTCGGTTAAAATAAAATGTGTTCCAGCAAACCGACAATTACTTGGAAAGCACTCGGAGATAACTGGCATCGAAATATTTAAACGTGGCGTTTCGATATTACAGAAATAGGCTGCTTTAGATCGTAAAAGATAATTTCACCACTCTTTGCGAGTAAAAGTTGATTTCAAACTTTTTGCGCTCTTATAAGAAAATCTTTCGTGTCCATGAAACGGTTAGTTTTCGTACACTTGTTAGTACGATTCAACAACATCCTCCTTTATAATTTATTTATTCAACGCTTCATAGTGGCCATTGACGATCACTGTGTGTATCCACTTGAGCGTGTATCGTATTTTCGAATGTTGATTCCTCTACTGGAATGCTTGTTTATCTACGAAAGTGTATTGGGTTCACAGGATGTACGATAAAATAATAATGTTAAATAACACATCTCGTATTTTACCTCGAAGTGATTTTAAACATGGACTTTAACTTTCATTTCTCAGTTCGAATATCTAGAAATAAAGTCTCGGTAGACAGACCGTTTCTAATTCTGTATGAATCACTTTCTTAAGAAATCTGATTTTCATAGTATTTTCTATATTATAACTACAGGTGGAAATATTTGACAACATTTATCAAGATTGCTCGCGTTGATTTCTTGCGTATACCGTGAAGTTCGAACTACAATTTTAGCTCCGCGCAGAAAAATATTTACAAAGTACGATTAAGATTTTATCTTGATCTTTTATTTCGTTCTTTATGAATCTATACTCTAACGTTAATTTTTCGTAAACACGATAGATATTTTAAAGCAAAAAAATTGATTCATAAAATTCGTATCTTTACTTAACGTAGAAATACACTTTTCGTGAACAACAAACTACAGTTTCCTTTAAAGGATAAACGAAGCTGCTCTACGCGTTAAAGTGAAATTCTGAGTCATTTTAATTGTTCTCTGATGTTTTGCGTCATCGTACGGTGACTACTTAATACGGTGTTCGCCCGATTTTTAATGGAAAAGCGACTGCGAAATTTATATTTCTATGCCACGCAATTACGTCGTAATGAAGACTAAAGTCCAATTGCTCGCACGTTCTAGGTAATTAACCGTGATTCCATAGCTCCGAAGATTTAACTCGAACTATAACAGAGAATATGTGGTCAATGTTCACGATGAATAGATGAAGATAGAGACGTTTTTATTAATATTTTTTCATATTTTGGTCTTCCTTTTTTACGTTGTCTAGAACATGAAGCGTCATTTTTGAAAATCTTACAGTTCTCGTAAGTTTTCAAACGAAACTTTGAAACTTATTCAATAATAAATGTCTCTCTAGAGTTCGTCCTTACGATAGATGTTTTCTGTTGAACAATTTTCTCTATTAACAATATAGTATTATTAACTTTCCGAAATATCAATGATTAAACGAATTATTGTTTTTGAATCGTTAATATCGTACTAGAACGAAATGTAAAATTGTAAAGTTCACACGAATAAAATTTATTTTTGAACCACATTCTACATGTCACTACGTTTTGCAATCATTTTTAAGGTGCATCTTCAAATTCTGTAAACAAGGTCTCACTGTCAAAATTTCCTCGTTTTTCTTCGTTTAAAAGACATACAAAGTGTCAAGTGTTTCGTACCGAGGCAACGATACGATTAAATTATGGTCTCGACCAACAAGATGTGCTGGCGTTGAAATAATATTTCTCGTTTAATTGGTATTTACCAAGTTGCGTTTTTCACGCGTGAAAACACCAGGAAGTACAAAATAGTGGCATTCACGAGGCAGGAGGGTCTCTAAACACAATTTCGTCCCAAAGTAATAAGCTAGAGCCGCGTAAATATTAAATTCTATCGCTAACAAAGAACTCACTGTTTAATGCGGCCACTCGTACACGCTAATAATGCGCTCAGTATAAAGCAATAAATGTCGTAACTGGGTTAACGCCGCTGGAAACGCGAAAAAGTTGATCAAGGGATGGTCTGGTTCACGCGTATAGCTCCTATGAATACATCGGTGCAATAAGTAACACAAACCATTATCGTCGGACATTTATAACATTTCTTTAAGTCTAAAAATATATTTCTCTCGTTAACATAAATTATCTCCGATATGTGGAGTTTCATCGGTAAATATTATAAGATATTATAATAATATCCAAAGTATAAAATTTTAATTAGTAACAAAAATCTGCAAAAATTATACGCAGACGGTCACTCGCGGAAGAAAATCACTATGCATTAGCCCTTGCACCCTCTGCATATGATATGCATACAGGTTCATTATGCAGTACGGACTACAAGTATGGCGCGGTATTAAAATGCAAGGGGACAACTTAATGAATTTTTCCGTAAATTGTTATTCTTTTAACGTCAGAAATATTTTTTATTACACGCACGTCTGTATGTTTCATTAAAATTGTTCCTTCCCTACTCTAAGCACGTTTCTTTATTGACAGACATTTTTCCCAATGGGAAAAGCAAATAACCCCTTACTATTCTTCGATGCTGATAAACAGCTGGGATAACTTATTAAACAAACTTTCAATCCACAGATAAAGAAGGATGTGAAGGATTTCTTTTAGTCGGTAGTGATAAAATTCTTTCTATTTAAAATTCAACAAATTTCTATTACATTTTTGTGACAAGTAATGTATAATCATTTTTTTATTATTATCGTATCGTATTAATTTCTGTGTACACAATTTTATCATTGTCCTTCAATGAAAAGGTCTAATTGAACATTAATAGATATAACGATTCTTTTATCGTACATATGAATTACTTGTTATTTATCGTACAGTGCTTTCTATCAAACCTATCCTTTTTACGGTATCTATTGCATTGTTCGGAAAGTCATTTCGTTTTCCAAAATGGAGAACATATAATTTAATAAAATGTTTATACACTCTAAAAAAATCGTGTTTCATTTTCACCAAAAAAAAATGAACAACCCAATATATATGATAAACGGTTTTGTTAGAAAGACACGTTAGATCATTCTCATCTTAGTAAGAAAGATTTGGCAGAAATTATGAACCCACCGTCGATAATAATGTTTAAATAAAGAAATTTGTTCGAGGCGTGCTATCATTCTGTCTCGCGCTCTGTAAACAAGAGAGGTTCGTGCCTGAAGGCCTTCCCCAGATTCCCAGAAAAGTTCTTTTTTCGAGAGTACAAAATTCCCAGCAGATCTTTGATCTCGACACATTTAATCTTGCGAGGAATTCGGCACGGGAAACCTGTTTTTTTCCCAAACCTCCCTTTCATACGGGTTTCTTCCTTTCCTGACCCAAGTGAAGGCGTGCCTCAATTTGAAGATTTTTCGAGAATTTTCTCAGCCGAACTCTTCTTACGTGAGAGCCACGAGAAAACGAGAGAAACATTAACCGCGCGTGTTTTCGCATAGGAAGAGAATTTTACCTTTCACCGAAATTCAATTCAAAATTGAACACGTTCTAATAGAAATGCAAGCACATTCGATAAGAATTGAGAACACAATATCGAAAAACCCTGACGAAGGAAAACATCCATATCTAGATAAGAATATTTTGGCAAAGATAAATGAAAACTCATATTTGTGAAAATTTAGCCAATCATACTAGATATATATTCGAATCGATTTATTACAGTTTCGAGTCTGTCGAAACTCCCATTCTTCGTCGTTACATTTTTCTGGATGTTAACACACTTCTGACAGTACCACGATACAATTCTCCTAACGATCCTCCAACGATATCTTGCTCTCGGAAATACCGATAGAAAAATCAAATCGCATTTTTCTCTGTAGAATAGGATTTGCTCCAAGGTTATCCAGATGGTGGAGAAAGGAACCGTGGCGCCATTGATGAGCCACAATTACGGTACATTTACGCGTTCTTACCCTAGAAGACGGTGGAAGGTTAACTGCGCCGTAATAAATTGAAAAAATACAGTTTTTCTCCGGACACCAGTACGCACATAAATTGCGAAGATTGCGTAAAGACTGTATTTTTTTTTAAATAATCGAACGCCACGGTATAAAGTGACTAAGCAATAAATACAGATGTTCGTCGTTTCTTAATTTTATTGTCGGAAGCATTTTTCACGCTCTTTGGGTGAAATTTATGACTTCGCGATCGAGGCATTTCTCACTCGTGTTTGTATTTCTGGGAACTGGATCGATCATTGAATTTACGTTTAATATTTTAAGCGAAGAGGCGTAACGCAAATCAAATACCATTAAGAAGCATTGTATATTTCGAATACAATACCATCGGATCGATTTTACGATTATCGTTGAAATTTTCTTTTACGTTCGACTAAAATTCCTCTTTACCTCGAGATTCAGAGTACTTCTAAAGAGTTCTTTTTTGGTATCGACTTCTCTTCTCCGTGACAATTCCATATTTTATTCTCTTCTGAAGCAAACGAGGGTTTCTCGAAACGTCCATGTTTGAAATTACCAACGAGTACTTCGCTCCATTGAAATCGACTCTAAAATCATTTCCACGCGTCGAGTTACGTTCTGTACTTGATTAAAGAAAGAATGAGAAAATTCCCGATTCAGAGTAGCTCTGGGGGAACTATTCGAGGACCCTGGTTCTACTTTTCGGCGATCTCGCGGTCGACGAAGGAAAAACGAACTCGTTCGTTCGAGTTTCTGTGCCGGACATTGCGCAAGCCACGCACTCAAATGGATTGATGCCTATTACGAAGCGGCATAAGGCGTTCGCTTTCATTAAGGAAAGTATTTCTGCTTCGAAGAAGGCCCATAAAGGGCCGTCGTCGTCGTTGCGCGTCGCTTTTCGTTGTCGCTCTCGTTCGCCCGTTAATCGTCGCGACGCTTTCGAAATATCGCGCGGATGATGGCGCGGTTGGAAAATTTCTAAAAGATGATTCAGGTTTCTGAGAATCCGTGATCGTAATAGCGATCCAATTGCGGCCATAACGAAAAGGAAATTATGTGAAACAGAACCGCTGATGTTAATGCAAACGTGTAATCGAGAGTTTCGAATCTTTGGTACGAGAAAACGTATATCGTCGAGGTTTTATGATTCTTACCAGGTTAGTATCGCTCCACCGTTAATTGGACGATACGAAATAAAAAATGAAACAAGTGTTGGACGATAAGAAACTTGCGATTTAGAAATTTGTATGGAAAATTTTTAAAATGGAACAAATTCAAGGAATTTGAACAAATTGAACGTGTTTCTTTACTTTATCCAAATTTTTCTTCCAAGTATGTCTCTGTACGCGAATCTTCAATAGGAATAACTTTCTTTCTTTCGTTTCATGGATTATTTTTTATACAGGTATTTTTAATATTATATTCTTTCTATTCTCGTCTATTAAGTTCTATACTGTGCTATATAATATAATAAATAATATAAATAATAATATATACACGAAGAAAACTGAAAAAATACTGTGTTGTTTGAGTGCAGAAGATACGAACGAGAGTCCTGAAAGCCATTAGGGTTTGAGAATAGGAATGTGGCGAAAAAAGAAAAGATAAACTTTGAGAAAATTGGTTCGTAAGAACCGGAAACATCTATCTGCAGGTCTGATACGAAATACAGGTGTAAAATTAACGCGGTTGCCTTCTTTTGTAAGCGTAACGAAAAAGTTTTATTCAAATACAATTCCTAAGATACCTATCGATGGATGATTTCTAGAAAATAATAAACTCGCGACTCTGCTGACAAGTTTAAAATAAAAGTAGTTAAAGAATTGCATCTTTATTTAAATTTCTAAGAATAAGACAAATACTACTGTGATCGACATTCACTTATAAATTATAAAACATCTTAATCACAAAAAGGGGAACACATTGATTTACCAAACTCCAAAAGAGATGTGTAGAACAACGATGTTTCTTCAAACGAATATTTTTCCTCAATTGCTGTTACAAAGTTAAATATACCATTGTAACTGCAAATAATATTACATCGAATTATTAGTTGTTCAACTTTGCCAAGTTTTACGGTCACACGCTCGCAGGAACACGACATTTGTAATACCGAAAGATTAATGAATGCAGCAAATTACCGACACTTTCTCTATTCATTTGTATCGAATTTATCAACGTGTCCCTACAACTTCACGTTACCGGTGAGCAAAGCCGGAGAAATATTTACGAAAGTTTTAGTAATTCGTTCAATTCCCAAGAACGTTCAATGGAAACAGAAACGATCGACGAGACATTAACAGACAAATATGATTTAGAGTTGCAAATACTCCGTGAGAAGGCAAAAATTGCTAGTATCTATCACAGTCAACGAGAAAAATTCCAAAAGAACCCTCATCGTTCTCACATCGTTCACGCCAGTTTACATTTCTTTCAATTCGTAAGAGACTTAACATCACCTTAAAATAAAGGGGCAACGCATTGATTATTTATCGTCTACAATATTTCTCTTCGTCCCTTGCAACATTCTGTCACGAAATTTACTAACTTCCCAATAACCCGTTCGTGAAAATTGCTTTACCTTCGTTCGAAGTAATTGCGGTGTACACCGGACGATATATAATACTTCGTTCGAGTAATCGTCCACGCGGAGATTTATCGAAATTCGTTCGATTAACGGCCCGTGTTTTCCGTTTCCATTTCGCGTAAGAAATGTCACGTCGTGTAAAAGTGTGACGGAAAGCCGCGCGAAACGACACGATCGAGGAATGCGAAAATATTTATAAAACGCGATCGCGTTTCTCCCAATAACACAAATATTTTTTCCGGTGACTCGACTCCTTCTTCTTCTTTTCATCGATCCAATTTCGCTAGCCTCTTGTCGCGTAATAATTCAAATCGGTGTTCGTAGTGTCCAGTTGCCCAGCAGGAAGCGAACTCGAGACACACGTTAATATCTTCGCGATTGCAGTTCCGTGACCCAATTCGCCGTAGCGATTTAGCGAAATATTGCCCGGATGATTCAATGACGGTCTAAGAATCGTGAGGGGTTCCGTTCGTTTTATTATGTAATCGGACACGAGATCTCGACATGCATCGAAGTGTGTTGCGTAAACGCGCGTCACAGCGACTAATTTTGTTTTCCTTTTCTTTTTTTTTCTTTCTTCTTTATTAGTTCGCAACTCCAAAGACTGCGCAGAGAAGAACGTGTTTCGGTATTCAATTACGTTCCGATTTATTTATCGTTTTAACAAGCACGTTCAACGAAACCGTTGTTGGTATCATTCAGGCCACTATTATTGTACTTTTTATCAGACTGACATACACATCTTGAGCAACGTTGAAAATTATTAGACTCGTAACAATTTTTATCTTAACGTTCATGGACTCTTGCTCGAGACCATCTTAACAAGATGGATAAATTGAAATGATTTCTGGGAGAATGTAAAGTAGGAAGTATCGATTAGATCGTTACGATCGATTCCTTTATAGATCGTTCTAATATTTTGTGAAACCTTTTCTAATCAAACTTTCGAAACTATTATCATCATAGGAACTCTTATCGTGCAAATCCTAATGTATCTATTTCACAAACACTGTTTTCAAACAAGTGTTTCAATGGTGGACCAATTATTTCATACAAATATCGTCGAGTATAAATATTCTTTTAAAGAAAGCACAAGAGTTCCAACGGAATTGAAACAGTAACAGTTTCTTCGGATCATTTATTATTTTCTATCGAACTTCACACATTTCCATTTGTGTTTCTTTAAACGGTTCCGTAATTTTAAGATATTCGTGTAGATAATTGTCCTTGCTACAGAAACATTCCACTTTGTTCATCATTACACGAACAAAGAACTTCGAAAAACGACCACGTCCGTTCCCTTCTTACCCGAAGAAAACAATTTGGTTTTTCACGTCTATCCAATTTGTATGCTAACGAGTGTCGTGTTCGCAATTTTATGGCTTACCACGCAGATCTTTGCGAAGAGGCCCTATATCGTTAGTAATTTCAATTCCAGTTATTAATTTTAACTTTTTTACACGATGGAATCACTATCGTTCGAACTATATACTATGACGATTCGAGAGGACATCGAAAGCGTTTTTATCGACTAATCCTTTCGGTTTAAAATTTAAACGCAATTTTTGGTCGAGTTTCATTAACTGATAATTTTGTTAAAACAATTTTAAACAAATTGTAAATGTACGGTGTTGCTTGTATATTAAGAAACATATTATATAATATATACACGTGCGATTACATATTGTACTGCATAAAATTATTCACTTTAAAATATCACGTACATGTATATGTTATGGTTAAATCAAAAAGGGTTGATAAAACGTACGTTAGAGGAGTAGTAATTCGATAATTCCCAAATTCAAGCGATTAAACAAAACGTTTCTCATAAATGGACACAGGTACTCATTGGATGCTTCGTCGCAGCTTTTTTAATGTTACTGGCAGGAATCATGGAGATGTTGCATGTTCACATATACATCGATCTCAATAAAGTTTCCGACAAGGACCTGTTATCGCATCCTATTTTTATTCACAATTTTGTTATGTGTTTGATGTCCATATTTTCCATGATTATATATCTCATACATGGTTGGATTCTATTCGAGTACTGCCGTTTGGTATGTTAAAAAATTCTATCAAGTACGAATTAAATCGTAACGAAATTAATCGATCGAGTTCCTTAACGATTTCTACGATCTCTTCAATGTTCGTTTTCCTTCTTGAGAGCATCGAAATGTTAATAAAAATTCAAAGTTATAAACAAGTTTAAACGTAAAAGTTTCCAATTGTTCAAATATTGTCCTCAACTTTCAAAGGTGTAGTCTCAATTCGCAGAAAATTTCAGCTACTCTCAAACAGTTATTTATAAATTCGATCAATGGCAATCAATTTATAGTTTTCACCAGACATCTCGTCATTAAAATGAAAATTAATTAATTAATTAATTGTAATGGTACAAAAACTGATTGGACAGAAATATAGTCCACGGTACAATAAATAAATGTTACACGTGTACACAACAGAATATTGTACGCTTTATTTTATCCAGTAACTTCAGTTTCTATTCACAGTTTCTTCTATAACATTATCGATGTTTCTCTCTGTTCCAGATACGCTTGTATTGTGAAATAATTTACATCTAGTTTTCGTTGTAGAACAAAAAACAAGAACGTAACGACAATGTTAATAACGATTTGCAAGTTTCCACTTCCAGTGCAGATACCGACACAAGTGAGATCTTTGAGTCTCGAGAAAAGGTCAGCAAGCGTGAAAGTAAAGGGAAAAAGGAACCCGGTGAACTGGATCTAATTTCCACTTTAGAAAAATTTCCTTCCTTGACATCGATATCACGGACAATTAAGATCGTAAGTAAAAAATAACGGATGTCTTTCAACTTCTTAATTGCTCCTTTTATTCTTTAATTATAGTTTATGATAATAATCTTAAGTATACTTAATTTAATAATTACAATGAGTAATCACAGTGCATGCATACATTTCAATGAATTGTTATCATTAACTTTATGAATTTATATTGCATTTCACGTGTTGTGAATATGTTAAGAATATTCTTGAATGTTTATAATATACAGAAAATGTTCTGCTATTAGTACGAAAAGTTCCTTTCACAATGTTCCGAATGTTGGTGATACGTTTCAAATTTTGTCAAATCGATATAAAATAGTCATGAATCCATAACATGTACGAAAAGCATAATATTATTTTCAGAATGTGGACGAAGAACCTGTTATTTTATATTGCTGTTTTGTTGATTGCTACAATTACATAAAGCACGAACTTCGTACAAAACCGCCTACTCACGAATTTCAAGTGATTCATGTAATGTGATGCTTTTTATCAAATAAAATAGACTTATTCGAAACTTGACATTCGCGCCTTCTACGAACACGAAAGTGACACCTGTGAGCAATCATTTCAAACTTCCGCTCGGAAAACTCTTGCCGATAAAGTATTCGATTCGTAATACATTAACCAAACGAGATATAGAATAGACAAATGAAATATAAAATATAATGAGATATAATTTCATTTTACAGGAGCTGATATCCTAAACGATGTATAAAAGAGACATAACAGGAAATCAAACGATGCTCCTTTGTGTCATACATCAGGAATTGAAAACCTTACCATTTTCGTGTCACTTCCAATATTATCGATTCAGACTGAGACAAAATATTAAATGTAAAAATTAAAACTAAACATGACGAATATTAATTATTTTGACAACAATCAGAAATACAGATAGGTCCTGAGAAATAAAATACCAATCTCGTAAAATATCAGTGACTTTGAAGCAAACGTTTAATTTACGAATTCCAGAAACTAAATTGAACTGACCTACCGAGGTTTGCAAATGTAGAAACCTAGTCACTGTAAATTACGTTTGTTCGTACAGATGGAGCATAATGACAACATTTCAGCAAAATGAGAGTACCAATAGTTTCAAATCTACAGCTACTCAATTTAATAAAACACTTTGATAAAGTTTTTCATTTATTATCCGATAATCCGTTAATCCGTTAATCCATTAATTCGTTAATCGTTAAGGCGAATGATTTCTGTGAATTTTTGTCCCTCTACGCGATTGTTCCTTTACGCGATTAAAATTAATTTCTGTAGTTTATATAATCGTTTACAACGCACAAATAAGATGCATATTGTAACATTAATATTCGGAACATGTGTATATGTTAATAACAATCGCATAGACGGACAAAAATTCACAGAAACCGTTCGTCTTCACAGATTTCGCAATATCATGACGTTTATTTATCACAATTATTAACAACGGTCGTAAGACCATAGTTTAAATAATTATTAACAATGTCTTGGTTTAAATAATGGCACTGAATTGGTAAGAAAACGTTAGAGCTTCGCAACACGAATAGCATACCTGCAAACTTTAATTCGTGTATAGTACACATCCCTTAGCACAAAATGCGTTACAAATCGCTGATACCTTTGGAGGTGGGTATTTCAGATTGTGTAACCTGATTTCACATTAGATAAATCGTGTATTGTAGGTCACGTCTCTGGATAAATCATTCCTGTGTCACTTTCAACTAGGGTTATCAATATTCACTGGAACCAAATTTCAAGCATATTAGGTATAGGAATTACAACTTCATATGACTATAATTAACTATGTAACTAGTAATCAGAAACCAAGTGAAATGTAGCATAGATGGTGATATATATAAATACTGGTCTCAGTATTTCGTTTAAGTATAGAGATTTTAAAAACTATTTTCAAATGAAAAACTGAAATCAATAAAGATACTAAACGTAGAAAGTTTAAGAGATGAATGATCAAACAACACTAGAAATTTTCATATCAGATCGTTTGACTTATAAATTAGGACCACATAGAGGGAATAGAAACAAAGTAGGAAACGAAAAAAGACTACTCGTATTACATGTAATGAATGTCAATTAGACAAATTTCAATTGCATATTCAGTCTATTCTATACCTTGTCAGTGCAGCCTTAATTGAAAAGGGTCGTAGGTAATTTCAGAGCATTAGTAATACTCAACTGTCAGTACATGAATCAAATGTGAAATTGAATGAAACAGTTGTAATAAAACATATATAAACGATTTAATCGACATATTGGAAAATAATAATTTATGCCATAAAATGGTTAATACTGTTAGCAAAATACTCAATGTTTCGTGGAGAGTCGGTGGTAAGAATACTTAACCTCAAAGAATAACATGAACACTTTTTTAAATAAAACAATTTAAATGAAATGATAATAAAATCGTTTCGATTTAAATAGATTTCATTTTTCAAACAAATATTTACGTCGAAATATTCTTCTATAAATATAAAAATTAATCTGCCACTATACAAGTAAAAATAATATTTGTAGGTGTGTTGTTTTATCAAGCATTTTATTAAAAGCTATATGAAAATACATTACATAGGACAAGCTTGATTAAAACATATATAATTTTGATTACTAAGAAAATATATAATTGTTACAGTAACTGCAGCGAGCAATGAATCAGATAGTGTTGGAAAATCATTTCTACAGCTAAAATTAGAGTTAGAAGAAGATGCTAAAACTAAGAATGTCTTTATAGAAATGACGATAAGTCAATTTTATAGATTTTTACACGATCTAGAAAAAGCAAAATCTAATCTTGACTTGCTAATTTAAACAAGTATTGCTGTTTGATAATTCAATTCTTTAACAATCATTATTCGTTATATATTTCTGTACATTATCGATTATACATTTCAGAGAAAATGTTATAAAAATAGAACTATATTAAATACAATAATAAAGTTATAGTATGGTAATTTTCAATTGTATAGCAAATTATATATAATTACATTGTACTTTTATTTTTAAAACTAAATAAAAATTCCATTGCATAAATTACAATGTCAGTTCATAAAAAAATATTTCATACCTTAAGAGATTACCAAGTCTCCACTCTTATTTACAAATATATACAATTTAATTGGTTTCTCAGTGATCAAGAATCAAATTGTACATTCAACTGTATAATAAAATTAAAGTATTTCGTATTAAATGATAAAAGTGTTTGAAAGAATTCTTAATACCATTTCAAATTCCATTTTGGAGTTTCATGTATATTCTGTTTTGAAGATGTCATCTGAAAATGATATAAATTTTTATAAATAACATGTAGGATTAAAACATTTTGTTTAAACAGTTTACGTTATATCTTAAATATTACAGATATTAAGTGGATACTTAAAAACAAAGTTACATTAACGTTTAAATGATAAATAGAAAACTGGAAAACTTTATTTATTCTTCAATAGTTAATATACAATTTTTAATTTCGTTATTCTTTTCTTATTAATAGTAACATGTATTTATCACAATCAGCTAACATATGTAATAAGTTCTATGTCCAGGTATATTTTGTCATATCTTATAAAAATTTTAAATATATCCCACTACATAAATATATAAAACAATACCAAATATTGCAATCGCTTACATTCCTCAGATAAATAAACATTTATGTAATGATTATAATCACTTAATTATATTATATTTACACAAATTAGTACATTTTGCTATTATGATTTGCAGTGAACAAAGTAATAAACGTAAAATATAAAATTTATAAAAGAATAACACTAATAAGGAGCTCGTCAAATTAATACTGCATTGAAAATACCATTGAAGAAAAAAGTCAAATATGCATAGCAGAAAAGGATAAATTGTTTTATAATCATAGTTTAAACGCGATTAAATACAGTCAAATCAATTTCAAAGTATAAAATCAGAGTAAAGAACATGAAATATTATTAGAATTCCCGCATTTGAACGTATAGATTGGAGCATAGACTTGCTTGAAATAGATTAGTAATGTGAAAAACAGGATGTTTTACAGTTCTTATTGCCCTGCGTTTTACAGGAAGTGGACTGATTACACCACCTCTCTGGTTGTAAGGTTCTGCTAATGCTAAAGCAGGATTTTTCAAATCTGATGATGAACTTTCTTGCAGCTTCAATATGGTGAGTTGTTGTAAGGACTTGCCTCTTTCTGCTTTTTGCTGAATGGATTCTAAGACCGGTATAATTGCTCCGAGTAAAGGTCGCTTGGATGGTTCTCCAGACCAGCATTGTTCCATTAATTTCCAACATTCATCGTCAAAGATCGATAATCGTTCAGGTCGTATACCTTGTTATCACCAAAAAACAAATATTTTAGAAAGTATAAAACAAAATAAATTTTTCAAAATACTAATGAAATTGTAATTACCTTTCTTTACACTAGTCCACAATTGTTCCTTATTATAAAACTGTTCGAAAGCATATGGTAATCTCACATGTCCTGCACATATATACCAAAATAAGATTCCAAATGCATACACATCAACGCTACTATCATAATGACCAGAAAGAAGTTCTGGTGCCATATGAACAGGTGTTCCAACAATGCTCCCTGACATCATAGCTTCTGTGATACAAAATCCAAGATCGGTTAATTTGGCCCTGTTTTCTGTATCGAGAAGTACATTTTTCAACTTAATGTCTCGATGAACCAGCCCTTGCGAATGAAGGTAACGTATTCCTTCTAATACATCTATTGCTATCTGTATACGTTCTAACCAAGATAAACCAGCACGTATACCACAGTATAAATCACGACTTAAACGATCTGATATTAAAAGAACTGCAGATCCAAGACCAAATCCCCCATCATAAGATAGATCTATAACCGATCCTCTAAGTTTTACTATCCTTTTGTGGTCTGGAATAGATCTTGTATAGTAAAATTCCATGGCCAGATCGTTCCAGTGCCTTTCATCTGGTGGAACAACTGATTTAATTGCACATGGACCTGGTGCACCACCCCAACCATCGCAAGCAAATACTACTCCATATTGACCACGGCCAATTTCTTTACCATAATGAGGTATTCCGTATCGAACAGCATCTGTCATTGATGTTGATTCTAATGCTAATTTAGCCAATTTGGGAGCATGATACTTTCTAATAGCTATTCTTTGTTCTTCTGTTCTCTCTAATTTTCCAGAATAATAATTTTCTAAGGATCTGAGAGCAACTTGAAATGAATCATGCGAGGCTTTAAGTTTGTCTTTGAACTGTGTAGATATTGTTCTAGCTAGTCTGGCCGCTGATAATGAATTCAGTATATCAATGGTAACTTTTCTTCTCCAAACTGCATCTAGAATTGGTGCAGGCGACCATGACAAAGGTAAAGATTTAAAAAGTTGCCTCAGTCTTTCTATGAAAGTCTGTATTACAGTTGGTGAAGAATTATTTAATTCAACGTTATATGCAGTTAAAAGTATTTGCTTTAAAGCGTCACTAGCCAGTAAGTAAGAATCGCGTTCACAGGTTTCTTCAAGGCTTAGTAAACATCGCTGTAATGTACCGATAAATGTTTCACGTAAACAATTAACAGAATTTACAAGTTGCTTGGCAATTTTTTCACCTAAGCAACCAAGCACCACTCGTTGAAGTTCAGAAGTTGCAGCTCTAACAGTTATGGACCATTCTGCCCTCTCTGTGTTATTATAAAGAATACTCTGATATGAACATACATTATTGTCTATTAATAATACATCATTCTTCATGTCTTGTATGATAGCTTGTATTAATTCAGTTAATTCGTCCTGATTTTCATTAACAAGTTTCATTAAAGTAGCATATAATTCATTTTCTTTCAAATGAGCATACTGTATTCTTCTTGGAGTTATTTGAATTTTACGTGCCATATCAAAAGCACTTAAAATAAACTTTCGTAGACTAGATGTATGTATTTCATTTAAATACGTGCTGGCATTAATAAGATAAGTTTGCAAACAACTATGGACAAAATATATAATTCGATCTATTTTTTTGCACGAATCCACCAAGTTGCTAGAATTAACATAATGTTCGCCACCTAACCAAGACAGTTGATCAACCTCAACAGATTCTTCCATACCAAGGAAACCTAAGTTTGTCAGCTGATCCAACCATGTTAAACCAAGTGAATTTATTCTGTCAAAGTCAATACTGTCGTCATCATTTTTAATCGATGCAGAATTATTTTGATTTAATCGATTTTGCAGTCTATGTTGTTCAGATTCAGTCAATGCAGCATCAACACTAGCCAATGTAATACTTCCTAAGGACGATATAAAGAGAACAGGATTAAAAGGATATGTTTCTCTCAAATCTCTTAATTCTTCCACATTTTGTTCGGTTAAAGGCTGGTCACTGAGAGCGTAAAGAAATATTGGTAAAATACGTAGTAGTCCTTTGGCAAGAATTTTTACTGCTCCATTATTTGGTGCAACAAATATTTGAACACCATCTTTTAGTATGGGTTGATCGAGTTTAACTTCAAGTACTGTCGGACAATTTATGTCTTCATCGCCTGATTTTGTTAAATCCTCAATTGGAAGGGTATTCCATGGCTTCTCGTTAGCTTGTAAATTTTCAACAACCTCATATTCTAAGCCTAATGTGAGACTAATGTGATTGGTTTGTCCATAAGTGAGCTTAATCCATCGCCAAAAACCATTAGATACAGGTAAAACTTCATTAGAGATCAAGCTATTGACTAATGTTGCTTTTGATCTACTATCTTGTCCAAAAATAACAATAGCAGGAGAGTTTGCTAAGATATTAGTAATTCTATCCAATGTTAATGGTGGCAATAATTGTTCAATAATATTTTCTGTAATAAAATAAATATTCTTAATTAAGCAAAGATTAATTCTAAAAGTATTTAAGCTAAGAAAATTGTAAATATGTACTTCCAGGAAAAAAATTTTCAACGCTAATAACTCCTAATGTTCGCTGGGTTTCGTCAAGAATATGTTGCAACTGATTCCGATTATGTTGATATCTTCTAAACTCCTGTGGTAATTTGCTTACCATTTTGTCAGTTTTACTTTTAAAATTTTGGCCCTCCAGAAATTTTCATACTCTAATAGTAATATTTTGTTAATAGTAATACTTGTATTAATGAAAGTTATTAAAATAGGTATTTTTTTAACAAATCTATAAATATATATTTAAAAATAATACTTCAATACAAAATAGAAAATTTGCAATAAAAGAATATATATATACGCAATATACAAATATTATATGATTCATTTTTATAAATAATTCCTAATGTTATTTTCACATTAATGAAGTAAGTAAATACACACCTTTATAATCCAGTGTAGCAACTTTGTTACTAACCATTAAATTAGTTCACATACAAATAGTTTTAATGAAAGTGATGTTCAACGATTAATCTTTTCCTCACTTGGTGACATAACGATGTCTTTTCTCAATTTTTAATCACTTAATTAGTAAATCTTCTTGATTTTCCATTAAAAAGAATGTACAATAAATATCAAATAAATATGCATATCAACAATTTTTTATCACACGATTTTCGCCATCAACGTATCCGTACTGATACAAATACAAATTAAAAATTTTTGACAGTTAAACTGTCAGTGGTACTATTTCAAAGATTTATATTTACTTAAATATGATAAACTTTACACAAGTGGTACACATACGTTTGACACATGTATGAAAACTAAGCGCGGTTATTTTAATTGGAACACAAGGTGTTTATTGCAGATGCATTTGCATATTGCTATGGATTGCGGTAGAAAAAAGTGCTGAATTCCCTGATAAATTGTAACGCACCATTTAGTTGAGACGATATACATACCACTTTAGTACGTATATATGTATATTCGCTCTATGTGATTAAGGAAATGCAGACGAAGAATGCTGAATAAACAAGATTCCCCTTACTTAGGAAGATAAAATTGTAAGATATATGTGAATATATACATGGTAAGAAATTTCTGGATATAATGAGCCACATTGTATGGAAATTGATATTGTGGTTAATTTAAAAGCAATTATAATGCACATATAATACAAATAATAATAATCTATTCGTTAGATGTACATACATAAGTAATCGTAGCCATTGCGTCAACTGTACAATACATTTTCCTATACGCATATAACAGAAATATCAAACATCGGCAGAAAATATGAAATGAAAATTTGTGTATTAAAACGAAATTTTATGGGAATATAACTATTGGGATGTTTATTTACACTTGGAAATGCATAAATTTATAAATTATATATTGACCACTATTTATAAATAATTTTAAAAGTAAATACAATTAACACAAGATGTTAATCTATTTCTGTAGAATACGCAATGAAAACTACCTTAAATGTATGTATATACACCTCCCTCTACTGTCGTAACTATAAATTTATATATAAACACTACATAGTAAACGAAGCGTTATGTGCGGTCAGTTATCGAACATACTACGCAAAAGAAATATCTGCGAAAGAAATTTAATCCATGAACAACAATTCTGTGGTAATAACGACGTCGAAGCTGTTGCTCTGTAATAGCTATTATCGACGGCTGCACCGTGGTAAAATTCCAAATAACACGTAGAATAGACCCAACATCCAATAAAAGAATATAACGAATATAACACGGTTCTGGAGTCCCAGTTCACACACGAGGTATAGGATAAACGGTTCATTTTACGAAATTGATGTTACCCGATTTAAAATACCGACCTCAGCAAAAGTAGTAAGTATAGAAAACTTATCTCTGTATATTATTGTTTACGGTTTTATCGAACCTATTAGTCGCGAAAAATATTCTAACAAAAAGTTTCATTCATTCCCATTGATGGAACACGAAACAGAATATTTTCAAAAAAGAAGCTACTTATTCAATAATTGCTTGGCAAAACACAGAGATCCGTATATGGTTGTTTTAAAATTAACTTAGATAAAACGTAGACTACAAATTTCATGGGCAGGCGCAATATGTCTGTGATAAATTTAAAGTTAAACTTAGACATAAAATTAATTAAATTTAGGAGCCGTAGATAAATTAAACTATCTTTTACGTATGCATACGCGCGTTTTTGTGGTGTATGGTAGTGATTTTGATTGCTACCCACATAATTAATGCTAGCTATGTGCACGTGGTAATGCTCAAATTGTACGTTATCGATTATCTATCGATAATAACGTTGGAAATGACACGGATACGGTGAGAGGGCGCTTGCATTCCCAATTCATGTAATACGAAAAAGCATTTTCTACGCATCTACTTTATAACTTGTTCATATATTCTATACCTTGTTTGCAGCGTTTATAGTGACACGATAGAATGTGCAAGTGTATTTCATTGCGACCAGCAGTAGAAAATTCACCGATAGCAGCTAGTACAGAGTACTAGGGTCAACACTTTCTCCGTCTTCGGTTTTGACAATTTCACAGCCGTAAAGTTGCCGCGTCAGTAGTAGCAGTAATTCAAGATCATCGTTATGTTTTCAACTATAGATTTTCAAAATTATTCAGCATCAGCGTTCCCATGCGACTGGATCGGTAATGGATAAAGTAGGACACATCGAAGCATCAATGGTTTAAAGCAATTGGTCACTTATCCAATAAAGGTAACAGAAATTCTACGTAAGGTAAGGTTATACGCAAACTTTAATAACAGCGGAAAAATAGTTTCTTATTATAGTATAAATATTTTAGTTATATTTAACACTTTTAATACACATCGATATATTAGAATTTTATGATCAATTATTTAAAATAAATACGTACGTCGATCTGTGAATTGTCATCGATAAATATTCTTAGATATTTACGGACATTTATCTGGTTATATTCTTAAAATTTCCGAATTTATAGAATAGTGAGTTGAAACTTTTGACAGATCTAGGAGAGATTTCTAACTGGTATTATCTGCGGCTATTTTAAAGACGCTTCCACTTTAATTATACCAATTTTGCTTTCACAATGTTAGTATATTATGATATTACAAAGTACAAGCTGAATATCAGAGATTAAGGGTTGGCAAACTTTAAATTGTACCTACCTTTAAAAGCTTACTTTATTTTCTACCTATTATTTTTCTTCTTTTATGTAATTTCGAGCATTCGATATGGCCAATAAGTAAATATTGTTTAGCAGCTTTACTGAAAAATGGATTTTGGCGAAATCTTTATTGAAATTCGGACTAATGTTTTCAAAATAGTTATGTTACTCGGTTAGACGTTTTCAAATAGTCTTTTAAAAAATATAATTGTCGCTACTCCACGTCTCGTATACAATTACTATGGAAGAAGTATCATTGATAAAGTATACGATACTTAAAGAAAATGACGAAACAAAATATAATATTTAACGCGTTACCTTACGATCGCTTTTTAAATTTAAAAAATTCGCAACGGTAATCAGTAAACAAATTTATTAGTTTCTATCGTATACAATTACTATGGAAGAAGTATCATTGATAAAGTATACGATACTTGATGAAGAAAAATGACGAAACAAAATGTAATATTAAATGCGTTACCTTACGATCGCTTTTCAAATTTAAAAAATTCGCAACGGTAATCAATAAACAAATTTACTTGTTTCTATTATATACAATTATTATAGAAGAAGTATCATTGATAAGGTATGCGATACTTGATGAAGAAAAATGACGAAACAAAATGTAATATTAAATGCGTTACCTTACGATCGCTTTTCAAATTTAAAAAATTCGCAACGGTAATCAATAAACAAATTTACTTGTTTCTATTATATACAATTATTATAGAAGAAGTATCATTGATAAGGTATGCGATACTTGATGAAGAAAAATGACGAAACAAAATGTAATATTAAACGCGTTACCTTACGATCGTTTTTTAAATTTAAAAAATTCGCAACGGTAATCAGTAAACAAATTTATTAGTTTCTATTATATACAATTATTATAGAAGAAGTATCATTGATAAGGTATGCGATACTTGATGAAGAAAAATGACGAAACAAAATGTAATATTAAACGCGTTACCTTACGATCGTTTTTTAAATTTAAAAAATTCGCAACGGTAATCAGTAAACAAATTTATTAGTTTCTATTATATACAATTATTATAGAAGAAGTATCATTGATAAGGTATACGATACTTGATGAAGAAAAATGACGAAACAAAATGTAATATTAAACGCGTTACCTTATGATCGCTTTTTAAATTTAAAAAATTCGCAACTGTAATCAGTAATCAAATTTATTAGTTTCTATTGTCTTGGGGAGCGAAATTCTTTTCCGATTTTATGGCGTGGAAAGACGATATAATAAGGAGAGAGCCGCCTCGAGCGAAGCTGCGAGTAACGAGGGAATAAGAATGGCTAGGCAGTCGAGGGAGGTTTTAGGGATGGCTCGGGGAGGGGGTGGTTCTGGGTGTAAGATTTACTGGACTCGCTAGTAGCCGCTAACTTTCCAGGGAGTGCCTTCTCAAAAACATTAAAGCGATATAATGCGAACGCAAAAAATTTATTTCAACTTAAGTCGTTACCGGCTGTTTTATTCGTGGGAAGAAAAGATCGTTGGACCGATCGGGAACGGTTAATTCCGTTTCGAGATAAATACAAAATCCGATGAAAATTTCTTCAACTTGTGCATTTCTTTTTTTTTTTCCGTTGACTTCGCCGAAATCGATTCATACCTTTGAAAAGAAACTGTTGACTCAGGAGTATACGGATTGTAATAAAAATAAATATTCGGAGCGTATGTGTGCTAGGTAGGGTGGTAAAGTATGAGAAAGGAGATAGAAACTTGGTAGGTGGTGGTGGCTACGACGTCGTTCCCCACGTGTATGCTCCATAACGATATATAAAAGCCGACATATTTCCGAACAAATCGGTTTCTTTTTTTTTCCCTCTCTCTTTTTCTTTTCGTAGATTTCGTGCATAGAACGACCGATAAACTTGATGTCGATGGGTCGTGGCAAAGGATACTGCGGTACGCTTGAGTTTCGCTCCTCTTGTCTGGGATTTTTATTAAAAAGGAATTGTTCGTCCGTTTCCCTCAACTTTTCGTTGCAATTGTAAATTAAACGCTGAAGAAACGAAACATTCCGAGACGGAATATCTCCGGGCAAAAGTGAAAACACAAATCTTGTGGTCGTTTCGGACAGTTGAACACCAAGATCTGGGTAATGGATCCCCGGATGTACTTTCGGGGCGCTGTGTTCGCTGAGCTTGAATCAGTCTTTATTTCTGCCTCTCACGATACGAGCACATTTATTTATTCTTTCTCGTTCGCTGGATTCGGACTCGCTCTATTCGGTAGGTGCAATAGCTAGGTTTTGTAAAATCCACGCGTAGCTTGTTTTCGTGGGAATCTTGTATCTCGATTAATACAGTTTTGTTCCGATCAAAAATGTATTTAAAGAATATTATACTTTGTGAATTTTTTACCAGCTATTCGGTTATCAAGGCCAATTTGACTCGACTTCAAAGCGGTGAGTAGTTTATACAGGAGGAGGAACTGGAATAATTTCGCGGTACTGAAAGATTCTTTGCTTTCTTTTCTGGAAAATTTAAATACGCGTAATTAAGTTTCGTTACATCCGAGGAACGCAAGTTTCATTTACCGAGCTCAAGTTGTAACTGTCTGTTTTCTCGTTCCGTTTTACTCGAATGAACCGGGGAGGGTGTGGATAATTTCGCGACGCTGTATCAACGCTAAGATCGACACTCGAAATTCTTAAGGGTATCGTGCAGATTCCGGTAAATATTTCAACGGAAAATGTTCAAATTGGTACATTCGATTCATGATAAAAAACAAGGACGTTTTTGTACAGAAAGAAATATAAATATTTTCCAAATATTTCGCTAAACCGCTACATCTTTCGTTCACGAGATATCGTTCAACGAATCGAATAAATTTCGAATTTGATTCCAGTTGAACGAAAAGTTGTCGAATGATCGGTAACGCGAAATTACCAGAGTTCCATCTCCACGTATTACTTTCGAGCTCGGAGGTAGACGGTAGAAAAAGAGTCACGTATCGGAACACCGGATCGAATTATTTTTATTATCGTGAAAGAATAGAACAGAAGGACACGCAGCGACAGACCGCGATCTGTTTTGGGTGTCCGAGCGGAGGTCAGGACTTTCAGGAGCGTATAATTAATTTCCCATGTCACTCGAGCCCCTACTCTGCTCTTCGTCGATCTGCCCCACGCAAATCCCCCGAACCACGACGACAATATTGCTGGCCATTTCGTTCGACAGTGCCCGAGCGCCTCAGTAGTTCTCCTCCTGTTCCCGAACCCCTTTTCGGAGCCAACCCCTCGCAGAGAAAGGGGTGACTTTACGAACAAGCAACTAGGACTGGATCCGATCCCTCTGTCCTCGTCGGTCCAACGATTTCTCCTTCTCCAGCCGGTACATACCGACCCGTCAATATCAGCTTCCGTAATTAAACATAACAGATCAACATTCGACATTACGTAACCGAGCTTTCTCGTCTTCTCCACGGACGCCGCGTATCTATTATTCGGTACGCTTCGTGCACCATCGGGGCGCGTGCGTCTCGTTTGTATAGGTATCCGAACGATCTTCTGACCCCCGGTTACTCGACTCGAATCGGTTAATTGGATAAATGTCCGATGAACGCCGGGGCCATCTCTCCCTCAAGTCCTCCTATGCTCGGTCGTCTCCTCCTCCTTCGCTTACTCCTTCTGCCATTCTCGGAGCTTTCCGTTGGGGTTATTCCTTCCCCGTCCCTTTTATTCATTTCCTTCTCCGTCCTTATCGGTCTCATTGAGAAAACAATCGCTTTTTCCACGGCGGCGAATTTATCGAGGCACGTTGCATTTTCTACGTTCAATATCGCCGAATCGGAGAAGCTCAATATTTAGCGAATTATCGATCGATCGTAAAAAAAACGGAACGAACCATCGGTTCGGAACACCGAACAGCGAAGAACGTCGGTGATTCGATTTTTCGAAATTTTCATCGCGTTGGTTTGTTTTTTCTTTTCTTTTCTCTTCTTTCGAATTTTCGGTACGCGCGTATTCGAACGATTCGTCGACGAAGACGTTAACGAATATTGTTCTCGTTAACGGTTGACAAAGTTCTCGAATCGGTCGTGGAACTCCAACCACGTATATCTATTTATTTTGCGATCCCCACGGTGACGGTTTTCACGGAATATTGCATTTCCAGTTCCCGCAAACCATCTCTCTTCATTTGTCTCCTTCCGACGTTGACTTCACCCTCGGATTCTATAATCCGCTTACAGCATAGTCTCATTACACAATTTACATTATTAATTCCGCGTGTAACGTACTTTCCTCTATCGCCGAAAGAACGAATTTATTATTTCTCCGTCACGTTGTTAAGGCCCCGGTGCATCCTCGTGCATCCGCTTACCGCGAAATTATGCAGGATGCAATCACGGGTGCACATACGTCTCGCTCGTGACTCGCGCGTGCATCTTAACGTCTAATACGAGACGGGAGAAACCGATTCGGCGTATATTTACGTATATTTTACACTTCCTTCCGACGTCGTATAACATCTGGCGTCCGTTTCGAAATTAGGGTTTCGAGCATAGATTAGGATGCGTCGTGTTCACATGCTGGCGGCGCTTCTTAGTGGCAACGACGGCAAATAAGGTAGTCGGATTCTAATTGCCGGTCATAAATCAAGGACAGCACCTGCACAATTTCGAAATGTTTATGGGGCGGTGCCTTTCCATCCTTCATTAGAAGGAAGTATAGATGAAACGACACACTGATTCACGTTTAATTTTAATAGTGTTTAACACACCGATCCGACGTTCAATTAGATTTGTAATATCGATCGACGCTTTTCGAGAATAGGTAACTCGATAGCGTAGCGCGAAGAACGATCGTACAATGGTCTCGGGACGAGTATTTAAATTTTTGTTCGTTTCTCGATAAGAGCAAATTTATTACGAATAAAATTTATTGCCCAGATTATTATTTCTTCTCCTTTATCTGCGTACATTTTTAAACTCGGCGGTTTAAAACCGTGTTTCTGGATTAATTCACGGAAGGAATGCGCAGAATAAATAAGACAAAAAAAAAAGAAATACGTTGAAAAGACGAAACGTAATTTTTCAACGATTTTAAAATTCGATGGACGAAAGTGACCGATATTTTAATACGGAGTATCGATAGAAACCGATAGATAGAAATTGCACGTATTTTCTACGACGATAATAATAATCGCACCTCGCATTACCTCTCCGAGAGATATTTTTTCTCTTCGTTCCAAGATTTCGTTTCTTCCTTTCGTATTTCCACACTTGTGATTCGTTTCAACCGTTAACGTTTCATCGATCCTTCTTATATTTATATAAGAATAATATATTATTCTAATATAATAATATATAATTATATAAAATAAATATACTCTTCCGTTATATTTCGATCTCTCGCGAAAGAAAGTGGTACGCGTCGTACACGACACGTCGTGAGTATTTAATTTCATTGTAATCGCTTGTATCTCCGAGCAGCTCGTAAGATTCGATCGAAAAGGTAACATTAACGGGAATTGGATTGCTTCTTATCTGTTTTCGGGGAGTAAAGGGGTAAGGGTGAATGTTGTGTCGTAATGTTACTCGCGTAATGAACAAGACGCTAGGGGATTCGGACAATCTCATCGTCGTTTTCCTGCAGGGCGCCGAATTAGCGCGGAATTAGAGCCGGAGACACGAAGAGAGGACGAGATTAGTGGATATGTAAATTAGGCGTCTCCTTCGCCTCGCTATTTGTCATTTTTGTCGAGCGAGTCATGAGGATGGGGATACACGAACAGGGGAACGCAATTGCGTAACGAAGGGGGTAAAGTCAGGGTTTCAATTATGTCATCGTGGACATAATTCAACGGATGAATCGATGTCTTAACAATGTAGAGAAATTAGCGTTGCACGTTGCTTTACACGCGTGATTTGTGTTAAACTTATACACTTCACGGTTATTGCGTGTACCTACTTTGGTTTCGTTCTATAATAAAAGTGTAATATCAAAATATACAATTTTACGAATCGAGGCAAGGTTGCATACAGTTTACGAAAATTTTTCTTCCATTTTCAAGTTTACACTTTCATCGTAATATGCATTCGATTAATTCGTTTGCACTTGCTATTAATTATGATATACCTAATTACCGTGTAGTGTGATCCGAATGAAACGATTCCAGTGTGTTTAGTCGGAGAAGTTTGAACGCACGTCTCGCGTTTCGCGGCAGAAGTTGAGTAGCTGGAATAAAAACGTGACGTTTACGAAACAGTGCCGTAGTGTTTGCATCGTTAAAAGTATGACGCGAAATATGACATTATTCGGCAAACGAAAGGACTTCTTAGACGAAGAGTAAACTGAAAGAATGAAGTCCGTTGAAAGGTGGAGTGGAAGAGGGTAAAGAGAAGATAAAGTGCAACCCTCCCGCCAATAATACACCGACAAGCTTTATTTTATTTAAGCAGCCCCAGTTTTTCATTAGATTCATCTCACGCCTCCCTCTTTACTCTCGTAAGATACAACGTCGAGGTGGATACAGTGGGTGAAGGAATACCCCTATTACTCGAATATATTATTTACCGTTCTTATTTTTGGCGTTTCTCTTTATCTCGAACAGAGTCGGTTGCTCGTGACTATAATTCCGTATTATATTATTTACCGTTTTTATTTTCGGCGTTCGTTTTTATCTCTAAACAGAGTCGGTTCCTCGAGACTGTAATTTTGTACGCGACGAAACATATTAGGTTGTTCGGAAAGTCGTTTTGTTTTTTTTTTTTTTTTGGTGTATTATGAAACACGATTTTTTTAGAGTGTATAAACATTTTATTAAATTATATATTCTTCATTTTGGAAAACGAAATGACTTCCCGAACAACCCAAGAGTACTGCTCAATGTAGTACTGTTTAATGTAGTACTGTTCAATGTAGTACTTTTCAATGTAGTACTGTTCAATGCAGTACCGTTCAATAAGTTTTTAACGCGTTTATTGTCGTTATTTTCGCTATTTTAATCGTCGTCGTACGATTTCGAGCCAATTTACCGATTAACGTCTATCAATCGATACTCGTTGCGTACACCGTGTCATCTTCGAAACGAAGGAATAATCGTGGACGAGAGTCCTGTTAAAACTAGTGGAAAAAGATCTACGCGTGGAATCATTTTCGGCATACTCGATTTCATCCTGACGAACGAGCACATTTCGGTGTACGAGACAGGGAGGGAAGAAAAAGAAAGCGAGTTTAGGGTGTCGGAGATGCAAGATTACTGCCGAAAAAACTTTTGCTTCGACTAGAAGGGATTTATTCCGGAATCCCTGTAACCTATCGAAGCAGGTCATTCCACGCAATGTCCATGGCCGGAAAACTTAGATGACCTTGGGAATCGCAATCGATCGGCGAAACCTTTGGGGCGGAACGCTCCAACTCACCCTTCTGATACATACGCGATAGGAGCCTTTCCGTAACGCGAAGGTAATCGCGCCCTTTGTTGCGATCCAGAAGAAAAGTTTAAGAAAAAATTGTCTCACCGAATAAATACGTCGCTGACTAAGTCTGCGCACACCCGTGACGCGATGCGAACGCCCACAGACTTTTGGAGTCGCGAGAAGTCCATTATTTATAAATATTCGGTTTTTCGTCGATCGTCGGAGAACATTTCGAGCCGGGATATTCGATTCGGTTAATAATGTGGGTGAATATATTCGTATTAGGCACGGGTTTGTTTGTTTTTTGTGTGTTCAATGTAGAAAAACACGCAACGTTGTCTACGCTAACTGTTAACGAATTTCACGGTAATATTTATATCGCGTAAAATTTTCCCGAATTGGACATCGTTGAAGTCGACACTAGGCGAATTCTTGAAAATAAACCGATCGATTTTTCTAAAAGGAGCATCGATAGATCGATCTAGAGATAGAAACGGTGGTAAAGGAAGGTGTCTACGCTAAAGATTTCGGTTATATCGGTGATCGAAAATATATTTCATGACCCCGATAACAGCCATTTATAACGCCGCGTTTGGAATAAGTTTTAATTCAATTGATGTCGCGCTAAGTTGGAGATTATTCGGAACAAAACACGATAAATGAGCTTTATCGAGATTTTAATGTTTAATTTAAATTACCAGTTATTTACTCCCCATAAACAGATTGTAATTCGGCACTTTATTTTTATCTTCCCAACTGTACATCAGAAAGGAAGCTATTATAACAAAGTATCTCATGTAGGAATGTACGTATTCTATACGTATAGGAATATATATATCCGATCAGATTTTGAGCAATCTCGATCCACGGATGATAATGACGACAACCACTTCTGGTTCTTTCATTTTTTCGATATAAATACACATATATACGTATATTCGTGCTCCGTAGAAACTGTAAAAACTATTGCAAATAAATCTCAAAGAGAAGTAAATTTGAAAAAGGCAAAAAATTGAAGGAAATCTTGTTCTTCGCACAGTCCTCCGAATACACGTTGATTCGGACGAGAAAAAGGTGTCGTGTTCTTCACAGATTCCTCGAGGTTCTGTCGACTCGTTTCTATCGACGCGAATAGTTTTCGCGATTTTTCCCGATTTCGTTCCTTGAAATCTTCGGTGACTAGGATCGACCTACGAAGAAAAACAACCACGAACGCCCCGGTCGAGGTGTAAACACCTGGAATGATTTTCAGTCGCCCGAAACTCTTGTTCGATTTCCAAGAGAGCGAGGCCTCGACTCGACGATACACGATGTCGGTCGCACCAGATCCGATCCGAGTGCGTGCTCTTATTCGCGTTCGCGGAAACGTTTGCGCGTGTACGAACGCGTCTGGGTTCTCTTCCTTCCTCAAGGGTACGTGACTGCACCCGGGAGCGCTATCCCTTCTACCCCTGAAACAGGAACATCGAGCGCTAACGGAACCCAGGCGAATCCCCCACCCCCGCTCTTAGCCATTGCATACTTTATTGTGCGCATTATTTAAATGAGCGCAACTTCGCCGTAATCTTGCCACCGAGCAAACCCCTCCGACTCCTCCACTTCGTTCTCTCTTCTACCCCTGTACCAACTACCTAAGCAACCCTTAACGTGTGGCGGTAGCTGGCGCGGAAAGGAGCGAGGAAACGGCGAAGAACGAGGAGGAGGAGAAGGTGGAGGTGGAGGAGAAGGAGGACGAGGACGAGGAGTGGGGAGGGGAGCCACCGGTAGGAAGGGAAATGGTGGGAGTAGGTAGGGTTTAGGTGTGGGTGGTCGGCGGAGCTTTCCCTGGGGTTGCTGCTGCTGCTGCTGCTGCTGCTGCTGCTGTGGGGCAGAGAAGAGGCTGGCCGACCGTGTTTTTGCGAGCTGTTTCTGCTGACCAGTGCGGCTTTTCCTGTGCGGTCATCTCTCGTCGCCTCCCAAAGCTTGTAGAGTCGCTTATTGCCCCGAAGCTCCTGTTAACCGCCCTCTTTAGCTTCCTGTCCCGACAGTCCTACCTCCGCTACATCTTCTCTTCTTTTTTCTCTGTATCGACGCGCGCGAGCTCCTCTGGCGAACTTTTCCTACGTTTTCCTCGCTACTCGTGGATCTGGCTTTCTTCGCCGATTTATCAATGTCTCGTTGATTTCGGTGTTTCGACCAGTGTACAACCGGTAACGTCGTTCACTTTCGAGGGAACAATTAACGAGTAACGGTTCGGTGTCTCGTCTCGGATTCGTCGATGCTGACTCTTTGGCGAGGTTCGTTCAGCCGGGGACAATCTCGGGCCGCGATCAATCGTTCCAACGGTTGCTTCGAGATAAGGAAAATTCGGATCGAACTCGGCGTCGAGGAAAGAGGCCGGGTTGTAGTCGCGGCGAAACATTTTAAATTGGCGAGAAAGAAACTGTCTGGAGCGAATGCTCGATTTTTAAGTTGGCGCGTATTGTTGCTGTCTTTCCAGAAATAATATTCGTTATTATTATCGTTACGAGTGTAACGGTTGTCGGAACGAAAAAATTGATACTTTACCATTATGCTTCGAGCTATTCGTGTCATTGTTTACTTGTACCCGCGTGTAGTCACTATTATGTGATTACGCACGATTGAATTCTTCGATTGTACTAAACGTGTGTCCAAAACGTGTGTCAGATGAAAAGTTTCGAGGCAGACATTATAGAGGAATCACCACTATCGGTAATATTTCTCTCTAGTGAAACAAACACGGTTAATTCGGTTATTTATTTCGTATTTCTTCGTTTTTCGAAAAGTGCACGTTCCTCGCGAAACAGGAAAACGATCTGTTTCACGCAAACCGTGAAAATTTCGGCTACTCTGCCGCACCTTTGCTCGTTTGTTCCAACCACGGGAAACACCATATCCGGGGGCAATTGCTTTGTGAAGATACGACGTAGAAGCCTTTCGCTCTTGCTTCTCTTGAATTCCATGGTTGTAGAAATTTTTACAATTCGGTCTTAAAATTCGACCGAATTTCTAGCGTCACTCGTTTAGCGACCGATGCGTGTACAATTGTGTTGTGCTCGCAATTACCCTTTGTCGAGTACGCACCGCGCGATACCAAAACGCAGATTATTTCTAAATCTCTCGGGTAGAACAATTAAGCGAATTACACAAACGTAACAGCTGAACATTAACTCGTAATGTGACCCTTCGTTTACTCGACCGTTAGCCACACCCTACTGGCCTTCAAGGGCAAGTACTCGTCATCCCTCTGTCCCTTCGATCTCTCGCGCTAATCGAGGTTTGGATTTAGTCCGAAAGACAGTCACCGGGAGTATGTAAATGTTGGGCACGAAATGTTTCGTGGACGTGAACGTTAACGATTTATCCTCATTTTTTTCCTTTCTTTAATTTTCGTTTTTGTACATCGAGTCGACATTTTTGTAGAAAATTTCGAGTACATACGGAAAACGGTTCGACGCTTCACAAAGATATCAAAGGTGGTGTCTTATCCGTGGTTCCCTTTAGCTTCGAACAACTGGCGGATTTTTCTTATCTCTCACTCTGGTAAGCCGCGAAAGAATAACTACTAAAGATATCGAGTCCGCATATGTATCAACGTGGCGAATACTCCGAAAAGAGATCGCGAGAGAGTGAAACCAAGTTCGTTTCTCTTGCTCGCTTTACCAATCACTGCAAACACTTACCGATACAGTAGCCAACCGAGACAACGATTTTACCGATGAGAAATCAAAAACGTAACGCTAGGTTGATCGATAAGTTTTCTCGTTTTTTCTATCGTAAAAGCATACTACGACACTTCAACTTTGCGCAACTGTAAATACACGAACCAGTCGACAAATCTACGCGAAACTTCACACGTGTTCATCAAACGGTAGTACCGTCTTTAGTAGAAATAAAACGACGAACCTAATAGCTCCGTGTCTCATCGAACGACAAAACTGATTTACTTGTTGCAAGTAAAATTTTCTCAATGTAAAACTTCACCGTCTGGAAAAGTAATTGTACACACACAGAAGAAAAAAAAAAAGGAAAGGAAAATTGTATCTCGATACTCGTTGAGAGTTCGGAGCAGGTTCGCGCGCAAAAACAAGTTCTGAGATGAAAAGAAAATAGGAAACAGACACCAAACGGTTCGCCCTCGAAAGGCGTCGGAAACGACTGCGGCGTGAACCCGTTTTTAGTTGCGAAATATTTGTAAATATTTCCCTTTGTGGGGCGAAGATTGGAAGGGGTTGAAGAGGCTCCTCTAGGCGGCAGGATGAGTCGAGGGTGGAAAGGATAAAAGCTTTCTGCTCTGTACGTTTGACGGTCAAACGGATCCTGTATTTGGCAAGGCCTACACTCGTCTAAAGCCCTTCAAAGAAATGCCACGTGCTCGGCATAAGCTTCTCCTACGATTAGCGCCGGCAACGGGTTGTTTGCGTTGAAAATATTCCAACCTCTGGCAGCGGTGTGTAGCCTTTAACAATTTCCAAGATAGATTCGTTAGTATTTACGGAGCACACGAGATCCTCGCGTATCAGCCAGGTATATGTTTACTCGTCTGCACGTACATACATGCAATTCTGTTTTCGAGTCGAGTTCATGCTTCGAGTATTTCGTTATAATTCCACTCGTCGAAATTTAACGCTTAACGACCAGACCGTGTGTTTATTCGGTGGACACTAAGTCGTACAAATATATCAGTTTGTCTTCAGCCTCGTGGTACGCGTTTCGTATAAATATCTTGTTCGAGAACAAATTGATATCCTTTCTCCTCGTGTCATTTTACGATTTCGACGTTAGGTAACAACTTACTTCTCCTCGCAATATTTACTTTTTATTTTAGTTCACTTTCTTTCTATTCCGTTACTTTGTTCTATTTAATCTTCAAGATGTTAATCCGAAGATTAAAAGATGAGAAATTTGATCTTGATCTTATCCTATTTTCGTACCACTGATATAATTATGTCGTAAAATCGACCAGAGAATAGATTTTCACCTTTCGATTGTCCTCGTTTCGACTACTCTTTTCTCTTTGTGTGTACTTTTGCTGCCTCTTTTGTTCCATTACTGCAACTATTGAAGTCGATATCGATTATTTATTTTGCAACATCGTGGAATTGTTAACACCTTAAAGAAATGAACGAACGTGAGGTCTGTCTCGCTTCTCGATTAATTTATCGTCCGTTTATATTTTCGTAGAAAATTGGGCAATCTTTTTCGATAATGTCGAGAGTCTTGGGATCAAAGAGAGTTCAGGTGCTTCGACGCAAATTAGGAAGGGGTTGTGTTGGTGAGGAATAGACCTGTTCGTTCACCACATAGTAGATACTTCAATCACGTAAGGGTATCCCCGATCAGTAAACAAGCGAGGGTCGTTACAGCAATGGTTAAACCGATGACTATAGGCCAATAAGAGGCCGGGGGTATTTAGGAGGGTTGTTTACGGCTACTTTTCTTTTTCTGGTCAATAAGGTTTAACCACCCCAAGAGACCGTCGATCTGTCCATCCAGTTTCCCTAATTGCTGACGCTGCAGCAACTATTTTTATCGTGTTTACCAATTAGGTTTCCTCTCTTTGTTTTCAAGACGAACGCTTTTCCTTACGTTATAAATATTTCCTCTTCTCTTCTCAGCCTCTGTCTAATTGATACTTCGTCGATGACGGTGGAAAGTTTAAATAGATTTCGCAATAGTGTACAGAGTGACCTGTAAAACGTAGAAAAAACTATATCGAATGTATAGAATAAAACTTTCTTGCTCAAGATTTCAATCTTTCGCGAGAGAATCGATTTCGAAGACTCTTTGGCTACGAGCACGATACAGTATCGTTTGGCTAACGTGTCTGCCCATTACTCATTATTTCCACTTGTGTCATCTTTGCAAATATTGACGGTGGTACAGCATTATCTTCTATTTTCCGACGATCTTAGTATCACGTAACTAGTTAAAACCAGTTGAAGCAGATAACACTGCACATTCGTCAATGTTTAGAAACACCAACACGCGCAAAGCTAATCGGTAACGCGCGTAGACTTTCGCCAAGTTGAACTCGATCGCAAGAAAAGAGCCTCGCGGTACAAATTCTTATTTCGTACTCCCTTTCTGTTTTTTCACGAAGCACAATCGGAAAAACACAGCTAGATTATTTCACGTGTTCAGAGACGTCATCGTTTGCTCAAAGACATTGCCTCGATTGCCAACGCATGCTTCCGAACTGATGATTCTTCGACACGAATGGATTAAGAATAGCGCGATCTCGTTCAAGGAAACTGTTGATCTCTACCCTATAATCCGTGTAGAAAAAATCTACTCGTTTCGGATTGTGTCGGCAGGTAGTTTACGAGCAACTGGCGTCCATGGAATCGAATCGGACACCGAAAATAAAATACGAGACGAGAAACCAGATTCTCTACCGTCAGCGAATAACAATCGATGATGAAACGAGTTCGCGAAGCAACAACATCCTGACGTGTTCCCCGTGAAAATGATCGCGTCACGGTGAAGCGATCGGTCCGTATAGACTGGAAATAGCAGGGTAGTCGGTTTAAGAGTACCGCGACGGTAGAGAGCATTTGCGTGTGCCGATCGACGGCGCGGAAGGAACGTTCTTTTCATCGTCTTTTGCTTTTAAGCGACCTGTTTCATCGTTCTTCGTTCTCGCGTGTCCTCTTGCTCGCGAGCTCGCGGGATCCCGCCTCGCGATTTTCGCTCATCGTCGAAGAGGTCGCCGCGATTCGTTCTCGGGACCGATTCATCGTTTACTCTGCGTGTCGCTCGTGCGTTCGTCGCCACAAAATAATTGGTCGAAGCAGGTGCCGGAGTTACTTAAGGAGACTTAACGAATATGGATTAAAAGTTCCTCGGAGTCAATACCAATGGGGAAAATAAGGACAGAGTGTCTCGTTGATGGAGCAAGGGAGAGAGGGACGTTGAACCGAGTGTAGAAACGGGTTGGTATTCGAGATTGGCGGCTGCAGGCGGAGTAGGCGGCTGTACGGGCCGATGGAATTGTGTTTGTATTTTAATGAGGGGGCTATGCTAATCCCTCTCGCGGCACGCAGTCGTTCCTCTCCTCTTCGGGAGAGAAGGAAAACCCGTTTTTCCATTTCGCGGCTGCCGCAAACGGCTCACGGCGTTGAACCGAGTCTGAGCCGTGAAGAGGAGCCGCGCGGTTACAGACCGACGAATAAATTCGCACTTCACTCGTGTATTTGCAAATTTTAAAGGGAACCGGCGGGGGGGCCCTACAACGCCCGATTGTTTTAATATCTTTTGCCTGCCTGGTTGCGCGCTTGCCACCGAAGGGTGTTCGCTCGCCGACTGAAAATCGAAAGGACGAAAGAGGGTAGGCTTTTTTCACCGTTCCCCGTTCCCGATGTTCAGAGAGCGTCAGCTCGGGATGTTAATAACGACAGTTTCGAATTTTCCTACGCGAAATAAACACAGTTGGTTAGCGACGGGATGTATGAACCCTTTGCAATCGAAGCTTCCCTGCTACCAGAAACTGGCGCCCCGATGAAATCCTTCGAATCGTGTGATTCATTTCAAACGGAACATTTTCATTTCAATATTTCGTATACACGTGTTTACATTTCTTACGAGAAAAGAGTAATTGAATTTTAATTTCAATTCCAAAGCACGATGGTTTTCCAAATTGGAGAAAGTACACCGAATTGAGGGTTAAGTAACATCGATGTCCAGGGAACCCGAAACAGAGAATTCTCTTGTCGTAACGTGGTTGTTATTTGTTTCGAAACATTGAATCACGAGAAGCACGATTTTGTTCGTTGTTTCGTTGGTTGATTTTTATTTCTGATCATCCTCGAGGAAATTTCAACGCGAGAACGATTCGCGAAGCAAATACTCGTTCCTCGAATTTGAGAATTTCATCGAGAAGAGCATTCGTTCGTTGGTAAAATTCTATTCAACGATATCGTATTAGAGCGGAACGTGTTAAACACGTCGAATCATCAATGCCACGTGTAATAAAAAATACAAGAATAGTTTGTTTCGCGTGCAAGGGAATCTTAAAGAGGATCGTTTCATCCCTTACGGAACAAAGAGTCCACCCTATACTTTCCTGGCTGAGTATGCTCGATGATGCTGCTCCTCATTCTGCTCCCGGCACCGTTTCACCCCTCTTTGACCCAGTGCCATAATTTCAGGAATCGATAGTGTTCATACGCGTGCCTGCATACGTTCGTTTTCACCTCCGAACGATCGCTTCCTCGGGAAGGTCGTTAATCTTTCGACTGGGATCGATACAGTTATCGAAACTTCTTTTTGTTATTTCCTCGTGCCAATGGTAATTGACCGGATCGATCGACGACCGGGTTCGTAATTAATATATTTCGAGGCTCGATGTCGTGTACGTAAACGCGGAAGCGGAATTCGCTGCGAAACGTAGTACAGTTCGGCGAGTGGCTATTTCACGAGGGCCGAGGGCTTTTTTTTCCAAGGGAGCGAGTTTGGAAAAGTACGAAACTTCCTGGTAGACAGGGAGTTAGGTCGATAGGGGCCAATCCAATCCGGCCGATGTATTTACAGATCACTAGCCGAGCCATAGGAACTTGTATTCCTATATCGAATTCAAATCGGGAACGTTCTACCCGGTGTTTTTCATTAGAGGAGAACGAACGGACCGTCGTCGCAAAAATTTTCCCTCGCAATTAACGCGCACCGACCGTAAACGATTTCACGGTTGCGTTTCGGATTTGTCTCTCCGTGGTTTACGATTTGATCGTTTGCATTCGAGGTTTCTTTGCTCGAGACCTATGCCTCGAGAAAATCCTTCGAGTCGTAAAATTAATCCGGAATGGAACATTTTTACATAATTCGCATACATGCGTTTACACTCTACGAGAACGTAATATTTCAATTCTAATTTGAATTCCAAACCATCGAGTTTTCCCGGATCGAAAATAGTACACTGAATTAGGTGACGACTGAGGATCTTCTCGCGGGTCTAAATAGTTAAAACGTCGAACAAATTTTAAGAATCGAACGTTGAATCGACTACTCGTTCTCTGGTACATTACGAACGTTACCACGTTTACGCGGACGATCGACGATGATTATAGTTTACCATACGCGACGTTTACGCAATCGATACCAATGAAACCAATGCGGGATAATAAATCCCAACTCGTAGCGAGGCTCTGGACAATTATATTTTTACATTCGGCCGCGTTACGCTTGCTCGTGTACAGGTAACGACTGTTGCATAAATCGCGAAGAAAGATTGAAAGTTCCTTGCACAGAGATGGGACAATGTTTAATCAGATTCGGTCGACAGAGAGCGTGGGCCGTTTTGGTTGAACTTCGGCAAACATCGCGTATCGCGGATGGTGTGTACAAGAGCGTGCAAGCCTGCTTGAAATTTTCACATTCTCTTTCGCAGTACAATCGTTCCACGTGGAATCGGGCCGGGCCAGGCGACAGCCAGCAGACGGTTTAAACAATCGCCGAAGGGAAAACGAGGTGAAAGGAAAAAAAAAAGAGAGGGAAAGGCCAGAGGTAATCCCGCTTCTCGTCTGCTTCGTGATACATCGAGATATCGCCGAGTCGTTGTTGACCGAAGTTTCGATGATTCTGGTCGGAGAAAGATTCAACCCGTGCCTGGACGATTATGTGCGGGCACCGGTTGCGGGGGTTGGTTTCTATACAGGCACGGGGACGGTCGCTGTTCGGTATCGATGTATTTTCAATACCGAGACAAAGCGATATAATCCGCGTTTAATTGGAAAACTTCACGTCGCCGTCTCCCTTTTCGATACAAATCGAGGCGAAACTCCGAATCGTTGCTCCTCCGTTGATATTTCTGCCCTCGGACCGAACCGTTTTGCGTTTACGTCGTTCCCGGCAACTCTCAATGATCCCCTCGTACTAGTTCTCCGGCGCGCGATTCGCGAAACAAAATGAGAACGGTGCGTTCCGTTATCTTGAGTATCGTTCGTCCCGTTTCATAAGTTCGCGAATCACGCGCCGTGTTCTACGGTATCGAAGAAAATTCCACTCGAGGACATCGATGATACGAGGTTGCCTTTAAAAACCGACTTCGATTCGTCTTCGCGCGATCGTGCGATCTCGTCATTGCTTACGAAATGGTCGAACCGGTCTCGTTGAGAACCATTCTTGGGAACAACGCTCTTGTTGTTCGAACCGCGATACATTTACAGCGATGGAAAATTTATGCGATTTACAGAGGAATAACGGTGAATAATATTCTTTGAATAATTTCTACCGATTCGTCTTCGCGCGATCGTGTGAGCTCGCGATTGCTTACTAAATGGTCGCTCTCTTGTTGTTCGAACCGCGATACATTTACAGCGATAGAAAATTTATGCGATTTACAGACGAATAACGGTAAATAATATTCTTGGTACGAAGAATTGTAATTAGCAGTCGAGGGCTGCTCGAGACGACGCGTCCCTCGAGCCGAAGAAACATAAACAGTTATTGGGGTGATTTCTCGTCACGAATCCCTAACGTTGATTTCCACGATGAGCGGGCCAGTACCGTGTTATCGAATCATGAATCGATTACGAAAGAGAGCATTAAATAAAACATTAGCTCCCGAAGAGGCTTTTAAATTACGTTCGAACATTCCTCTGTGTTTTAAATATTTTCCAATAGTTGACATTAAGATTTCAACGTCAAGTTTTATCCGTATTTTACTCATTGTGGTGACCGTTCGGACGATTAATTGTAACATTCCGGACAAGACTCACCGAACGGTTCGACCCGCTCCTTTTTGCATCGATTTGTTACTTATTATCGTATCAGGAACCCATTGGAACGGTAGGAAATTTAGATCGTTAAAGATTTGAAATTTGCACTGGCCGACGTCCGTTCGAAAGTTATCGAAACAACCGAATTGTTCCGAATAAAAAATAAACGAGTAACGGAAGTACCTCGTTGGAGTTAGTTCGCCTTTTGCAATGTAAATTTTACGAGAGTCGCCGGCCGAGCTCATCATCTCGTGTATACTGCATCCGCATTTTTTTCGCGGCGTTCTTCGCAAGAAGAAGTTCGTCGAGGATGGGGTTAAATTTAAAAAGTTTTTTAAGCGCGTTTTGTCGTGCCCCGTCGCTGCACCGCGAGGGAAACTCGCGGGTAAGAGCGACGATCCTCGTCGTTCCTGTTTGCCCGTCAGTCGTGTCGTTTTCGTAACTTTGGGCGATGATTAACCTGGTGTGACGCTGGAAAATAACATTGGACGACGTCTTGTTCACATTGCTGGAAGACGGTGTTCCCGTCTTCCTCGCGGCTGCGACGACGAGCACGAATATCGCGTAATTTCGCGGCGACTTCCGGTAAACTAGTTTCCCGCGATGAAGCTTTCCTCCGTGTTACGTTGCATATTTTAATATCATCGGACGACCGCCTCGTGTACAAGTTTTCGTTCCGGATTCGAATCGACGAATATCGCCCCGCTTATTCATTTTTCAGGTTTTTTTTTTCTTTTTTTGAAGAAGAAGACGAAGAAGAAGAAAGCTTGTTTCGTGTAAAATCTTTTCGTCAGCGCGGAAAGTTTTGACAGCAGTAAAATGTATGTTGTTAAAGAAGAACGGTAAATGTAAGAGGGGAAAGTTTCAAGTGCGGTATGAAAAGTATATTCACCGTAAATTCACCTTTGGCGTTGGAGAAAAAGTAAAACAACGGTTCAACGTTCACAGCCGTTTTCGCGGTTAAACTTACACGTAAACATCCAAGAAACGTATTAATCGGAGCATCGGTTTTGACGACGATTTTCATCGTGGAAAACGTGTGAAAATTTATCGACTTGTTTCGCGTTCGAACGCGAAACACGCACGACGATTTGTAACTCGCGAGAAGGTAGAATATTCGGATTGACTTTTCATTTATTGACAATATCGCGTCGCACACCCCTTTGCGTGTCAATTGCTAGTAACATATGCTGCCGATTGGTATTTGCCAAGGTTCTTATTATAGACTTGTCACGCAGCCGTGCACCGTAACAATTACAAGTCGCATCTTTAATTGAAGATATCAGTTCGCCCCTTAGAGAATGACACAGCTGGTCTCCGATGCGACTAAAACAATTATAGTATATCGCGAAGACACGACCTATTTTCATCTTCGTGTCGCGAATAAACGAGTCGGGCGACGGTTAAGCGCGAAAAATGCGAACGAGACGAGAACGATGGCAGACTCGTGAATACAGGATGTCGAATAACAACAATTTGAAACTTACGGAAATCACGCGTTTAAAGAAGCTTGAACGGTACAAGTCCGAAAATTAATTTTGTCCAAGTTGAAAACGATTTCTCTTTCTTCTTAGAAAATGTACTGGATCGTTCGAAATGTCATTTCGTTTTTCTTTTCTTTTTGGTGAAAATGAAACACGATTTTTCTAGAATGTACAAACATTTTATTAAATTGTATATTCTCCATTTTGGAAAACGAAACGACTTACCGAACAACCTAATATTTACTTGTTTATCTGTCAATCGAGGGAATCTCTTTGGTATGTATATGATATGTATATGATGCAAATAACGCGTACGAAAAGAAAAAGAAGAAACACGAAGCCAGAATAATATCGTTTCGAGTTGGCAAAACGTCATGGCGTTTAAATTATTACCAAAAATGTATAAACTATTCGAACAATCGCGACGATTCTACAGAGTGGGATAAAATTCAACGCGAAATATTTCATACCTTCTTAAAGATTTAGGCGGGACAACGAATCTAAATCCGTAAATAGAACAAAGGTAAATAGAACGTTGCGATGTAAATAAATGATCGTTGCGACACAGAAGTAGTTGCGCGAAAGTAAGAATGAACGCGAGACGAGGGAAAGGCGGTACGATTGTAAAAGTGAAAAATCGATTTCGAAAGGTTAATTCGATTTTTATATTTTCGGCCGGTTTAGCGATACGCCGTGTACGCCCTTCGAGGTATTATCCCTCTTTTGTAAGACCCTCGGAGAGATTCTTTCTCTTCCCGCGACCTCGTTGTTTTCGAAGGGACAAGAAGTTTCCGAGAAGAATCCTCTGCTCAGCGGATGAGGTCGAGGAGGAGTACGGTAGGGGGTGGGGGTCGGTCGCGATAATTGTTATTACCATAACGCCTGTTATAAATGATTCGGAAGATTCCTTCTTTGATTGTTATGCCCTGTACTTAATAATACCTTGACGGAAAAGAGCGAGCCCGAGTCAGACGGCAGCGAAATCAGCCGTGAGACGAGGCTCACCCTTCCATCCCGTTAGCCGCGCTTTTAAATGTCTTTCAAGTTTTCAGCTGCGCGCAGCATTCTTGCCCGACAATCGGAGGGTTACCCGCTGCCCTTTGTCCCGATAATTAAATCTAACGATTGTCATATTTTAATTGTTCTTCTTTACTAACGGACACGGTCGGCGATACCGTGACGACGACGGAGAGCGGGTCAGTCGAGGGTTACGAGAAAGGCGAAGGGTACGGGGTGACTTTTGTTCCATTAGGTATCTTTGTCGTTCGGACCGCGAAGTTATCGTTTTACGATCTTAATTGCCCCTCCTTACCACCCTTGTCCAGTCGTTTGTAAGACGAGCCTTTTCCAGGTAATGTGTCGAACGTTAGCGCGTCGATGGATCACAGTGCCGCGACGTCGGCGATTTTCCATAAAGTACTGTCGTTCGACGAGTTTCAGCCAGGAACGCAACCATGGCGCTCGATACGAATCTGAAACTCGAGAACCAATAGAGGAGAGTATTGAAGGGTGAAACGGTCGGCCGATAGAAACGCTATTAGCTAATCTTTTTTGTTCCGTGTATCACGGGACACGAGAACACCTAATTCAGCTTTGCACACTATACGTATAGACGTAGCCGAGTCGGATTATACGACCGAAACGATGGATCCGCTCGGCGGTATCTCCGTCAGATAATCGCAATTGGTTGGAGGTTCGCTCGCTCGCTCGCTCGCTCGCTCGTTCGCGCGCGGGCGCGCGCGTACCGGGATTCCCGCAATGCCGGAAAACATTCTCAATATTTGCAGATTGCAATGAGACATGCGAGCGTCGCTTCTTTTTTACCCTCTTTTAGATCCGCTTTAGGCGGTTTCGAGACACACGCTCACTGGTAATGGGCCTCCACCACCCTCTTTCTTCCACTCTTTTTTTTTCCCCTCCCTTCTGCTTACGAGCCCTCGCCAACCCCTCGAAGAAGGCTGCTGGCACTCCACCCCCGGCGTCCTCCCATCGAGCCCTCAATTTACCTCAACGGCACTTCCTCCTCTTCTGTCGGATCGTAGGTGTCAATTTGGCCTCGAGTACCTGCCGAAGTTTTCACGAGTCTTCCTCTTTATCCTTTTTAATTTTTGCCATACCACTCGAACGTTTGTCTCCGCTGATTGGATTCTTTGTCGGACGAAAGTTCGAGTTACTCCGTCGATCGTGGATTTAAGTTGGGTCGGAAGTGATTTTGCGAAAACCCACGTCTCGTGAAAAAATTGAATAGCTTCGTTTGGAACTGTTAATAACTGGATATCGGTGTTACGAATTTTCTGGACACGCACGGATTTAATTGCCGCGTTACCATTGAAATTTAAGAAGCTCGGTGCACACTGCTACAATTAAAGGTGTTAATGCCTCGTCGGCCAGAGACACTTAAATCATTAATTTTAACAATTAAACGGGAGAATTTTAATTGTTCGACGAATAACGACGGGATTGATACCGTATCGATACCGTTGACGCCGGATAACAAAGTATTATTTTACATCAAATCGTTTCGACGCGTACACGAAAGTATCGATATCTAATTGCAACTGTACGTTCGTACTTGGTATTAATTTACGATGTCGATACTTTTGCAAACGAATACTGATCGATACCAACATCCTGTGAAACAAAAGTCATCGATGCAATTGAAAATGTAGCGTGCACGAGAAACAAAGTCTGATCGTATAAATATATATACGATTTTGTTTCTTATGGGCGATTTAAAACAGAATCGACGCCCACTCTGTGGTACTCGGTATTGGTATCGATCGAGTATTCTCTTTGAATCTTATTTTCAAAATCGATACCTTCGATACGTTTCGATACCTTCAAGTACCTTTGGAATTGAATTTCTTAATGATCGTCGATGCGTCGTCCCAACAGTTCCATCGTTACTTGTGCCTACGACGAGACAAAAAGAACAATCAAACGTCTATAAGATAGTAACTCGCAAGTTGTCCGGTTTGAATACTTCCCGTTTTCCCTTCGGTATTCGCCGCGGTATCGTGGTTACCAAGTTTTTGTCGCAGAACGCAACATCGGGACAGCACCGGGGGATCGTTAATTCGAGGAGGGGCTGTAATAATTATCAGCGTAAAAAACGCAATAGAAGAAACACCTCAGACATGTGGAGATAATGAAACTTAGAAGGGACGAAGCAATTGTGGGCGGTTGTCGCTCGTATGGTCGGCAAAACCTTTGCCAACTGGAGCCCTTTGTGCATATGGAAATAGGGTTTGTCCGGCTCTCCGTGGCTGTTTCTGTCGTTCGCCGTCGCGTCGCTTGGTGCTCGCTTGAAAATTCGAGCCTGCTCTTTATTCGATATCATTACAATCAGATTCTCGGAATCAATACGCTAGAAGGCTTTATAGATTCGAAAGCCGGTGGCGTTCAATTCCGTTCTTACAACGTCGAGCAATTAAGTTTCTTCTATTGCGACTCGTTAGTATCGATTTACCTTCGGGCACGAAAAGAGGAGAACAACTTTTGAAAACATCGCTCGATTATATCCTCGGAGACGTATAATTAACTGCCATGAACGAGGGCTGGCGTCGCAGCCTTGTATAAATAAGTTACGCATTGTCTCGACTTTCAAGTCCGTACGTCTCGCGTTGGTACGTCCATAATTTTCTCTCCCTTTTCTCTCAATAAATCAGACGAGGATTTGTTATTTACGCGGGTGACTTTTACGACGGGGCGCGATCTTCTTAAATCGTCGCTTACCGGCGCGAAGTTTCGCGAACGATCCTCCGCGTGGAAATTTCATTCGTTCGGCAACGGAAACGGTCATTTTTTTTTTTTTCTAAGGTTCGACGGATTTTACCCATTAGCATGAATTTAATTAGAGCGTCTTTACGACGGGGGAGGGGGGCAGAGAACGAGGAAGGGGGCAGCTGTGCGTCGTCACATTGTATAAATACAATTATTGTTCATAAATATTCATCCACATTTAATATCGGGGACAACGCTGGCGCGGAAAGTTGGAGAAGAAGGCGACAGTGAAGTTTAGCCGAAGTTTTCGGAAAATCCTCTGCCCCCTCGTTCGTTTACTTTGATGTAATAATCTGAAATTCCTTCTACGCATAATAAAGTATACGCGCGGGCAACTTAAATTAATGGAAACACAATAGAGCCGTCGGAGTGGGTGAAATTGCTTTAATTATAATAGTCGTCGACCGAGATCCACGCGATTACGTGTTTCTGTCTCAACTTTTTAACGCGGAGTCAAAAGAACAATGCCGGGTGAAAAAATGATATCCTCGGTAGATACGGGGCGACGTCTTTCGCGCGGTACCGGTCGATGAGGAATCCCTCGTTTTCGAACAAAGTAGTAGTTACCGCCGTCTAGCTCTCGTCGTCTTCGGTCGTCCAGGACGTTCTTTAACTCGCCAGTTGAAATATTTGCCCAAGATTACTCTCAATTATAATTAACCTTAACAATATTCGCTCTCTATACCAAGACCGGGTTGCTCGTCTGGCTCGTACCCGGCCCGAGAGATTATATTAATTAATCTATTAAGATGTACATTTTTAACGGAGCGGTTATACCGTCTCTTCCATTTTCCTTTTTTATGCTTCCTTGAACCTGTTGTCGAATCCTTTTACCGTTTTATTAGGAATTCCCCGTGCCAGGGAACCGAAACCGCGATTTTTCCCGTTAGAATTTCGAGCGAATTTTTCACGGATATTTCGATAAATTGATAGAGAAACCTACCGTGGCCACCAGTCGCTACCGATCGGCCTTAATTTAGACGCGAAAGAAGCTCGCTGGTTTCTTTTTTCATCGATAAAGTGCGAATGAAAAAATGCCACCGAGGTTTGCGGCGATGTTGCGGCTTGTCTTGCAACGTGCCGCTCGTAACTACAACGACGCCGTGACGCCCGGCAAGTATTTAATTAAAGTAAAAACCGAAAGTTCCGCGACCGCATCGGACAACCGTGGTGGACGTTTTTCCTACGGAAACCGCGTGTCGCACGAGCTCACGTTATTGGTAAACTCTTCTCCGGGTTATTTAATTAACACGTTCCGTTCGACATCGTCGCGCTTCGTAACTGGCCCGAAAACCCGCGACAAACTTGAAACACAGATCGATCGATCGTTCTTGTTACTTATAATTATTAAACGGTCAGGTGTATTATACATTCGCGTTTCCTGTCGTTCCGCTGTATCGGCGTTCCTCGTCGTATCGCCGAGCGTTGCCGCGTGACTCGAAATAAATCGAGCGACACCGAATACGTGGTAGTTTGTAATTATTGAAAACCGTTTCTCTTCTGATTCATCATCCGAGCACCGCGATAGACTTCGCCGTGATTGATATGCAAGACACGAAAACCAATGATAATCGATCTACGTTCATCGTGCGATTATAGTTGCGATCAAGAATTCATGGACGTATGATCGTCGGAATATAATTATTCCGGCTTAGATGACTTAAACGGAAATTTGAATAATTTTGTACAATGTCGGAATAACCGATGGATGTGTTATGTTTAAAGTATCGTATCGGTCCCCGTGTTCTTTTTGCACCGAGGAACCTTTCAATTTTTTCCATCGGGACGATCGCGAAGCTGCTCACGGGAATCGTTATCGAACGATCGTAAAATAATAACCTAGCGCGAATTTCGCGATATCCATTAGATACGTAAGCGTGTTGCGACAATAAACGTCCGACGGTGTAAAATGCAAATCCAACTCGGTCTCCTGCCTTTTTTATTTCGTCGTTATAAAAGTTCGGAGCGAGTCTCGTTTCTTCTCGTTTTTTTTCTTTTTTACGATCGACCACAATATTTCTGAGAATCTTAACGCCTTTTCGTTGGAGAATGGCGAGCAACGGCCGGGTGTGAGAAGCATTTTACGACGAAAACATCCACCGAACGTCCAACGTTTTAAAGCTCTAATGTCGCTACGATTAGTGAATTTGTCTCGACAGAATTTTAGGGTGAACGAACGAAAGTTTACGCTACGAACCGAAATAGATACGAGTACGTTCCTTTGGCGTACACGTTGCAGCATTTTTCTTGCGGAAAATTTCGCACAAGTCCTGAATTAGGATCGAGATCGTTCCGTAGACGATTCTGGGAACCGAGCCAAGCTGTAGAGATCTGTTGTATCGTGAAAAATAGATGGCGCGCAAGTCCTTGTTACGGTTTTTAATTTTTTCCCCCGCATCGATTATTCGTATTTTCGTATCAAGAGGAAACTGTCGTCGATCGGTGCCTCTACGTTTCGATATTTATTTGTATCGTCGTTAATCGAAACATTCGACGACGCATTCGGGTCTCGCGAAGCGGCCCCGTGATAAGTTATGCGGCGTATTCGGAAAATGGAGAACGTTGTCGCGCGATGAGCATGGGGTCCCATATCAGGGCGAAAAGTCTCGGTAATCCGACAATTTGTATTTATTTCCCGACCGAATCTTTTTTCATGCTGGTAACGATGAAAAACTCGACTCGTTACCCGGTCTTCGTCGTTTCTTTGCCGGGAAAAAATTCTTTAACCGAAGTTCTCACGATGTATCGCGCGTTGCGGCGATCGATTTCGGGAATAGCTCTGAAACTCTCTCGCGGAAGCACAATCCATCGAATCGTACGAATTTCCGTTGAAAAATTGATTTTTCGAATCTCGAACGATCGTAAAACCGCGAGACTCGCCCGATGCAGCGAGTGCAAGCGTGTCAGAATTCCGTAGAACCGGGAGCACGGTATCGATTAGTTGAGCACTTATCGGGGCTACTTGGTAACATGGAATATATCGAAGCAGAATGGTAGGACCTTCTCGTGAAGTGTCAATTAATAACACGCCGAGTGCGCGATCGCTATAACGTAGCCATCTTATTACGAGGCTGCCGGTGTCTCATCAATTTATTCGTAACGTTCTTCAACCACTTCACCGGTTTCACCTACAGGGATGCTTAAAATACGATAGATCATATTTTTCATCCGGTGGCCTCGCATCCGAATGGAACTTTTCCCTTCGAAAAATTTACAATTATAATTCATCGATACTTTAACGCACAATATTTCAAACGCATACCGCCTTGACTCCGAACGGGGGATTCCCGGGCTCGAGACCGAGTTATTGTTGCCTTTCGACGTCGCTCGTTGTGTATTTTAGGTAATTGTAATTCGCCGCTTGTGGCGGAGCATAATGTCGAACCGGGCGACGCTGTGATCCTTCCAATCTACGAGGCGACGTTGTTAATTGCTTCAACAAACAGACAAACAGACATGGTTTCATTTCCAAAGCGAACAGTCGCGAAAGACGATAATCTTATCTCGTCTCCCGTCCTATTTCCGTACGTTTGTAATATTCGCGTAAAGGTCGCCAACGCGGCCAACAATTCGTAAATATTTATGGGAGACCGGGGCAAACGAACACCGAAGAATTTTTTACCCTACCGAAGATAGAGGTGCTTCAATTTGTTAACCAAAATAAACTAAAATCGCTATTAGAAGCACCGGGAGGATCAACAAGAAAATCCAGCGTACCCTCTAACGATAAAGCGTTACGTAAACAAACCGTCCTCTTTTGTCTGTACAAGAGCTTTATCGCTATGGTTTCCCCCATACTCGTTCTTACCATGTTAATGGAAGAATGTGGCCACCACCCGTTGTCCTTTCCCAAACATACAGTCTCGTTTATTCGAGTCACTCTCGGTGTGTTTTAATACATTTATGTTGCTTGCGAAGCGTTTAAAAAATATGGCGCGAAAATTCGCAATCTACCAGAAGGACGGGTGGCGAGCCGAACAAACGTGGGGGACAGTTTATGCCGAAAAGAGTTTAGGGCAGTGATATAGCCGTGGTGGTCCGCGTTCTGATTCGTACTTCTATAGGCTGCCCTCATACTTGGTCCACGGACCAAGTCTATACTAACCACCCATCTTTTCCCTACATGCGGGCATTCTATTATGCAATTAGAGAACGGGTACCGGGGAATTCTAAGGGAGCCGAGGCCCAAGGTATATCGCTATCGAACATGACAGGACACGGTCGTCCGACACACCCTTTCTTCGTTCGAACTCGTACGGGTCTGAACTACCCCGATGTACTGCTTGCTTATCTCAAAAACATCCTCCGTGTGTTTGTCCGATCCGTACGTTCCACGATGATAATATTTAACGCGACTATTTCGTTGACGTTTCAATGATCCGCGTTATAGAATTATACTCGGGGGGATGGGTGAGAATATCTTCGAATTAATCTTTATTTAAAGAACAAAGTTCTTCGAGCGAAACAGTTTTACGTTTCTACGTTTACTCGTCATTGGTTGTTTTTCTGTTCGTAACGAGGAACCATTCGCGTGGATCAAAGTTTCCTCGAACAACGCGGATCAGTACGTTCGTTGCGTAAAACTATCTTTCGTATACGCGCGTTTGTACATTTGTATTCGTACGAAAGTGTCGCGATATACTCCGTTGAATTGTATCAAATTCTAGATGCGTTTGTTCGATGATTATTACGAGATTGTTATTCCGCTATGCGACACGAGTCTCTGATCATTTCCATCGCGTAATTGCGGATTCTGTAGTTCCTTCGTTAGCAGTTTCACCGAGCATTCCTTGTCTATGAGGGTAGCTTGAATAACGAGTGATAGTTTAATCAGTTGCTTCTCTCCGACGTGCGGGTGTAGTCCGGTCGAAAGTTCCGATTTGATGTTTGCCAAGAACAAGGAGCCAGCTCTTATCTGTTTCGTGGATTTCGGGCAGACGCGCACGTCAGAGAATTAACGGTGATATCTTCTTTCGCTGTTAGGAAAATTCGTCTCACGCGGCTCAAAGACGACGTATGAATTACTCGGGATTCTGCGAGGTTGAATCGGTTGACCCAGTATCCGGGGAGGAGGTGGTTTCCACCCCTTTACCTTACGTTAATTTAATAGAAGGGACGCGTGCTGCCCTAAACCACCCCTTTCCTTACCCTTTCTCACTGGCTGATACGCTAACTTACAAGGGGCGGTTATCAGACGTCCCTCGCTCCCTGCCCCTCGCAACCCTTCAAGATTCCAAGTTATCTACCGTCCGAGAATCTATGCTAATATCGTCAGATTAGTCTGGGAACTGCTCACAGATTGCAGCATTATTGAAATTTCGATATCGATTAATTTCGTGTCCAACGATACGATGAAACCATCGAATCGATTTAAACGGAAACGGATCGCGCATCGCGAAGCAAAAGTTCACGCAACGCGTCGCGGTCGTCGTCACTCCGGATCTTTTCTCGATACTCGTCTCTTCGAGTTCGAAACGATCATTTCCATCGTTACGGGGAACTTTTAAAAAGTATAGTTAATTTCTGACGGAGGACTTCGACGAAACGGCGCTTCCTTCGCCCATCGTCCGCAAAAGGGTCCGCGAAGGGACGTAAGGACAGCAGTAAACGTAATTTGAATTTCATGGCAGTTTAACGATCTTAATTAGAAAGCCCTTGCTCATTCCAGCTCGAGGCCGTCCAGACCTGAAACCTGGAACCTCGAATCTCGAACCTCCCTCTCGACTTAACCGGGCTTACTCAAGGAGAGACGCGTTAAGCCAAGAGGGATCTTACCTCGCTGTTTATTCTCGTATTAACACCGAGTCTAAACTAGCCGAAGACAAATCGTGTACACCGTACAGGAAGAAGAAGACAATGTCGGCTGAGCTGGACTCCGGGCATAAGCTGCTCGTTCATTTTGCTTCCGATCGCTTTATTATCGCGGCACGTGCAATTTCTTCCGATTTTGCTCTTGATTTTACTTTACGACACATCGGTACGTGGTTTCAATTGTTTACAAGCACGTGAAATGTGAAATCTTCGACCGTCGCGTGCACGCGATATTGGTCTCGCGAAAATTGACGGGTTCACGCGTACTTACCATAGGTAGTTCGAAAGATGTCGATAGCTTGTGAATTCCTTAGACTCGGGAGAACTGGACAGTGTCGAGCAATCTTGCTCGGTTGCAGGTTCTCGAAGCCCCCGTTGAAACGTTTCATTCGATAAGATTCGCAATTCCTGCTAGGTGACACCTTTTAGTGCAGACTATAGTAAGTAACTCATGGTAGCGTACATGTATGCTAGAATTTTGCCTGCTAAGGAGCCACAAAAGTTTCGAAGCTCTTTTCGTGCTCACTATAATAAATAATTCACAGTAACATACGTGTACTCTAGAATTTTGCCTGCTGAGAAATCACCAGAGTTTCGAAGCTCTTTTCGTACTCACCGTAATAAATAACTCACGGTAGTGAATGTGTACCCTAGAATTTTGTCTGCTGAGGAACCACAAAACTTTTGAAGCTCTTTTCGTGCTCATTATAATAAGTAACTCACGGTAACGTACGTGTACCCTAGAATTTTGCCTGCTGAGGAACCACGGAAGTTTCGAATCTCTTTCGTTCTATCTTAAAAAGAATAACGCACCGTTATTACCTACCCTCGACACAGGTATTTCCAATTTCTTCGGTACGCCGAGTATAAGGGACATTTAGTCACTTATGCAGAAAATAACTTGGTCCCTCTATCCGTTGCACGAGAAACGTCGAATCACCGTAGCTCGGTAACAGTGGCCAAAAACGATGACGCGTCAGATTTTTGTGTTCGATCTTTCATCGTCGCTCCGTTCACCGTGGACGTTTCGAAATATTCAAACGTTTAGATGGTCGCGCGACGCTAAGTGGTAATATTGTTATCCCCGTATTTAATTTCCAACGGTTCGCCCAAAATATATCGTTTTAATATAGCGCCGGCGTTTGCATCGCGAGCAAATCCTTCGGAATATCCAGTGGTCGCTCGACCGTCCGTGTCCGTAGGGGGTGAATTTCGCACGAGAGTGGACGGTGGTACTTGGCCGGGGGTGGACGCTGGCCAAGCCAAGGCAGAAACAGCAGAGGGTGACCGAGGGTGGTCCCTAAAAGAAACATAAATAAGACAAATAGGGGCGATCGACAATAGAAAATATCGAATGTACAGAATGCTCCATAAATCGGAGGGTGGTTGCGAACGCCGAAGGAGAGTGGGGGGAGGGTTGGGGGCGGTGGCGGCGACGGCGGAGGGGTGGTGACCGTTCGCTATAAGGCGAGCGATCTTTTTATGTTCCAACGCGCTCCCTTTTGCTCCCTCAGAAATATATCTATGGCCAATATCCGCAACCATTTCCCGAGCACGTTTCCACTGCGGATTCGATATACTTGCGATGGCAAGTATAAGCTACCTCGGTCTCTCCGTTCCTTTAGAACGTTTGTAGGTAATGCTTTCTCGTGGCGCGAAATCGCGGGACAATCCATTTACGTACGAGGTATCTTAGCGAAGATACGAGACACGTGCAAATTTTGGCGGATTCGAAGGGACCCCTTGTAGCGTACCGAGATCGAGAACGAAACCGATCACCGTTTTGCACGGTTCGACATCATTTACTTGACAATTAACGGGAAAAATCGCTACGATTGTTAGAAAAATTCTATACATATATAATAGATCTTTTATGATAGAAGAAGAGCGCATCGGATTCGGATACCGCACCGATGCAGAAATTTAGAAATATGGGAAATACGCTCTCTCTTGGTCGAGCATAGTTACTAGAAAGATTCGAGTAAAGATTTATTGGAATGTTGTTTACCCCATTTCGCGTAAAATTCGCAATGAACGCTACCTTCGAAAGTTTGCTTTAAAAAAGGATGCCAAGGGATGCTTTTAGTCGTTAATATCGTGGTTTACCTCTCTATTCGCGAATTTCTTGATTATTTATTGTACAAATGTGGGTCAATCGTCGTAAAGTATTGTAAGAGGGCAGACCTTAAATCGTGGGAGTTGGCACGTTGGACAATGTAATTACAAAGGTGAAAGAAAATTGCCACTCGAGAAGCTGTATTTTCTTTATAGGGTACGGTCATTGTACGATTCTGCAGTAAATATGTTATGGTAAGATGGTAAATTTGATTATTACTTGTAAAATGCTCGATACTTAAACTTTGAACGCGTTTTCCTTGAAATGGAAATTTTCAAAGTAGTGCACAAGATTCGGAAACCGTTTAAATTGGAAATTTGCACAATGGATATTCAATAATATCCATTGTTGCGTAGACGGATTTTTTTGTTTCTCTAACATTTTTTGAGAACCGCTCTAATAATTGTTCACTTTATCGGGGAAAATCGCACATTTCTCTTCAAAGGTGTGCCATTTTCAAGAAAGCAATATTTTAAAAATTTTCTAACAATACATACATTTGTAAGGTTTCCAGAAATTTAACATTTTTCCATTTTAAACCATTTGGACCGCAAAAGTTCCACGTACGGTCTAACGAAACGGACAGCGACGTGCAAAGAGGCTTATATTTTTATCCAAGTATAATATATTAACATTTTGTTATGAAAATTGTGACACATATTTCTTAAGATACGTGCTTTCGATATATCAACGAAAACGTTCTACTAGACATATCGTCAAAAGAAAATCCCGAGTACAATGAAACCTCTGCCATACGGATCATCGTTATCCGAATGTTCAACCATAAGAGCGTTTTGCTATTCGAACGTTCCAATATTTGAATAGAAAATATTTTTATAGAGCGTTCTTTCTTATCGTTAATGCGATAAATTGACAACAAATATATACACCTTTGAATAAAAATTGCACGATATTGGAAAAACTACGATTATTCGCATTAAATATGACTTTATTAAAAATCTTTCAAACACCAATGCCACTGAAAAGGGGTATAGTTTTCGGTGTAAAAGACATGCATTCCTACGTATGCGTGTTAAAGAAACTAGTCCGGATTTTAGCAGTGAAAAAGATACAGGATTGGCGAACTTTTAAGAAAATCATCATTTATATTTTCATTTCTGCCGTTATTATTTGTATTATTTCCTCACCCGAACGTACGTGCCGCCCTATTCAAATAACGAAAGGTTGAACTAAAATTTTGTTTCATATAAAATTTCATTTGACAATTTCACTCACCGCGTTGAAGAACAATAACCTAATAATATCGTCGCGTGAAAGGATACAAGCACGAGAACGTTGCACTCCGAGGACGCGAGGTAAAATGTGAAATAACGAGATTTAACGAGTATGGCCGTTACACGAGCAAACTCGGTGTATCAACCTTGTTCCAGAATTCAAGGTGGTGTTTCCCGTTGATCAGGCTCGCTCGGTGCGAATCGTTTATTGTGTTTTACCGTTTCTACGTGTGCTCCCTCGAATGAAAATACGCGTCTACCGCGTACGATAGCCCGTGTTCGAAAAGTTATCGGCGGGAGCAAAGTCGAGAGAAGCATTACATCGTGCTCGTTATCCAAGGAAGGGAGGTTGTAAGACGTAGGTGGTACATACACTCAGGGTTGTAGAAGGACGTAGCGCGTGTTACGAACGACGAGAGGGTTTGCAAACATAACCTAACATTTGCGTAGCAGTGTCGCGTATACGTATACACGTACTTGGCGAGCGCGAAGAACGATGGAAAAGGGTTCGAACGAGCAAGGAGAGAAGCGACGCGGGAGAATACTGGTGGGGATGAATTCCCAGGTTTACGTTTACAACCTTAACTACAAATTCGACAGAGTTACCGAGGCATAAGAGGTGAGGTTGGAGGGGGTGGATTGTATCTCGTAAGGGTGGTTAGAGCCGCGTGTAAAAGCCACCCACTCCCAGCCATTCTCTTCCAGTTGTTAAGAAGTCCCTCTGGGCTAATTTCGCTTCTATCTCCGCGATTCTGTCTTTCTCCGTGTCTTGGTTCGATCGCTTTAACCACTTATTGTTCTTTCGCGTCGGTTAACCGTTCGTCAGGATATCCGGCGTAGGTGTATTAAAATCCGTTAATTAGAAAAGATTTATGCGGGGTTTACGTTCGCGGGACCGAAAGAAAGAAAGAAAGAAAGAAAGAAAGAAAGAAAGGAAGGAAAAAAAGGAAAGAAAGAAAAGGAAGAAAAAGAAAAAAGAGGTAAAAAATAAATAAAAGAGAAATAATACACCGAACGATAAAAATAGCCGCGGGAAATATAAATTGCGATGATTCATACGGCCAACGGTTATTTATCGCGTAGGAAAAGTATACGCATTGTGCTTTGAGCCGCGCTTTCGCCTCCATGAATTACAGGTGCGGTACACACGATTATTAGAATAGCTCTATCCGGCGTACTTTTTCTCGGTCCGCGGGACTGGGAGGTGCATAATTTTCAATAAACCGTATCGCGCGGCTCCATAAATTCGGGCCGTCCAACGTCCTGACGAGCGGGATCGAACAATCACGAGGAGATATACGGTCGAGCCGGTCCGCGGACGCGTCGACGTAATAAATATATTATCGGGCCGGTATTAATTAATTAATCCCTTCTTAGCGCGGTATCTTTCTTTCATAACGAGATAAAGGAATAAATGAGCGAGCCCCGACACAACCACCTCCCTCCCTCCCTCCCCCTCCGTTCCCGCGTACCCTCCGTTCCAGAGCGGTTCACCCTCTTTGGCGCGCGTACCGCCGAAAAAAAGAGACGAGGAGGAGTCACCCCCGGCCAGGTTTTGCGGCACGCTCGTCGGCCGACGCAATACGACAAAGCATCGAAATTATTTATAACGGTCGTTCGTTAAAGGGAAAAACTCTGGAGGCTGCGGGCGGACGGGCAGCTCGGTGTGCGTGAATGAAGTCGAGAATCGAGCCGAGGGGTGGCGGGATTCGTTAAGAGAGGAACGAGGCCGCGGTAGCTGCTAGACCTCTCGTTTGGCAGAGGTTCTTATCAGTTGCAATTGCATCGGTGCAGTTCCCGGTGCATCGGCGTTTCGAGTGGACGGAGCTCGGTGCCATTCCACGCCGCGAGGGTAATATTGCCGTACCGTTATTTATAATCCGGCTATTTACCGCCGGCAGCTGCCAGAAGAGCACAATAAAACGAAGCATCCCCTGCGCCCGTACAACGGCCGCGGACCAGTGTCTGTATAAATTTTCACCGGTCTGTTATATCGGCTGCTTCGTATCGTGTACATGCATTTATTATCCCCGGCTCACACCTCCTCGGGAAAGTTTACTAGAAAATATGCCGCGGGGTTGCTTTGTCCGCTTATATCCTCCAGTCGTTTGATTTATTCGAGGTAACGAGAGCTCGGTATCGCGGGTGTTTATGCCGCCGCTACCACCCTCTGACTCGTTTCTCTTTCGACGAGTATCCTGGAAACCGTGGAAAAAATATTAAAAGGGTTAGGTTAAGTTCATCGTAGGATTATCAATTCACCGAGACGGTTTCGGTGTATTCCGAAATAATTGAAACCGGTCCCGCGTCGATCCGCGAGATTCGAGCGCGGAGAGCTTACCCGCTGCTTCGCTTCCGTGCCCGGTGTTATTCGAAAGTAATCGCGACTTCGAGTATTCGTAATTTCGGTAACAGTGTTTCGCACTCAAATTAACGCTATCGGTTCGCTACCGTGTCTTTTCATCTCTCGCTGGTTCTACTCTCGTTCGTCGTCTTAACGCTCCAATTATCGTTAGTGCCGAGCACGACGGATCGTAGCGTAGCTTCGTTCTACTCCTGTTCCTTGAACCACTCACCGAGACTCTTTGTAACCCTTTTCGCCATACTTTCCGCAATCTCCTTGCCCAATAGTTCCTTCCGAGTTGACTAAAGATATAGCTCGCCGGGCAAGGAATTAACGACTCCGCGTCTACGTGTACAAGTACGGTAGGACGCTCGATCGTCCGAACTAATTAATAACCGGTGAATTTTTTCGATAATGGAACGTCTTCTTTTTCTTTTCAATTACGGACAGAAATCGCATCGGAATAAACAAGTTTGAACGCTTCTATTCGTCTCGCAATCTACTCTCCCAATCTTTCTAAGCCGATAAACCGCATACTTTCTTCAAGACTAACAGTTTCCACGAATTACTTTCTACTTGTGTTTCGTACCGTTTAACGACTGTTGCATAAATCGGAGAGTAAACTCTTCTTTCTCTCGGCGTAAGAATGACGCTCCTATTTTTATTTCACGTTTCTTTTTATTCTATTTCGAATCTTTGCTTCGCGGTTGTTACGTATCGATGTAATAAAAAAGAAAAGAAAAGGTACGAGATATAAATTTGACCGGGAATCGGCCTATTCGCTCTTCGAGGGTTAACAATGAAACGAATGAATTATGCTCGGGTTACGTCGATGATGGAATTTCCAGGAAATATTTTAAATATCCCGAAACGGTTTAGAATTCTCGTAACCGGCGTTTTCACGAAGTTTACAAAGTGTTTTGCCCGTTCTATCCAACAGGTTATCCGACTGCGAGACTCATTGTGTACGCGTGCCGTGAAGCGTAGTTACAAAGCCTGTTGTTTATCTTATTTCGAAAAGGGCGTACCGCGAACATTTGCGCCGTTACGAGTGATAAACACGATTGTACAAATGTAAACGTTTCCTTTACCTTTCTCCGTTCCATCCAACGGAATCTTCGAAATGCATTTTCGTTCGTGTATTGCTCTTTCAACGTAACAACCGTTTGTTTGTCCAGTTCGAAGAATACGTTATTTTGTAAGAAACCGTTGATATTGTCCGGTAGAATTTTATTACAACGATCCACGACGTTGCAAACAGGGCCTACGTTTTTAGGAAATACGCTACCGAGAGTTCGAGTCAAGCTGTGGGGCTGGAAGCAAAAGCGACTTGTTTGGCCGTGAGGACGTTACAGAGGGTTGAAGCTACGGGGGTTGGGGGTCTCTAAGTAGATTTCAAGTGGAAGATTTATATAAGCGAGCGATATAGGTTTCGGTGTTGCAGCGAAATCGGACTTGTGTCTGATACACGATCGATCGACTGACTCGATAATTGAGACTCGTAGAATGTCTAATCGTTCGATCGAGTGTTCACAAGTGTAACGTCTCTGAACAAATCCAAACCGAATACTATTGGAACTCGTGGATCGTGCGACGCGTAATTTTTCTTCGATTATCTTCGATGTTAAAAATGTTCTCCCAGCTCAGCTACAAGATCGTCAACTTTCGATGGTCTTCTCGTATGTGGTTCACCTTCGACACTTCGAATTACGATAAATTATAATACGTATCTATCAGAAATCGTAACGAGAGCGAACAATCATTTACGTCGAGCTATTGATTTTCTATATTCGGGAATACCGGGGCAGTTACGTTGGGAATTGAAATTTCCGATGCACCCGAGTGGAAAACGATATAAATAATCCGTTGGTTTGTAAAACGAAAGCGTCCCGGGCGTCATCGGCGATGATAAACGAACCGTGTGACGCGACGTCGAAGTCCACGGCGAAGTCATGTGTCATTGGTTGAAACGTAACGCGCGCGATGTAGCGAGGTTACCGAGACCCTCGACGTGCCGCGAGAGTCACACGTAGAGTCAGGAGTCTAACCGTGGCGCCAGGGGACTAAGAGAAATATTAAACAGTCTTGTTTTCTCGTAAATCAGTTAGAAATTCCCCTCGGATAAGGGGACAGTGAGGGTAGAAGACTCGGAGAGGTGGCTGCCGACCCCTCTGGATCTCTAATGACACCCCCTACCCTACTTTTGTAGCCGCAATTCATTCTTGAACTGATATTTACGCGGAAATTTTCGACTCTTTAGCGTCCCGCGAAACAACAATTTACATGTAATCGGTATACTTATTTCCCCATCGCGATACAACGCCACGGTTACGAACACGGATCACCGTTACGGAGATCGTCGTTTAAGAATTGATTCGAGCTCGGGGAAGAAGTCGCGTACGACGGTGAACGAATCGAATCATTAATAATCCATCTAGCCCTTGTCCTTTAGGTGTCGTCTAGTTCGTATCGGCGTATCGAAATCCCTCGGGAGCTGGCTGATCGCGGTTGGAAATCGTCTCGCGACGTCACTAATTCTCTCCGGCGTGCAGATATACCCCTTAGGTTCCACGAACCCCGGCGTTGAGCTACATTTAAAGACGTGACTAATGTCTCGATACTCGGGTTAGGTATTTACAGCGGAGCACGGGATTTCATTGGTCCTTACCGCGTTTCGCGCGATTCGTTCGGGTACGCGAGCGGCAAAAGAGAAACTGGATCGAGGACAAGTGACGAGGCGACGATCAATCTCTTTTAAAGGCTTCCTCCAAGTTTTGCCAAGGATTAGGCGCGCTCGCGGAACCCGGGGAGGATTTGCACAGTTTCAGCCACTTCGTTGGGATCGTTGCGCGCGAGAAAACCCCGTGGTTCGTTAATTTGTCATCGTTTAGATCCTTTGCGCGTTTCCGTTCTCTACGTTCCCTAGGATTCACCGACGACAACACGGATACGTTTCTACTCGGTTGCGATTCTCTTTCCGTTACTTCTTTGCGATTTTCTTCGAATCGTAACGATGTACGCGTTTCTGAGAATGTATTTCGAAAGGAAGAGAATAAAACGGATGTACTGGGTCGTTCGGAAAGTCGTTCCGGTGTTTTTCGTGAAAATGAACGCACGATTTTTTTAGAGTGTACAAACATTTTATTGGATTGTACAGTCTCCATTTTGGAAAACGAAATGACTTTCGGAACAACCTAATAAATATCAGCTGTATTATGGCGAATGGGTGTGGTTCGGCTGATGTTGGTTCACAACTTGATAACGTAACTGTAGACTCGTAAACCTAACTTACGGTTAAGACGGGCGATAAAGTGTTGCAAAGTGCAAGCGCGAGAGAAAAGAACAAAGTGTTGGAACAAGAAACGTGTAATAGGTGATATCTAATCCGACGATACGGGTACAATGTACATTTGTAAGTATTCTTTGAATACTTATAGTATTTACTTAAAAGTACTGTAGAATACTTATAGTATTTACTTAGAAGTACTGTAGAATACTTATAGTATTTACTTAGAAGTACTCTAGAATACTCAGTATTTACTTAGAAGTACTATAGAATACTCATAGCATTTACTTAAAAGTATTATAGAATACTTATAGTATTTACTTAGAAGTACTATAGAATATTTATAGCATTTACTTAGAAGTACTATAAAATACTTATAGCATTTACTTAGAAGTACTATAGAATACTTATAGTACATCTATGAATACTTAATCGAGCTTTACAAATATACTGTAAACACGCATCGCGAATTATGAAATTCACTACTGCTTTCGATCGCTGTCAAGTTTCCAAGCGTACCTTCGTTTCAAATCGTATCGATACACCGTACAGAAGTATTAAACACAAACTTTCGAGGTACACATCGAGACGTTTTCCTTACTGCTATGCCATAAACTGTCAAGGTAACTCTTTAATTCAGAGATGAAGACTCTATCCCTTCTGAACGTTAAGACGGTCGTGGCTCGAACTGCAATGTAAACCTAAATTGACTCCGAATCGAAAAATATCGAAAAGCGTTAGGTGTTCCGGGTTTACGGTACAATAGACGAGAGAAAATTGTGACCACTTCCGTTGTATCTCTGAAGACGCATCGATCCCAACGATATACTCTTGAAACTGTGTTACACGATAGGGGAAATTATATCATGTTCGCTAATTAGGTGCTGTGCCCCTGATTGTTCTAACGGTTGGAGTTCGTCTTATTACGCACTTCAAAATGGAGGAAGAAAGAACCGGAATAGGCGAAGAGACGAGAGAGAAATTCCCTTGGTATTCGGGCAAAATGCCGAGACGGAACTGACATCCGGATGGCGGCCGGAAGAACAAACGTTGAAAAACGGAGCCGGACAGATGCGAGTATTATTTACCCGCTCGTGCATGCGTTCGTCCCGATGTCAGCACTCGCGGCTTCCATTGTTCGAAGACTTTTATAATTGGAGAGAGACGGTCAGCCGCATTAATGCGTCCATGAAGGGCCGGTCTGACGAACTTTTCAATGGAATCATAATTACGTGCTCGCTAGATATTACATTTCTCTCTTCCTTTCACTGCATCCCGCCTCTCTACGTCCCTCTTTTGCTTGGGCTTTATTACTGCTCATTTTTATAGTTGCTGTTTCTTTATGCAAGTCTCTCTCTCTGTTTTTCGTCTTTTCATCGAGCTGCAAAAACTCGCTAACAAAATCACGGAAAAATTTTAATAATCTTCGTCCCCTGGCTACCACGAAACCGATTAGGTACGTTTTACGGTTCGATGTTCGAATCACTCGAAAAGATCGTTAACGATCCTACCGGTCCTGTTACCGAATAACAAGAAAACAATCGAACGTGTCGCAGTATGCGAATTGCACTTTCAAATTTTCAGGGATGACCTTGGGTAAACGAACAACGTTTCCTATCGAGCAAATTGTTTAATTCGGAACTCTCGAACAACGTTGTCGACTGGTTTTATGCATGCTTAAATTTACCCTCCAGCGATCTTAACTCGACGTAGGTTCTTTTATTCGTCTTCGAGTCTCTGTTGGAAGACGAATAAAAATGTATATCGTTTCGTTGAGAAGAGAATTAATAAATTAAAAATGTCTTTGGTCCTTCCATCTGGAGCTAAAAAAAAAAATAAAATAAATAAAAACGTTGCCACAATGTATTCCCCGTGAAATTAAACGTTCTTTCCTGTCTTTGAAAATAAACGAATAATACGGGTGACCTATATCGAGTGCCCCACCCTGGATACTAATATTTTTTGGGTTCACGAAAGGTTATCGTCGTTATTATCATTCCGGGTCGATAAGTCTATTCCATTGGTTCGTACACCTACTTTTCGTATTTTTAATACGATCGGTGTAACGGAAAACACGAAAGGTTGCGCGGGTGTTCCCGAGCGCGGACAGAGGGAATTTTGTCGCAAAAGCGTTCGCAAATCACGCATAAAATTTGTACTTTAATCTTGATTTATTTTATTATAACAATGTTTCATCCGACCGGGAAATATATCCGAGTTATATTATAAAACACCGTGGAATGGCGACTAAATGGGAAAATTAAAGTTTCCCGTGGTACGTTAACCGCGAACTACACGAGGCGTTCGTCGATGAAATGTATTTTGCAGTTTCTCCTTCTGCGGAGAAATCGAAATGAATGTACATCGTAACGAGTGGCCCGGTGAAATTCGTAGAGAAAATACGGTCTTTTCCGTTGGTCGGCTGACATTAGCGGAAATAAACCATTATGAAAATGTTCCGTAAATAGAAGCACGACCAAACGTGCTGCGGTTTCGGGGGTCTCCACCTTTTGCCGTAGTCGGTTTCGACTTTCAAGAGGGTGGCGGCTCGACTGGGAGGGATTATAGAGCTTTGCCAGGATATCAATTATAACCAGAAACAGTTATTCTGTGCACCGAAACCCTTTTCCGCCCCTTTCAGCCCTTCCTCTTGCACCGTTCCGACCATTCCTAATCCTCTGTAAATTATATTATTTTCACTGTTTGTTTACCGGTCTCCCTATTCTGTTCCCTTCTGCGCAGGATTTGCGGCGACTTTCCGGCTTTCGGTGCGTCTCACCCTATCTTTACAGGGACTTCGTATTAAAATCATTACTACGGGTGCTATTTACCGTAACGAGTTATCCGTGCTGGTTGCTTTCGGGTTCGATCGGTCGCAAGAATCGATACGGACACGACGAAAAAAAAAAAGGAAGAAAAAAAAAAGAAAAGAACGATTCCCTCCTTGGTAATTGCTTCGTTATAGCTGACGATTCTATTTGTACGCGGACAGGTATCGTTTCAACCGGGATTATTATGCAAATAGTCGTGCTGCTCCGCGCGAAAATTATGTATACCGTTACACCACCCCACCACCCCTTGGTTCCACGCTAACGACGTTGTTCACCGCCGCGTCAAAATCTCCGCGCTCGCCGAAAGAATCTTACGGACACGTACAATTTTTTCCACGCTACACCCTTTAACGCCCTTATTTCCCCCGGTACCGTGTTCCCGGACACGAGTAACGGAGGCCCTATTATGCAAATGTACGAGGTGAAACGGCCTGGACCTGGCTATGATCGTTCAGAGACAACCCCCCACCCGTCGTCGCTCCTGCGGGTGTAGTTTATACCACCGGGGAGGGGTGGTCGGACACAGAACCTCGCCACAGGGAAAACAGGATGCGTCTAGATACGCGCGTGCATCTCTTCCGTAGGACCGCGGACGCGCGTGCCCTTCGTCGCACCGGGAATCGTAAGCGTTTTAACGCTCGCGTCGCCCCGATACGCGTACAAATGTACTTTCCGAGCGGACGAACGCGTCGGGCCAAGAGGGTGGACCATATTTGAGATCGATGTACGGAATGTACATTTGCACTTACGATCCGTGTGTACATGTATGCACCTCGCAACGCGCAAACCGAATGTCTATGCATTCCACGGAGCTCGGTCAGGGAGGGCACTAAGAGAGATTGGAAGAGTAAGAGAGAGAGAGAGAAACGGAGCTGTGTGTGAGCGCGAGTGTGCGTGCGTGCGTGTGGCTGTGCGCGCGAGTGAGAATTCGCCGCTAACCGGTCGGTGGAGAAACGGTGGGAGTGTTGTTGGGGTGATAGCGGACGGGGGTGGGTGTTTACTTTTGGTGTTGGGCAAGTAGCGCCCGGCATGCATGGTTCCCTCTGATAGCAAACACTGAGTATCGATCAGTATGACTCTGGTAAACAACTATTGTAGAGTAGTATAGTATAGGACGGGGTTTTGTCCCCTTCGACCCCCCCACCGCTCCTCCGTGTCCCATTCCCTGGTACCACTGGACACCCCTTCGCTCCTCGCAACCCCTTCGTTCTGTGTGCCAACCCTGCGTCCACCCATTCCCATCCTCAACAACTCCGTCGTGTACTCGCGATATGCCTGCTTACGTGTCGAGCAGGGCCGTCCTAATCGAAGAATCTTCGGAAGAAACGAGAAACTCGCCACGGTGAGCGCCCATGACCGCTCATAGGTGGGCTTATCGCTTCGGTATGGTTTCGATGGATGTCATTTTATTCAAACGAACGTCCACGAATCGTGTACGTCGCGCTGTGGTTAATTATTTTTCGTTGGGTTCCTTTCTTCTCTCTCGTCGATGGTGTCGTCTAGCTTTGCAAAGATATTGGGTCGTTTGGAAAGTCATTTCGTTTTTTTCTTTTTTTAGCGAAAACGAAAGATTTCTTTCAGAGTGTACAAACGTTCAATTAAATTATATATCCTTCATTTTGGAAAACGAAATGACTTTCCGAACAACCCGATATTTGTATTTTACAAAGGTCCGATAAAAGAAGGTTACGCGATGGACTTCGTTCGAGTAGATCGGGACGCTTACGGCCAGACGTCGAGATAAACGTCGCGACCGAGCTGCGAAGCAATCGATCTACGAAAAGTAACGACGAAACTGTCAGTGGAAATGTACGCGTGTACGTGCGTATCGTTTTTTTTTTTTTTTCTTAACAATAGAGCGGTATCGTCGGGGTTTTGGAAAAATTAGTAGCAAGACTGGAAATAACTACGTCCCTGAAGCGGATGCTAATCATCTTGGCGAAGGGTGTCTGAAATTGTCGCCCCATCGCGCAATCCCCAAGCTCGACAACCCCAGCGACTCACCCTAACGGCTCGCTTAACCAAACAACCTTGATAAATTATGCAAAAATCAACAACACTACGAAATGCACCTCCCACGCAACCTGGATAGATCGAGGGGTTGAACAGCACGATCCTTCCTTCCGCTGTGGTTGTTTGAAACTTTTTTTTCACGATCCGGTGCCCGAAACGTTTAACGATGTTCAACGTACGTACGTCCACGCGATCACGGCGCGATCTTCGAAACCGTTTTCGCGTTCGTTGGCCGCGAAATTTGGAAAGAATCACGCCGGCCGAGTTAACGCGGTTTTTACGCTTCGAGTTTCATTTAATTTTGACGGTTGGGAGAATTTAAACGCGACTGCAGCGGAATGGTAATGCGTTTTTTAACGCAACGATCGATTAATAAATGCATAACAATTAGTCGGACGGTAATTCGACGGAATTTATCGCGGCCGATGTAATTTTATCAGATATTTTCACCGAATGTAGTTTTATTGCCGCGAGAATGAACCGTATTAAGCGTTTATGTCGGCTGTGCATCGACGCGAACGATGTGTGACCCGTGAAATCCGCGAGCCAATAAATGAATATAACCCACGCGTGAGAATAAAATCCGTCGCTAAACTGTGCAACAGGTGTTAGAGGTTATTGACAATCTTTTCATCAGAATGACGGTGTTTGTGCGATATTTCGCCGAATATCGGAGCTTTTAAGCGATAACGATGTCCTTTTTCAGAGATTCCTGTTTGCTCGCATATTTCGTACGTTACTTTTCAACGCGAAACGTTAACTTCTTCTCGCGCGGATCGATCCGATTTTCTCCGCATCAGAAGTCGAACGAGTACGATACATCGAACGATCGTCGACTCGGATCGTTCTTAACGAGCAGGTCGCGATTTTCGATAACGTCCAAAAGCAAAATACAGCGCGTCGAACGTTCGCGATAAGCATCGGACGGTATCTTTAATTCTTCTCGAATCGAGCGAAAGAATTATTTACGCGCATTTTCGATTCGTAGTGGTCGTTTCCTTTCCGTCTATTCGCTTTATCTTCTTCGGGCAGCACCCCTCTTTCCCCAACGCCATTGAAGGTTGTTATCAATACCGTAGCTATACTCTCGGCATTGTGCGATGGTTTGGTTCCGTGTCGAGAAACAAGACGAATAGCAGCAGCAGCAGCAGCAACAACAACAACAACAACAACAACAACAACAACAACAACAACAAACTAGTCGATGCGAAGTCGTTCCCTCGCCCTCCACCGCTCTTGCTTTCCGCGACCTGTTTTCCCCACATTGTCCTCAGCCCCATCATTCGCTATCGCTCCGATTATAACCATGACAGTTCCAATCTTGTGTACCATACGTTCCTTTCTCGAATATGTGTCACTCTCCCGCCTAACTTTCCGCAACCTGTAACGGTATCTGTTCACTCTTTCCAGTCAGCCGTTTTCGGTCCGAATTTACCATTCGCGTTCTATCGCGCGCGTATCGATATTACTACCGCGACAGGAGAAATATTAAAATTTAGACGATGTACTTTTACACGACGCTCAATTATACAGTCGATAGGTACGTTTAAATATATACGTATAAATATCGAAAGAGGACGATTTATGAGATTCCCGTAGTCTGCGCCCGGTTACCCCGATATCGAGTCGATATCGCGAATCGAGCGTATCACCGATCGACGATGAACCGAAAATGTATGCGTGGAACGATGACGAGTTAAATTCAGTGTGATGTACGCGTCGGAATAGGTCGTCAGCTTTAGCGCGGTCTTAGGACTAGGCCAAATCGATAGCAATAACTGTATCGAGGTATTCCCGTGTCTCGTGGTGTACGTAAACGTTAATTTTAACGGAAATACTTGCCCGCCCGGGGGAACGAAAATCGAACACCGTAACGCGTACGGGTCGCGCGATCGGTAGATGCATAATGAAATCCGGTACAATTTAATCGCGAACGAAGTTATTAACGGGCGTTAAATACGAGACACGGTGCACGCGGCTACGAAATTGTTCGAGCTTTTCGACATTTTTCCGCGACGGTCGTGCTCCTGCGGGTCGTTCGACCGAAACCGTATTTACGAAGATCATTCGGTAAGTGCTCGTTGGAATATCCGAGAAAAGGCGGGTGACAACGAGCTACGGTGCAAAGAAGAGAGCGAGTGAGAGAGAAAGAGACACAGAGAGAGAGAGAGAGAGAGAGAAAGAGAGACGATCGGAGAAAAGAACGACAGACATCGAGGCAGGAGCGGCTACGTCGTACGAGTAGCGAATATACGCGGACGAGGCGCGTCCGACAGAAACGGGGCTATAACGAGCGACTGAGAACGAAACACGTCGAGATACAGGGAGCGAGCGAGAGCGGTAGAAACGGTCTAGGGTGGGATGGAGACAGAGGGAGGCCGAGTGAGTGCGCCGACTCAGTAGCCGCGTGTTCGGTGCGGCCGTAGGGTTTCGCGGCCAAGCGGTGCCGAGCGTCGCACAGTCGCGACGGCAGCCACCGGCGCGCGGTACCCCTTTTTCTTCAAACCACACTCTCAATTTCGCACGGTTCAGCGCACGTTTCCTGCGTCGACGACAACGTCGAAGGATTAGGACGTGGACGTGGACGAACACGACGCTGGTCAGCTCAGATCGCGAGAGAGGGCGCCTTCCGTTGTTACTACCACCACTCGACCACCACCACCACCACCACCACCACCACCACAACCACCACCACAACCACCACCATCACACCGTCACAATACCACCCTCCAACCCTCCCACAAAAAATACCACGCAGCACCTTCGAGGATCACGCCGACACCTATAACCGCCCTTTCTTTTTGTCAGCGATACAACCACCGCGCCGCACTGTTGTTTCGCCGATTTGCCGCGCGCGTGTCCCGAGCGGAAAGTAACCCCACGAGAAACACAGAGAGAGAGAGAGAGAGAAAGAGAGAGCGAGAGAGAGAGCGAGAAAAAACGAAAGAAAGCGAGAGAGAAAGAACAAAAATCGGCATCGTTGCTCTTTTAACGGAGAGACACGTGGCGCGACGCGGCACACGCGGAGGTGTCCAACAGACAGACGGACAGAGAGAGAGAGAGAGAGAGAGAAAGAGACAGAGGGAGAGAAACGAACCGAGGGAGAGACAGACAAATAGATAGATAGACCACGGTGGATAGATAATAGATAGGCGGAAAAGAAGGGAGAGAGAGAGAGGGAGAGAAAGATAGAAAGAGAGAGGGAGAGAGAAACGCGCGCGATAGAACGAAAGAGAAAGGGAGAACGGGAAAGGAGAGGAACCGCGTGGAGAAAGAGACGAACAAGGGGGGAGGAAGTACACAGGGTGCGGAGGGGGGAGGCGGTGAAAGGTAGAGAGGTGGCAGAGGGACAGAGAGCGAGAGGGGGTGGGCTGGAGAGGACGACAGACAGGGAGGAAAGGTACGGATCACGAGGACGAGGACTGTCGAAGATAGAGAAGAAACGAGGAAAAAAGGGTCGTGTGTCTTCGTTTCGTTTCTTCGAACAACACTCTCACGAAGAGAAGGACGGAGGAACAAGCGACAGCCACGAACGTGAAGACGAGGAGGAAGCGGAACATGCTGGAGCCACGCTGGAGACCCGTCCAGGTAGAGACTTACTCACACCGCGACACTTGTTCCGTCTTCACTGCACTGCCTTATGACATCCCGATGCCTGATTGACCGCACCACCGCTTACCTGCCTGCCTGCCCGCCCGCCTGCCCGCCTGCCCGCCTGCCCGCCCGTCGATGCTCTCAAATGCAATCGCACGGTTGCATCCGCCTCGTGCATACTCTCTCCCTACCTATGTTTATCTCTTTCTTTCTCTCTCTGTCTCTCTGTCTTTCTTTCTTTCTTTCTCTTTATCTCCGTTCAAGTCTGTCGCTTTGTCTCATCATTCTCCGCCGCTTGTTTCATTCAACGTTCTTTGCATTGCTCTTACCCAATGATGATCGCCACGTGCCATCGGCGAGTCCCTTTGCACGTTCTCGTTACCCGACTGTTGTTCCGTTTTTTTTTTTTTTTTTTTTTTCCTCCAATCATTCGCATCTATCGCTTCTCGTGTCGTCGACGCGTGTGTGTACTCGTGTGTTCGTGCGTGTACGCGCGTGTGCTGCTTTTGTACCCCTGTTCCGCCCTTTGTTCTTCACCCAGAATCGTTAGGTTTTATCACGGGAAATTTAGCGCGTTCGTCTAACGAATACTTTCCACGAGTATTCCAGAAGTCGTAGGATGCGTTTGCGAAGACGTTGACGCGTAACGTTGTTGGTGGAAAATTGTTTCGGGATACGGGCACCGTCACGATACAATCGACGCTCGTCGCGGAAACGTTCGATATCTGTGCGGTATTTATCGCGCGACAACAAACACGATTCTCAATTAACGGAATTGGGTCGCCGCGAAAATAGAAACAGACGAAAATAGTGTTGTAAATTTTTGGCATAAACGAGCAACCGTTCCCGAATGCGGTCCCGTTGCTTCTCAAAAGGGCGAGTACGAACGCAGGACCGGGCAGGACCGTGAGGTCTCGACGTGAATTTTTTCTGGTATTTCCCGTTGCCCGATACGCGTTAAACGAGTCTCGTTATAATACAGATAAATGTTCCTTGCTTCGGGATTTTCTGATTGATCTTACGTTGAGCGGACCGAGTGATATTCGTGGAAATGACACTTTAACGATCCTGACAAGACAAATAGGTGCACCGGACAAGCGGAATGGTTGGTCGAATAAATCTCGCTACACAGTTCCAAGATTAACTACGTTCGAGTAACTAAATGCGTAGCTGCCTTAGTACAGAAATCTTTCCGGCAAAACGCATTTTTCCTAAAAATAACCTTGGCAGGGACAGGCCGCCTTGACGTTGCCTGGAGTTTCGAATTATGTAATACGAGGGCGTATGAATCATTCTGTTATTGGCTCGGCCATCTCGACGAGGATACATCGCGGTGTGCATACGTTTCGAACAGTGAGTCGTCGCTCGGTACGTTGGGTTTCGCTCGTCGTCGACGAGCGGAGCGACAACCGGGCGTTGAAATTTTCGCGAGTAACGGAAAGGAGAAGCAGAAAACGCGGTAACGATCGTCGCGACGCGCGCCAGCATCGCGCTCGATGTCTCCGCTCGTCCGAGAGGCATCCGTCGAAACATCACCGGGATGGGGAACGGTGTCGGTGTATTCGTTCGGTAATGGCAGTTACGCTTCAATCGAGAAACGCGTCGCGTTACCTGGGAATAGAGGTGATTTTTCTCAGGAGGATATAGTCAATGGGTGTAGACGAGGAAGCTAGGGGTGGATGATGGTGTACGGTTGGTATAGGTACGAGACTGCAGAAGTCCCGGGGTGTAGTAGGTGGAACAACGTAGAGACGGAGGCGGTCCTACCCTACTTGGGGGCGTTAAAGAAGTAGGTGGGGTTGGCCACCCCCGCGCGTCAACCCTTGCACCCCGCGTCTCCGAAACCCCTGTGGATCGCCCGGTTCCCTTCGATCCCATATTCGCCAATCGACTAACCCACCCTGCTCCTCCGTCCTCTCTTCTTTTCTCGTCTTCCGGTGTTTCTCCGAGTTAGCCGTTGTTCCCGTGCGGCCATCTGCTTCTGGTCCCGCACGGCTGCCAAACATTTCCGTGAAAATTCGAAGACGTCCGAAGACGGTAAAACAGGTTGCCGCGCGGATCGGTCCGAGGGCGGCCGGTAGTTCCTCGGAGAGGATCGACGAGAACGCGTGTCACGTCGTTCGCGCGAAGTGCTCGAAAAATAAGTCGACACGTGCCGAGATCGGTAACGAATGATCGCTCGATCGCCGCGAGAACGCTCCCGATCGATTCGACGTGTTACGTTCCAAGTGTCCAGTGCGCGGCATCGACGGTGTGCCCACCGTCACGCCTTCCTCTTCGCCACGCCGAAACGTCCGAATCGGCCGCAGGGTGTTGCTTGTCAATCGCGGTGTATATTTCGCATCATCCCCGCCAAGCTCGCCCGTGCTCGCCCATCTTCTCACCTCTTCTGGCACTTTGGACGCACGGTCCGAGTCTGTGTGCACGTGCATACAGACCAACGAGCGAGCGAGTACGCGCGCGCGCGCGAGCCCGCGCCCGCGTCCGCGTCCGCGTTCGCACACGCGTACCTACCGAAAAGGGGTGGGGGAGGGGAACCAGCGGGTGTGTATGCAGCCGCATAGGATGAAGATACATACGGTACAGTGTACCAACACAGTTGTGCCACTATAACCCCCCGTTTTCGCGCTTGCTTGGCACGGCACAGCATCCCTCTTCGGCTACTTCCGGCCAGACCAGGCTCCGCCCACTTTTATATTAATCACGTCTTGGTTCGCTCCTGGCTTCTGTTCTCCATCTTTCTTCCCCAGTGAGCGATTTCCTACCGTGGACGCCTGGGAACCACACCTTTGCCCGTTGGCTTATTCATGTTCCAGGTTTGCAACGCGAGTCTTTATAGATATACTTGCACGCGTGTGTACATATATATATGTATACATACATGTGTACACCTATCCGTACGCTTTTCTTTTCCTTCGATCGCGACACACGTCGCGCGGTTACCGTGTACAATTCCGGTTTCAATGGTATATCGAACGCGATATCCGCGACGTACGAGTGTTCACGATCGGTCTTCTTTACGTCGACGGTTTTCGTCAACGGTTCGCTCGGTAACGTTCAAATTTCGACGAATCCTCGGGCGTCTCGCGTTAACGTGCGTTCCGCCGGTAGTTAGCACACGCGTCGCTTTTTTTTTTCTCTCTCGACACCCCCGAAGGGGAGCCGTGGTGCGATATTTCACGAATCGTCGTGTCCTCGACGGCTCGAGAGGAGTCGGAAAAAAAAGAAAAAAAAAGGAAAAAAAAACAGCGAGGAAGAAAGGAAAGAGCGATTCGCCCCGCGCCGTGTAGGTGACTGCAACATTCGTGCGTTCCGAGCACGTTGTGCCGGGGGTAATGAATAATAACCAGTTATTATTGCCAGGTCGAGCAATAAACACGCAGCTCGCAACACACACACCAAACCCCCCTCGCCGCAATAAGGGTTGTCACGCATAGCCACGACATTTGTTTTCAGCGCGTCGAGTGTGCACGTTACGAGCACCACCTTTCTACAGATATTGGCTCCATTGTTACACGTTGTGTATCGTGACTGCTCCTCCGCCACTTTCGCGAATCAGCGATCCTCGTGCCGCCTATCATCCGTCACGACCACTTCAACGCCACTCGGCATTGTCCCCGTCGATTCTTCGATTCGTCGCTACCTCTCGATTTTTATTATTTTCGCGTTCCACCGCGTTACCGTGGACGCGAGCCCGCGCACCGTCGACGAGGTTAACGTCTTCAACGCGTCGTTACAAATTCCCGATTTTCATCATCCGGGGAGCCAGCCTCCGGATCGAAACTTTCCAAGATCGGCTCCACCGATACCCGGAACGCCGATGCGGCTCGTTCGAATCGCAATAATTCTCTTACGGTGTTCGTAAACACGATCGTGTCCTCTCTGTTTAAATTCCCTGGAAAACCAAGCGGACACAATTTTTTCGCGTCTCCTCGTCCACTTTCCGCTCGATCCGATCCGCGCTACCTTTACGCGCTCTTTCGACGATATTCTACTTTCACTTCGAATCGACGTTACCTCCAGGTATCGAAACTCGTTTCTCGGCTCATCCACCGGTACCTACGAGTCCCTTCTTTTGAAAATTCGCGCCTTCGGACTCGACTCACGCTCCGTGTAACACTTTGCGGACTTACTTTTTCCGTTTCGCTCTTTTCACGAACGTCTCTGCGTCTTCGATGCTCGTAGGTAGCTTTTGGTCGCACTTTCGTTACGAATACGATTACGCGCGAAACGAAACGACGAAAACGAACCGATTTGAGCGAAGAGACAGGGAAACGTTGAGAGTCGGAACTTCTCGATCGAGGTTTCGCTGATCGGAAACGGTAGGGAAGAGTAGCTCGAAATAGAAACGATTTGGGAGAAGAGACGTACGAGCAAAGCAGACCGGTGGAACTCGTCGAGGTTTCGCTGATCGAAAACATTACCAAAGAGTATTTCGATGTAAAAACGATCCAGACGAAAAGCAACGAGACTCTTTTTCCAGTAGATACGTCGTCGACGACGGATTACGTTCGTTTCGAATACGTAGAAGGCGTTGTCCGATCGGAGGGTTAGGGTCCAGCTGAAATTTCTAGAGGTCGGTTCATTTTGTCGCGATAATACGCATTCCATGTCATTTCGATGGCGCGTGTACGGCAATGCATCATCGCCCTCGCGACGGGTATTTGTCAATAGAAACAGGCATCGACGCCGCAACTGCGGCAAGTATACGTCAATATACATAACGACCGCCTGTTGACTTGTTACGTTGTCGAGTACCGCCGATGATTCGATGATTTGCCGATCCATGACTGCTCCGTGTCAAATATGCCCCACGGTTGTTCTCGTAGGCGCGTTAACACGGGAACGCCGGCGGCCGTTCATTTACGATCGGCGCACTAACGCGCGTCGTTACATTAAATTATCATCCTGCGATTGTGATGTACCGACGGTTTGCACGGCGACTCGTTATAACAAGATCATGGCGTCGCCTCGACGACAATTTCCCAGATATCCGTGCGTCATGAATAATTCGCCAACGCGGGGCTATCAATCGGAAAGCGAACCGTTTCGACGCGAAACTAGGAATTTAGGTCGGGGGTGGAGAGGGGTGTGGAAAGGGGGTGAGATTCTCGAAGCAGTCGCGATAAAAGAAGTTGCTCGTATCTCGTGGGATTCTAAGAAAACCTCGACAGGGAACTATTTTCGGTATAATATTCCACGCGGGGAACGTATCGACGGGGTCGTGTTCGAAAGGAACGAAGAAATCTTTCGATCGTGATCGTTACGGAGATCGGACAACAAACAGGGTGTATACACCGTCGAAGAAATATACATTCGGTGTGGTACGCGCGATTTTATTTACGCTACGCGTCGTACTAATCGACGATGAGAACCACGAGAGAGACGAGAGACTCTGTCGAGGTATTGTTCGTTTCGCAACCTTTGTAACGCGTATCCGGACTCGTACTCGAACATCGTTTCCTTTTTTTCCGAGGGAATTCTATAAAATCGCGGTTCCTTTCCCTAAAAAAGAGGAAAAGAGCTTCCTCGTCGAGGCCGGTGGACGAAAGTCGCGGAATCGCAACTGCACAAAGAGCGTTTCACGTTTCCCTATGGGACACCGAGGAACGATTTCCAGGGGTACGGGCTCGAAAAAAAGCCGATCATTATCCACTCGTTCCGCATTGGTCGCGTTACCCGATGCAACCTCGTTTGCAGGGCTCTCCTCCACTATAATAGAGATTCTGCACGATGCTGGACATCGAGAGCGACCGCCGTATTAAAACCGTTCGTGTTTGAGCTCGTGATCCCATCGCGTATCAATTATTACGCAGATTTGTACACAAAGGGGGACGGCCAGATGCGCCGCGCAGATATAAACCGCAATATAATCGTCTGCATCTACTGTCTTGTAATTCGAATCGTGCTCTCTCGGCTGCACGTCGGTAAACCGAAACGAACGCGGCTCGGACCCGCGTTGAATTTTTAAAACGATCGGAATCGGCTGCGACGATACTTCAAAATTCGTTCGGAAGGAGCGATCGGGAAATACGTACGGTTGTACGTCGAAACGGGGACTTGGAAGTCCGCGAGAGAAAATCGTGGTCGCGTGCACCGGAACCGACGGCACGAAAACCAAGTGCATCGACTTCGCAGCGTTCGCGCTCCATCGCGATGAAATTAAAGTACAGGGCGGGGCAGTGGGTCGCGATAACTTTTCGAGCACCTCTGTTCAGGTGTTAAGAGTGCAACGGGGTTTCGGTGCATAATACCGTTTTATTAACCGTGAACCGGTCGACTATAGAACGCAACGCGTATTCTGCATTGCCGTCTGTATTCGAAAAGAATCCATACCGCGAAGGTCCGACGAGAACGTTGCATATCAGCCTTCGCCTGGAACGAATTAAAGAACGCTCTCGAGAAACCGACGCGTACTTTCTTTCAAGTGTACGGGGAATATTTCATAAAACGGACCGGTTGTTCTTTTTTCTATTTACGAATTATTCGAGTACCAGAATCGGAAAGATACTCTCTTCGCGAACGCGACGCTGCGCTGAAAAGTCTCGTCGCGAAGCGTTATTAGGGAAGTGACGCGACGTCGATCTTCGCGAATCGTTGCCTGGCAGGAAAGTCCTGGTCGGTTCGCGTCCCGCCAATGAAAAGAGTCGATGATCGCCAGTGGTTGCCGCATTGGTCGCGATGTATCTCGTTGCAACGTCGGTGACATAATAGAGCGACGTCGCGATCCCTGGTGAACTGCGAGCGACGGCGCATCAAAATGTAGATCGGTCTTGTTTGAATTCGCGGTTCTATCATGAATCAATTACCGGGCAGATACGCGTACACAACGCTGGAACGCGACGAATGTTCCCGCGCGAAGGACGAGGGGACACAAAGAGGGATTCGCAAACAGGCCGCTAGTGTGCGTGCCGGTGGGTGTTCACCTGCGTTACTCGAATGCACACGCGAGGCCTCGTCGCGAACGTTTCTTTATCGTCGCGAGCCGATTGCCTTTGTCTCTTTTCTTCCGTTTCCCTTTTTCTTTTTTCTTTTTTTTCTCTTTCTTTCTTTCTTTCTTTCACTTTTTTACCCGGATATTTTCCACGATAATCGTCCCATCCAACTTGGGCCATTCGATGGAACGACGTAAGTTCAACGTCGTCGCGTTTAAGGAACGGGTATTTCGCGTTGGTTAAATCACCTTTATTCCCCATGAAGTGGACGAGTTCCTCCTGAAAATGTCGAAGGAGGTTTTAAGCGCGCGTATTCCGTATCGGTTACGCGGACCAGTTCCGAGGAGGGCGTTTCTTTTTTCCCCGCGATTAGACACGGTTCGTCTATTACCGTAAAAGTTTAGTAACGCTCGCGAACGACGGACGCTAAACTATTTAGCCGTACGATCGAGAAACCATCGAAATCGAACACCATTTACGGTTGTTTCTTCCTCGCGTCGTTGGAACTCGTTTCTCCGGACCGAGGTTGGCGTCGGTGCGAAATCCTCGTTGGAACGTGCACTTCGCGTTTATAGAATAGTCTTTGGTGAAAATTATAAAGAGCCACTTACCGAAATGTAAATTAACGAAACGAATTTTTGGCTCGATGTTTCGACATCGCGTTCAAAGAGCGTTACGTTTCCCGATAGAAATAACCGAAATAAACCCCGATCGAGTATCCACGATTTTCAAATATAAATAACTCCCCGAAATATAAATTAACGTCTTTTCGCCGTACGATCGGAGGATTGTTTGGCTCGATCTTTTAACGTCGCGTTCAAAGAGCCGAATGATTTTCCGCGATAGAAATAACCGAGACGAACGTTATTCGAGCATCTCTTGCGGAACGCAAGAGATACATAATCGACACAATATTCGCGCGAAAAGACGGACAGGTTTCCCCGCCTCTGATCTAGCCCTCTTTGCGCTCCACGTTTGTCTTCCCGGTAACGTATAGATTGTCCAGTCTCGAATGACGGTTACGTAACACGTCCAAGCCGTGTACCCGAATCTAATTCGAACGAGTCAAAGCTAACGAAGAGTTGTTTTCGCGTGGAAGTGTATTTATAACCGGTAGACCAATTTCCGATTCGCTCGCGTTAACTCTTTCTTCGACGAGTCGTCCCTTTGACGTTTTCACGATCAGGTTCGGTGTTCTTTGTTCGTTTCGCGAATAAAACGAAAAATGGCGAGACACGTGTATTTACGACGAGCGCAACCGTGTCGCCGAGCCAAGAGTACGACGATATCGTCTCCGAGTTCGCTGATAAGGGTACATTCAGCGTAGAAATAAATAACCACAAGTGGTCTGGAAAAATGACTGTAACCTAAACCGTGTTATCGGTCTCGATTGTAATTGGTCGCCACGGATAATCAAAGTACACCCGTTATTTACGACCGACGTGTCGAAACAATAACGTAACTACCTCGAGCCAGTTCCGTTCTGGATTTCGTTGGAGTGATCTGTTATCGATCTACGCTTTCCACAAAGACGAGAACACACTTGTGCCAAATGATATTGATTATCTGCACGGGACCGTTGAATTTCTATCGATTATTTTAATCGTTCGTTAACGGTCGTACGGCTCGCAAGGCTCCTTTCTCGCGCGAGACTCGCGGCGGCGATGCCGCATCGTTGCATTCAATCGAAGAAACATAATTCCCTTCGCGATACCCACGCAGTTCACTTTAAATTCCATGCAGCCGGAGCTGTGTTATCAGTTTGGCGACACCGTCTGCCTGTTGTTGAAAGAGATTGAAGAAGCCTAGAGAACACAGTGGCCGATACGCGTTCGTTCCCGTTTCCCTCGATTCCGAAATCGGAGAGATTCCACGCCATCGATCGCCGAAACCTCGTCGCTTCGTTTTACGTTGCGTCGCACACTGGCCGCGAGTGATCAACCCCCGTAACGAGAACCCATCGTTGATTCGATCGTTGTACCACCGATATCGCGGTCACACGGTACGCGTTCTGGATCGCGTGTGAAGAAAAGTGATTGGAACTTAAGACTCGATCGCTTAAGGTTCGATCGTCTCGCATCGGGAACACTTCCGCAAAACTGGATTTGCCTGGGCTTCTTATGTACCACATTCTAGTATTCGCTAGCTCGATCGTGCAAAAGCTACAAATGTGTTTCTTCATCGGATGGCGCGAGGGCGGCATAAAAATTCCTAATTTGTGAACCGAAGCGACTGACAAGGTTAGTTCTCTTTAGTTGCTGTTTCCGATCGGTCCCGCCGTGCCGCAACGACCGTTCGATTTCCACGAGCGTGAAACGCAGATCGTCGTTTACGGAAAAATAAATTCCCAGTCGACGGATTCACGGAAAGAGGCTCTCGTTATTGTGCTTTCTGCAACTCCTTCTTATCTGAGATCACTATTGTTTGCACAATGTTGTTTTACCGCAGATAAGTGCCCCCATATGCTCATTATACAACCAGGCGTTTATTTACCTGCTTCGTTTCCTTCGGTTTCACAATCGTCGTGAAACGTTTAGCAATCGTAGCCAACTTTGCACTTTCGATCTTCTCTGGCCGTGATATCGTTTCACGGAATCGTAAACAATACGTTGATATTGGAACGGTTGGAATCCGAGCGAAGAAAATATATCGTACAAGGACGGGGAAATATCATTTCCCTGCGCGAAGACGTTCGCGCGATTCGTTGAAATATTCTCCGACTTCCACGTTCGCAGATACACCGAAACCGGAACGACACTTCGAATCGTTCCAACGACTCGAAAATTATTTAATTCCCTTCGAATCGATTCGCGGAACGGACGTATTCGCACGACCTCGCCCTTTGGTCGTTTCTTCCGCAATGTTCGCAACGTTTCGCGTACTTGTACCGTGTTTTTAACCTTCAGTTCGATTCCGACCAGAGGTCCTCTTTCGTTTTTAGAAAGAACAAAACTCCGTATCGCGATACACCCGCTTTTGGATTTCACGGTTGGCTCGAGGTAACGAATATCGGAACGATGGTTTTCTAGACATCTCGCGCGTTCGCGCGAATAATTTCCAGACGGATAACGTCGAAGAATATTTTCCTATTTTTCTTTTCTTTTTTTTTTTTCGTTATCCACCGCGTTCGAACGAGTCAAATATTATTTCGTCGCGTGGTGAAATTTTCGTCCATCGATCCCCTAGTTCGAGTTACACGTGCACGAAGTAAAATCGTACCGATCGTATTTCGGTAAGAGCTTATCGTTCGGAAACAGGAACGACGATTTCCATCGTACGTCGAGTTACGAGTCTTACGGTTCACCACCGATAGATTCAAACGATTCCTTATCTCTGGCGCGCGATGAGAAATCGCTCGCGTTTCGAAAGTCTCGTAATCGTCACGGTACGTCTTCGTCGTCGTCGTTTCTCCCGGTCCGTCGGCGTTGTTTGCTCATTTCGCATCACGGCGTTCAATAATCCTCGCAACAACGCAACGATCGTATTTTTCATCTCGGTGTATCGCAACGTACGCGAACGAACGCTACTCGGGTACGTTCGAACGATCACCGTTCGACCATTTTGTACAATGTCGACACGTGCTCGAACGCAGAGAGATACAACCGTATCGCGGGGATTCGCGTTTCTCAATGCTTCGTAACTGGTTAAATAAAACAATCTCGCAACAATTACGATGCATTCTCCGGTACGGTGTCGCGTTTATCGTACGACGCGGCGTACCGTACCGTATTTCTTAATATTTTCATTCGGACCGGTCGCGATAACTCGCGCGAATCCACGGTTATTTCTCAACACGGGCAAACACCGGTGAACGTAAAAATAGAATTCCACGGTGTTGCTCCGGCGATGTTCGAGCAGCTATTCGAGAAGCGTCGGTTTCCGCGGGGCATAGGCGTGTACCCCGGTACCATGGAACGGAATTCGTTTCTTCGTCTCCCGTAACGTTTCCCCGGTCGGTTCGCTGGGGATCGGCTACCAGGGGCAGCGGTATTCGCGTCGTTGTGACACCTGAAAAAATTCATTCCAACGAGGAAGCCGAAGAGACGAATAAGCGTCGAAGGCCGTAGCGCGCGCACGGTTCCGTCCGTGGTGATCGCGTCGGAACGAGGGACACGCTCGTGTCAGCGTAAACGCGCGCGGTAGAAAGAGACTGTAGGAAGATGACATAATCCCACTCGCGCAATTTGCGAAACAGATTTACGCGTGGGACGGGCACCAGCGCGGGCATTTATGATAATGTGTAGCGCGGTTTACTGGTCGCGACTCTCGCCGCGGCGACTGCGTTGCGTTGCGTTGCGCCGCGCCGCGTCTGCTCTGTGTGTGCGTCAACTCGCTCCGCGTACGCGTAAATTCGCGCGCGTACGAGTGAGTTTGCGCGCGTACGGTTAGATTCGCGCGTGTACGAGTGAGTACGCGCGCGAGCGCAGGTCGCGTCGCGACGCAAGCTGCACGCGGTGCCGTGCGCGCGGGAGATACTCGGTTGTCCGCTCGCGAATCCTATTTAACGCTGTCCCTGATGCCCGGGCTGACGCACACCGGTACGCGGCGCGGCGCGGCGCGAGCACACGCACGTGTACGTTGCACGGTGCACGGTGCAGCACGGTGCAGCACGGTGCAGCACGGTGCAGCACGGTGCAGCACGGTGCACGGTGCACGATGCACGCTGGGCCGCTGCGCCTCCGCTCGGTCCGTACGTTCGCCGCCCGTACCCCTCCCGCGCGCACCAGCGGGGGAAAGAGGGCGACCGGGATAATCGTGCAAGACGATTGGTAGCTTCCTGTCGGTCACGTGACCGGCCTGCATCGCGGAACGACGGTGCATGGGGCTGCAGAGGATGACATTCGTTGCACTCAGCCGGTGCCGTTAAGTAGCTGGATAGGATGCACCCGCGGATTAATGGTTACGGATACATCTTGGATGCGATGATTTGTTGGCTTTTATCGCGACGAATCGCCAGAAACTACGCTGCTCGTCGTTGGTCGACGCGACGCGGCGCGACGCTACCACGCGGATTAATGATACCTGCTTTTTGGATGTACCGTGTTATTTATGCCATAAATTCGTCCGGGTTGCCTCGAACGCGTATTAAATTATTAGGGATACATTTTAAGAGAATAATTTAGAGCCACTGTACGTAGGTTCTCTTCCGTGCCAATTTCTCGGCCGGCCGGCCGGGCGGCCGGCCGGCGACGCCGGCGACGCCGGTGGTGGTTGGCTTACGCGCGCGCGACGCACTTTCGTGGATTTATCGGTATTTTCATCGGATTCGCGCGAACTAAACGTTCCGAGTATCAAACGACCGAGTTACGTCGCGTCTACCTACCGCGTTCGATCGATCGTAAAAACGAACGCGACGACGCACCGAATCTACGATTCGTCGCGCGTATCGCGCGTACGCTCGCTCGAGCGTCGATCGCGCGATCGGTCCGCACGCGCGCGACCGAATCGAATTCGGATTGCCTTCGATGCTTCGATTTAGACGCGTATCCCGTGCCAATCGATCGAGCAACGAATCAACTCCGGATCACTTTGAGGATCGAATCGACGAACGCGATCGGCGTACTGTCCCGCGAATTGGAAATTGTCGTCGTTCGAGCCGATCGGTGTTTCTCCAACGATGATACCGATAATCGCGACGATCGTTCATTAGGGTTCGATCGATAACGATACCCGATTATTATTCGCGTCGATTGTTCGGCCGAGCCGTTCGCGTATTTCGCGAACCACCGTAGAGATATCGTATCGTAACGGTATCACGCGACGAAAAAGAAGTAGAGATTAACCGCTCCGGCGATGCCCCGCAATATCGTGCCATTTTGTAATAGAAACAACGGAAGAGCCTAATTCCGCGAGGTTGCTCTCGTCCTCCTCGCCATTAGATGCGTGGATACATGTCGGCGCGCATGATGCCATTCCTATCTACCTATACTTACTTACCTAGCTACCTACCTACCTAATTATACCGAGTGGTCCACTCGAAGCGATAAGCGATTTACATACCGAGCGACGCGATGGATTTACCGCTCGGCTGTGTACGACGTAGGTTAGTATACTCGACTCTGCGCTACTCTGTCCGAGTTCGCTCCATTTCGCTCCTATTCCGGGAAGTCTAGAAAAGAGTTCGCGCGCTACGAAATTCCTGTACATCGTCGCGGTTACCTTTCTGCTCTCTCCGTTTTCTCGCGAACGATTCCTCCTCGTCGACGGGGTCCATCGATCGGGCGATACGGAGCGGAGATGTTATCGAGAAAGAAAAATTTTCGAACCGGTATCTCGACTTCGTGGCACGGTGTCGAACGAACAACGAAGAGTTTCGGGCCGGTTTTCGTGCGAATAGACGTCGAATTATCCGCGGCGAAACAATTACCGAACAATTTCAACGATCGATCTTGGCGAACGACGATCGCGTACGCGCAGATTATCGCGCGTCGATTATCGTACGTTTCGGGGAACGCGTTTCGATCGTGCACGCTATTTTCCTTCGAGGGATGAGAATAGAGCGAATATAGGTTGTAATATTATTTATACGCGTCATACGGGCAACCTTGAAACGGAACTAATGTCGTAAATATGGCGTACCTGTTATGAAACGGCAGCGTGAAAATGCAGAGACAATTTCTCGACGGCATAAATCTTTAAACGCTACACGCCGGCTCTGCTTAATAATTGATAAGTAAATAATTCATTCGAGGTGGTGAACACGACCGTGCCAAACGATGAGACAGATTTACTGTTCGTTCCTCTAGCAGACGCATTTGCTCTTTGCTCCATTCCTGGCGACTTTGGTATATTTTGCTCGCGGTCACGGAAGTTTCAAGTATAGTTAGCCAACTGTACTAAGGATTGGTATGTAGCTGGCTCTCATCGGTTCATTTATTTACGCGATCGGGCCACTTAATATCGCCGGGGTTTTGCAAAACACTAATTTTACCCGCGAGGATGCTGGTCGTATAAATTGCGGAAAAGGTAAATTTTTCGTCGCGGCGACCTGGATTTTGGAAATATCCACCGATATCCAACCGCGTTCGCTTACTCGAAACGTCGTGTACAAAACGTTGCGAAACTCGTTCGGTACATCATCGCGCGAGTTCGAGCGTCGTTTCGTTTCTGGGTACCGCGTTCTGGAAATCCGCTCGCCGATTTAATTTCGCGAGATTAGAATATCGGCTAGCGAACCAATGACAACAAGATCCTATTTCAAACGATGGTTATTCTTAGTATCGCGTAAATTTAATTGCGACAGCCGGTTGCGACGTATACCTCGAAACGTGTATCGTGGTTGAAATATGACTTGGAAGTATACTGCAACGGCAATTATTTAATTCGGTTAATTATTGCTCTTAGAGCAAGACGTTTCCAAAGATATATCGCTGAAATATCGTTGTCTATAATTGCGCAACCGGGGATTCGGCTTGTACAGCCTTATCGAGGAAATACGAAATTATAAATTCGTTTGGACAGACGCGCGTATTTCGAGAAACGGACGAGATACCCGCGAAAGGAGTCGCCGAGTGTTATCGTTCTTTCGCATAGGTTTGTGTTTCTCTCCCCGGTTGAAAAAACGTGAGAAAAAAATCGCCGACTCGGTAAAGTTAATATTTTTCAAGGAATAATGAATTCGGTAACCCCAGACTGGGAGCGCCGCACGTCCCGGCTTTAAATCTTTTCTGTAAATAGATTATGGCGCGAGATAATGAAAAATTTGCCAGCACCGTGCCCGCCTAAGTTCAACGCTCGTGTTTCTTCGAACTTTCCTTTCGAGCCTACGCGTACACTTCCTTTTCGAAGACTTTTCGATAACCCGGGAACTTATCTTTCGCGTACTCGCGACCAATATTACCACCGTAGAAAGAGAAACGAAAAAGAAAAACTATATCTTCGAAATATTTCGAATTTTCTCCGGTTTCTTCGAACTTTCCTTTCGAGCCTACGCGTACACTTCCTTTTCGAAGACTTTTCGATACCCCGGGAACTTATCTTTCGCGTACTCGCGACCATTATTCTCACAGTAGAAAGAGAAACGAAAAAAAAAACGATATCCTCGAAATATTTCGAATTTTCCCCGGTTTCTTCGAACTTACGCGTACACTTCCTTTTCGAAGACTTTTCGATACCCCGGGAACTTATCTTTCGCGTACTCCCGACCATTATTCTCACCGTAGAAAGAGAAACGAAAAAAAGAAAAACGATATCCTCGAAATATTTCTAATCTTCCCGGCAGTTATCGATCGTTCTTAGACGAGGAACGTACGCGCGTATCGTACATTCGTCGAAACGTTCGAGAGGCGCGATTCTCCAGAGCGCAGTTTCCATTCGTTCGCGCGGAATGTCTTGCACAAATTCAAGATTCAGCGGCACGAAATGCAGCATTATCGTACGAGTATACTGTGTACAAGTAGATAAGATAACGCATACTCTCGGAGAATCACATGATTAGAGTAATCGAGGCGTACTTGTCTTCAATCGCCGGTTAGTTAGCAAAGAGAAAATTGAAATATGAATCATCCGAGTACATAATCGTGCTCTAAATAACTCGGCAACGTCTTGCCTTGTGCCTGCAATAATCGCGGACGAAAGAACCGTGCTGGTTTCTTTCTCGCGCGCTCGATCCCTGTATTTCTCTTTCGTGTTTTATCCGCGTGTAATTACATTTTTCTTCTTTTCTTTTTTTTCCCTCTTTTCTTTTCTTTTCTTTTCTTTTTTTCTCCGTCCACGCCCATACCGACCGTCCGTTCCATTCAACGTCCGTGCACAAACGACCTAATCGTCCCGCGGTTTTAACCTCGTTAACCGTGCTACGTGAAAGCTAATTAGTCGCGATAACGCGAGCTTCGATTCTCTCGAGAAACGACGCGCGAGCGCGCGCATACTCGGATGCATCTGGACGCATCTGGACGCATCGCGGGCCGAATAAATTTAGGCGTGTACACGCGGCAAACAACGCGCGGCTCACCGACGGATGGTTCGTTCCCCGTTGATAAATTCATGTTTTGCCTGTGTTTGAATGTACCATTGATGAGAGGTAGAAATGGTCAACGTTGGCCAAGAAGCCGGTCCCTCTGGCCCGAGTCTCGCTCGCAGACATTAGTATTAATAGTTATGAATCTAGAATAGAACGCAGCAGGCTGTTATGTAGATATGCGAACTACGACTCGGTCATCCGCGTACATTTTATGGTCGAAAGATATGAATGCAAATGCCGGGGCGTTAAGATCGAAAGAGTTCTCGCCGGGTCGACGGTTCGATGGGTGAATTGTGCAGCGACGTAAGATAGGGGAACCTACGGCGGACCGATAGACCGGATAAAGAAAATCTTCCCGGAAGTTCCTATATACGTCGCTTTAAACTTTCCGCGGAACGTGTTGGGAATACCATTAGGGTTAATGATCTTAACGAGCCCGAATACGAGAAATAGAGAAGCCACGCCGAGGGTGAACCGATTTTATTGAACCACGCGTCCAAGTTTCCTCTCCGCAATTAGCAACGCGCGACATTAACACGTATTCCGCGACGAATCAGGCCCTCGGCTTTTTCGACGATTTAGGTGAACGTTACGCGAAAGCGTCGCCGAATTTTTCACACCGATTAGACGAAATTTAGAAAACTCTCCGAATCGTGGAAAAAAAACGATGGTCCGGTACCGTTAGGTAAGGTAATTCCGGCAAATAATCGAAACGAAATTTCGGCCAGCTTACCGCCGAAAATATATTCAATTTCGTCGATTTATCGATAAACCGCCAAAGTGGAACGCAAACCCCGATCGAAGTGTACCAATGGCCTCCAACGCGTGGAAAAGTTTCATTATTCGCTCTATTTGCGAGTAGTTTCGATCGGATTAATTATATTTAAAGTTTTACAAATTTCCTCCAATTTATCGCCATCGACTATTCTCAAACTTGGTTAATTCGACGTCGTTTTTAACCTCGCGATCGCCTCTAAGATTCCGAAACAATGTATACGTATATATATACATATATATATATTACAAAAATAGAAGATCGATGATTGCCGTCCGTATAAGAATCTTCCAGCGAACAAAAACAAAAATCATAGGCAAAACGAAGAAATATTCGAAGCAACGATCGATCAACTCGTTCCGATCGTGTTTATCGATAGATTGTAAAATTGGAACGCGTTTCTCCAGCGTTCCGGAGACCCCGCGATACTCGAATCGATCGTTGAATAACCAAACGCTTGTTCTTTTTCCCCGTTAACGTCTACGCGTGGAAATTATTTTCACCGTACGTAACGAACGAGACGTGGGAGCGATTGGTAACGACTGCGCATCGAAAACGATCGGTTCGTGGCAAAAGCTTCGGCGCAAGGGGTGAACATTCCTTGGCCGATCATCCCGATGGCCGTTTTTTGGTGTTAGTCGCCCTGTCTGTGTTCGGCTGCCTATTTATAGTTCAGCCTCCTTAGTGGCTCCGAGTTAGAGAGAACATTGGACAGCCTTCTTCCTCCGACCACCTTAAACCGCTGTTTTAGTTCTCGAACTTCTCCCCGCCGTTTCCTCCTCGGCGTCATTGAAATGCGTGCACCGGCTATGGAAACGTTCACCTACCACTGTAAGTGGCCACTACCGTGATAACAGAACGGAGTTTAATTGAGAAGCCAGTCGTCGCGTACGATACGAGAACTTCGATAGAGCGATAATGTATAGCTCGACGAGTCGGAAAAGATCCTCGCGGTGGTCCGGCGTCTTCTCCCACCGTACGTTCACGTGAACTCACGGTTTCCATGTACAGTTCGCGGAACGTTTCGACGTGTTCTTCTTCCATACTTTTTCTTCCCGTTTCTTCAATACGGAGAAACGTTGCGAATAATCTCGAGCACGGTCTGTACATTCGTTCGAATTACATCGTCGTTTTCCAGAAGGTCGGTTTACACTTTTCATCGATGTCGATCGTTTCGATCGAACGACCCAACCCTTTGCACTCGAGGCTTTTTTGTTACTAGTAACCGACGTCTCGAGAAGATTCTTTAAATGGTAAAATTAATCTCGAACGGAACATTTTTATATACTTCGCATACGTGCGTTTACGATTTACAGGAACGTGATATTTAAATTCCAGTTTGAATTCTATATCGAAAATAGTACACTAAATTATGCGGCGATCGAGGATCTCTCGAGTCCAAAGGGTTAACCCTTTGCACTCGAGGCTTCTTTGCTACCAGAAACCTCGAGAAGATTCTTTAAGCGGTAAAATTAATCTCGAACGGAACATTTTTATATACTTCGCATACGTGCGTTTACGATTTACAAGAACGTGATGTTTAAATTCCAATTTGAATTCTGGATCGAAAATAGTACACTCCTTAGTGGGTCCGAGTTGGACCGCCGTTTCAAACTTGGTTAATTCAGTCCATGATAATAACGGAATGGAACATTTTTATATACTTCGCATACGAGTACGTGCGTTCACGCTCTACGAGAACGCGATATTTAAACTCCAATTTGAATTCCAAACCGCGAAGTTTTCCCGGATCGAAAATAGTACACTGAATTACGCGACGATCGAGAATCTCCTCTCGAGTCCAAAGGGTTAAATTCGTACACGTGTAGATTATCTCGGAAAGGAAAACTTTCGACGAATCGAATAGATCGAACGACACCGGATAGCCACGTTATCGTACACTCGTTATTGTACGTGGTAAGTTCTCGTCGAGGTTCGCGTTCGCTCGATTTTTAAATAATGCATACGCGTAAACGTAATTGTCGCGACCGTCTGCGCCGAAATCATTAGTATAGTCATTACGCAGCTATCGAATTATAGGCGGTGGTATCGCGGTCGCGCGGTGACGCGGGTTTCCCGATTATTCGTACGTCGCGAGCCGTGGGTGTCACGGTTCGATCTTGAATCGAACGAACACGCGGCTCGAGAACAAGCGCGGGATACATAGGCCCCGTTGGAACAGTGGTGTGTCGTTAGTATTGTTGTTCGCCGATCGGAGTCACTCCCAGACACCGGTTCGTACCACCTTTGACACGCGGTGTCGTTATAAAAAAAAAAGAAGTAATAATAAAGAGCGCCAAGTGTAACGACCGCTAGGATTTTGTACAGGATCGGTGAACCGCGAATATGTGAAGTGGTTCCGTGGATATGGGGGGTGTGGTTGGGGTTTGAGGCGAAGGTAGAACGACGGGGGAGAGACACGGGAATTGGTGGAGTGCGCGGTGGGCGCTTACTAGGCGACCGATTGTAATTATTTTTCCCCGATGACTTTGCCCCCAATGATTGTGCCTCTGCCACGGTGAATTGGTGCCGAGAGTCCCCTCATCAGCCGCTTCTATACGTTAAAACGACGACGCGGCAAAGTTAAACGCTACCGGACCGTGTCGGAAAAGAGAGTTCTTCGCCGTAACGTGCACGGGCGGTGATTGGTCCCTCTGGACCCGGGAACGGGGCTGGAATCATTGGCAACGCGCACATCCATTCGTTCGTGTCGCGGTTTGAAAAATTTTTAGGCTCCGCGAGAGAAACGCAATATCGCCGAGTGTGTCGCCGGTGAGGACACTCGAGCCGTGATTACTTTCTGCTCCTTACGAGACACGTTTCCGCGCGACAGCGCGACACGCTGACTGAGCGCACGTCCTCGTGGCGGCGGTCGTTACACTTGTTTCTTTTCAGAATCTATGCACGGAATGCGAGATTCTCCGCGCCCGCGAGAATCCAACTTCCGACGGTTGGCCCGCTAAGGCGAAAGATTATAACGATCTATTATTGTTCTTACCTATCGATAACGCGGTCGAGTTACACGTGCTTTCCATTATCCGTCTCGTTACGAGTACCCGGGCTCGCGATATCCCGTCCAACGCGGATATCGTTCGACGATAATTAAAGCGAAAGTTTCGAACCAGACGCGATTCTTTCTCGTCGAAAGATTCCAACCAATTACGGTGTTTACGATTCTCGGTCACCGAGCGGATCGCGCACCGGATACCTGCACGCGTTCGCTACCGTTCGCGGATCGATTCGATATCGCGCGATCGATCGAGACACGGACGTCCGATCTAAACGTACTCGCAAGAACGACCGAGAGATCGCGATACAATGCACGCGGCGAACCACTGCCAGGAATTTGCAACATTTTCCTCGAAACGCAACTCGCGCTACCGTAGATCGTTTCGAAACTCGATGGTAGAATCTCGGCTGTCAGTTTTAGAGACGGTTGAACCACAGCCTGACATCGAGGCGGTTGTTTTACTTTCGTTGGTGCTAAATGTCCACCGTCATCTAATTGTACCGTCCGAGAACCTGGACGGTGGCATGCGCAACACGAACGTCCACCGCGTCGAGCAATTTTCGCTCACAATTAGACACGGGTCTTACGTAGACCGAAACCTTCGATTCGATACCACCGATAATTCCCACTGCGACGAATCTCTCTCTCTCTCTTCTCTCCGTCTATCCGCGATCGTTCGCTCCTGGGGAAATTCCACGTGTTTGTTACATTTAACCGGTCTCGCAAATTGTAACCTCGTAAAACGAACGGATCTGGTGAAACATCTGCGCAAAGCGAACAAACGAATCTTTAATTGGTAACCTTCGTAGTGGAATCGCAAACGGAACTTTGAACGCGCGAAACGCGAATAACCGACATCCGTTCGCTTCGTGAACGTCTACCGTTGCGACGGAAACGATCACTTTGGTGCGAGGTACGAAAAGTCACGATACAGAACGGGGGGGACAGGATCTCGAGAAGATTTTAAGAAACGACCAGACGAGAAACTGGAGGATTCTTCACGGTTCTTGGCGAGCGATATCGAATGTCAAAGAAAATTCTCTCAGTCGCGAAGCCTATTACCGCGCCAGCTCCGATGACGTTCTATAAATAGAATCTTAGAAGCTGAAAAGAGTTCTTACCTTTGGAGTTACATTGGACTTATCTCGATGGTTCCGTTACTCGTCGGATTAGGAGACAATTAACACGCCGCGGGGAAAGAGAAAGAGAAAGAGGAAAAGAGAGAGAGAGAGAGAGAGAGAAGTGTCGATGGCAAGAACAGTTGACGTATTACTACCACTTCCAATTAGCCAGTTATCTTCATATACAGTTGAGGAAAATACTCAAGTTTCGATCGGAGATCACGCGGTGGTGTCATTTGGCAAAAAAACGCTTAATCGGAATTGTTTGGAAAAACAGTGGCAAAACTGATCGAGCATTAAAATTTATCGAGCGAAAGATCGATTTACCAAATATTAAGCTTGCTCCAAATATGGAACTTCGTTCTAATAGGTTGCTCGATATTTTCTTCGAGAATCTTGGAAACGCGTAGAGATTCCCTTTGTACAATAATTTTTACGTTGAAAGATATTACCTCGAAAATATGAGAAAGAAAGCCGTGTCTCTGAAAAGAAAATTTACCATTCACAGTTAAAGTTATTTTAACTACTTCTTAAAGAGAACAGTCAGAGTTGCGACCAAGGTTGACGTTGACCGTAACACTCGTTTTCGAAACGTAAATCGTAAGGCAAGGGATCAAAGGATACAAAAGAACAATAGGTTGCTCGATGAGTTTCGTCGTTGGATAAAAAATTGCGCTATTAGATTCGTCGATTTATTTTTCCGAGGACGGTACAACCCTTTTTGAACGTGTACGAAATTTCGTGTATTTACGGTTATTCAAAATCGAAGCGTCGTAGTATTTGTTTTTTTTATGCAATGAAAAAAACGACGAAACTTATCGAACGAGCTGGTACACCGGTAGGTGGAATTCTACGTACAATGCGGAGATATTACGATCGATCGAATCGAGAAGAGAAGAATTCGTAAACTATTTCGCTGGTACGATACGTCGGGACACGTCGAGAGTAACTGGTATCGCGATCGGGTCTTCAGACCTGGTAGAGAGTTCTTTGACCCGTTATAATCTAAAAGGAATTTCTCCTTACCTTGCATTATTTTAACGCCGGTGAAAGTAAGGCAACATTGTTGTCCGCCTTGGGATTAACACTGAATTTCCTCCTTTTGTCAGAAGGAAAATACTCGAACCGAAGAAAGTTGCAGTGAAAGTTGAAATCTATAAACGAATATTTTAATCCCGAGGTACACGTGTCTGCGCGATTCGTAAATGACGGTCGGTAGTTTCGTTGAGATTTTTTAAATCGGACCACGCCAATGGCTGGACGCAATTGAACGTCGACGATCGGCCGTGCTCGGATTTCGAGCGATATTAAGACGTTCGATTCCTTTCTCTGGCGCGGTGGTACGCGGCCGGTGAATTATTCGAATTCTTTGAAATATGCAAATAAATTCTCATTGTGCCCGGAGCACCGCTACTTCTCCGATATCGTTTTGCAGAATTTAACAGAAATTCTTCTCGTTACCCGACGTCGTTTGCAAAAGTGATTACGACTGTCAATTTGCTTCTTTTAACGTCGATGTTTGAAACACATGCACCGCACACCGGTACAATGTGAAATAATGCGAGTCGAGAGCCACGGGCACACGGCTAGCGAGCGTCACAGGTGTTAAATATTAAGTCAAGTCACAGAGGAGAGACGTTTCAGAATTCGTGCCAGACATTGCCATGCTTTCGTTCGGTTCATGATATTTAAACGAAGTCTGTCAACTGTAATGCAATAGAGCACCTGGCGCAACCGTGATACTACATATGCGAGTGAATTAGTCGATCGTGCGTCAGCGTTTTCGTAAATTATTTATCTCTTGACCGATACCGTTCGCGGTTACACGCTCGTGAAGTTAATCGAGAGCAATTTACCTACGTTAAATCGACCGTTCAAGGGACAAGAATCGCTTTAATAACGAAAGTGAAAATTTCACGACGCTTTGATCGCGACAGAGGGCAGAAAATACCTTCTTCTTCTTCTTCTTTTTTCTTTTCTTTCTTTTTTTTATACATCCGTCCATAAATGAGACCCCCGCGTGGCTCGCCGGAGGGGTTGGAATATGATTAGTATATCGTTATAGAAGCATCGGCTTGGATACTTAAATTAAGTTTATTGAGCAATTTTCACGGCGTTACGTCCTCCTTGGCGCGACCCTCGTAAAAGATAAAGTCTGCCGGTTGTATCGAGACCACTGAAAACGACTCCGCGTTTCGAACATTTTTCCCGTCGCCTTTTTAAAACGCGCGACCTAATGAAAGAGATTACGACGTTTCGGAGAATGGCGGATACTCCTTCTTAAAAATAACTACTGTACGGAGGCCTGCGGTGAACAGAGACGGCGAACAACGGAAATAAGCGGCCCGTTCTCCTTACCAGACTTTTACCGAGTTCGAAACTCAAAGTTCTCTCCCTTTTCCGTTCAGCGAGGCAAGTTGCTCCGATATTTGGTAAACAATTAAAATTCCACTTCCATCGTACAACCCCTTGTCGTTCCCCGGGAAAATTAATGGGTCCGTTTAATCCCGAGGAAAAAGAATCGATGTTCGGCCAATTTCTTAAAGTTCGACATCTCGAGAACCTAACCGGTATTCCAGCGAAATTCGAGACATCGACAATCTTCGATCTGACTCTCTGCACGTACTCCGAACCGTACATCGAATAAACGAAGTTTCATTCATTTCTTTCGATTTCCACTATGTACCGATCGGATCGAAGACAAGGTTGTTTCTTCAAAGTCGATCGTATTTGAAAGAATCCTTTGCAATTTATGAAAACGTAAACAGATATAAAAATTTAAAATCGACCGGTTCGATATACGTGGAAACGATTCGGACGTCTCGAGAAATCGGAAAATTGAAAGAACTCGACGACGTGGACGAACCGGTTAAAGAGTCGATTCTATCGAAGAAAATGGCGATTGTACGAGAACTTCGATTCTAGGGCAAGGAACACGGTCGAAATGTATTGTCTTCGTTTTCATAAGACAGAATCGACACGGCCACGGGAGCGATTACTTCTAACGAGTGATCGCACTTTCGTAATTAGCCGGTGGAAAACCGGCAGCCACTTCTTAATCCCGTATCGATCGGTGAAAGTTATCCCTAACCGTTCGTTCGAGCGAATTTTTTAACCACCCCCCTCCCCTCCGGACGGTCTGCCCAGAAATCCGGAAAATCGTGAAAAATGCTTTAAATTCGTTGCGATTTGATTGATCGTGTTAATAAGAAAGTTTCCTTCCTCTCCTCGTCATCCGGCTCTTATCTAAGTGGGGGTCGTGAAAAAGTGCAAGAAAAGGGTCCTTATCGATCCGTTCGATACGCACCATTGATTAAGCGTGATTGATGAGTCATTTGTGCCGCGTTGAAAACACAAACTGCACCGCTCGAAACAAAATCGGTGCCTGGTGGATGAAAATTTTCGACCGAAACGGGGATGAAATCTCGTTCCCGGTTCTGCCGGGCACGCGTCACGGAGCCGCCGGAAATTGCCAATTAATAATTTATTAAACGAGCAATTTGTGTTTTCGATAAGTAAAAGAAGTCTCGGAAGTTCGGTCTGGAGCATTAATTATTGCCGCGATAAGTCGCCAATTTCTCCCTTCTCTCGTTTGCCTTTCGTTCACTTTCCGCGGAGGGGTTGCGCGGCAAATCCATCTCGAGGAACAACCGATTGACCGCCGATAAATACAAAGTAAAATTGCAGACCTACCTAGAACGTTTATCATTATCAGCCAGAGAAACGGACTTCGTTTACGCTTTTTCCCCACCGATCCTTCCGCTTTCTACATCCACGTGTTTTAATTCGTTTCTTTCTCGTAATATCTGCTCTGCGAAATAAAGAAAAAAAAACAACAACAACAACAACACATAGCGCAACGGTCGTGTCAGTTATCCGTACAGTCTCTTCCGCGTTTGTTACATTTTATGTTTCGAGTTTCGATGTTCGAAAATGTCGACGAAACGTTATAACATTCCTTAGGTCGAAAATTGATAAAGAACGATATATTTTTCGTTGAAATTTTCAAAACGGACCACTGTGAATAACACTATCGACTATATTGTACGCAATCGACTATAAATATGATAAATTGAACGCGTGGTGACTAAAATCAATTCCGAAGAGAATAAAAATCGAGACAGAATATTTGTGTTCGGTCCTCTCCGGAGGAGATACTTAAACTCCCCGTTTAAATACAATATTTTCGTATGGAATAATTTCGTTGGGAAATTTTCTTCCCCGAGTCTGTGCCTATTCCGTTCTCCGGGGAATAACGTATTTACGGGTGAAAGCCGATGGACAATGAAGTTCGTTAATTCGATCCTTTCGTAGGCGAATGAATTCAGGGCCAATGACTCGAATCGTCTTACGATGTCCACGGGATTCGCGGCGCAAGCCGCTGTCTACATAATAGTTGCCCGTAATTGGCAGCGTTGATCTGCTTGCTAAATTACAGACAATGCGTACCTTATAATGTTGCGCGCTGCCATTATCCCGATATTCCCTTCCGCCTCGTTCGCTTCTCATTTTCCGTTGCCCTTAACAGGTCCGGTGCTCCGCGTGCCTCCTCCTATTGTCGAGGAATTTATTTCAATGCCGCCTGCGTTTGAAGCTCTCCCTTTATTCTTTGCTATATTATTTCGTTGTCTTCGACGATCGGGAAAAGTCTGCTGCGTTCCACGCGGTAACGAGACATCGATCGATAAACCAAACCCGATATCAACGGCGTTAGAATAATTGCGGCAAACGATCGACCAATTCAAGAGTTGTGGAACTTTGAAGCAGGTTTCGTTCGGGTTAGGTCAAGCGATGCGAGACACTCGACGCAGCTTTCCGAAACTGTATCAATTCTCGGTCGTTTCGCTAAATCGTGCTCCTCGATCGCCTTCGACCGAAGTCGTTCTAAAATTTAGGGTTAGCTCAGGGGACGGAGACGAACGGGAGGGGTCGGTTAAGGGTGGACCCTTTTACCGGGGGCAAACACAAAATGCATTATTTATTGCCCGTGGCGGCTGGCAATTCATCGAATTCCCGCCAAAAAGCGAAAGAGTTGAGGTCGAGGGTTGGCACTCGCGTAACGCAAGGTGCGTTCGTCGAGAACGATACCGGGGGTGGAGTTAAGTGGCGCCCTTTCCCTCAATTTTTGCGCATTTTCACACGCATTTTCCCCAACACGACCCTACCCTATCGGTTTCTCCCACACGCGAACGTCTCTAATGATCATTCCCCTTGTTCAGGCGGGAAGTAGGTGGGCGTGGACCGCGAAGACGATTCTCGCGCTCGAAAAATCGCTCGGTTTCCCGCGTTGCCACGAACCGAGACGCCACGTCGGTTCGTGTATCGTTTGAACGATCGCGTTGACTTCGAATGTTTTGGCCGCTCAAGGTCGCTCTTCTATAGTGCGTCACGTCGCAACGTACTCGTGAACGAGCTAGTTTGCACTCACAAGAGCGAGGTGCAACGTTTTCTAATCTTCCAATGTTCGTTTTTTCATTTTTCTTTCTCAGGATTTCCTTTCTCTCGTTTCTCTAACGGTCGCACGTTTCATTGGCGCAGTACTTTTAATTTTCGTTAACTAGGAAGAGAATAATCGCGCGAGGTTAAGAATCTCTCGATGACCTTGAGCGACCAAAATCTTTGTCACCAAGTTCGTTTGTCGCAGTCTCGTTTCCAAGAATTCGAGAACAACGTACACGACGAACGGAAGTTCGAAACTTTCCATCTCCTTCGGCGTACACCGTTCGAACGTGTCAACTCTGCGAGCGTACCAATCACGTTCATCTGTATCGATTCTCGTCTCGTGGAACGATCGATGGGTAAACGCAAAAGGTTCGCGTCGTAGAGCTGGTCGAACACCCTTAGGTCGATATAAGTCGCGAACACGTCGTATTGGTCGTTGCTTCGATCGAGACCAATACTCCGAGCACATTGTTTACGGGTTAACAATTACTCGAACGGATTTAAAATTCAAATTACGAAGTAACATCTCCTGCGAGCGGTTCTCTGTACGCTATCGTAATTCAAGTCGCGATCGGCTCCGTTGGATTGATTTATATCTTTATACCTCGGCGCATTCGTTTATCCGTTATTGTGTAAATATATTCAGTTTCGTCGCAAACGTGCGCACATAACAATCGGACAACGAGCCGTCGCGCGACATCTCGCTTCAAGGTATCTCTCGGAATATTAATTTATCGTAAAAACAGTCGTCGTATCGCGAGCAAAGTCAACGTTAGCGTTGCCGAGTGCCCGTGACAAATCTTTCGCCGATGTTTGCCCGGTTCGCTCGAGACAGTGATCGAACAGGTGACGAACGAGCTCTCCGTTTCGACGGGAGGGACTTTCGTTCTCGATTTCGAGTTCGTATTCGATTTTCAAGAAAGGTAAAATTTTCATTTTGAAGATAAAATTTTCAAAATAATTTTTTCAAAAGTGGTCGTCGCGCGATAAACTGATGTTCGAACGTCGCGATTCCTTTCCCACCGAGTAAGAATCGCGACGAGGAGCTCGCGGTACTGATTTAGACTTTCCGACGAAGAAACAAATGGTTCGTAAGTTTTCGAGGCACTAATTGCGAGAGGTAAGGAAGCAAGACGAGGCTCGATGGAGCTGTAAAGTGCGCCGTAAGGGAACGCTCGGAAGGGAATCGGGATAAACATTCGATCCCGTCGCGGATCTTTCCCGGTGTCGCACCTACCCTCCCCACCGGCGGCCGTGATTTATGTTAATGTTTTTGTCTCGAACTCTAAATACAAGGAAAGGCGATTCGATTCCTGCCGCGTCAAGTTCGCAGCCCCTTCCGTTTTCTTATGCTGATGCCGATTAACTTAACTGCTTTAAGGCGGCAATAAAGGTCGTCGACGCGATTTAACCGGTTTCCTTTTACCATAGAATCGACGCCGTAACGCCCTCGAACGTGAAACCAAAGCCTTAGCCTGCATATTGACGATAATGGGAAAAGTTGTCCGGGGTCTTCTCGATATCCAACTTCGGACGGAGCGTCGATCAATCGGTCAACTCGTGATCCACCGCGAACCCTTACACTTTTATTCGGTTTTACCTTTACGTTCTCGGTAAATTTTACCGGTCCGTGTATACGTATATTGTTGTAACGACAACTCGCTCGGAAGATCGTTGTATCAACGAGAAACGCAACAAATCGCAACACCTGGCCGCGAATCTAATTGGAAAAGAAACATCGAGAAGAAGTATGTTAGGAACGATACGCGTTGTTATCGAGAAAGAGACGATTGTAACGTTAAATTGCACACTATTCGACTCCATTTGCAACGACCCAATTTCTTGGTTCAAATCTTACCAACTTTGAACGTCTTTGCTTTTGGATTATATTTCCTGTTGCGAACATCACCTTCGAACGTATCGAATTGTATTTCGATGACACGTACACACTTCGTAACGTGGATATCTTTCGTGTTTGTGAATCGTTCGAGTATTTGAAATTGTGCACGTGGTAAATATAGTCTAAAAATGATTTAATAATTCCGGTTGAATGGTACAGGTAAGTTCCGTATTCCTTCGAATATTTCGAAACGTTTGTTCCCTTTTTGAGCTTTCGCGCATCTCGATGCAATATTCAACGCTTCTTAGCGTACCTTCGTTCCTGTAATATTCATTTCTGCCTTGTTCGGTGTAAATTATCGTACGTTAAATCGAGATGGTTATTTTCTCGGTCACTCACCTTGTTTACACTCGTTCCGTTGACAAATTGGACGTCTCTTCTTAAACGTTCGATAATATCGAATTTCTTTTCCAATTGGAGTACCGCTCTGTTACTTTCGTCGTAGTATTTCCTTTTTTTAAATATTCCCTTTATTATTTGTGTCCATTTGAAGAAAAAATATTTATATATCGGTCAATAGCTTTTCACCGTTTCGTTACTTTAAACGGCAAGTACTACGATAAACTCGACGATACACCTATGAGAGTTATAGTTTTAATAAGTCTCTTGGATGTTTTCGTTTTAATTTTCCGACTGTGTCGTAGCAGTTTCTTGTCAGTGAGTTCGTATGGATATTCCAGCTTTGTGTTTGTTCGTTGAACGAATAATTTCTTCCGTTCCCGACATACCAGGGAGCATTTATTATTGCGCGGAGAATGTTTGCAGGTAAACTTTCCATTTTTTGAATATGCGATTTTGTTGCCATTCCCCAGAGCTGGATTCCATAAGTTCGAATTGGTTTTATCGCACATTTGTGTATTACAAGTTTGTTACTTTTACCGAGTTTCCTTTGTCGAGATATTAACCGGTTCGTAGATCTGTTTCGTATTTCGATGCTTTTAATTTTCCGTTTTATACGTTGGTTCCATGTTAATTTCTCGTCAAAATGGTTAGTCCATTTGTCTATCGTCCATTCGTCCATTTTGTTTGAAATCCAGATACTTCACCGTGGTTAACTTTCGTTACAGTGAAAACGAAACGCGTACTTTTAATTACGCGTTTGCGTCTAATAGTTCCGAAACACTTATCCGGAACACTCGAATCGTACACTGTATCCTGAACAGTGTTGGTTCACGGTTAGCGATACTATAAACACGCGTCTCGTTTCGTATTTCGATAATCGACTTTCTATTACGAATTCATGGCTAACGACAAACTATTGGGTGGTTCGTTCAAGTAATTTCGTTTTCCAAAATGGAGAATATACAATTTAATCAAATGTTTATACACGCTAAGAAAATCGTGTTTCACGTTCACAAAAAAAAAGAAAAGAAAACGACTTTCCGAAGAACTAAAAATATTGAAAGTAGCGAAGAAATCAGGTCCGTACATAAGTTCTCGTCGTTGTTCTCGTTCGTTCCTGTTAATTTCACGATGACTCGATCGTGAAAACAGAATAAACAGAGTGTAGAAAATATAACCGATGTACAGAGAAACAAAGAGAAGGTACATTTACTCGGAATAAAAATGTGTCACATGTCGATGCCTAGCGAAGAAAAAAGGCCTCCGTCACGGTCACGTCGCAACGATAATCGAAAAAACAAGTGTCACCCACGTCCCCAGCGGAACGTATTGTCTGTGGGCTCGTATTGGCCCAAGTGGTTGCATTCCGACACAGAGTGAACACCGATCGCGACCTGAACGGTTCCTCGGTACACGAGATCCGAGAAGGAACGGTAAACGGTAGTTAAAGAAAGAAAAAAAAAAAGAAAAAAAAAGCCAAGAGAATAAGCGAACAAAGTTCTTAATAACGGCGATGCCTTCTTGAAGCCTCCCGGTGTTCCCGATCCGCTCTCCGGGCAATACTTTTCGCTCGGCTCTGGTTCAGCCAGGGCTCTCGAGGCAAAGTCCGTGAGCAGGGTTGCGTTACTACGCGAAACAAATCGAAAAGTTCCGGGAATCGATTCCCGGCAAAGCATTTACGATGCCCAATCGACCGTGCGATCCTTTAAGTTTCGCGAGGTCTGTTTATTGTTTTCCACAATCTACCGCGGGACTGCGAGAACCGCTCCGTATTCGGCAAGTTTCGCATTAAACTGACCGAAACCCACCCCGTATTCTCCGCAGGTACACAGTTTCTGCGGCCCCCGGGGGTGGTTTCGGGAATCTGAGAGAGTTTCGGGGCTCCGGATTACCTTATCTACGGACTCTCACTCGCTCGCTCGCGCCAATTCCGAAACGAAATCCCGGCGGTCCATATACCGAGGCGTTTACGCGACGATTTACCCCCTCTCTTCCGAAACCGTTCTTCGTTGCTTGTATCCGGGTCCGGTGTTAGTTACGCGATATACGGTCACGCGTATAGGTGTACGTGTACACGTAGGAGCTGTCCCGGCGCGTGTCTGGCCCTCGTTGCCACGGTCTCTGTCCCGGGTGAAAATAAAATCACCCGTCGTGCATCATAATCCAACGTGTTCTACACGATGGAGAGGGTCGTCGGTACGTAACGATTGCGCCCGCGGTGCAGGTAGCGTACGAACGTACCGAGCGTTCGTACGCACGAAGAAATTGCTGCTTAAAGCGCGAACAACACACTGTCCGGACAAGTTTCTTGCACGCGGTAATGGGATTACGTAAGAGGTGCAATTTCCAACGAGACATCGATAAAAATAATATGCGCTGGAATTGATAAGACGTAACCACTTCCCGGATAATAAATGCCCGTTTATATCCTGCCGTATCTCACTCGAACGTTTCCTCGCGCACGTGGTGACCAGCGGCGAGTACCGGTTGCGCGTGAATTACCGATTTACGATTCATGAAACCGAGAGAGACGCGGCTCTGTGCACGTGTACGTTATAATTTCTATGAAAAAGCCGCGGAAGGGACGATCGATTCGACGCGACGGTAAAATTCTCGTAAGGACGATTAAACCGGTAAGCAACGAAACGTTCCCCCGCGCCTCGCGTTTCATCGCTGGACGGTTCTTTCGTTTCTTCTTTTCGTTAGGTTTTTTCTGTCTTTCTTTCTTCGTATTTTTTTTTTTTTTTCAAGGGGAACGGTCGCGATGTACAACATTTTTTTCCCCAACGGTGGGCACGAAGTGACGGAAAAGGGGATTCCCCTGCACCAGATGCAATTAACTCGCTATTAGCGAAGCAGACGTTGAACAGGCCCGTCGTTACGAAAGTATAGCTTGCTGTACGTGATTAAAACGGGAATTCGTTATGGGCACACCGGCCCGTACCGTCGATAAGATTAATTGATAAATGGCTAAATCGATCGGCTCCGTTGTAGTTTCAACTTGGTCGAGCTCATCGTGGCAAGGGTGGGGGTAGGAGAGGGAGGGAGGGTGGAAAGATAAATATCTGGCCGTGGCGCGGTAATGATAATCGAGTTAACTCGAGTACACGTAACCCGATGATGATCCGTGGGAAATTATCATTACAGCCGTGATATCTCTTATTGGTTTCGCGTATTCGTTCGTTTCTCACGGCGTTCTCGATAACGAGGCGTGGAATTGTGACCTTATCGATACGACGGTGACAAATGAAACGAGAGATCTGCTCTGGAGATTTTAAAGGGAACCCGTCACCGTTTTATGTCCCCGTCGTTCGTACTCGAACGTTTTTAACGACGCCACGCAATCGTTCCGCGAAGCGTTCCACGCATCGATACAGGAATAAATAAATAAATCGGGCGGCGCGAGATCGGTTGCGCGGTTTCTTGCTACGTGCGATGCGCGCTGTTGACCGTGAGAGAGAAAGAGAGAGAGCGAGTGAGGGTGGGAGAAAGGAGAGAGAGAGGGGGAAGAGAAAAAGCTTGGCATCGGTGGGGAGAACAAAACGCGAACCGGCTCGAGTCTGCGTAGTCTCATCGCGGGCCACATGTTTGAATAGCCATATTGCTAAGCATGACGTTTCCACTTAGAGAATTACGCGTTGAAGATACATTGGCCACGTTTCACAGAAAGGAGCAGCTTTGTCTCTATTTCGAGTCCGTGTTCACGCGGATCGCCGAGCGATCGCCGAGTTCCGTCGCGACGAGATCATCGGCGTTTGTCAAAGAGTTCAATTTCGAGGGATCGTTCGTATCGCTAGGTGAGCTTGCGCGCGCAGCCGATAGCCTTCGATAAACGGAAATAGACGCGCCTGCGCACGCGCGCGTTATCGGTGATCGTAAAACGTGTTTAAGAAATTGAGCACTAAACGCGAAAACGTCGATACTCGTTGACGCGAGTGATATCGCTGTTACAGCGGAGGGGTCCGATGTAAGGAAAGAATAGAGAGAAGGTTCTTTGCGGTTCTGTCACATTCGGCGAATGCGGCGCGAGTCGCACAGTCCGCGACGAACGAGTGACCGAGCCGACAACACGAGCGTTCGTGGGCGGCGGTTAAGGCTCGATTTCCAACGCGGACTTTGCTCGAAAATTCTTTTCGATTATCGCGTCTACCTTGGACGTACAATAATAGTTTACGATAAACAATCGCCGGGCGATATCGCGGTACGCTTTTAAATACAATCTCGGCGGGAGAGTTTCGCGCGACGTCGATAAAAAAAAGAAAAAGAAAAAAAGGAAAAATATACCGAAAACGGTGAATCGTTCCCCATTCGGGAAAATTCTTTCCAACGGGACACGTTTGTAGTGTGATTCGTACGCGAATTAAAATTGGATAACCGACGGAGGGTTTCACGGAGGAATAATTTTACAAGAGTTCCTGGAAAAGGAGCGTCGCTCGCGTCGGTTATAAACGTCGACGAGATTAAGTAGAATCGACAGAATGAAAATCTAATTAAACGCGAGGCGCGGTTAAACCGCGGCACACCAATTTAATAAGCACGTGTCGTGTAATTTCAATTAGCCGGTGATATCTACGCGAGGGCCGGTGTTCGTCGCGGAGGATATTCCTCGCGTATTCACTCGGATGGATTAATATCGGGAAATGCCTTCCACCGGGTATAGAAACGATAAATAACGTATAGAAACGCGATAATGGTACACACGGTTTCTACGACCCTCGCCGCGACCAGTTCGCGAGCGACTTTTGTATTCGCGGATCGCGTACACGTGCGCACGCGACTGCCCGATAACACCGATCGCGAAGACCACGTATTTTAACGTATTTACGAACGTTTACTTTATCGATGAAACACGCTCCGAAGATCGATCGATTCGACGTTTAACCTTCGAACGGCGAAATCGGCTCGTTTTTCATCCGTAATTGGGAACACTGTACGATCAAAGATTTACATCGAACGGAAATTGAAGAAAGTGCTCCGAAATCCGAGACTTCGCCACGGATCGGAAATGACCCACGTCAGCTGTTCGAGGTGGTTAAAAATAGCGGACACAGTTTTTTTTTTATAAACGTACGACCTGTTTAATTTCGTTTCCGAGGTATAAGCATTCCTATATTCCGGTATCACCGTTGAATTGTTTATAAGCAACGCTCGGCATCTAGAGATCTAGAGCCAATAAAGATCAATAATCAGACGTCCACGGGCGTGGGATGGGAGGCGGTCGTTTCGAGCACACGACGCACGGATAAACAGATACAAGTTGCTCGACAACGCCTATAACTGGGAAATAAGGTCGTACGTTTGCATCGAATATTTTTCGTTGTCCTTGAGCGCGAAATCCGTGCCAAAAATGGATTCTCACCGACCGATAACTGGTTCATCGGTTTCGGTGTTAAGACCCACCGGTGGCGAGTTAGGCGTTCGAGAATTGGAGCAAGCGGGTTTAGCTTCAACCCGAATCTCGCCGAGTGGCGCTTAACCCAGACCTAACGCACTCGAATCTAAACTAGACTCACTGATCTAATTGGTCTCCGAGGAACAAGACTGGACGGACGAGAGACGACTCCAGACGTCGAACACCCAAGTTAGATTCGAGGCAGAGCCGGGACGCGACTCGTCGCGTCCAACGCGCGCGATTCGGTTCACCGAACGTGCCGAATCGAGTCCGGTTAATTAGTCTCTCGATGCCGGAAGCGAATAGAGAATTTCAAGCTTCGAGACCGAAAACGAATAATATCTCGTGACTCGATCTCGACCCGTACCGAACGCACTCGATCGGGGTATCCGAGTCCGTACCGAAGAAGGAAATAATTAGCTGTGAAAATAAAACGCGCGAGACCGAAAGGACGCGAACGCCGGCCGAGAACGTGGCCGAACGAGCGGCTGAAACGATCAAAGTCGAATCGAAAACGAGCGGCTCGCGTTCGGAACGGTCGTGTCGCGAGCGCCTCGCTCCTACCGAGCCGGTCAGTGTAAACTCGGCTTTATTCGGCGTAGCCGAGCGAGCGCGTCACGGCGAGCCACGAACCTTAACGGAGAAAAGGACAAACCGAGCGATAGGTGACGCGCGGGCGAGGGGGACGCGGCGGGGGTCGAGAGTGGCGGGAAGACGGCGGTGGCGGCAGCGGCGACGGGTGGTGGGTGGCGGATCGCTGGCGGTGCGGTGGCGCGGGGCCAGGGGGGGGATACGAAACGCGTAAACAGAGAGTCAACATGTAAACAGGCCACTCGCGAGACAAACAACGTGGGGGCCGCGGGCTGTTCACCGAACGAGGCAGCCAGGCTCTCGCCTGTTCGTTCGTACACGTTCTCTGCTGGCATTCGTGTGTGCTTCGTTTCCGTCCGTCGGTCCGTCTGTTTCTCTCTCCGTTCCGTGTCGGATTCATCGGATCTCGTGCCGGCGTCGGCGGTACCGGCGGGTTCCGTGCTGCGAAGTCGAACGCGCATCGATCGTCGTTTCCCGTTCCCGTTCACGCGAAAACGATTAACCGTCATCGGATCGATCCGGAATCGTTTCCATCTTCCACGCGACGATTCAAGGTCTGGCAGGATTTCGACGACCCCGCGCAGCCGCGCGGTAGCGGTTTTTCGTTCGACGGGACACAGTGCACGTGTGATTTTTCTGCGCGAATTCGTGACGCGTGTCGCGACGTTGTCGTTGCGGTCGTCGCCGATGTGAGAATGTGACCGTTGCCGGACCGATGAGAAACGAGGCTTTATTATCGATGTTGCCGAATACCAATGACCCTGCACCGTGTCGACGCGAAGAGGAGCGTCGCTAGTGTGTACACGTTCTCGCGTAACCTCTACTAGGTTCGAGTCGCGCTTTGGTGGAAAATGCGGACGATCGGTGCCGCGATACGCTTTGTTTACTCGCCTCGCGTTACCGTGTAATCGTCGTTTGTAGTTCAGTGAGGATCAGTGCCGTCGGTGTTTTCGGAGTGACACCTAGCCTGTACGTCGGAATGCTTAGCCGTCGCGTTTTCCCTCGATACGCGATTTAGCTGGGCTTCGAGCGGAGTCTATCGCGCGTACCGTGTTACCGGGAAATCGATTAGTGTGCCTCGCACGTGAAAATCGGGCACCGACTGACTGAGAGAACATTCCTCCGTGGATCGTCAACAGGTGTACGCCTTAATGATACACCGATGAGACCGTTGGAAATTGCTGTTAACATCCGTGTACACTGAAGAGGAGGTACTCTTGCGGTCTCGCGTGAATCATTAGTTTCTTGCCGAGCTCCGGTACCACGTGAGTAAGCAATCGTTATCGTGCGTTTTATTGAGATTTATGCGACGCGTTGCCGTGTGGTAGATGCGTCTAATTGTTCGATGAGATCGACCGTGTGTGCACGCTCGCTTTAGGAGAATAACTGTTTATCCCGTTCACCTAAAGAAATGCTATGCGGAAATTGCCAACGTTAATGGATTTTTAATGGGTTCGAGCATCAAGCATAGGTTCTCCGAGTGTGAGATCGAGTCGGTTTCTTCGTTTCGTCTATTCGACGTTATTCAACGTTGGCTGCTCGTTCGCATTCCGTTCCCTTGTCGCGTTGAGTTTGGAGCGCGGGTGCACGTGGGACGCGTGCGCAACCACGTGCACGTTCCGCGATATCGAACGATAATATCGATCGATCTTCGGCAACGAACTCGGACGCTCCGATTCGAGGTTAGAGACGACGAATCGTTCGATCTCACCTCGTCTCGTTCGTTTAGGAACTTTGCACCGCGCTCGACGATCGACCAATCGCGTTGCCGTACGGATTCGGCGAACGAAACGCGTCGCGCGACCACTCGTTCGAGAAACGTTCGTTCTCGACGAAACTCGAAACGGTCGAAACATCGATAACTTATCGAGAAACGAAGTCGTCCGGCCAGGTGATCCTCCAATTATGTATTTCGAGCGGCGCGAAAAAAAAAAGAAACGAAGAAACTACTCGCGCCGATTTAAATATCGATTTCGTCCCGCCGGTTTAATGTTGCTCGAGGACGTTCGATGAAAATACTTAATTGGTTCGTTCGTCGATTCGGTCTCGTTGATCGAATCTGAGCGATTTAACGGCTCGTGGCGGACAATTAAGCGACGAAATTCAGGCCGAAGTCGTGGCTTCGAACACGGGTGTCGGAACGCGACCTCGTTGCACTTGTCGCGAAAATCAATCGGACAACAAAATCTATCGTTTCTCCCGGTCGCTCATTTTATCCGCGTTTGTATCTAATTCTCGCTCGCGGCTCTGTCACCGTGCCCGTTCGAAAATCGTTCACGGAGCCCGCCGAGCGACCAATCGAATATCTCGTTATCCACGACGCGAGTAGCTTTCAAAATACGTACGTAGTATTTCTAAGCGCGCGCGTCTAGCGGTGTGCGTCTTCGGTAAGAACGCGCACGAAACACCGAGATAATTACCCAGTTAGCCGGAAGTTTAGTTTCTCGAAGCCAGTTTCCATTAGGCGTTTCGAGTCATAATCATTTTACAGTCGTAGATAAGAAGTAAGTCTCAGTTCGGGAAGTTCGCTCGCGGTTTCGCGACGCGTGTTCCCGCGCTGGTTACAACGTAACGAGATTCGCAGCGTGTACAAGCATCGTGGATAGACGCAACGTCCGAACCCCGCGCTCGATATTTATTTCTATAGATTTCGCGAGTCGGTGGCATCGACGTACGTTATTCTCGTACGCGTTCGTGGAAAATTTTTGTTCCACGGCGACGCTCGCGAATTTCTCTTCGCGATTCCGTTTGTTCCCTGTCCCGCTTATTCGCGGTTGATTAAGCTTTTTCACTCGGACTCGGACGCAGGCGTCTTCCATCGGCCGGTACGGGCCTTTGGACCTCCGTGTGGAATAAGAAACATTAAAAAGTGTTTGAGGGCAAAAGCGAGTAAACAGTTCGTTATTTATAGCCGGGCTGCGAGCCGGGTTGCAAGGTGGAGCGAATAACGGGGAAACCCGCGAGGTTTCGTCGAGTACGGGTGGTCATTATTTCTAGTCGCGTTGCGGAAATCTCTTAAATAATTTCACCCGTGTCTCTCCATCGGTTCGACGACGCCCGAACGATTACCGCGATAATTAACATCGATCCCCGGTTTCTGTTCCATTTCCGTCGCGATCGTTTCCATCCGCGAACCGATTTATTTTCTTCTTTCGACGGTACGCCGCGCTCGGACACTCGAGACGCGGAAAAAAGAAAAAAGTTATTCAGCGAAACGCGCGTTTCTATCGTATTTGCGGTTTGCAACGTATAAATAGCGTTTCTGAGAAAGGACGAACAATCGTATCTAGAAAGAGACGCGACCACGCGCACACTCGCGCGTTTGATTACTTTATAATAGCCAAACAGCGATAACCGAACAAAAAAAAAAAAAAAAAAAAAAAAAAAGAAAAAGAGAGAAAATGGAAAAATATGAAGAGAAAAAAAAGAAGAAGAAACAACGTACGTTTTCTAAGAGGAAAAATATTGCTGTCGTTGTTGCTACGACCGTTTAATGAGTTTACGTCCGCTAACGCGCGACGACAACGACGACGCGGTCGTGTATCTCTTTTGTTCGCCTCTGTTTACGAAATAAACGACACGGCGTTGCGTGTTATTTCCGTTCTGACAATTTCGGTGCAAGGTGTCGCGCGGAAAGAAAAGGAAAAAGGAACAAAAACAGGGGCCGGTTCGCGGTGACGGGGGGCCGGGGGGCTCGGGGGGTGGTTACGCGGCCGGGAACACAAAAGCAATTGCAACAGTAACGGCGTAAACAGGCGTCGAGCAAACAACTGATATAGGCGGAATAAAGAGTCGTTCGTTTTAAAGATTTCATTGAATCGGGCACGATAATGGACACCGACGCGTACACAAGCGGCTAACGACTCGTATACCGCCGCGGTTCTCGTATTATCAAAAGAAACTATTGTTGGCTGTTGTTAACAATGCGTTGTTATTAAACCGTGTGTCCCCGTGACAGCGAAGACGGTATACCCGGCGATACCAGCGCGGGCAGAAAATCGGAGAATCGTACGTTTGTTCTCCGCTCGATGCAAGGTTTTTCGCACCTTGCTCGAATCCCTCCGACCTTGAGACGAAATCCTTCGACGACACACACCGGCGACCACGCTACCTCGTACCGAGAATTTCGATTCCCGGCGATACTTGGCGCGTTTCGCTTCGCTCGAAACCGGACGAGTCGTTTTCCGATTCGTGTTTGTCGTTCCCCTGTCTCCTCTCTCACTTCCTGTTGCGTTTACCGCGCTGTTGGCCGATTCGTCTTAAAATCGTTGCGCTCGTTAAAAGTTTCTCGCCCCGATCTTATCGACGAAAGAAAGAAAGAGAGAAAGAAAAAGAAAACTTTACGATCGTTTTGAATTTCTCGTCCCCGTTGTCCTCCATCCCCCACCTCTCCGCCACACCGGTCCGCGTACGGGTGGATGTAAACAGTTCTATGACTTCGAAACGATACATCGCGTTCGCGTATGGTCATTATCGCTTTTCTATAAATAAAATCGTGTTCCTCGATAAAGCCGGCTAGTGTGCGAGCCGGAGTCGTTTAAAACGCGAGATTTACACAGTTCTGTTATATAAATAACCACAATCACGGTCTGTGACGTCGGGCCGCGTGTAGTTTCGCGCGCGCATTTGATCGTTTCCTTTCTCTTTTGTTTTCAATGAAGACTAATCGGTCGTTCCTGCGCCGCGCTCCCGACACTTCGAAATAAACGGAGCCGCGCGAAACCCGCGTTCGGAATAAATGAATTTTTCGACCTTTTAATTCGCGAAGCGTCACGTTCGCGTTCGATTCCACGGGCCGGTGTTCACGCGTAAACGAGCTCTCGCTCGCGCGTGCACGGGAGTTCCATCCGCGTGCATTTTTCTTCCGTTACGCGCAAACGTGTACACACGCGCGCTCGCGCTCGCGCTCGCGCTCCGAAGACGCATTGTTCGTCCGGTTGTTTGTCGTTCTAGCGCGCACCGGTGATTATTTACGTGAGATTTTCCGCGATCTTACGTGGCCGAAGAACGCGTAAACCGCGTTCACTCCGTTACTCTCTTGAACGTTCGCCCATTACCGAGATTAGAGTAGCAGCGTTACTCATTCCCCGACCTAATTGCACGCGGCACGCCGTAGAAGAAAGTCACCGACAGCGGTACACTTTCGACCATTGTTTATCCCCGCTTAAACGAAACATTTAGTATCGCGGCTGTTCGCGAGCCATCTACCCGACCGTGGTTACACCCGGGCATTTTGAAACCGGTGGAGCACCGAATCGAGAAAAAAAAGGAAGAAAAAAAGAAAAGAAAAAGAAAAAGAAGAAAAAAAAAAAGAAAAGGAGACCGTAGGAAAGGGGGGACTCGTGAATGCGGTAACTCGTAGGTTTCCCTTTACGCCGGTCTCGGCGCTCGGTTAAATATCAAAGCGCAAAAGTGGGCTCGAAGCGCCTACGAAGCGGCGTTGTTTAGAACGACCGATGTAGAATTAACGGCGAGGCCGGTGTTTTGCCTTCTTGCTGTACCTGCACGCGACAAAAAGAAAGCGAAAGTGACGTGAGACGATTCGACATTGTAACATGGAAATGTGGTCGTTTCGCGTGCGTAGCAGCGCGCGCGCGCGCGAACGCGAGCGCGAGCACCTAGCCCCCGCGCGCGGGTTCGTGTGTAGGTGAATTTAAATGCGGCCGGTACTGGCGGCCACGCGACACGTACGACATGTACACGTATACGTTGGATTTCATTCCTCCCATCCGGTTAAAGCAGAACAAAATAAAAGGTGAAACAAAGCGGAGAGTACGTTTTCCGAGGGAGTTTCATAATACCTTCTTGAATAGAGCCACCGGGATAGCCTTACACGCGCGGTTTTATAATGCCGTTTGTGCGTGCGCGCACAAACAAAGAGTTTACCTTGCAGCTTTGATGAAAAACGCGGTGACACGTGCTGAGTCCTCTAAAAATCGACGCTGCTTGCTTGCTTGCTTCCTTCCCTGCTTGCTTGCTTGCTTGCGTGTTACATTTTTACCGAAGTGTTATGTACAAACACGCCGGTACTCCAATTATTCAGAGAGCGCCGATTACTCGTAGTAGTGGTAGTAATAATAATAATAACAATCTCGTACTTCGCCGTAGTTTTTCGTAGACTTTTCGTACATTTACGAATCAGTTCCTCGAAAGCGTTACATTCTCGTACAGTTGTGATCTTCGTCCTCTGGTTTCCTTTTTTTTCTCGTAATGGTTTATCACTTTTCTAACGTTCCTACCTCGATGCGTACCGTCGATAAATAATTAACTAAACTTCTCCCCGTTGCTCGACAAAGCCAACTTCGAATGCGTTACATTCTCGTACGTTGTAATTTCCATCCTCGGTTTTTTTTTTTTTCTTTTTCTATACAGTTTTCCATTTTTCTAACGTTCCTTCCTCGATACGCGCCGTCGATAAATAATTAACTCATCTTCTCTCTGTTGCTCGATAAAGCCAAACAATGTGTAACTTCTTTACCGAGGTTATCTCGCATACTTACGAGGGGGAAAGGAAAAGCAAAACTCTTGCGTTAATAATAATAATAACAATAATAATAATAGCGATAATAATAATACTGACCTTTTTATTGTACCATGAAAAAAGTGTATGTGCACACAAGTTACAATACACGCGGCGCAGAAGGTAAGGCTCGGTTTCAAAGCTGTAAACCTAATCCAGGGGTGGAGAAACGTTTCACGTTGTAATTTCCAGTTTATTTTACCGTGATCTTATTAGACCACGTACCGACGATTTACTATTTACAACAGTGTCGGAGTTTTTGTCCGACGCACTTGGTAATTTTAATCGTAGCCTGCAATTACGCGAGGTATTTTAGACGATTGTTTGCGCCGCGAGTTAACGATCGAATTAAAGTTAAGCGATAAACTTGGACAATGGATATCTGGTTCCAACATCGTTGACCGTAACTTTAATTTATCTTTCGAGCGAACGTCGTTTCTAACGACCGTGCAAAATAATGCAAAGAGAAGAACGATATATGAAAGATAGGAAACAAACGTACAAGACTTATCGAAAGGTATCCTGTTCGGCGCTATATCGTGAAATACGAAACGAATACACCGTTTGTTGACAAATTCGGGCAAGGTGATAATTGTCGATTCAAAAAATCGTCTAATCCACGTTTGTTTCAATTTCGTACGATACTTTTCGTAGCGTCGCGATTAGGAAAAGAATTACGCAACCGTGCACAGTCGAGTGCATTTCACTCGAAGAAGATGAATCGCTCGAACTTGAATCCACCATCCGTTTCGTTCGCATGATCCTGGTATCGGTGTACCATCTATGCCCGGAAAATTACGTAATCGATCGTACAAAGGATACACAGCAAACGATAAGAGAGCCGCGGTGATTTCTTTTCGATTAGAGATGATTCGTTCTCCCGGGTCGATGCGTGTACTTTTCGATTTGCAACGAGGTAAAAAATTACCGTGACGCGAGATCGTTGATGGACAAAAATTGTCGAGTATCGTTCGAACGAGCGGAACGTGTTCACGGAACAATAACCGATTTTCTTTGTCTACGTGTAAAATGTCCGTCGCCGTGAACGACGTTTCGTTCAGGCGCGACCGTTACCGAGCAAAGAACGAGCAGTTCGGTTTCGGTCGAAGGTAGATAAAGCCAGCCTGTGAAATTTACAAGCTGATAATGGAAGCGTATGGTGATGCGAAGCGTTATCACGTGTGTTTGAATGGTGCGATCGCATCCCGTGTCGTTGTACAGGCATTAAAATCATTCAGGCGGATGTGACACAGTACGCGGGCCAGGTATCATGGAATGTGATTTTCAATATGCAGGAATGTCATCGCGCGTTCTGTTTAATTTTTGCATTGGCAATTATTAGGCAGGAGCTGCTAGGCAATTTTACAGAGGCGCGTTAAAATACGACGCGGGCGCGATCGCTTCGTTACTTTTCGTTTATTGATTGACCAGGTATTCCCAAGTGGAATACCAACACCGGTGCCCGCGTCATCATACTTTAGATATCAAGCGTTGATCTATTACATCGGCTAGATTAGTTTTCACGATGTGAATTGCGAAATAAAAAGTTTCAAAGCCCCGGGGATCCATTGTAAATTAGATCATTTGTATTCCTTGTTACACGTGGTTCTCGATTTCTGTAACGTGTTATTCGTCACCTCTCTTTTCTCTCTCTCTCTCTCTATATCGTAGTCTCTATCTCTCTCGGTCTCTATCTACCTATCTCTATCTCGCTCGGGTACGCTCACTCGGTACCGAACAGAAACGTTGAATATTGCACGGAGAATAGAAAACCGCGTTGAAACAACTGGAAAGGTAAGGTTCGTTAAACGCGATCCGAAATCGTACCGTCGAAAATCCTGTCCGTAATTGATCGTTGCGGTTCGAGCGTTCTCTCATTGTCAAGGCCAAGCGCGGCCGATGAAATTTCTTGGTGCATATGATGCATAGGGAAAGTCGGTTTTCGTGTACCGGAGCGTGTAACGGCGGCAAAATATTCGCGGTGTCATTTGTATCCCGATTATTTGTGCGCCGAGCGTGTAATCGATTTGTCATAATGACGTGCACTTAAATTATCTACACGGATAGTAGTTATTTAAGTGTAAAGGGATTTATGGTTGTACAACGTGTCGGTTACGATATACAAGCGAGTTCGAGCAGGCATACGCTCGTAAATCAAAAAGGCTAGAAGTTTGTTACAGAGGGAAACGACCTTTTGACTAATGCGCGCGATTAATTCGTATTAAAACCGAACGTTGAAAATTCGCCTCGCGAAGACAATGCCCGCGCACTCGTAATATCGCGCAACGAATTATCTTATCTTGGCGCGGACCGGGCCGTAATCGGTCCCGGTGACGCGACACGGTGTGTTTCAAAATTGGAGCGACTTTGGGATTTCGTTGGAAATTGTACGCGTCGCGTGCACCACCGCACGCGACGTATACGCGACGCGAGTCGACGCGAGGCGACGCGGTGCGCGTCGTTTCTGGTATCAAGGTCGCGCGCACTCGCGGTGCCGGCGTTTTAGAACAATGCAGAAATGCAGTTTAATTCGGTTTTCTCGGTCTCGGAACCGGCTCGACGTGTTTTCTTCTGGCGTTGCGAGGGATCCTTCGTACTAAACACCGCGACGCCTCGTCGTCGCGCGCGACAAAGACTCCCTTTAATACGAAATCCACGGCGCGTCGTCGCGCGGAATGCGTCCGGGTAAAAAGTTAAGGCGGTCAGGTACGACTTTGAATTTTTTTCGCGCGCGACGAAGGACAGAGCCGATCGATACGAAGACGGCTCAAAGTGCGCTCGCCCACCGAGATACCGGCTCGGAAATTACACGCACGTGCTTACGCGCATGCACGAGCGGTCTTATCGACTCGTACATACGCATAAGTCTACTTTTACGCGTGCAAATGCGCGCACGACACGCGTATATTTACGCATATTGCACGTGCTGGAAGCGTAACAAGCGTCGCCGGGCGTTGGAGTTTCTTTTCTTTTCTTTTTTTTTTCTTTCTTTCGTTCGTGCCGGTCGACGATAGATGCTTTCACGTACCGAGCCGCGCGTAATGTATCAGAATGGCGTGAATTTCGTTAAACTATATTTCAAGCGTTTTATTTGCGACACGGCCTCCGCCGAGTAGCTGCAATTTCAGCGGGCAGCGAATTCTCGGTGACAATCGAGGCTGTCTTGGCGGTAATTGATTAATTGAACGGGCTTCAGTCGTTCGCAGATTTAACCGAGTCGTGCAATTACCTGAAAGGAGGATTTCCTGTTTAGGCCGCGGAATTAAGTGGGTGTTCGTAGATACGGTCTATTCCCGCTCAGCATCGTGTCGAATTATGCACACTACGCCCCGAGATCTAGATTGCGTACGACTTTGAAAATTTTCAAGATCGCACGTGAGTTTCACGCGGGACGTCGCGATGCACCGCGACGCGAACGATGCAATTTTGCTCGTCGATACGCCAATCGGGAAAAACCGTTCCGTATGTTATTTACTTTAAAATAATTTTATCGTCGATCCGTTTCTTTTTTCCTTTTTCTTTTTTTACCTTTTCTTCTTTCGCGTCGACACGCGAACGTACGCGCGCCCGTAGCTGGAATTAATTTTAAACGAAACGATAACAATTTACGTACACACGCGCGATCTTGATCTACGTCAGAATGTCGTCATATACGTCCGTCGGCGTTGCGCAGACTCTTTTTTTCCCCCCATCGAAACTTAATCTTTGATCTCCGATCGTTTTGTCCGCGCTCGAGCGATAATCTTTTCACAAATCCTATTTGCAAATCTCGGCTGCGAATAGGTGGTATAAATTATTATCCGATAGGTCAGTTGCCCAGTCGACCAAGTGTATACTGGTCGCAGTACGGTTAAACGGTGGTAGGTGTTCCTCGGGATCGAGTAATATATAATACGTGACCGATCTAACCCGGCACGGCGTATTGTAAGATTACGTAAATCACGTTAAGGAGCACCTTGCCTGGAAGGAATCCCATATATATTATTCCAGTCCTAATACGCTCGTACGTGCGTGCATCCCTGATGGTTCCCGTTCCTTCGGATGACACGATATCAACCCTGGCTCTTGCCGCCTTCCTCGGGACGCTTATTTCCGGTTTACGTCTGTCGTACGCAGCTACCTAAGTCTTCACGAGGGGACTCTAACCTTTCTAACTCTCGTTAGCCTCTGTAATCGTGGCTTCGCGATTCTTAAGACGACTCGACGTCTTTTTCTTCTTTTTTCTTTTTACGAAAATAACTCACCCTCAATTTCCGAGTTTCTTTCCGGGCGAAGAATTTTACCTCGCGCGTTCGAAATCCGTGGATCGACGAGTTACGACGAGAACTTTTTATTTTTCCTACCTTTTGTTTCGTTCAACGTCTTTGTCACGCCCACAGGCGCAGATACGCGAACGCTCAACGAATAGAAACGCAAAGTCTAACCTCGACTCGACGCACACAACCTGCAAATTAACACTGGATTCACCGACCGGTTGAAATACCTGCTTCCGACTGTTTTCGCAATGAAATTTTCTTTAAATTCCAGAGTACGTTTTCATTCCGCATAAATTCCGCGTTTTCCACATCGATTGGCTTCTTTGAGACGGATCACGAGGTACTAGGTTGTTCGATAAGTTTTGTCGTTTTTTGTAGAAAAATACTACGACAGTTCAGTCGTACAGATCTACACGAAACTCGACACGTGTTCGTGAAACGGTAGTATCATCTTTCGAAAAATAAAACAAACTCCATTTCTCATCAAACGTCAAAACTTATCGATCCAACAATTACAACTTAATGTTCCAAAATCTGTCTCTACTATTGTCTCCGAGTGTCTCGAGACGAATCGATTCATCGAAACTCTCATCGAGAGAATTTACCTGGAATTTCCCCCATCGACGTGTCTTTCGTTGTCGAACAAATATCGAATTTCGCGAACACGAACGAATCATCGAAACGATCGGTGGTCCCCGTTGTCTCAACGAAGTCTCGGAAAAGAGCTTGAGAACCGCTGCACAGGTCTTCCAAGCGTGAACCTCCAGGAAAGGGTTAAAGGAAGGGCGTGTAACTCTCTGTTATCTCGCCGTGCTTCCGTCGGGGGTTGAACGCGCAGTGGGGGATGGTTTCTCAGCGGGGTAAGAGGCACGGGAATGGCAAAGGGACTCGAGGGCCAGTACTCCGAAGTTAAAAGAGGTCCGCAACATTTTCATGATTTTCCCAGGCTAATTGTTATGCATGGCGCACATCCCGGTCGTTTAGCCTTTAAACTCCGCGAGCTCCCTCTTTCTTCTTCGCGTTCTCCTTTCGAGTCTCTCTCCTTTCTCTCTATTTCGTTCTCTCGAGCTTCTCCCACTTCACGGAGCATTTCCTTTCTGTCTTATAAAATGCCGTCGAGCACACCCCCTTCGCAGTTTTCCAGCTACATCGCTGGAACCTCCCGTCCTTCTCGCGCGACTCTACTTTCTTTTCTTTTCTCTCTTCCTTTTTTTTTCCTTTTTTTTTTTTTATTTCTCCTCGCAGCGGCGCGATAAGGACGCGCACGTGCTTCCGCACCCTCGCAAGGGGCGCCTTCTGGGAGAAACCGATACCGGCTGGGTCACGGGCCAACTGTCTGCAAGAGTTTTAGGAGCGACCGAGATTCCCAAACTTCGCTACGGTTGGAAACAGAAACGAGATCTTATTGAAAATTAAGTTTCGCGGCGATCGTTCGCGGTAATTCGACGCGTCGATGATTTCGGTGCTGGTTTCGATCGAGAGGAACCGTGATTCGTATCTGGTCCGATTTCGAGCCGGAAAAATCGCAAACGGGGGTTTCGTTCGCTCTCGAGTTTGATTTCTGGATTTGAATACACGCGGTAATTTCGTTCACTTTTTGCCCGAACCCGACGGTCTCGTACTTGTAAACGTTATTTATGGACATTGGTCGAAAACACGCTGGAATAACGACTGACGGCAGAAGTTGTAAGGAGACTGGACATCGGTCGCGAGCGTTGTTTGCTCGTAAAGTACACGCGCTAACGCGAGCCGTGTAACTCGTGTGCTATCGATGCGAACTCGCATGTAGGGCTCCGCGATCTTTTCTTCGTCGAGTACACACACCGAGCATCACGCGACGTTCTACCAGCGGTCGACACGCGACTTTGCAACGAGCGAAGACACCGAGGGAACAACAACAAAAAAAAAAATAAAACACGATCCCTGACGAAAAGAAAGAAAATTTCCAAACGGTGGCCGAATTTCGAGAATACGCGCCCGATTCGAGAAATCGAACGATCTTCGCGAAAGAGAAACGCGTGCACGATTTCCGATCGAGTACACGGGAAACGAACGAAAGGTGTTCGGACCGAGCGAAACTCGCGCAAAATCTAGACGCGATCGTTGTCCACGATCCGAATCGACTATAGCCGGGGCAGCGTTCTTCGTTTATTATTTTTAGTACGTACGTCAGCATCGTAGTTTCCCTGCAGGGTATAAAACGCAAGCTCGAGCCGCTCATTTCCTTTGTACGGATGTGTGTGGCGAATGCTAAGTTTAGCGTGTACCGGCTAGCTTGCCTTCAATAGTAAATGACACTCGGATGCCGGTAGTTTACCGTGGTGTAACGATGACGATTTGTGACGTTGGCGCGATACTTACGGGAACAATGAGACTGATGTACGATCCGTTATCTTCGCGAAGAAGTGCATTGCACTACCGTGTTCGACCACGATAAAGAAATCCAAATCCCCCTCCCTCCTCGACGACGCGTAACGTTGCATTCTTGAGTCTCAACGACCATCGAGAGATCCATCGAACGATACGTCGTATCGACGAACATTGGTTAACGCTACGGTTCGTCTAACCGTGCGAATTATTTCGCGAAACGGTGGATCGCGGCGCGTTCCGGGCACGAGTACGCATTGTACGCTCGAGACGTCGAACGACGATCCGTGACGGTGGCGAGAGTCCAAGAGAAGGGTCCCGACGACGTCGTCGCGACGGCAACACCGACGCGAAGACCTTGTACCAGGGGAGACGAGCAGCCCCGGGGAAGGGTTAAGCGTGTCCGGTCGGGAAATAACTTTCTTACCTACTTACGCCTTCATCTCCTGAGGGCAACTAACTGCGAAACGTCTCGAAACTCTTCGCTTCCTATCGCATTGTGATGCTCGGGGAAGCTGTCTCACCGCGAGCGGGGAGCTTCGAGATTCTTGTTTCGTACTTCTCCTACAAAGTTCGTTGTCCGGTGTTTGGCGAAATTTTCAAACATCTACTTCTTTTTCCCCCCTGCGTTTCCTCGTGTTCTCTCTCTGTCTCTCGAATCTCTTCTCTCTTTATCGCGCAATTAAAAGGCAATTAACGCTCAATTACACTTTCCGCGAGGCGGCAATCTCGGCCAGATAACCGATATTAATTCTCCGGCGTGAACAAGGTGATTACGAATGTATCGCGCCGGATTCGCGATAGCGGCGCCCGGTTAAGGTACACGTACACGTACGAGTAACGCGGTGAATTTTCCACGGTTAAAAGGAATCGTCGGCTCGGCGAACGGGGCGAAATTCGCGGCTCGGCTCCGCTCGGAGGTTAGTCGAGCGTGAAAGTCGTCCGAGACGCACACGTTATATCGATAACTACCGGTTCTTTCGCTACGGGTCTACGTCCCGGTCGGTTACGGGAGTCGGCCAGGGGGATGCGGATAGGGTACGCGGGACACGCGATCTCGTCTGTGTATTGGCCATTGTTTATTCGTACTTGCATGCGCACTTACGCGAACGCGAACGGACACTCGCGTAACGCGAACCGTATTTTCTAGCGTGTTGCGCGGCCAATATCTGACTGGGCGTAAAGCACGCACGTGTTGCGGGACAGGACGGGGTTGGAAAAGTAGCCATTCGAACGAACGAGCGAGCGAGTGCGTTCTCGAGGCCGATAACGACCTTTAAACGAAACTCGTTCGTAACGGTTGCCCTTTGCGCGACGCGTGCGTCGTTACGCGTTTATACGCGATTAATAGAGGAACGCTCGCGCGAGGAACCGGTTCGATTTCGGGGATGGATCCTCGACATCGCTCCGAGACGGTGTTGTCTCGGTTACGTTCCTTGATATCGACTCCGTTTCCATTTTACGCGGCTGTCGTCCCCCTAGCTCGGCCATGAATGCGGAATAAACCAGGGCAGGGCTCTCGGTGAATTATCGATGCGCTAAATATTTCAACCGACCCGATGTTCTTAACGATTAACCGATCGTTTCGGCTTCTTTGGTTAATTTCGGTAAATAAAATTACCCTCGTCATTCGTTTTTCATCGTTACCTAAAAACGTCAACGAATTTTCGTAAACGTTAAAACGTATTATCGGGAGTTACGTGTCGTTAAAGGAAACAACTGTAGCTTATGTATTTACTTTGTATTTGTATTCTACTTTATATTCTATTTTACTTTATATTCTATTCGGTTGTTCGAGAAGTCATTTCGTTTTCCAAAATGGAGAATATATATTTTAATAAAATATTTGTACATTGTAAAAGTATCGTGTGTCATTTTCACCGAAAAAAATGAAACTTTCCGACTTTCCGAACATCCTAATATTTACTTTATATTTGTATTTTACTTTGTATTCTATTATTTTCGGGGAAGGTGTGTCGTTTTCATTGGACAACCTTACGCACCGCGAGACGAGTCTCGAGCGTAGAAGAGGGTATTGGATACAGTTTGCCCGGTCCCCTAATTCTTATCTGCAGCGCGAAGTAAACACTTGACGCGTTCCCAGAACCTATTCCACGTGTAATTCCACCTTGTTTATATACGATTCTGAGAAATGAATTTTTGTATACAAATACGTTTAGACGTTCAGATTGGAATATCTGGTCTGTTGTAACGCGCAGGGTTCTCGAGTATACAGTAATACAGTAACCGGTTGTAATCAACATCAAGGTCGGTCGCGACTCTCGCTAAGTTTTCTTTTCGAAAACATTCCGTAAGGGTTTCTTCGTAATATTTTCACGAAAATATATTCGAACGTGGTCAAGATTCACTCTTGGTCGTTCGGTTCGATTTCCTTAGCGCGAGTTTCGCGCGATATTGTAAGTCAAAGGATTGATCCGATGCGAACGACCAACAGTTTCGTTTATTGGTTTGTTCACGGGTCGAATGGGCGGTTCACACCCTTTGGTAAATAATATGCAAAGAATATTTCAAATACGAAATGCACAAACAAAGTACTGAAAAAAGATCGAGGATATACAAACGCAGAACGATTCATCGTTGATGAACGAAAGAAGTTGTGTAGCATCTGTAAATTTGTAGACAAAGTCCTGTGTAGTCGTGTTTTCCTCGATTCTCTGCTTCTGACCGAACCGAAGAAACTGAAAGAGAGTAACAACCGAAACGTTGACCTAACGATCTTTTTTCACGGGGTCGAGTAGAATTCCTAAAATCCAACGTGTTCACCATCGACACGTGGCCCTGCTCAAGTCATTGTTGCATTTATCCCACGAATCATAAGTTCGAATTGAAAGTTATACTATTTTTCAGAGCTCGTCAGCTCTCTCTGTAAACACAGTACCGAAGCAATTGAATACCCTTGGGAAAAGTGTATCTGTCCAAAAGTAGAGTACACAGAGAACTAAAGATACTTTCCTCCAAATGTCGTTTCATTTTCTTCGTTAGGTCGGTTCGCTTCTGGGACTATCCTCGTATTAGGGACCATTCGTCAGCAACACGTGGCACTAGTCAAGTCATCGTCGCGTTCGCCGAAACGCGAATCGTCTCGGTTCACGATCGTCGAAAAGCAAATCGTCTCGGTTCACGATCATCGAAACGCGAATCGTCTCGGTTCACGATCATCGAAACGCGAATCGTCTAGATCCACGATCGTCGAAACGCGAATCGTCTCGGTTCACGATCGTCGAAACGCGAATCATCTCGGTCCACGATAGTCGAAACGCGAATCGTCTCGGTTCACGATCATCGAAACGCGAATCGTCTTGATCCACGATCGTCGAAAAGCAAATCGTCTCGGTCCACGATAGTCGAAAAGCAAATCGTCTCGGTTCACGATCGTCGAAACGCGAATCGTCTTCCACGATCGTCGAAACGCGAATCGTTTTGATCCACGATCGTCGAAACGCGAATCGTCTCGATCCACGATCTTGGAAGCGTAGAGGGTTCGCGTTCGGCTAGTTTTCCGAAAAGAATCGGCCGGTAGCAATTTGCGAGCATCCTCGTGTCCGAAGTGTATATCGGTACGCTTCCTCGGACGCACGGAACGTGTATCCGAACCGTGCACACATATTTCCTCGTAATCCGTGGCATTGCGTGTTTCGATAACGCGGTCCGGTCGGCCGGTCGGTCGGTCGGTCGGCCGCGGTATTTTATGCTCTCGCACCTTCCCTCCTCGTCGGAGCTCTTCCTTTCAGCGCGATATCTTCGGATTTGCACTTAGGTGAAGGTGACCGCCCACGTGTGTGTATAGACTTTACCTCAGCATTGGCGATCGGTGACGCGATACACCCGTTTTACTGTTATTACGTACGCTCTTCTGCTTGCCAGCTCGTATCCTCGCGACTTTACAGGCACGATAAAATCTACGGGGAATGACGAGTGGCACAATTAGCGATATAACTACCGTACGCGCGGACCACGGCACCGTCGATCCGTGACCGAAAAGAAGTAAAAGCGGAGCTCGCTTCGACGTTTTCGAGCCGTATTCTTACGCGTTCACGAAGCGTAACGACGCTCGCGCTAGGCAAAGCGGCTCTACGCGATCGATGATAAAGGATACGATTATCTTGTAAAAGGGTTGGAACGTTACCGGTGCGCCCGCTCGCGGACGAACGACGGTTTTTTGTTTGAAACGCGATTCTACGGATGAAAATGTAAAGCGCATCGCGTGCACCGGTCACGTTTTAAGACGGGAACCAGACCGCGGTACGCGGATCAAAGGAATCGCATTTTTTTTAATGATGTAACGCGATCGTTCGTAATATTTTACGCTTGCCGTAAATGAATAAAAATAATACGCCACGCGACGCGGGTGGCATCGTTTTATCGCGTTCGCCGAACACCCCGGGTGTATTTAATCCGAAACGCGGTATTCCGCGTACCTGGCCACCAATAATGATGAATTCCTAGCGGCGTTTGCTGCCCGTTTGACCGATTCCAATACCCGTGTAAGTTCCATGTTCCATTAACCTTTGATGCGCGGCGTGTTACAATCGATTAATTGCACCTTTTAAAATTCTGATTATTATCGATGATATTAGCGCGCCGCGGAATATTCATCTCGTCCGTATCAAAATAGCGCGAGAATTTATATTTTGCGATCCGGCTGCCCGCAACGGCAATTTTTGATAATTTACTAGCGTTATTTCGCGCGCTTTATATTACCGACCGGGGCGCCCCGAGAGCGTTAATAATCGAACAATTAAAATCACCGGAATTGTTCGGCGAATAACAAAGCGTGGAGGGGGGGAAAAAAAAGAGAAGAGAAGAAAAAAAAAACGAAATAAAATATATCGGTCGAATCGTGCGGCGAGTGCTGTTTCGTCCTCTAAACCGTTCTAATTCCAGCACCGTATGAACGCTCGTATCGATCGTAAACTCGACATGCTTGATATCGTAAACCCGTATCAACGGGTTCGGTTTGTTCGTTGCTCGGCTTTACACCGATCTACGGTGGAACGATACGGAAACGTTGTTTGCGCGTCTACGTTGTTTCGTTTCCATCGACGAAGAAACGGAGATTCTCCACTCGTTGCGCGTTGATTTTTCATTCCGAATTTCAACGGTCGTTTCGATCGATTCGTGTCGACTTCGATACTTTGAAAAACGAAGCAACGATCTCGTTTCGGTAATTTATATCGCGCAAAGTGTCCCGCGACGAGCGCCGTTCGAAAATAACATCCAAAACTACGGATTTCACGAGTTAAAAGGCAGAGCGACGATACGTTCCATTTTTTCCGCTGGCACTCGATACGATGGAAATAATATTTTTACTTTTACTCTCTCAAGGTTATTGCTAGATCTACTCGATTTTTTTTTTTGTTCAAACGACGCGCCCCCTGCATTTTCGTTCATATTCTTTCAAACAACGAGGAACTCATCGGACGATAGACGCGATAAGGAGTAACGTATCGCGAGCATCGTCGGAAGCACATCGGCTGTATTTTCTGGTACAAAGAACGCGCTAATTATGCGTTTCGTTATCCGCATACTCGCGTTCTTTCGTTGCGTTCGTATTTGTTTATCCGATCGAACAACGGTAAAAGAATACTCCAGTGCCGTTGAAAGGAATCGAGTTGACTCTAAAACTATTGGAATTTCGGGGTTACGGATGCGATTGAACATCGTCTCGGTATTTCTATTTTATCGGTAAATCGAACTTTATTAACATTCCTGAAAGTACATCTTTTCCGTGCGTTCTGTACGAGAACGAACAAACTCTTGTTTTGTTCAGTAAACGTCACGTATACGTGGAATAGAATCTTTTAGAAGATTCTAGAAAGACATTCTATATATACACGTGCATATACACATTAGGTTGTTCGGAAAGGATATACAATTTAATAAAATGTTTATGCACTCTAAAAAAATCGTGTTTCATTTCCACCAAAAGAAACGAAACGACTTTCCGTACAATATAATATATACATATACGCGCATACGTGCACGACTTACGAGATAATTTTTCTTCTATCGTCTTTACACACTATATTGGAAATTCAATTTGAAAGTTTGAAAAGTATCCCGTTCCGTTAGATATTCGCGAGAAAAATTAAAAAAAAAACTGTTCCTTCCATCGTTGCGTCACGGAATAAGTAATTCAGGCGTTTGAAACGATACTCTTGTCTCGAGACGCTCCGATCGCATCGTGACTGGAGAACGCGCGATTCGGTAGGCGTTTTGTAAAAAAAATTACTCTCGTTTCCAACGAAGTGATCGATAAGTCCGATCGAGGAAACTCCGTCTCGTACGATGCGATCGATTCCTCCTGTACGAAAGAAACAAAGGCTCGTTGGTATCGCGTGGAACGATTCGAACGTATCGTCGTTTAGCGATGTTTGTCGGTGGGTATTTTAGGCCAACGGTCGAAACGCAACGTGGACGAGCATCTCGTATTGAAAATTGATCGACGTTAACTTTTAAAGTTAACAACTGTCGTTTCGAACGCGACTTTCCCGATTCCCGTTCGTTCGCTCGAATAACCGTGTATCTTAGCCATTTACGTACCCGCGAAACTTTCGTCTATTTATACCCGCGCAAAATTCGCACACACCATCGGAGGAAATATTCGTAGTTCCGCATCGACTGATCGATTCACTTTATCAGTATCCTCCTAACCGCGATATTTCCCACGACCAATCATCTGGGAACTTTCGCCGCCGGTTGGAACCGCGTCTACCTTTCGTCCAGACCTCTCTGTCCATCTCTCTCTCTTTTTTTCCGTTTTCGTTCGTTCATTTTTATCGTCCACCTATTCGAGGCACGGTGTACACCTCTCGAATCTAACGACGAAAAGCGACCGATACACGACGACCGGTATACATATCGGAAAGCGACCGGCCGCGGAGAACTAAATCGTGTACGAGTACACACGTCGTCGTGCAAATGCACACCCTTCCAACCCCTAATGCCAATGACCTCCTCGCTTATAGGCACAAAGTCCTAGCTATATCCGACCGTCTGTACGTTACCTATTCTTAGCACGAGGAACTCCATATGCATGGTATATGTACATATACGTATATAAACGTGTATACGTACTCTTACATACGCGTCTTCGGTGCGGATCTTACGTGAACCGCGTACACAGGGAACCAATAACGAACGTATTTCGTTGAAGGCGGAGTATCGGAACGGAGGCTAAAAGACTATCTATAGTGGTATAGATTGTAGCGGCCCGATCTATTTTCACTTCGCGGTTACACCTTCGATCGTCGAACACGGTATCCACGTTGTCTAAGTGCATCCGCGTACCGGTACCCGAATCAAATTTATCAACCGTGCGTACAATTTTAATTAATCTCACCGACGCAACGAGTAGCCGTCCCCAGCCCGATACAGTTACCGCGCGCGAAGTTTACCGCGCGGAGCTTTTGCATTTGCGGCCTGCTCGAAGATCGGCAGCCTTGCGAAACAGGGACGTTAAATAATCGGGCAGCAGCGGTGACCATTATCCGCTGTTACGAGCGCGTTTCGCGGTTCATGAAAGAAACTGGCGTAAGTTAAAGAAGCAGCAGGAAGAGAACCGTCAGGGCCATTTGATAAGCAACCGTGTTCATTATTGCACATTAGCCCAGTTATCGTCACGCCTTCCTCTGCGCGGCGGTACTTGCCGCTGAATCTGTCTTCGTTCCATTATCGTTGAGCTCTATCTGGTGCGGTTCTCGCGACGTTGATACGCTGCCGGAAAAATGAAATCTATTCGCGCGCGGAGCGCCGGAAACCCGTGCTCCACGGGACCGAGAAAACTCGAGAAAGATTCTACGGTCTTTAACAGGTGGACGATATCTTCTGTATTACGTATCCTGTGTATATATGTACACTTTTGTTCCCGTCTTTTCGACCATTCCGTACATTGTTCTCCATGTCTCTGTCCAAAGTCACGATTTCGATAAATCGTACCGTTGCAAAGTTCAGATTATAGTATCTAGTTTATTATAATGTGCAGGGATCTCGCGTACCTAGTAGTACAGTTATCGTATATATGAGAATACAAAGTTCGAAGAAATGCGTATACAGTGATATGTCTTGACGCGAACGACGACAGTGTCGCGTGGTCTTTCTGACTCTGGACTTGGAACTCGACCGAAAAGAGTGGCGGACGACCCTTCCGCGCCAATACGGAGACAGTTCTTAAAACTGACATCGACATCTGGCACCCTTAAGACCGTTGTTGCATTCGTTCCGACACGTACGATACGATGTAAGATCGCACGGTGGTTGTCCCGTTAACGATCGAAGAATCGTTCGATCTCGAGATCGGAGCAGATTCACCGTGCGCGAATTAACCGGCGTGGTTCTTATCCGTAACCCAAAGAGTACGAGAACGCAGCAGAAGCTCTTCTCGACTACGAGTACGTAGAAGCAAGAACAACGGTGGAACGAGATTCTTCCGTCGTTGAACGAGCCGCGCACGCCAGCTCGCCAAAAAGGGTGCGAACGGAGGTACGGTTGGGCCTAGAACGCGAACGAACGCCAGGTTTAATGAAAACAATCCTAGTTTATAATCCACGATAAGTCTGCCGACACGAGCCCCGTCGCCGTTGAATTCTCTCACCTCGATCCACGGGGAGAGGTCGCACGCAGGGCTCTCGAGATGCCGGCACCTCGGCGTGCCTCGTAGGACCTTCGGTAGGAACGAATTGGCGGTTATGCTCCGCGAGAAGACGAGGGAGGCTTTAACGCGAACCATGGAAAGGGTTGGGAAAACGAACGGGGACGTGGCATAAGGCGTGTTACGTGGGCGAGAGCGAGACGAACCAGCCGACGGATACGAGTAGGACGACTGTCACGCGAAATGAGGTGCACGGTGGTGAAGAGACGAGACGTGGGGTGACTAAGGGTAGCGGGAGAAACGAGAGACGGTGTGCCCCCTTCTTCAGGGGCTATTAGCAGTTTAGCTTCTACAAAAGCCTTCTAATTGTACACGAAATTTCCTCGGTCTACCGTCGCTCGACAATATACCTTGTCGCTATGACGAGAGAAAGAGTGTGTATACGACTCGTCTCTCTGTATACGAACCCGCGGGAGAAAGGAGGGAAGGCAATACCGACCGGAAGCTGGAATGGAGTCTCGGTTCGTTCCAACGGCGTTTGTTAATTTGCCACGCGAGCTTATTACCAGCGTTGTCCGTTCCCTACGCGAATAGAAACCGGGAAACGTTCGAGTTGTTTCCTGTTCGATGTTTTCTTCTTCGATAAGAAACGGAGCTATTGGCTTCGTTGTTTCATTTTTTACAAAGACGGGGCTACCGTTTCGCGAACACGCGCCAAGTTTCGCGTAGATCCGTCGACTCGGTCGTGTATTTACAGGTGTACAAAGTCCAAGTGTCGTAGTGTTCTTTTAGAATGGAAAACACGACGAAACTTATCGAACAACATGGTATAAAAGTGAGTAAGGTCGGGCGAGAGATCGAAATACCGATGTGCAAAGAAACTGGAGAATTCGAGCGAGCAAAAGACAGAACGACTTCGTAAGGAAGGTATCAGAGGTACCGATCGTTTCGATGATTCGTCCGTGTTGCTGAAATTCGAAATTGCTGAACAACGAAAGATTCCAGGCGAATTCTCTGTTCGATCGTTTCGATGGACGGATTCGTCTCGAGACACTCGGAAACGTTTAATCGTAGAGACAGATTTTGGAATATCAAGATGTAATTGGTTGCTCGATAAGTTTTGTTAATTTCCACGCCGTTTGCGTTAAACACTCGCGTTTAGTCAGTCGACCGCCGAGGACGAAGAAAATTCGAGCCCTAAACTCGTTGGAAGAACAAGAACAAGAACTCAACCCTAGACACTGTTCTCCTCCCCTGACGGAACCTACTCGTTCGCTTATTGTCCCGATCTTTCGTTTCTTTCACCCGAGGAAATTACCACGGTATCTTTTGTTCTATGAATCGAACCGAGCGAATGTCGGGAAATAAAAATCGAACCGAAACGGGGCAATACTTTCCACGTTTTCGCGCGAACGTTCACCGACCAAAGAGAGGATTCGACGCGGTCGTAAGACGTCGATCGTTACCGTGTCGATTGCTCGATTGTTCGATCGTTATCACGAAGCTTCCGCGGTCGAGCTAAACGTCGTACGTCTTTTGTAAAAATTTCGAGCGACACCGGGGACAGTGCCACTCCACCTCTGACGTTCGAGGAACGAACTTTCGGGCTTCGGTTCGTTCGGTACGTTTCCAGCGAATTTCTTCCCGGTCTTTTCTTCTTTTTTTCCTATTTTTTTTTTTTTCTTTTTTTTTACGCGCGAACGAGAAACCAAAGCAGGTTCCCTCGTGGAAAAAGAAAACGTAGAAACGGTCGAGATTTAACGCTTTTTACCGACACCCGCGATTTCGCGCCGGTCATTACCATTAGCGCGGGATCGGGAATCCGTCGAGAATAGTGGGTGAAAGAAAAGGCGGACTCGGGATTCAGATTTTTCATTAAGGAGACGTCGACTCAGCTATCCGGTCGCCCTCTCGGATATAGGGGGGTGGGGGTGGGTATGGACGAGACCCAAGCAGGCGGTGGCAAGAAGGGGACGGATGGCAGAGGACGGCTGCAGACTCGCGGTATAATATGGTGGATTAATACGCGCAAAATCTGCCACGTAAAAGTTATTAATGACTGCCACGCCGGTGGCTCGCCGCGCGACGCGTCAAAGATTTTATAAAGGAGGGGTTTCACCCTCCTTTCTTCGTGCCACCCACCAGCCGTGACGCGTCCATTCCTCAAGGGCGTCGAAAGAAAAGATCCCGGAAAGCCAAAGTTGTCAGCTAGTTTCCAATGTGCGGGCTTAAGGTCCTCTCTCTTCTTCTTCTTTTTTTTTTTTGCCTCTCGTGTATTTATCCACGCGTACTCGTTGTACACGGTTCGATCGGGGCTATTTCGGTGTAGAGGTTCGAAAGAATCGATCCAGTTTTTCTTTTCTTTGCGTTTTCCACGAGCTTTTAGACGCTGGAAACGTGGCGGTAAATCATCAGATCGAGAGGAGGAAAATTGACGCGGTTAAATATTTCGACGGAATAGGGTGAATAGGTGTGCAAAGTTTGAGAAGGTGTCGTCGATAGGGTTGGAACAAAGTCGTTTTATTTTTTTTTTTTGGTGAGAACGAAACACGATTTTTTTACAGTGTACGAACATTTGATTAAATTGTACATTCTCCGTTTTGGAAAACTAAACGACATTCCGAGCTACTCGATGGATTGTTTCTCGAGTGGTTGATATTTCAACTTGAGTTTCTTTGGGAAATCGCTCGCAGAGATTTCAACGCCACTTTTGTTCCGTTTCCAACGAAACCGTGCCCTTTCGTCGTTTCAAATCGTGTGTCTGCTACCGATAATCTATTCGCTTTCTCGTCATTTCGATCTCACTGTGTCGAAAAAACCGAAGCGACGTACGAAACTGTAAATACAATACGCGGTTCGAAACGGACGAGACGCTTGTTGTCAGTATCGTCTATGAAGAAGCGGTCTTTAAAAAACGAGCACGTGTCGGATCGACGAAAATACGCGTCCTCGAAACAACGAATCCCGTCGATAACGCGGAAAGCTTATCGCGAGTTGGTCGCGCGAAAAAATGCGAAACGTTGTGAAAATTTGCTCGCAAGTTGTTGCTCGTCGATCGTGGAACGACTAAACGGTTCGAACCGGGACCGTGTATTATAAAATCAATGAGAAACGGAATGCGATGAATTTCGAAATTGGATGCTAATTAATTAACCGACGAGTCTTTCATCGATCCGATTCGCTCGCAACCCGCGCGCGCCTATTACAAGCTCGATATTTTGTTGGAATTCGGTTCCCGTAAAAATTTCCGAGCGAATTCACCGGCGGTGCGTCGAAGCAGCGAAAAAATATCCGCAAACCGTTTCCCCCTCCCCCGTCGTTCTATGCCTCCATAAGACGATCGAACGCACCGGGGATGAATGGGGAAAAAAAGAAGAAGAAGCAAAAAAAAAAAAGAAAAAAAAAAAACGACCGAACGCGTAACAGAAACGATACCGGACGAGGAGTCGCGCTGGCGAAGTAGGATTTGCAAGGGGTTGCCAAAGGGGTCGAAACAGGGGGTGCAGATTTGAACAAGAGCTCGGTTGCTATGCAAATTGGAAAGATAATAATCGATTGTCGGAGGATGGTTGCGTTGATGGGCTCGCGGATGAGCACAGCACACCTCTCCACCTGGAAAACACGCTGATCTCCCTCGGCCACCCACCTCCCTCCTTTCGCTACCCCTTCCGTCCTCGTATCGCCCATCCCGATCTCCCTCAAGGGAAATTATATAGTCTGCCCTCGACGTGCCCCCGGTCCCATAGACCGTCAAATACCTTACCTGTCCCGTCTGCATTCATTCCCTTTCGTGTCTCGCCCCTATATATCGGCACTCCCGAGGACCCGTAGTGGACGCCACGAATTTTTCGAACACCTTCGCGATTCGATCTCGTGACCGTGATCGTATTCCTAGCAACTGGACGCGATTGATAACGCGACTCGTCTCGATTTCTCACCGTACACCGAACACATCGCCGTAAACGAAACACCGGATCCATACGAACGAAAAGATTACGTTGCGGATCGTCCGCGGCGTTCGCACGAAGGGGTATGGGCGAGAGAGCTGTATTCTCCGGGAAATTTATTCTCGCGCCCGTCCAGAAACGGAGCGCGATGACTAATGGTGTTTGTATATTTTTAAATTCATCGGCGTAATGAATGCCCGTGTAATCGAATCGGAAGAATCGGGGAGCTACGTCGGAGGAGAGCGTCTACTAATTGAAGAAAATCCCCGGCACATCAATCATCGGCCCGAACGATTTCAACGCGACCCTTTCCGCGCCTCGAAAATAAGAACTTCACCGTTGACCCGGTTACGCGCACCCTTCGTATCCTCGCCCTTTGTCTCGTCTCGAACGTCGAAAAATAATCAACAGCCGCGATTTTTCAAGCCGGAGACGCACTGTCCGAACGCTGCCAACCGCGAAATAGTAACGTCGAATTTAGATTCGTCCAGGGAAAATCCTGGATATCGTTCTGCACTTGTCATCGGTGCGATGGTTTTCATTCTTTGGGAGGTGTTTCTCAAACGTGACGAAGCTTCGATACCGAGTGCAACGCGTAAGAAGTATTCCGTGGAAATGATTCAACAGGATGAATTAACTCGTACCGAGTGTCTCCGTGAAAACTTTTCACCGCGTGTTTCACTGTGAACGATATTACGAAAACGTCGAACGAATACGAGAACTTGAACTCACCGAACCGTTTGATAACGCGCGTATCTCGCACGCTCGGGATTTCTTTTGGAGCGTTGAAGATTGTAATCTCACGAGCCGGATCGCGAACGAGAGGGAAACTCCATTTCGCTCGTACGAGTGTTGCATCTGTCAATCAACTTTTGACAATTTGACACCGTTGGTAAGTTTCCACGACGCGAAAGATCAGAGAGAACAACGTTGCGCGGATTTATAAATGTTTCTTCGATCTTGAAACTTTATCGCCAAAAATGGAATTCCGCGACACGAAAAAAATCCTCGGGCCATTATTTTTGTAACGAAAAACGACGAAGGGACAGTGTTTCGTCGAGTTTCTCGGGATTCGTTGCTCTGTGAGACATTCGAACGCGTTCTACAACGGTGTACATAATTCGCGAATAATTTAAACTACCACGATTGGTCGAACGATCGTTTTTTAAATTTCGATTAAAATTTCCTACGGAGATCTTAATTGCATCGCCTTTAAACTTGGCGATTTTTCTTGGAATATACTCGCGATACGTTTGTCGATGTTTGGTTCGTTTTTTATTTATTCTTTCGCGGGTAACAAACCCGTTGATTTGCAAAGAGAAATGAACACGGTGCGTAAATTGAAGGAGAAAGAAAAGAAAAAGTCGAAAGATACAGAGTATTTGTTAGCAATAAGTGTAAACGCGAGTAATAAAATCAGAATTATGGAAACGAGAAGTGTAAGTCTTTGGGATGATTTTAAATGCTGGCCACGGTCGATTCGATAATTTATGATTTTGAAGAAAAAAGATAAGTGGACGATATTCTAAGAGATTCGAGTGATCTCGTATTCAGCATGCTCGTAACTTGGCTATAGCTTAGTTGATAAGACGCAAATTTGAAGAATCTATCTTGCACTCTCTCGATCCACAGTTTCTGCACAATTTGTTCAGGTGACCAAATAACAGAGGCGTGTTCGAGTCGTTTTATTGTTTGTTTTCCGAGAAAAATGTGTAGATAACCTACACGACCGGTCATTTCACCGGTTCAACGATTTATATCTTTCTGTAATAATATTCTCTCGAAGATTCGATTCCGAAACTGTAAAGTTACAAACGAAAAGTAATGCAACTATCGTACTCCTATGAAGGAATTGAAACAATGGCGACGTTGATTCACATCCGAAAGAAAAATGACTCCTCGTGTTTATTTCCCCGTTTCGATTTTCGTCGAAGTTCGATGCAATTTCATCGAGAAGGATCGAAACTGTTATAAACCGGGACCATATATTACCATCGATGAACAATTATTTCCAACAAAAGCAAGGCGTATATTCGCTCAGTACATGCCCAATAAATCGGACAAATTTGATATCAAATTCTGGTTAGTGTCCAATTCAAATAGCAAATATATAATAAGCGGCTTTCTATACCTGGGAAAAGATAAAAGGAGGGTGTGTGTCACTTCGAAATTGGTAGAATCGTATACAGGGTGTGGAAGAAATACCAACCGTGAACGATTGTTTCACGAACGTCGATAACGACTAAACTTTCAGGAAAGAAAAAATTAGCGAAACAGAAAGAGGACAACTCGATACGTTTCTCGACAAAATTGTATCGTACTCTGACAATTTACAAAGCTGGACCGAATAAAAAAGTACCGATTCTTGGTTCAATGTATAACTCCGTAAAAGTTGAAAAATTGATGGTCGTATACCAGAGACAATTATATTATATAATATCACCAAATTCGATGTAGATACGACCAAAAAAATGACTAGAAAATACACGGTACAATCTAAATATCGAAGGTGGTCTTTACAGGTATTTTTTAATATCTTGTACTTAGCTAAGTTCAATGCTAGAGTTTTGTATGAAGAATTTCGAGGCAAGAATTTTTATTTCAACGAAGAAAAGAATTTACCGCCAAATATCGAAAAGATGAAAGCAAAGGCAACAAGACTAACGAAATTTGTCGAAAGTGTTATTTGTGAAAAATCCGGTGAAAACGAATAACCTGTAAATTATTCACTTCTAAACAACAGAAACCATATTTTCACTTCTCTACTTAACCATACCTCTCATTGTCAAATGATCAGATTGTTCGAAAAGTGATTTCGTCTTCCAAAACGGAAAATGTACAATTCAACGAAATGTTTACACACCGTGCAAAAATCGTGTACCATTTTCCTCGATAAAAAAAACCGAAATGACATTCCGAACGATCCGATACCTCAATTCCGTATTAAAAAATACAAATCGTTTCGAATCCTCGCGATTAGACCGCGCGGTAAAGAACAGGTGAACCGAAATGTCCGGTAGATGAAATTTCGGCCGGTGAAACGATGTCGCGAGTTCGCGTTAAGTAGTTGACTCTCGTAGCCCGTTCCACCGTCACGAGTGCACGATAATGGAAATAAAAATCCAGAACGAAACATCTCCGGGCAGGAATTAATCTCCGGGCGCGGCGCGCGTCGGCGCGGGTTAAGTGCGAAACGAAAGAGAAGAGGAGAGGGGGAACGCGCGCTTGAAAAAAAAAGAAAAAAGAAAAGTGTACGCCGAACGAGCGACGAAGGTCAGGAAAAGAGAACACAGGTTCGGTACGAACGAAAGCGAAACGGGGGGCACGCGAAAAGTGGAAAGGAGAGTGGAACAGCGCCGAGAGTGTGGGTGAAGATGGCGAAGGGTGAGGAAGAACGAGAGTTTCGTGTTTGCGCATATTCCTGGCAATATTCTCTGTTTATCTCTATTGCCCCTTGTTTATCCAGTGTCCGTCCGTCCGTTCGTCTGTCCGTCCGTCCGTCCTTTTATTTACGTTTTTCCTTTTTTCCACCGGGTCTGGGTCTTTGCGCGGCCGTGCGCTGTCGCCGTTTCTGTTGGCTCTGTCCTTCTCAACGCGACCAGGTACCACCACGGAGTGCTCTACCTCTATTTCTCCGTCTCCGTTCTTGCTCGCTCTCCCCGCCTTCTATATATTCCGTGCGGTGTTTACGTTCGAGATAAAGCGTGGAACAAACAGCGGGCGTCGGGGTCTCATGGTCACCGTACAGTCCGTCGGAGCATCGTCTAATGTGCTCGAGGAATCGACGAAAGGATCGTTTCGTGGGACGATTTTCGCGCAGGTTCGATCACCTCGGTGGTTACAAACTGTTTCGTTCCGGCGAATCGATCGTTTTTCGGAAATCATTTTTCGCGAATCTATCGTTTCTCCACAGGAGAGGAGGTAGGTTGGTAGGTAGGGAAACAAGAACTCCCTTGTTATTTCCACAGTGCAGGGTGATTTTTAATCTCCGGCTAACGAAGAAAAGAATGTCGCGCAAACGTAATACGTCCAGATGAACAGGTATGCCCCGGGCTTTGTGTCCCGAGTTATGACTCGTTAAAGAAGAATGCGGGCAACGTGCGCCGCGTCACGATCCGGTCTAATTTGATATTTACCAATATCCGTGATATTATTTTCTTCGATCGAGGCAGCGGAGCGAGTACACCGCGGTTGATTACCGCGTATTATTTCCCTTTCGCGTAACAAAGTGGCCAAGGGTTCCCCCGTGTACGAACACGAGACGCGGTACGTGCACGTAACGTGTATATGGCACATCGATCAGTTTCTTTAGTTCATTATACATACGTACGTACCTCTTCGGGTAATAGCTTTTTCTTGCCATCGTGTTCTAGATTTTACCACCCGACCATCGTCCTACCCCACTTGGAAATCTCTACAATTAAGGAATCACCGGTCGCGAGCTCCGCGCTCGTGTCGCGGTCATTTTTCGAACACGATTCGCATAAACGCGTGCATACGTGCATACGTGCATACGTGCATACGTGCACACGTGCGTGCGTACACGGATGACGTTTGATGGGTCGTCGCAACGAAAAACGATATCGGTGTAGGGCACACGGGATCTCGGTTAACGAATCTCGTATGTATTTTCGTAGGATTCGTTCCCGGATTCACGATTCGCGAACCGCGGCGGCGAACATTTGCCTCGTGGGTGTAATGGAAAAATACTGGGATATGCGCGGGTACGAATCGGTATATATTATACTGGAACAAATATTTTGTACGCGGAACGACGGTGTCCGATTCGACGCATTTCTACCTGCGTCACGTGACTCGCCTTGTTATTCTCTATACGTTCTCTCGGATCCATCGACGAGCGGGAGAAAAGGACAAAGAGAAGGACGAACCCGTAGCGAGCGCGGACAGGGTCTTTGGATACGAGGAAATCGAAAAAGAGAAAGAAACCGGCTGTACAACGCGCACGTTACAACGATTGTTTCTCTCCGCCTGGGGAGGAGGACGTGATACGATAAAATCGATCCACCCGATCGGACTATCGATCTCGTAAACAACCGTAGTCTCTACCAGGTCGTATCGCGAAGAAAAGCCGCCAATGAAGCCCCGCAGCATGTTGATCCAATGCATTTACAATAACGACGTTGTTTATCTGTCGGACGACAAACGGCTGGTTGTTCGGTTCCCCCCTACATTCCCCCCTACCTTCCCCCCTACGTTCACCGTGCACCACCCTCGTCCCGTGTCCCATCCCTGTTCCCGCTTTCCTCCTCCCACTCCTCCACGTCCTACCTAACCCCTTTCGTCCCCTGTCCTTCCTTCTTCGCCGTATCAACGCCGACCTCCTCCACTTTACCCCATTCGTCTACGTCTCGCTGCTCTCCGTCCATTTCGCGTATACACAATCGTCGTTACGTATTAAACACGGCTGCAATCTATACGCGTTCCGTACGGCATCGACGCGTCACCGAGAACCGTGAACCACGCATGCTTACCCACCGTGTCCGGATCTGTTTATTATCTGTTATACTGCCGCGGATCCCTCGATACACGATCGGAGTTGTTCACGATCATTTGGGAAAATTACGCGATCGCGCGTTTCGTATCGCATATTTCGTTAAAAACCCTTCGGATTTCTCGAAGATTCCCAAGGGTACCCACGACACCCGAGGCGATAATTCAGACAGAATCTTTCTTCGGGGAAGATCGACAAACGAATCGATGGAAACGCGCGAAGGTAAACGAATCTTTGGGACGGACGTTCACTTTCGATGATACCGCGAGACTGTAAAAAAAATAAAACATTCGGTTCGAATTACGGCAACGTTGAAAACACCATCGCGAAATTACCGATACGTAAACGTTATGTTTGGTTTAACGTTAACTAATAACTAAACGTTACGTTTAGTTTGAAACGGATCTTTCGTTTCGAGGAGATAGAAAATCAAGGTTTCGCGAACGTCGATACGCGACTCCCGTTTCTACGTTTTGCATTCGATTCGGATTAACGACATCGAACCGTGCGCGAATCTCTGTTTTGTTTACACGTCGTGTGACAGACACGCGTCTTTGGTTAACATCTACTCGTTCGAACGACACGACCTGTCGAGAAACACACCGTTTTTACTATTACGTACGAATCGCGGGACGAACAATCCGTGGATCGCGAGCCGCGTTATTATAAATACCGATTTGTTCGCAACAACGGGAAGTATCGATTGTACGAACTGGGCGACTGTTTGCAAAAAGAATGCACGACGCTTGGCGTCGTTTTTTCGATAATACGAGAGTTTGAGAAATAGTATCGCGGCTGTTTTTTCGGAGTTGAGCATCCGTTGATTCTCACAAGCCAGAGAGATCCGGAAATCGATTCTCTTAACTTTTAAACGGGAAATCGTACTTTTTATCGCTGGAGGTGACAGCTGTTTTCAAGACGGGATCAACGACCTACCGCGTAATATCGATTCGAGATCGTAAACGAGCGTTATAGTGATCGTTTAAGTACAGTTGCACGGAAGCATCGCCCGAACGACGTTCTCCGATTTTTACGAAACCCGGCACACCGATGCAGCCTTGAAAAATATTAATTCGTATTTTTTTTTTACTCGGTCATCGTTCGAGGGACGAAAACCATGTGTAAGGTACAAAATTGTGCAAACAACTTGTTACCAACGATTAAACATCTGAGAAACTAACGGACGGGGGAACAAATTTTGAACACTGAAAGAGTTCGATTTTTCTACGAGATATGAATACTATAAATATTTCTTCGAGTTATCCGACCGTCGAGAAGCGAGGAACGAAATACACTTTTCCCGTGCATCTGATACGCTAATTTTTATTCAAACTTTTCGACTGGACTTCGATAACGAAACTTTTCCACGGTAAACGGTTCGTCTGTCTCCGTTAGTTTTCGAAATGTTTAATCGAACGGGGAATTGTCAATTGGGCGATGTTGTTTGTTAATCAACGGCCGGAAGGTCAACGATTCGAACATTTTATCGCGTAAAACGATGTAACACGGTTACAGAACAAACATTGTATCGCGTCGAAAAGATATTAACCCTTTAACCGAATATTTTCGGATAGATTTTATAAAATTACTCTCTCTCCTTCTCTATCTCTCTCTCTGCACGTATACACGCGTACACGTGCCCGTTGTATCCGCGAGGGGGCTGAAAATTAAATATCGCGCGACGAAGGGTCGAACGAAAAATGAAATCGTGTCGTACGGTCGAACGAGCGAGTTTCGTTACGATCGAGGATCGGGTGTTCGAGGAATCGGGACGAAAGGTTTCCTCGAAGAACGATACGGGCCCTCGATGGTCCCGGGATCCGTTCGCGGACGTTGAGTTTCCGTATTCGGTAATATCTCCGCGGAAATAAGGGAAAACGGAAGCTGTCTGTGTAGCGGTGGCTTCCTCGGCGCAATAGGGTCGCAGGGGATCAGGGAAATGCAGAAGGTTACTAAGAGCTAGGGAACTTGTAGCCAACACATAGGAGGTTTCGCAAACACACACGGACGCGCGTCCATAGACATTCCACACCGGCAAGCTCTCTCATACTCTGGGGCAAGTATCGTCTGGCTAATGTAAAAAACATGGGTGCACACAACGTGTTGTGTGTTGCTTACATTGCGACTCTCCTTATTCCCGTAGGGTTAAAGCAGGGGGTCGGGGTTGGAGGAGGCCTGCGGAAGGGGCGGGAGTCGGGGGGAGGGGGGCGTGGGGCGGGTGGGAGGGAGGGGCTGAACGATACCATGGGGTTAGCATTGTTTTGTGCGACGGCCTCTCAGACTCCTCGTCAAAAGGGCTGCTAATGTCGGTGCACGTCTACTGACGTCAATAACGCATGAGGCCAAATTGAAAAATTATCACACCAAAGCGAGGACCGTTGAAAACCCGTTGTTTAGAGAGAGGGTGCCGGAGGTCGTCGACAAGTTACGCGCCAGCCAGACAGCCTAATTCCAAGCAACAGCGTTAAATCGCCGGGCAAATATCACCGTGTGTTCGATGCGTCCGATCGAACGCATCCTCACGGAGGACGCGTTGCATCCGACTCGGTGATATCTTCGCGACGCATCTGTTTGCAAATTCACGCGCAACGTGCCCGAGCTTGTGTGCACGCGTATCTCGGACCTTCTCCGTTCGAATCGAGCAACCGTGTTCTCTCGTTATTCTAGGATATTCGTCTAATACCGTTGGTGGTTACTGCGAACGATAGGTAGATAAAGTTTAGGATGTTCAACGTGTTTTGAACGAGCCAGTAGTGGGGATCAAACATTGAGAAAGTATTCTTATTTTACGCGACAGGATACGTTTCGACAATTTTCCAACAACGATCTCCCTGAACACTCTTCTCTCGCACCTTGCATCCTCGAACGCATTCGTTCCCTTTCGTTTTATCGCGTTCTTGGGAAAGTTATTTCGTTTCTTTTTTTTCCGTGAAAATGAAACACGATTTTCTTAGAGCGTATTCTCCATTTTGGAGAACGAAACGACTTTCCGAACAATACAACAATTCTTAATTCTCGCTCGCTTCGTGCATCTGGAAACGCCCAAATATTCCCAGTCTGACAGTATGTGGCTGAGAGCAACATACGACCGTAAAGGTTTCATATTAATTATGACCAGCCGGCTCGAGGAAATGACCAGAAAAATCGGCTCCGTATCAGGAACGACTCGCGTATCGTGTTACCCGCGCGACGGCCGATCTTCCACTGTCACGCCGGTTGCGATTCATTTCTGAACGCTTCGTCGCGAAATGGTTAGTCTTTCCTCGTGTCGAAAGATCGCTTTCGTCGGAATCGGCGGTAGTCAACGAGCTGGAAAAATTCTATCGTTGTGCAAAAAAAAGAAAAAAAAAAGAAAAAAAAAGAAAAATCGCGCGAAAGTATTCGAATCGGCGCGAATTGGAGACCCGGAGCGCGCGATCGACCGAAGAAACGAGCGAACAGCAGTCCCTCGGTAGCGCGGGTAGCCGTGCACGATGCGTCGGAGAAAAGCTACTTTACGAGGGTGGCAGGTCTGATCGTCGGTTCTCTACCCGCTTTCTTGCCGGCGAATAATTAGAGCCGATAAGTCACAGCGCAACACCCTGTACCGCGGGGATGAGGCACGCTACTGAGACGAGGGGGCCGGATTCGGAGGGGGAGGGCGGTTCCGAGCGAAGTTGAAAGTTAGAATCGCGAAGGGGTCAGGGGGGGCTGGAAATCGCGTGCCGATGCCCCATTACACGGACAGACTTAGCTTCGCCCATAGTCGCGGTTCCTACTTTCGACTTGCCGGCTTGCAAGGGTGAAAACCACCCTGCACTCTTCCCCTGCCACCTTTTACACCACCGTCGCTGGTATACTTCGTCCAATACCGCCATTGCCACCACCGACGTTGTTACTATTTAGGGTAATTTGGCTTTCCGATAACCGTTACGTAAGCTCGGCTTCGACGGTGCTCGCGATCGATCGTATCGTCTGCGATTCGTTGGTAATCGTTTCGCCGAGAAGATTCGATTTTCGATGCGGAAAAGTGCATCACCGACGCAGCAAAGGAAATCGTTCTTCTCTTCGTAGAACTTGGACAACTTCCGCGTTGTTGTACGCGGTGATTGTACTATACAACAGCGATGTCGTATCGAGTGATTTTTTTCAGGATTTAGACGAGACGCGGTTGTTTGAAATTTGACACGTATGCGTTAGCGTTTAGAAAAGAGGAAGGTTGTTTTACTCGGTACAGCATACGTATCGTGTGATTTTCAGAATTTAGACGAGATTTAGTTATTTAAAATTTGACACGTATGCGTTAGTGTTTAGAAAAGAAGAAGGTTGTTTTACCCGGTATGTCGTTCATTTCGTGTGACTTTCAAAATTTAGACGAGATTTAGTTATTTAAAATTTGACACGTGTGCGTTAGTGTTTAGGAAAGGAAAAGTTATTTTACCCGGTATGTCGTTCGTACCGTGTGATTTTCAAGAGTTTGACGAGAGATCCAGTTGTTTGAAGTTTAACATACACGAGGGTTTGTGTTCAGAAAAAGGACAGGACAGTTATCTTGTACGTTCGCAACGTTGTAAACTGTTTCTCTGTTTAGAGAAGAGTTTCTCTATTTCTCTGTAAAGAGAAAAGTTGTTTTACTCGGCATTTTGTACGTTTGCAACGTTGCAAACGATTTCTCGATCTAGACGAGATCTAGTTATTTAAAATTTGACACACGTGCGTTCGCGTTCAGAAAAAAGAACACTTATACGTTTGCAAAGTTGTAAACTGTTTCTCGATTTAGACGAGATCCAGTTATTTGAAATTTGACACACACACGTGCGTTCGTGTTTAAGAAAAAGGAGTCATCTTGTACGTTTGCAACCTTGTGAACTATTTCTTGCGGCGTGCCGGAGAGGTTGACCTTATTCGGGTCGTTCCGTTCATCGAACATTTTTACCTACAGGCACGTGTCTATTGTTTTCAATGATGTAACTATACGTACGATAATGTAACAATATGTACGAGCGATACGAAACGCGCTCTCGATGAAGGCAAAATTGATTTGTTTGCCCTGTTTTCAATTTCTAGAAACAAGTTAAGAATAACGTGCAAACAGAGCAGGTGTATATTTAATGTTCAGAAAATTTGAAGTTCACCGCTTCTTTCTTTCGTCAAAGTCGTGGCTGTCGATTTAAAAAACGTAGTCTTATGAAAAATTCGTTTGGAATTTTCGGAGCACTTTCAATCTACCACGTATTTATATCTCTTGCCCTTAATACCGCTATTCCTGCCCTACAAACAGGGCACCTCTCGTCGACGAAAAGTTCGTAGAAATTAATTCGTCGAATCGACTACCATTATTCGTTAACCGGTGCCGATTCCCATCCGACGTAATATTCGTAGAATTTGATCGAATCCGCCGTTAAATAGCAATATTTTACGTACCGTCGAAAAAAGAAAAAAAAAAAAAAGAAAAAGTATTACCATTAAATTTAAAATTGAATTTCACACCGTGCCGCGTCCCAAAGGACGAATTCACATCGCGGATCGGTTACCGAGCGTTTACGGTGTTACAAAACTATTAAAAGCCCAGGGTGATTTTCCAGAAAGTTCGGAAAGATATTCCCGTCGGCCCGATAATAGTCGTTTGACCACATTAGGTTTAATGTAATTTGCTCGGAATATTGTTTAAGAGGAGAAGAACCTGTTGATCGCGTATTGGAAATCTCTCGGTTCGTTTCGATTCGACAATTTCGCCGAGCGCTTCATCTGCCACGCTTTGTCGCCGAATTTGATTTCCAATGCTAATGCGGGAGTACGCGCGTTATGCGGAACACGGACAGATACGTATGTATATCGATGGTACACGTCGATACATTCGCCGGCCGCGTTAACTTCCGTAGAATTTTCCGACGCATTGAACCGATCGAGCTCGCTTTCCACGCAGCGACGCCGCTAATAATGTTAACATTACGCCGGGAATGTTTTTCAAAACGACAATAGGACGAGCGTTACTAGCCTGCGGTCGCCGCGTAAATTGTGACGCGGCATATTTCAGGCATTATAACCGCTCCTTCTTGTCGATACTCGGTTGCACTGAAATACAAACGCGTTAAAAATTTAAACGTCATTCTTGGACGCTCCGTAATCAATAATTCGTCCGGTTTGTAGCGTTGAAACGGTCGCGTTCGAACAAACGCGAACCACGCGTCGCGCGGGAATCTCGTTGTCATCGCGGGATCCTTCGTCTCTCGTTGGAATTTCGGCGTTATCGTTTCATTATTTGTTTCTTTGTTTCTCCTTTTTTTTACGTTTCGCTCCTTTTCTCTCTCTCTCTCTGTTTCCCCACCGAACAAAGGAATATCGGTCCCTAGTCCAACGTTATCGTCGAGGTTCAAGATTTTTCTGCGAACCCACACCGCCTATGGGTCTATCGCTGTCCACTGGACAATAGTCGAGTGAAAGGAGTTTTTCACGCCGCTATTTTTTAACTTTTCGGGGCCTCCTGTGACGAACGCGCGAAGAGAAAGGCTCGTACCGTTGACCGCGTGCCGGACACGGATGAGTTATTTTGATATCGGGACTTTATACCCCATTAGGTCCGGTTGACGATTATTTTGGAACCGGGGCAGGACAATACCTTGACAATACTAGGACCGTTGGCCACGTTCGACCATCTCTTCCCTTTCCGTCGCCATGGATTCGAGTCCTGTCCTCTTTATCCCCCGGGTTATCGACTTGCTCTTTTCTCTTACGTGCTCCGGTATCGCGGGGGAGCTGATTGCGTTGTTATCATTGCGGTTCGATCGACCGACAAGGGACGTCCGTTAAGTGTCCCGCGACGATTTTCCCGAAACTTTGCAGATTCGCGGAGAGCTCGAAAACAAAGGGACACGTATCGCTTTTAGCCGCGAATCCTCCAGTTCAATGGATCGGATCGCTCTTGGAAATTCCTCGATGGAAAACGTTCACGACCGATGTACGAAGACTGCAACCGATCGTGATCGATCGTTTAGTTTTACATTGCACGAGGTACCAAGTTGTTCGGTAAATTTTCTCGTTCTTTCCGTTGTAAAAATATACTATGATATTTGAATGTTGAGCAACTGGAAATATACGAACGAGTCGACGGATCTATAGGAAACTTCGCGCATGTTCGTTAAACGGTGGTATCATCTTTCGAAAAATAAAACGAGGAAGCTAATTGCTCCGTTTCTTATCGAACGACAAATTTATTAAGTAACCCTACAACGCAATCTAAAATCTCAAGTTAACACTGGAACTACTGACAGATTTCATATATATATATATATATATATATATATATTTAAAAGAAGATCGGTCGATGTGGGAAAAGAAGAATTTATATAATCGATCACACGTGTAGAATAGAAAAATTCTATTCAGTGAAATCATCGTGTGATTTTCAAGTAAATTTTATTACGAAAGCAGTTAAAACCAATCATTTTGACTCGGTTGAATCTAGTATTAGGAACAATATCGACCACAACGAGATACACAATTTACTTGGATACATCGAGGACGCAAAAATAATATACAAAATATAACAAAGATATAATAGAACAACGTCGCTAATAGCAGTTAATGCGACACTGAGCATTAAAAGAAATTAATAGAAAAAAAAGTTAAAAGAAACTAACTAAAAAGAAAAGTTTACGAGGAAATCTACAAATCGTTTACAAATACGCGCAACGCGCTTTGACCTTCATCCGTTGTCGAATTGTTCACATAAACTTGCAAAACCTGATCTTTTTTCCGTACGTACCTATTATCGATAAACAAATCAAATTTATCGACGATTCGATTCTTTCGTGGTTCGTTGAAAGTTCAACAGTTGGGCGGGTAAAATGGTTCGTTCGAAGCAGAGCCTATCGAGAATCAACGTAAAAGGTATAATGATTTGTTCGCGCGTTTAGCCGCGAACAATTCGCAGTATTTCGAAACAGCAAGCATACAGCCATAAACCTCTCTTTTAGAGCAACATAAACGGACAACTCGCAATGTCGGGGGTGGTCAACAAGGGGTGGCGCTTTTCCAGGACGAAAAGGGTGTTCGGGCGAATTGAACTAACAAGGTCCCTACGGACGGTTTACGTCCGATATTCTGGTAAACTCTAAACTGCCAAGAAATGATCGTTTGATAAAATATTTGTCTGGTTCTAATCGTTTCTTCTTGGTGAAAATTTCTCGATCATTTTTAATACGTATACCTGAACGCGATTCGGCGCGTTCATAGAAGGAGCATTGAATGCTAGGGCACATTGGTCCAGTTGGAAAAATTAAACAAACAACTGCAAGTATCGTTGTAACGTAACGACAAGTACGATTTATCGAGTAAACTTCGAACCATTGCTTCTGAAAGAGCGTACAAAATCGATTCGAACATTGTCGCGAAACTTGGAGTCGTTCGAATTTTATTAACGCTAATCGATTCCATTTGTTAGCATATTTGCCGGTTCTGATCGGGAGAGTACAACGTGCGTCTAAAATTCGTATAAAATAATAAAGTAAAAGAACGTGGTCGAAACTAAGGTGATAATTAGAGATGTTTGCATTTCTTAAATAACACTCGGATCTTGCACTGTAACGAGGGTTAAAAAGAAATGAGAAAAATCCTGTCCAAGTATAACCGGTAGAATTTTCGTGCATCTGGTCGAGATGGAAACAGAACTGACTAAAATTTAAAACCGTTTTCCACCTAAACTAAATTTAAATATACGTACCTAAATATTTGATCGTAATATCGTTCCGTTTTCGTCGCGATACGATCGATCGGGTTTCCACGTGCCGATTATTCAACAAATCGCCGAGTTTAACGTTAACCGTGCGATTACACGGACAAGAAAAACGAACGAAAATTCCCGGTGAACGCGAAACGTTCGAGTTTCGTGGAAAATAGCAGGTGTCCCAAGACTTTCGAGAGACAGTGTACATTTACTATAAACGGTTCGAGCGATCCGCTCGACCCTTTCGCATCTTGTACGCATTATTGGTGTCAGCGGTTTGGCAAGGGTCTCCGGAAGTACCTTGACTTTGATCAACTTGCTTCGGACTCCTTCTCGTGGCTCGACAGTTCTTACATAGCTGGTTTAGGGTATTGTTTGCCCGCAAAGCGCCAATGAGAAATGGAGGGCATAGATCCTGCTGCCGCATCTCAAGTAGGCACGTCTCATGGTACCGAGTAGTGACCATTTGTTAAAGTCCACTTTCACCGCCACCTGTCTCCCATCGGTTACGAAAACAGCTCATAACAGCATCCACCGCGCGGCGGATCGTCGCTTTTTGCTCCCCGCGGGGGCGTGAACACCGCCTTACGGATAAAATGTCGATGTCGTTAGGTCCCATAGCTGCCACGTGGATCGCCTCGTATCTTCCCGGTTCCATATTTAAAGCAACGCTGCGGAGAGCCCCGTTTAAACGCGCCTCGACCAATTCTACTTTCCGCGAATATCGGTAGCCCGGAATACGCAACACTCGTGCTCTCCCCTGCACGATACGAACACTCGGTTGCATCCGGTTTGACGCGTTGTATCGTCGCGCACGATCTTCTACAAAATTGACAATTTGATTCTAATCGTACGATGTTCTTTAAAGTCGACGATTTCATTCTAAACTCAAGATGTTCTCCAAAGTCGACAATTTGATTCTGATCGCGTGACGTTCTCCAAGGTCGACAATTTTATTCTAATCGCGCGATGTTCTCCAAAATCGACAATTTCATTCTAAACGCACGATGTTCTCCAAAATCGACAATTTCATTCTAAACGCACGATGTTCTCCAAAGTCGATAATTTTTTATTCTGATCGCACGATGTTCTCCAAAGTCGACAATTTCATTCTAATCGCGCGATGTTCTCCAAAATCGACAATTTCATTCTAATCGCGCGAGTGTTCTCGAAAATCGACAATTCGATTCTAATCGCGCGGTGTTCGAAAACGGTTTTTCACGGAAAATGAATACAATTCGCTGAACCGTTTGGTAAAAAGTTCGCAGCTTACCAGGCACGCGAACGATGTCGCTTGTCAATTTCCCTTTGCAATTCGATTTCCGCGAAAGTATCGCGGGAAACGTTATCGGAATATCGTTTATGCGTCTCTCTAAATCACGCACTTCGTATCGCGCTTGTTGAGCTCGGTTGCATTCCTATCGCGCTATGCAACGTAACACGAATTTGCCGGTATTCCCGATACAATCACAAATTAATTACTAGGGCTTTATTGAAGTTCGCGATGATTTTTGAAAATTTTCGAAAATTACCAAAGATCGATTCGAAATTGGAATTGTGCCGATACGGGCAACGTTTATGAGTTCGCGCGGCAAAGCAACGCGATATGTATTTAATGTACACGCGGGGATAATTTATTACAAGTCGCGTGGACAAATAAACGTCGTTATATTGCAACGAACGGGCAGCCGTGAGCGATCGACGCGACGAAACCTAGGACGCGCGCGATACGTCGCGAATCGAAACATAAGATGCGATTAATTTTTCATCGGTGGTCGGTGTCCTTTGTTGCTCGTTCGCGGTCGTTGATCGTTCAATCGGTGCGAGGTTTGCGCCGATATAACGCAACCGTACCGGCTGTCTCCGGCATATCGATACGCAACATATATCTTGGGTTTATAGGGTTATTAAGGACTTCATCCGTGTCTCATGGTAGGATTACTACGTTATTATCCTTTGGTAAGTGGCAGGTTGGTCGGTCGACTGGTTAGTCGGTCCCTTGTAAGGAAGACCAAACATCGTCTCCTCCTCGTCTCCGGTCCCTCGAGCCACCGGCGAACTAGTAAGACATTCGCCCCCTTCGAATCGTCTCGTGGAATGGGACCCAGTTGCGAATTTGACCCTCGTAATTAATTTATAACCGGCGTTCTTGTTGCGAAGGCGGTTGGATAAGCAGAGAGTGGCTGACCTCGTACGGTACAGTTCTACTCGAGTTTCGGCCAATTACGAATGCTGTTCGAAAACAAACTTATTCTTGCTTTCGCGCGTGGCACCTACCCTCTTCCTCTCTCTCTCTCTCTTTCTCTCTAGTTTCCTCTGTGTGCACGCGCACTGCTCGAATATTCGCCGGTAAATGGGACTTGGAACTTCATCGAGGTCGTTTCGAAATTTACGACCGATTCCTGACCGATGACACGAAATTGCATCGTACGAGTACCCGTAAAATCTTCGACTAGGTACGATACTCGCGATCGTTAACACGCGGAAGAAGTGCAACTCGGTCGTGGAGCGGCGGTAGCAGAAATTACGCGCACGAAAGTCTTTCGTCGGGATTCCTCTAATGCCACTCCGGCTCTTTCACTCGGCGTGTACTCGGTACACACGTACTCTCGGTACTTATTACGAAGCTAACGCAAATTCGACACGGGCGTAGGAGTTGTCGGAAGGTGGTCGAGGAGAGGTAGGGCAGGATGGAGGAATCCATAGATCGCGGGGCTAACAATCAGCCGTAAATTATGGTCTCAATATCCATTGTGTACCCTCCTTGCTCTCGAACGAGCCTAACCCCAGAGTCTAAGGCCAAGACTACTCACCCCCCTCCCCTTAGCAGGCACAACGGTGGAAGCACGGCGAGAGGGTCGGTCGACTCTCTCACGGCCCAACTGAACCAAGAGATATGTATATTAATGGGGCAATCTTACATAGTTTTGTTTACCTTGCCATTCTCTCGGTACGTATACAATTACTATCCCTAGCCCCCCACGGTATGCTTAGCACAAGGGCTGACTGCCTCCTCGTTGGTTTCGCTCCTCGTACGCCTCGCCCCGTCCCCTTCAACTATCAACTACGTACGCTCGGCCTAATTAATCGCCGCCGACTAGTCGCCGGTGCATATTTCATTTTACGTCGGCGCGCGTGTTACACGATTTGCAAAACAATCGGGTACGCGACTTGTTCGCCGACCTCGAGACGATATTCACCGTTTCGTCGCCTCCTCGAATCGGAATCTCCCCGTGTTTCCGTTCGTTTCTCGACTCGTTCGATTCGTTTCGATGAAAATTACCGACGCTTCCGTCCCCGATAGACCGCGCCCATCGATCCCGTACCGAACGGACGTTCCGTCGACGTGCCGATCGCCTCGAACTCGGTCGCGGAACGATTCCCCGCATCAAGATGCGTGCAAAAACATGTACAGGGCAATATTGACGCACGAGGAGGGCTCGCCGATAAAAGCGGGGCGGTTCGTTCTTGAAGGGTTTAAACGCGGTTCGATGGAAATCCATTCTACGCGTACGGGCTTTCAGCAAAGAAAATATTGTCCGCGATGCGAGCGAGCGATAGCGAGGCGGAACTTTTCACCTTCGTGTTCGCGTTCTCCCCCTATTTTAATTCTGTACGCGGCTGAGCGCGAGAGCGGCTTTGTAGCGAAATGTACATTTCTCTCGTTGAACAACCTCATTTGTGTAATCCCCGAAGCTTCGACAACAAACTGTCTGCGGGCATCGGAACGGCGTCGAGGGTGCGTGGGGGTGCGAGCACGACATTAACGTACTTTGTAGTTGAACTCTCTGTGGCAGTTACCGTCACATCGCGCCCTCCTCTCCCCTCCCACGCGGGCAGCCCACTCTCCACCGGCATCCGTTCCTCTCTCATCTTTCCGCGCTGTCCCCGGGATCCCTCCTCGTTCCTCTCGCGGACGCCCTCGTTCACATTTCTCTCGCAGTTTCATCGCCCTGGATGGAATTGCGATTGTAATAGCAATTATCTTATTTCTACTATTGCTTCTTTGTACTTCGATTCGCGACATACGGACTTGGCGGCGATGCGAATCAGAGTGGAGAAACGTCGGGGTAGGAGGCAACGGAGAGGGGTTGGCGGTTGGGGGGTGGGGCGGGCGGGGTCAGCCCGGTGGAAGGATCGCGAATGGAATTAAACGTTTGCGGGACGCTCGGAAAGCCGTGACGCAATTTAAGTCGGGCGGCAGTTTACTGGAGCGGAATGACGAGTCTTTTAGCTGGATATTGCCAGCGTGAGTTACAACGGCCTCGTTATTGTTGCATATTTCATTCGCCAATTATTAGCCGGCGCGCGCGCGCGACTTTCGCGCAAAGGATACGTAAATTGACCGCGCGGGAAAAAATCTACCTCGGCCCGGTACATACGAGGAAACGGTAAACTTTATTTCAATTCTCGTTCAAAAATTCAAGGGAGAAACGTGCGCACCGGTGAATTTCTAACGCGTAACCGAACGTTACGCGTGGAAGTTATAATTGTCGTGGAACGACGTCGTCGTTTCGTATCGTAACGGCGTATGAAAATATTCGAAAACATTTACGGCGAAACGTAAAATGAAATTGGGGAAAACGGTTACAATAGCGCCAATTTAACGGAGCCAAAAGTTTAGAAGCCTGCATTGCGACGGTGGATGGAAGGACGTCGATGGGCCGGCACACTGGGCCGGAGGGGAGGGGGGTTGGTGGTTTACGGAACGCAAAACGCGAAGGAACGAGAACGTTCCACCGAGGAGCGAAACGCCGTGGAACGAGAGGGGTGTAAAGGGGTGTCGGCTAGCAGAGTTAGGGAAAGAGTGTCGGCCGACCGAGTCGGAGAATACGATGGTCTCGGCTCGCGTTGCAGCCTGAAATTCGTTCGAAGTAATCAATATTATAGCTCGCGAAGATATACGGGAGAGGATGTGGGCAAACAGTGTACACACGTGCATTGTTACGCGGGAATAGGGGGAAGGAGGTTCAGGGCGTAAGAAGGGTGTAACGGGCGGCTGGGGGAGGTTGGGGTGGTTGGGTGGTAGGAAGAGGAACGGATAGGAGGTAAAAGAGCGGAGGACCGGAGGAAGGGGTGCCAGAGGATGGAGTTAGAGGTGGAACAGAAGGGGTTGAAGGGGGCCGCGAGGTTCATACAGCGAGGGCTCCAGCCCGCGGGGGTGAACCGGGGGAAGGAAAGGGGTGGACAGCCGGACAAACAAAACCCTTGCTGCTTCATTTCTGCCCGTCTGGCCAGACACCGACCCTTTATACGCGCGCGCTTCCGTCCTACGCCCGGCTCGTTCATTCCCTTCCTCCTCGACCAGTCCCCGGAACCCCTCAATGCTCCGTCGAGTTGTACTTTCGGTACGTTACTTTTCGAGTTCGTTAATTAACGGCACCGTCGCCTCATTGGGCGGGCTCGCGTCCAGTCGAAGGCATACGTCCGAATGGCTTTCGATGGTAACGGTCACCCTAAATCGCGGACACATTGTCTTTGGCCGGCTGGATTCGTTGTTTAGGAGTTCGCCGGGGAGAACCCGATCGGGAAAAATTGATTCTTCTCGCTCGATTTCGATCGTCCCTCTTCGTATTATTCCTAGTCGAATTATACGTTCGGGGTGTTTCGTTTCTGGCCGGGTGTATCGCGACCATCGTACACGAATCGCGGCACACGGAATCGCGGACGCATTGTCTTTGAAAGTGTGTAGAACTTTCGAGGTATTCGAAGCAAACATTTGGAGGGTGTTCGGGAGGGCTCGTGCGAGTGAGAGAGAGGAGGGACCAGTTCGATGTAGAGTTTTTCCAACGACAATGACACAACACAGACCCATCTTTGCGAGAGATGGATCAGTCTAGGTCGCGTAGGCTCAAAATCTTAGGTATAAGAGAAGACATTGTCTCGAACAGGGAGAGTAGCTAGTAGCGAGTACAGAACCGCGTAACTATCGTTGCAACGATATTTGCGCGTTTTTATTATATTTGACAAACATTTGGAGGGTGTTGGCGAACGCTCGTGGGAGTAAGAGAGAGGAGGGACCGACACGATGGGACTGTAGAGTTTTTCCAACGACAACGACACAACACAGACCCATCGTTCGCGTCTTTGCGAGAGCTGGATCAGCCTAGGTCGCGTAAGCCTAAAATATTAGGTACAAGAGAGGACTATAGTACAGTTCCTAGACCCTATAGTATAAGTTCCATAGATATTTGTGCGTTATCGTAATATATCAGTCGTCGTATATCCTAAAACTTAATTCCCTTCGTTCGTAACAATACTCCATATATTGTAACAAATATAGAGCACAGTTTATTTCACGATATTCGACTCGTACCTGTAAGAAGCTTCGACAAAGAGGACCAAACTGTAAAATAAACCGTGCTCTTACTATATTTGTAAATCGAGCATTGGTAGTTTTGGTATTGTTCTTCGTCGAGTTGTATATCAAGGTTGATATCGAACACTTGGTCCCTAGTCATCCGGGTTGAATCTTAGGCATCTCAATTGCTCTTAAACCTGCAGATGGCTTTCTGTACGATCAATTTGAACTGATCACCGCGTCTAGATAGAGTACTCTATCGAGCCCTGCTAAAACGTTTGTAAAATGCAGGGAAAATACAAGTATCCTTTTATCGCTTTGTATACAATGAATCCGAAAAGATGAAAGTCGTTTCTCGCTTAAATCGTCGCTCGATTTCAATGGTAATGGTTCAACGCTAATCTGTATCGTTTCTTGTTGTTCCAGGTCAGTGGTATACACTTCCCAGGCTTCTGAGACAGAGTGGCATGGCTCGTTAATGTGAGTTGAACGATATTTCCGTATCGGGGACGCGTCGAATTTCGCACACTTTTAACAACGTCTTCGCCAAAGTATCGAGCTAAGCGATCCACGCGATATTATTTCTGGACAAAATCCAAAACAAAGTACGGGAAACCCGTTAGAAACAGCGAAGAGAGAAAGAGAGAGGGTTGAACGAACGCGCGGGGTCGGGCGCGCGCTTTACTCCCCGTCGTTTTAGGGGATGAACGATGCGAGACATCGATAATCGCATTTGTTGTACGACCGACGGCACGAAACTTTCGGAATTTCGTCCGAGCAAGTAAGCGAGGGAAGTTTACGACTTAGGAAGTATTATACAATATTATTCGAATACTCTCGCAGTCCCCTCTATTTCGTTCCGCGACCCCTGTTCCCCGATGCTCGAGTATCTCGCGTCCTCTTCGGCCGTGTAACGAAATCTCGTCCGTTCGAACGACTCCGTTTTCGTATAGATCGCCGAACGTTTCTCTCTCTCTCTCTCTGTCTCGGTCGCGAACACGACGATCCCCGAGAAATCTCCGCTTTTCGCACATCCGCGGGCCGCGTGTTAATTGCGAGAAACAAGAGGCGCGAAGTTAGAAAACCGAAAGCGTAACACCATGGTACGTTCCCCCTCCCACCGCTCCTTCCCCGTTACGCGTTACTTTTTTTCCCCCCCGTCCGAAGAACACTCGGCGCCAGAATGGTAGCTAATAACATAAATGAGGAACACAGCGCGCGTTGCTTTCCTTTTTTTCTCTTTTTTTTTTCCTTCTTTTTTTGTTCCTTTTTTCTTTCATTTTTTTCCTGCGCCAGGCCAGCCGCTACGAATAAAGTGGCGAATATGGGGTGTGAAATGCATGTCGGTTTCACGGGGTTGCCGGCGAGCGTAATAGCGGGGACAGAGGCGAGAGAGCGCGGAGTCGGAGTCGGGCTACGGGCTCGAGTTGCAGGAGTCAACTAGGCGCTCATTGGCTACTTGCCGGCGACCGCCACTCGCGAAACATTAGTATTCTCTGCTAATTAAAATGTAACTGAAATTGTAATGGTCTGCGTGTGCCGACGATACGCCGAGAATGGGGATGAAGAGAGAGAGAGAGAACGAGCGCCGGCGGTGGTAGAGCGTTACAACGCGCGCACGGTAACGGACGATGTGTGCTTTTTCATGCTCGGCTTGTGGACTGAATAGAGGAAAACGTCCGACCGTTCTGTAAAAAAGACTGCGTCTCTCCGCGATTGTTCCTATTACTTTTACCCCCGGTCGTATTATGAATTTTGTTACGATGGTCGCGAGTCGGGAAGAGAACGGGAGTTAGAGTTACGCGCGGACGTAGATTATTCGACGAACGAAAATCCGTGGAGCATCGATGCAACGTGATATTTTCGCTACGATCGGGATTCTATTAACGTTCGCGAGAATTTCGCGCCCCGTCTCGTTAGAAATTCTCTTTTCCATTCTTACGCAGCGGTCCACGCGAGCCATCGCGATCTACCGATTTCGTCGTTCGAACCTATCGAACAGTTCGAGAAATTTGATCGAGAAACTTATCGAGCAACCTAGTATCGTACCGTTCAATTGTCGAACGATAAAAATTATTAAACAAGCCGGTATATACGTACGATAGCCGATGACTCGGATCACCGACGTAATCGAACGTATCGTTACCAAATATTTTACTTTATCGCTGCACGACCGCTTTAATCGTATCCACGAGCTTCGAACGATGAAAATAACAACGAATGATTTTGCGGCTACAATTGTCCAAAGAGCGTTCAACGCGTTATCTACGAGCAACGAAACGCGTATTTCGTGTTTTCGATTCTATGCACTCGAACGATGCAGCTGAACGCATACGATCGTAGGTGGTCATCGAACGACGACAACAATAACGATTCACGAAACGACTGACCGAGGATCAAAGGTTTTATCGCTAAGAAAGACAACTCGGAACATTTCGTTCGACGCTTAGAGAAGATTGTAACACGCCAACGAAAAACACGCGTACGCGATATTTTTTCATCGTTGGGTTCGACGAGATTCGTAATATTCCGGAGAAGCGGTTCGTTGATTTAAACGAAACACGGATTATCGAGCTTCCACTGTGCCAAGATATTACGCACAATCTGCTACTACCTAGCCGCGTACAAACCGCACCGAGGGTAGTTTCGAACGAACGTTCGGGATATTGCTCGCGTTATTGTTCGTATAAATTGATTTCACTTTCGCTCGCGTCTCGTTTCGAAAATCATCACTTGTAAGTGTTCTCCGTTCCTCGAGATTTCAATTTTTTCTCTGTCCAAGATCGATCGATGGAACGCGAAACGTCGAAGTCGTAGAAACGACGAGGGAAACGGCTGTCCGCGTAGTTCGCGGTTAACGTTCGAAAACAAAAAAATAAGAAAAAAGAAGGAAAAGCATCGTTCGTCTCTTGGCTGCGTTTGATACGTCCCCCTCCCCCCTTAAATCGCGTTATCCCCGCGTAGCCTTTTTTTCTTCTATTTTCGCGTTATCTCCTCTCGGCTCGTCCTTCGCTCTTATTTTATTTGTTTCGCTTATCCGCGCCGTTCTGGAAGCTCGCGCAGATTTCGCGGCAATTTACTTTATGCGCGTTACGTCGTTTTCCACCGTCTCGCTTCCACCCCCGTAGCCACCCCGGTAGGTATCGTCTCGTTCGACTCAGACCGACCGACCCACCCTTACGAGCTTCTTACGGGTCCTCGCACCAGAACTCGGCGTTTGTGAACGTGTATATACACCGTCCCGAAAGCTGTGCTCGTTCTATCGTTGGGCCACCCCCCGGCTGTTGAAGCTCTTCTGCACTTATTTCGCGCTAATTCACCCCTCAAGACCGCTTACACGCCCTCCCCCTTCCACGCGGCATCCACCGAACCGGTTAGCTTTTCTTTTTTCTTCTTCTTCTTCTTCGCTTTTTTTTTTTCTTTCTTTTTCTCACGTGCCGTGAAGCAGTTCTCGTTAAGCGGCTAAGGGTGAACTCGGTAAAGAGGGGTTGTAAATTCATTGACCGACGAAAATACTCCCGACGGAATTCACGGAAGCATCTCCTCTTCCGGAACTTGTTTCGTTACCATCGACGGACACCTGCTCCGATATCCCTTAACGTGCATCGTTCGAGACACGGGCGAAACCGACTCGCGTGAAATCGGAACGAGCATCGTCACGAACCGAATTCGATCCGTGGTCGCGATCCACGGTGAAATCCCCGTCCAACGATTCGAAAAGAAGCGCCATTAACGGATCATTTGCATTTAATACTTGACAAGCGGCCAACAAAGGGTACGCTGCTCAGAATCTCCGTCGTAAATAAGCATTACGATATAATTTTCTGTCACAACAATGGCCGCCGGTGGTACAAAAGGTTTAGCCACGAGGCGACCGTCGGCTACTAGCCGCGGACAATGAGAACGTCCGCGTTACGCCATAAATTGATTTGCGAAAGCGTTCCTGAAAAAGCTCTCTCCGCGGAGAGTACGCCGTTGCGCCGGCCGTGGGAGGGGTGTGGGGGCCCGGGCTTTTGAGCTTATACCGCAAAAATTACGTCGCGAGAGGGATTGTATTTATGTTACATAATTACACCACGCGCGACCGCTGGACAGGGGTGGGTGGCTGGGAGGGGCGGGGGCTCACGGCCGGGGGATACCGCGAGGAGACGACCAGTGGGGGAAACCAGGAGGAAAAAAACGCCTGGTCGAGGAGAAGTTTTTCGGCGGCTGGCTCGACCGAACGGCCGACCAACCGGCTAATGAATAGAAATAATTCTCGTGCAATTGTGCTTTTCGGTAGTTTTCAATTAACAGTCGCCACCACCCTCCCCCTTCCCCGATCCCACCCCCTTTACCTCCCGCCAGAAGCTTTTGCGCCATTCTCCGCAGCGCCCTTCCACGAACGCCACTGGGCGAATGGACGAGCTTTAAGTTTTTAAACGGGTCGAACGTACATTTAGTAGATCGTAATTACAGTTCTTTTTTTCTTTTTTTTTTTACGGAGAGACCGGGGCGAGGGAACGGTAGTCATTGGCACCGCGAACCCACGGTTGAATCTCCGCGACCAACCTGGACACGGTTGTAAGTTCTTCTCGATTTATGACCGCTAGGAAAGTAAATAATTTTTCCGCGGCAAATTGCGTCGTTACTGAACGTGCGCGCGCAACGTCGTCCACCGTGGTGGTGAAAATCAACGGTAACGCGAGAGTGAGGGATTTGCGTCTTTATCGCCGCGGAATTGTACGGAGAACGAAACAGAGTGACGCGTAGGAATTGTTTCCAAAGTACGAAATGTACGCGCTAATTTACGATTTCTCTTCTCGACGATTACTTTCACTTCTTTCTTTACTCGGGAGACGCTACTCGTCTCGCGAAACGTTCCAAAAATTCAATCCTCGATACACGTCGGTTTTAATTTGACAGGAGGAGAGAATTTTTAAAATATTCTGGTATTGATTTCATCGTGGCCGAGTTGCAAGCTTCTGGGCCGAAAATTATGGAGATTGGGACTTTTTGGGTCGAGGTAGAGGAAATCTTTGTACAAGGAAAAATCAATTCCTCGAAACACGTTGGTACTAAATTAACAGTGGAGATAGAATATTTAGAATACTCTGGTATTAATTCTATCATGGTCGAGTTGTAAGCTTCTGGGCCTAGAATCGTGGAGTTTGGGACTTTTCGGGTCGGGGCAGAAGAAATCCTTCTACAAGAATAAATTTCATTCCTCGAAATACATCGGTTCTACTTTACCCGAGGAATAGTATTTTTGCAGTACTCTGGTATTAATTCCATCGTGGCCGAGTTATTCGCTTTTGAGTCGAGAAGCGCGAAAATTGGGACTCTTCGGGTCGGGACAAAGAACATCCTTGCACGAGGAAAAATTCAAATCCTCGAAACACGTCGGTTCTATCACACCTGGAGGGAAATATTTACAATCCTCTCGTATTAATTCCATGTTTGTCGAATAGCTCGTTCCGAGAGAAGTTTCGCACTTTTGAGCCGAGAAGCGCTAAGATTGGGACTTTTCGGGCCGTGGCATGGGAAATCCTTGTACAGGGAAAGGCCATCGAGTCGTATCCATGGATGTCGTCGCGGAATCTAGGCGGAATCCCGGAAAATAAATCGCGTCTCAGTGTCGGTGATCCCTGGTAATATTTGTCTTTTCGTCGGGCCATTTTACAAGATTCCCTATCTACTCGGCTTTATAAGCGAGGAAGACGAGGAATCGGCCGGCGAGGGGTGACTCGGACACGAGCGCCGGGTTCACGTGGTGAGACGGGGCTGAAAAGGTACGGGGGGTTGGGCATTCGTGTGATTCCACGAGCGGGGGTGGCGCGGAGAACGGCCGGCGAGCTGGTAGGCGAAAGGGAAGAGTACACGGGACAGGGTCCCGCGGGATAAAACGGGCTATCAGATGCGAAACCCACTGCGTCGAAATGTAAAAGCTTCCTGACAAATCGGTTTCTATTACCGCGTCGCGGTGGGTCGCCTTTTTTATATTGATGGCATTATTTTCCACGGAGACGGGAGACCGTATTTTCTGGACGACCACGCGGTAGGTAGGCAGCAGCTAGGTAGGTATTCCGTTGTCCGAGTACGCGATCAACCCTCGCTTATGAATCCCGGTTATTTGCCGGGGAAATTAATGCGCGCTTACCTTCGTGCGGCCGAGCCGGTATATCAAAGAAACGGACTGACATTCGATAAAATTGGTTATTATTACCCTTCTTATTAAGTCCTCAAGGGGTTACGCCCCTCTGCCGACCACCACCTCCCCTCCCCCTCCCCCTCCCACTCCCCTTGCCTCTCGCGGGTCTCTGCAGGTGCTTCGTTCTACCCTCTTTTGATACCGGTTACGGTGAACGTTGCGGCTCGAGTTCGGAAGAAATAATCCCCGGGAGGTAACGTTACTTTTCTCTTTGTTTCTGCCGCGATGCTCGTCGAAAAATCACCGCTCGGAACGATAGTTGACCGAAAAGAGCCGTTTCCGCGGATGAAACACGACCCTTTCCATCGGAGAAACGAGTCCGTGCGCGTCCTTTCATCTTCTTTTGACATCGTTCCGATACGGTCACGGCGTAGGTGTAAAATTCGGAAAAATAAATTCCAAAGGTGGTCTCTCGCCGCGGTGGAAACGTGGAAACTAGCGAGTTCTCGTGCCAGCGGGCGCCAGGGGTGGTTGACCGAGGGTAGTCTGTCCCGTAGCGGGAAGAATCTTTCCGTCCCACAAAGGCAGCCCCCGATGTCCTGAGGATTCGCAGTCACGTGTCCCGTACAAAAAACTAAGTGCACGTACGTGGAAAGAGGTTGGTGGGTGGATGGGCGAGAAGGTGGCCCGGGGTTGGGGTTGGGGTGGGGGGGTGGGGTGGGGGGTGGGTTTCGGGGCAAAAACATCCGAAAAGAGTTCCGTGGGGCTTGATGGTGTGAGAAGGTGCAGCCAGACAGTCAGACAGAGGAGACAGACAGACAGACATGCGGGAAGGAATGAAAATAATAATACCCAGCGTGGCCCAGGGCCATAGGTGTCAGTGCCGGCAGGAAGGAAGGAAGGACAGGAAGGAGCGCGTTGAATTTGTCATATGTAAGTTTCACCCTCTCCCGACGCGCACGCACAGCCACCACCCCTAACTCTTGCGCCCTCGCGCCCTCGCGCCCTCGCGCCCTCGCGCCCTCGCGCCCCACGTATCGTCCGGGAGGATTATTTCAGAAAGGTGCCAGGAATCGGAGGGACCACGTCGAGATTCGGGTCCTTTGCGATGCAACCATCCCTTCTGCGGATTTCTCGCGCGCGTTAGAAAATGTCTCCGGGGTATATTGAGATACTGTCACCGAATTTTCGTCTCCCGCAACCCCTTGAGATCGTACCTTGGGCTGTGGACACGCGCGTTACTCTCGTCCCCTTTTTCGTTTCAAGGTCGTTGAACCGAACGCCCCTACCGCACCGTTGACGAAGTTTCACGGCAGGTGTTCTTCCACGGATCATCGTTCGCGCACCACGAGCAGCGAAACTTTCGGAATTTCGATCGACGGTGCACGAGTTACCCGAAAATATTTCCTGCCAGTTCGCGTTCACCCCGGATCGTCTTCTCTCGCGTTTTAAAATCGTACAACCAACGAGATACAATTACCGACCGATATTATCCGTTTCGTGCCTCCGGGACGAGCGAACGAAGCGACGACCGGTCGAAATCGTGGTTCCTCGCGGCACGTATTTGTATTTACCGTGTCCGTATTATCGTCTACTCGGAGGCAGCGGCTCGTTGTTTAATTTTTCGCTAATATTAGTCCGGGCGTACACAGGATCGAATTTCGATTGCGGTCACCTGTAAACAAGTGCCTCCGTTTTATTATTTATTACCATCGTTCCCGGCACTTAATCAAAAATACATTAACGTCGATGACTCTCAACGTCTGACATTTTCGATGCTCGAATGTACGAGCGGGAATGATTTCATCAGCGCGTTATTAAGTGGGCTTTGATTTTCGATCCTCATTTTGCAAACCGAGCTCTTTGTTGCGGAACCGATTCTCCCCTCTATTACATGCCTGTCAAATGAAAACATGCTGTTTGCGATACCGTTACTCTAATCATAGTTATTGCATATTTGCTAATTACCGCGTAACTCGTCGAGCTGCAGCCAGCGGTGACCGTCGTTTCATCCGAACAAATTCGTGTCTGATATTCGTAACCGGGGTATGGACGGCCAAGGGGGTTACGGGGTGCGGGAGGGGGGTGTCGGGCGTACGGGGGAACCGACCGGGGGCAAAATAATTTTTTAATACCGGCCTCTCGAGTTACAAAGCGAACGGTAGGCGCGTTGATAACGTTGATTAATTACGAACCGGCTCTCGATTATCAGGGAATCGTGGACTTATTTATTAAACGAATATTTGCAGTCACGCTATTATTTATGAACACGTCGGGACACACGGTCAGATTTTCGAGCGAGGACTGGACCGGCGGTAGTCGGAGTTCCAGTATAACGTCCAACGACACTATTAATTAGGCCTTGTCTTTCATTTTTGTTTAATGATACCGGCGCAGCTTGCAACGCGGGAAATCCTTTGTGTTTTCGCTCCGTTGTTTGGCGGAGTTAAAACCTGAAAAAGCAAAAAGCTCTGGCCGAGTGAGCGGATGCTTGTATACGTTCCATTCAATGGGGTTAGCAACGCAAGTGCACAAACGTGCACGCACGCACGCACGCACGCACGCACGCACGCACGCACGCACGCACGCACGCGCGCACGCAGGCGTGCACGCACCCGTGTACCCACCCATCTACGGACGGATACACGTGATAAGGTTGAACAAATGAAGTGGATATGACATAATGATTTCGAGAGGCTGTGTATCGCGCAGCTTGTTGCCAGTTGGACGGACCACGAGCGTGACGCGTTCTCGTTGATGTTCTCGTTGTTTTCGTTTTCGTTTCGAATACTCGCGCGGTGTTTCGTTTTCGCGAGATTTTTCCGCTTTAATTATTTCACGACCGCGATTTCGCGTCTTTTCGAATTTACACGAACAACGAACGGAATCGATTACGCGTCGATCGAAATTAAGTCCAGCCTGCTTCGCGACGTTAATTCGGAGCCGCGGTATTTTTTGTTTTTTTTTTTTCAATACAAATTCGATGTAGTGTACGAATGTAAATAATAATTTTCCCCGAACCCGCGCACGATACCGTATCCGACTTCCTTTCGGGCTTGGCAATTTGCACCTACATATTTTTTCCATGCAGTAACATTTTATTGGCATTACTTTTCAAACATACGATTAATAAATTTTAAAAGCTACACGAATTTTAATATCCTCCGAGGTAATAATTTAACATTTCCTCTATTTATATTCCTGACGAGTAAATTTGTTTCAATTTCAAATAACAAGTAGTTACGAGCGCGATATTATAAAACAAATTTTCTTATTTTTTCATTCTTGTTTCAATCACGGAACACCGGAATTTGCTCGCCGGTGGTACGTTAAACAGCAACGTTTCCGAAATTTCGTTATTCCTTTCGCGTAACGTTCGATTTGATCGCGAAACGGCCACCGGCGATCGAACGGAGCTATCATCCTCCGACGAACGGAAGATCTCGCTACGAAATCAGGTCCATTAACGCGATCGCTTCTCCCTACGTATTAAATCACGTTGACCTGGATACATGTGTACCAGAGCTACCGGAAAAACGTTCAGACTCCCCCACTTTTGTCGACCCCAAACACAATAATTACCCGACCTTGATCGATAAACCGCGATCGTGTTTATGGAACGAGAACAGCGACAGCCGGACGAGGGTTTCGTTCGATATTTACACCGGTTAAACGTTTCGATGGTATCGTCGATGGATCGTACGAGAGAAGCCGGTTCTCGAACGAAAGAAACGAAAGGAAACGAATTCTGTAAACATAATCGTTTACGATACGTCGGGTGGCGCGAGTCGCTCGTCGAAGCCGGGAATACCGGTGTTTCACCGAACGATTCACGTGGCAGAAATGGTTCGTCGCAGTACAGAGACCTATTATAGCGCTATCGTCTTCGCTTGTTTTTTTCCTACCTCCGCCAACCCTCTGGCCCTTCCACGGTAAACAACGGGCATACCCCATCCCCGTGGCACAGCCGTTGCCGACCCCGAGCCGTGCCTCCCACTTGCAAGGCACCACCCCTCATCAGTCGGTCTGTACAAATATACTATTGTATTGATCCTATACCTTCTCCACCTCCAACGTTCTCCTTTTGTTCCCGAGTATCCTCGTTTTACATTTTAGCCGCTTCCGCGAAACAACTAATGTGCGCCGAGTGTGTTGACAGTAACTGTCTCGCTATTGTTGCACCCTCTCGCTCTCGCCTCGTACTGTTCAACCCCTCCCTCCCTTCCTCCCTCCCTTCCTCCCTCCCTCCCGGTGAGGGTGGCTGGCGTTGGATCATCGCACCGTGTGCACAGGCCCCGCGGCGTTCTTCCGTTCGATTCTTCTCCCATTTCGCGATAAATCGGCTCTTCCTCGTGCCCCGGGACTCCCTGTGTCGTCGGATCGGTGTCTTTCGATCACCTATGCGAAACTCGGATCGACGTTCGAGCCACGTTCCTCCCTCGACGTTCGAAATACTCCATTCCGGTGTTCAACGCGCTGGACCCGGCGCGAGATCTGGATCCGGATAGCACGGATCTACACGGAGGGTTTTGGGAAATACTAGGTTGCTCGATAAGTTTCGTCGGTCGATGAATAGTGTAGTACGGTTATAGGTTGCTCGATAAGTTTCGTCGTTCGATATATAATGTAGTATAGTAATATAGTAGGTTGCTCGATAAACGTTGTCGTTCGATAAAAAGTGTAGTACAGTAATAGGTTGCTCGATAAGTTTCGTCGTTCGATGAATAGTACAGTGTAGTAATAGGTTGCTCGATAAAAAGTACAGTATAGTAATAGGTTGCTCCATAAGTTTTGTCGTTCCATAAAACTTATCGAACAGTACTACATTGAACAGTACTACATTGAACAGTACTATGTTAAACAGTGTTACATTGAACAGTACTTCATTGAACAGTACTATCTTGAACAGTAATACATTGACCAGTACTATTGGGTTGTTCGGAAAGTTATTTCGTTTTCCAAAATGGAGAATATATAATTTAATCAAATGTTTATACACCGTAAGAAAATCGTGTTTCATTTTCACCAAAAAAAACGAAACGACTCGCGGAACAACCCAATAGATTGAACAGTACTATATTCGACAGTACTACATTAAATAGTACTACATTGAGTAGTACTGTTCAATGTAAGGACATAACATATTTAACAATCTATTATTGCGCAGAAACGCGACACAAGGAAATATAATTTCAGAACACGGAGAGATCCGTTAAAATTGACTCGTTTCTCAATGGATAAAAGTCCATTTGAATGAATAAATTCTAACGAAAGGGAAAGAAAATTCTACCGAATTAGATTTCACGAGAACAATATCAAACATGGAAACGGTGCACCGGGTTATGAGAAAAGGGAGTCGTAAAACGAACAGCTTTACGCGAACGAAAACAATATTAAATATCGAAATGATCCACCGGGTTAGGGGAAAAGCGAATTGTTGCGAAACGAATAGGAAATATTATCGATGCGTAGCTGATTTTGAATGTACCTCGTTGATAGGAGTACGAAACTTGAGGGCCGTTTGCTCGAGTTTATCGACAGAACTGGGAAAACATTCGATTTGTCGCGTATCCTTGTTACGCGAGACAAAATAATTACGCATCGTTGTGTCTTGTTCTCGCGGACAGGAAAATAGTACGATTTTTCCGTAAGCATCGAGCACGAAACGCGGTCTTGTCCTCGCTGATCGTCGCTCGATGTATATTCTTATTTCTGGCACCCTCGGCCGTGGAAGAGTATAAATTCCGGTAGGGTATTTATTCTTAACTACGAAAGAATTATACGTATCGACGGGACGTTACGTATCGATCATTGATGTTAAATCTATTCCGATTTCAAGTTTCCTTTAAACGTTGGACGTGAATTTTCATAATTTTTGCGATACGTGTATGTTTATTCCTGAAGCGGGTCACCGTAACTTTGCGACCGAAACGTTGAATTATTAAACAATTCTAAATATACTATGTACCATGGTTGCTCGATACGTTCGAGAAATTGAAACCGGACACTTTAGTTTCGTATTACCCGGCTGGTGGATAGAGTCTCTCTCGATATCTAATATTTGACCACGATTGTCTTTTACGATAATAATTATTCTTAGAGACGGCGTTAGTAGGGGCATGAATTTTTTAAAAGGTCGGATCGGGAGTGAGGTTTTGGTTTCTTATCGGTCACGGGGATGTCAGAGTCGATATCTTACAGGCTCTGCGTGACGGATGAAACGTCGGTCTCTCGAGGACGGAAGGGTGGAACATTGAGCAAAAATTTAAGGACTCGCGATGGATTCCACTTTGTTCGCGTCGAATTGATGAACTTGACTTCGAAACGAGGGATTCGCCGAACAACCAAAATAAGAGATACGAATTTTTGTTTAGCCACGGAGACTGGATTTCAAGCTGCAGAAATACACCGTGTACTCGTTTCGAAACGTATGACACAGAATGTTTCAACGATCTTCGACGGGAAGGTGTAATTTTACGCTTCCTCGAAGACGAAATAGCTCGCTGCTTTCCTTTCGAATTTATCATCGGTTGTGAGAATTTTTAACAGCACTTTGTTACACGCAGTATGACGACCGTCGACGAATTGAAACGCTGAATCGTTAGGATGTAAAGTGTATCCCATATACAGTGGATCGCGAATCGAAACGGTACCATTCGTTCCAGGTGTAGGATATCGGGACGAATATTGTACATTTCGGTGTCGACATTGTTTAAATATGTACAATGGGGGTAATAGAGGGTCCAGAAATCGAACAATATTTATTTCGGAGCGCAGGGTGTATTCTAAAAAGACGGATAGAACCGCGAACGCGTGAATTCTCATCGCGCGATGAGAAATCGAAAACTCCTTTACCATTTAGCAGTCCGAGGTTTCGTTTCCCGTATACAAGTGGTGAAAAGTTTTTACGCGGGTGAACGTCACGGACACGTGTTCCTCGTGTGCAAGTAAGTGCATGTGCAACCGCACGATCAGCTGTCCGGAATACACGTACACATGCAACGCGTACCGGTGGTCGCGCGTGTAAACTTTTACCGCTCGTATCTCGAAAACGAAGCCTCGGATTGCGGCACCGTGGCGAACGATTTTTCGATTCCTCTTCCCCGCGTCTTCTTGTGCAAATTTCGACAAATTTGCCCACCGTTTATACACGATAATCCGGTGGATCGACGATACGAAAATCGAGTTACATCGAAAATCAGTACTGCCTTCGATTTCGCGTTAAATATCGAAAGTCGACAATCGTTTCGACAATCGACGAGTGTCACTCGTGCTTACACGCGTATCGTTCGAAAGTAATCTTTCTTCCGAAAGAATAATTCAGAGTTGAAAACTTCGAAGGTCGTTTCTACGTTCCGAAACTTGAATCTCTACAGCCAAAAGGTGGTCGGTTATTTTTAGCGAACGCAGACACCTGCAAAGTTTCGCGAAAATCGGCGCGTCGAACGTTTCGCGTATACTCACCGTTAACGTGTAACCGTACAACCCGATTAGCTCCTAGGCATCGACGAGCTCCTTTTGCCCAAGTGTAACGTTCGAAAGTGGTTTTCTAATTTTCTTTCCAGTTCATCGGCGGTCGTTAATCGCGACCGGCAAGAAAAAGCATCGCTCGCGGAAGATCGAGGGAAAAGACAGCGATCCGATGGAACGATTTCGTAAATACGTTGCGCGGGATATATCGGTTTTATTGCACCGCGGTTCGGCCGATGTTTCGCAACAACAGCAGCAACAGCGGGCACGTAACGTGCATTAATACGAACGTGCAGCCGAGAAGTAAGACCGTCGAGAAGGGGCTGGCAGGGAGGGAGGGAGTTTATATCGTGAGGCGAGCACGCGATGACGTGATTCTATCGATTATTAAACGAATAATATGCAGTCGCTCGCACTGCCCTGTACCATGTGCATCGAACCACACAGGCAATTTGGGTATGCATCGTATGCATGAGTTTATGATCGCGCGAAAATCCGGAATGTTCGGCACGGAGTGATACGATGGAAACGAAATAGAGTTCCTGCGAAACTAATTTCATGGAATGGTTACAACCGACGCCTCGAAAATGCCGTTGTGGTATTCTAAAATTAGGAGCCACACGAACGAGGGGAGGGAACTTTTTTTCCGCGTTTCACCGCCGCGATGGGATACGCGGTTTCGGCCGGTGGATTTTTTACACGGCAATGCACAACGAATCACGTTAACCCCCGATGATCGAGACAACCCCCTAAGAGACGCACGATCCTCGAACCGGTATTTACAGAGAATTTCTTCGATACGTATCGTAGTAACGATCCACGATCCCGGAATCGGTCACGATGCGCTACCGGAAACTATGCCCGATCTATTTTCAGATCATCGCGACACTTTGGGCAAAGTACAAAGAATTCGAACGGCCAAACCGGTGACTCGGTATTCTATGTTAATTGGCAAGATTCCCACATTGATTCCGCAGTCCACGATTTCGTAATTAGACCGAGCCGATTCGATCGCACGTTCGATCGGAAAGAAACGTGTATTTTACGTGTTTTCGAGCACCGGTTACATATTTTTTCGTTTTTTTACGCTCACGGTTCGCTTCGGTACGCGACACGTGCGATGTAACACAATCGTGACGAATTCTTCGAGATTTCCATAAACCAATTTGTCGTTGAATAGATCACGCGTGTTTACGCGGTATTCGTTCGTTTCCTTATAAGACTGTTTTGTACGCAATTGGTAAACAGTTAGCTGTACGTACAGAGCGTTCCGTACAAATGTTTGTAGCTCATCCGAGCTAATGACGATTGTTTAGAAAATTGAAACGCGAAGTCAGCACCGAGCAACGGATCTCGTTTCGCGAAATGTTTACGTTCCGTGGAAAATTTGAACACTCTCTTCGCTCGCGTTACGCCACGTCGAGTACGCGCGATGATTATTTTCCGAATTATACGTCCGTTTCGCGTACGTGTTCCGCGTTGTTCTCGATACTCGGCTGGTGTTGGCGATATCTTCAAAACTCGACACCCACGGAAGTGGAAACCGTGGTAATCTAAACATATACGTTCCTCTCGAATACGCGTTGGATTGAGTTTCTTTCGGATTCTATCGTTGTCGAGAATAGATCTTTCCGCGATGAGTGCTGCCCGCGCGAAACGGTTCGAGGAGGTTTGCCCGTGCAGTCGCCCGGAAAGGACAAAAATGAGTGTTAAAAGTGCTGTAAAATACTTGCACGAGTCACCACGGTTTGTCAAGAAGCGGGTAGATGGGTACAGGGAAACGAAAAGCGTCGATGATTTTCCAAATCGTGGTTCGAAGCGAACTACCGCCACCGGACAAGATAAGACGATTCTCGGACTTTTTGCTAAAAATACAACACTTTCGTTGCGTAAACGTTCGAACTCTATCAAAGGGGCATTCTTACATAGGTGAAACGTTGGTTCGATCGAGCCGAAAATGCATGGATTTTGCAAGAAAACGACTATCCAAAACGCAAAAGTCACATCTGTAGGGAACGAGAAATATTGGACAAGGTATCTCAAATCCCTGATGCAAATTCAATCGAAAATACGTGGTTCTTAACGAAACGCAAACTTAAAGGGAAACGTATATTAAAATTAAGAACCCTGATAGATCGTATCGTGCGCAGAAAAATTGATTTACGAAGCATACGAAGAAGATGTTAAGCTACTATTGCTAATAGAGGAGATTGAACTCGCCGTTAAAGAACTTATTAATGTTTTGTATGTATACTCGGTTTGCGTAAATTTTTTTACGAAAGAAATCATATTCACAAAAATATCAGCGACACTGTTAAGCGCGATATACGATCTCGAAATAAAAAATTGTAGCACCATGCAGGAAAGCAGCAGCGTTTGGTTCTAGGTTGTTGCAGAATTGGTTTAATAAGTTTTGTCGTTCGATAAAACTTATTGAACAGTACTGTTAGATGAATTTTATCGAACAACCTATTGAACAGTACTACGTTGAACAGTACTGTTAGATGAATTTTATCGAACGACAAAACTTATGGAACAACCTATTGAACAGTACTACATTAAAGAGTAGTGTTCGATAAGTTTTATCAGACGACAAAACTTATTGGACAACCTATTGAACGGTACTACGTTGAATAGTACTGTTAGATGAATTTTATCGAAGGACAAAACTTATCGAACAACCTATTGAACAGTATTACATTGAACAGCTATAACTTACAAGCGTATAGAACAGCTATATCGAGTAGCTATACTAATCCGTCACGAAACGATACCTGAAAAGAAAAGAAGCTCGATCGAAAAGTGTACGGTCGATCAGCGATGACTCACGCGGTCCAGAGCGAAAAGTACAACGTCTCGACGCGTTAAGAAACTACCGAAGTATTTTTCGACTCATCGACGACGAACTTGCGTCGAGCCTAAAGAAGAAACCGTGCTCGCTCGAAAAGCCCGAGATGGTCGTTTCCGGTTCGTTCGTATCACGGTAGGTAATTTTCCGCGCTTTTTGCCGCGGCGATCGTGTGCCGGAACCTCTTGGACGCGTTCGTTCGGGGACGTAGGTACAAACAGGTATCGTAACGATCGTAACGCATCGAGGTCGAAGTAACCTGCAAGGTAACGAGCAAAAAGGATTGCACTAACGAAGTGCCTGACGGGTAACTTGCCCAAGCCCTGGGTCCGGGGCAATAATGTCCCCCGGTTGGTAAACTCGTGTTTGCACAACTCTTTGTCCCAGAAGTACACACAGGCGCGGACACAAAGGCGTACGTGCACGCGCGCAATGGTAGACACGGAACGACGGACGGACGGACGGACCGAACGACAGGAGGCACGCCAGTGCGAAGAGACGACGTCACGGACGAATGGGCCGACGACTCCTGCCCTACCGGTTCGGACCTAAGTTTTTTTTTCAGTTGTTGTATGCATAATAGCATTAGGATTCATTAGCAATCAGAGATGGACCGGGTGGACGTTGGTGGATTGTTTACCGGAGGTCAGTCGGTTCGGTCGCGACTCTTCCACGGACCGACCCCGTTGCAACCCTCTGCAACCCTCTGCAACCCTCTGCAACCCTCTGCAACGGGCCGTTCTGCATCGTTGGAACGCACGGTGATTTCGTCGTTCGAGAAGTACGTCGACTCGAATTTTACGAACAAACGAACGAACCCGTTCGATCGTTGTCCAACGAACGAAAATTCCCGTTAACGAATTTTTGTTTCGTTTTTGTTTTCTTTTTTTTTTTTTGTTGTTTTTTTTTTCCAATCGCCTCGAATTTCTTAGCTGGTCGTTCCGTACGGTCGCTTCGACCGGTCACGGGACACAACGAGCCGCGGCGGGTTGCGCGTATTTATCGAAACAACGCGGGTATTGTCGCGTACGTCGATGTGTACGTTTCGCTGACAATAAATTACTCGACGGTTGTTAGGGCCGACAATGCGCCGAGCCTGTATCAATTTACCTCGAATCGAACGACAGCGTTGAACTTTCGCGTAATTTCTATCTACGAGGAGGGAACACGGGCGACGGTTTCCGCGCGCGAAAACGTAATAGCGAACGACGTCGATGCGTCTATTTATAATTTTGTCCCATTGGTACGAAAAACAATCAAACGCGGTGAAATCGCGCGTAGCTGCTTCGTCGATCGAACGGTGGGTAGGTGACGAACGGGAGGGACAGAGGAGGAGTAGGTGGCGGTGGTGGAGGTAGAGGAGGTGGTCGAGGGGGTGGTTGGGAGGAGATAAAACGACAATGAAAATACATTTGCAGGCAAAAGCGACAGGCCAGCGAGATAGCTTACGCTTCCTGGAAAGAGGCGAAGGTTGTCACTTTACTCGCGCGCGCTACAGGACGCGGGCACCTCGTATTCTGTTTAGTTTGCCGTTCAACTCCTAGCAAATATCATTCGCCTCGTTCAATGGTCTGCGCGGAACAAATATCGCCTAAGTGTCCACGTAGACCGACCGAATCGACATAGAAAAAGTCTGTCGCGTTTCTAGTATTTATCGTACCCGGACCATTTATCGTAACCGTGCCGAACCTTCCCGCGTTTTCGTCAACTTTCGACCGGTTCGTGTCTCGCGAGAAGCTTCATATCTCGACGACAATTCGTCCCGCGGATCAATCGTATCGATGGCTCGCGTTTATCGATTTCGAACCGTTTCTCGCGACCGTTCGCGCCTTTTCGCGTTTCCATTGCGTTCGTTTACTTCTCGTCGCAGCGCACGCGAATCGATCGGGCAATTTTTCGTCTCGAGGACGATTTCGGTTACAAGGAACGCGACGCGGAACCGGGGCGGACCTGATTCGAAAATTCGACCGATCTTGGAACGAGAACGACGCTCCGAGTATTTTTCATCACGGATGACGTTGTTCGGGAAGTTCTTCGATATCGTCTTGCGTATTTTGTTCGTTCTTTGATTCCTTCGCGCAGAATTTTACCGTTTTCGCCCAATTTCGCAGATCGTCGAACGAGCTTCAGTTCGAGGATTCATATTTTTGGTATACAGTCTCAGTTTCGAAGCGTCCGTTGGGTAGGTTACCATTTGACGATTTAATGTTTCAAGGTCGATCGAAGGTCACCCGAAAGGTCACACCGTGGTTGAATTCGTTACGCAACACCGTACGCGACGTAACGCAGTCTCGTTTTGAAAAAATACGTCGACGACAATGGACGTTAGACGCGTGCTCGGCATTAAATCGAGACGCTTACGCGATCGAACGATCGGTACCTTCGCTTATTCGTGTTCCACGCAAGTGCATCGAAGCTCGCGGATGGCATTTAAAACGCACACTTGGAGATAAGACGGCGCGACCGAGAGCCTTTCGTCTTGAATACGTTTTCCGGCGTAGCTTTCCTTCGAACGCGAGAAAACGGCTTCGTCTCCGTGACCAATACTGCACGGTTGTACGCGAAAGGAAAAATGAGAAACCGAAAGTGACTCGAGAATTTGCGAAAAGAGAATGCGAGAAACGTAAGATTATCGTCTCGAAGGACGTATCGAGGCTTGTCGATCACCGTTACAAAATTTGTAACCCGGTATCGTACAAGACTCGTCCCTCGTACCGTAATTAGCGTACTAGTTTACCCCGATTGTGTATTTTGGAAACAAAGCCACGAGTATCCGACCTCGATTCGCTTAATTCTCGACCGATCGATGAAACTTGTGCATAATTGATTTAATTACAAATAATTGATACTTTGACAATGGTTGGATAACGGTAAATAACGCGATCGTGACGCAACTTTTTACAACTCTTCGCGACTCTTTGCTCGACGCTCCTCGTTCGAAACTTGCTCGGCGCGACACTGATACAATACCTTTCGAAGAAAGAAAATTCCTTACCCGATTTCTCATTGTGTCTGCTTCTTTCTTTCTCGTTACCGTTGAGCTCGTCGCTGGCCGAATATCGTCTCGAAGCAACGTTCCCTTAAACCTGCGTCTACCCTAAAATTACGCTACCGATCTCGACTCCCGAAATAAGAAGCGATCGCGATAAACGATCAGGTGCAAGTTAAAATCAACGGTCGCGCTTCGTTCCCCTTTGCCGTTTCGTTCGCGTCTCTCGACCTTTTAAGCGTGTCCGCGAATCGCACGTCCGATCGGGATCAATCGGAAAGCGTAAATCATTGAAAACGACCGATTAGGTCCTCGACAAAGGACGGAGACCGATTATAGAGACTGCAGACCGATACCATTCTATTGGTAAACGGCGTTCATTATAAATAGGGGCACGACACAAAGCCAGAATAAATATCGTGATATCCCGTTTCCGCGGGATGACCGAGCCGCTGTGTTTATTTTATCATTTTTCCATGAGATTTCAGCGAAGTGTAAATACTGCGGAAAATGCAGGAACACAAGCGACTAAACATAACGATTATAAGCGCCCGGGGCTTCGATGTGCTGCTGCGGCTTGTTTTCAATGCAGTTGCATTGAACTGCCTCCGCTGCATTCCGATTCTCCGCGCCTCATCCCCATCGTTACCGTCCAAACCGGGGCCGCTGCGCCCTTTGTAAAACGTCGTATTGACCTAAAAAACGTAAAATGCAACAGTCAACTTGATGAAGTTCGTCGAGGTATCGTAATTGCATCGCCCGGAGTGTGCTTTGAGCTTTTCCACTCCCACTCGCCAATCCCGTGGCCGGTAAGGGGGTCTGGGAAGCGGACGCGCATTGTTATCAGGTTGTCAGAAATTATTTAAAAAATTAATTCTCCGTGACGCGGAAACGCTCTCTCTCTTTCTTTTTCCCCGTTTCGGTCTGTCTTTCTCGTCCCCCCGGGGGTGAGTTTGTATTATTTAGCCGATTCGCGATTTCGTGTCTCGAAGTTGTTTCTTTCTACCGTGTCGTCCATCGAGCGCTGCCGCGTCGCGCCGCTCGGCGCTGGTCCGTGCATTATTTTTACGGTTCGTTCGTTCCGCGAAACGTTTCGTAGTCCTCGGAGCATGAACGAATCGTTTGTCACCGCGGCGCTTAACGCGGCTTACGACAGTTTCAGTTATTCTTTTGACTTTTCGAACGGCGAACAGATGTTCGGCACGGGCGTACGCCTCCGTGGAAGTTTCCCCGTTGGTTTTATTAGCGAAATCGGGGACCGTGTTCACGATTTTTATGGCCGTCGCTCGTGTCCCGAGCGATCGGCGGCCGAGGGGGAACCTTCGTTTAACAGGAATAGTTTCCACGATGGGGGAGGGATTAAAAAGTTTTTTTTTCCTTTTCTTTTTTTTTTTTCGTCGCGAGGAAATCGTCCTCGTCGTCGCGAAGATGTTTTTCCCGAAACACGAGGAGGCGAGCGTTTGGCTAGGGACGGTAGCACGGCGGAGATAATTTTCAGACATTAAAAATGATATCGAGGCGAAACGCCGCGGGACAAGGGTTGAAATGGCCCGTAGAAAGCGAGCCAGGGGCTGAACGAAGCGGGCGGGTGGGTGAAAAGTTGGTGTATAAACACAAGTTACGTAAGTACATTACAAAGTGTAATGGCGAATCGGAGGTTGCCTCTCCGGTCCGCTACGGAGCAAAAGTGGCCGCTTTAACCCCCGAGAAGGCAACCCTCGACATTTATTATGCTATATTGTTACAAGGAAATTGCGTTTTTATAAGCGGTCCCGCCGAAAGCGAACCGCAAACGCGAGCGCGAGCGCGTTCGCTCGCTCTTTACCGCGATCGTTTCCGCGCGTTTACGAACGCGTCGTTATCGAAAGATCCTTCGACGCTTCCGGGACGATTCATCGTCGAACGAATGTCCACTTTTCGCGCGCGAGAAGACACCGATAGGACGTAAACACGAACGATCCCGAGCCGGACGAGCGTGACTCGCGATCCGTGTTTCAACGTTGTGAGAATCGCAACATCCCCGCGGAACGAAGCTCTTTCGTGTTTCAACGCCTTCGGCGGACGTGGCTCGGCTGGCTTTATTAATCCGAAAAGCTCTCGGTATCCCCGTTGAAGGTTTCTCCGTTGCGAGGGCCGTCGAGGTAGGGAGAGAGGAACGAGAAAGAGCGTAGGCGAAAAGGACGAGGAGACAGAGCGGCGCGTAGAGGGGAACCGGCTCGAAAATTCCGCGTGCGTGCGGGGCGTGAATTGGGATTCGAGCTTTTGTACATTAATATCACGAGTGGGCGACCCAGCCGTTCCTCCTTGCGAGCACCCCACGCGTCTCGACACGGGGATGGCGAAAGAGGGGAAAAAGGTGGACCGGACCGGCAGCATGTTGCGCGATCGTAAACACTTTGCATATTTCCCGTGCCGTTTCGCGAACCCCACCGAGCCAGCGGCACCTTTTCAAACGTTCGGTCCTCCGCGTCCCTCCTTTCCGCCGCATACCGACGCTTTGCAATTAGCCGAAATCGATTGTACGAAAGGTGCACGACGGAACAACTGCCTCTATGCACAGTTACCATGGGTTTTCGCGGACGCGTAATACCGCCGGGATTTCGTTCGATTCTTTCCGTTTCGTTAAAACGCGGCAAACGTCGCGCGAACCTTTTTTTTTTTCCTTTTATTTTCTTTTATTAGTTTCTTTTTTTTTTCTTCGTCTCTTTAACCGCGAGCCTCCGTCCGGCTATTTATTTTATCGCGATTCAATCGCGGCACCGGCTAACGACGCTCGCGTTTATTTGCCCTCTCGCCGATATTCTTCCGTTCGCTCTTTTTTTTTTTCGTTTTTCTTTTTTAATACTGTTTTTCACCACCGTCACCCGCCCACCTCGCGGTCCTCGCCGAACTCGCGGGACCAATTACAAATTTTTACGGAATATAATAAATGTCCTCACTCCCGGGTCGAATCCTCTACCTCTTTCTCTGTCCTCATTGTCTCGGACAATAAAAAGAGTAAACCGGTGTAATAATAATACCATTGATTTCGGGGAATCGAAAGTTTCGGGGGCCACTTCTGGGATTGTGGCGAGAAAGCCGGGCCGTTGGGAGAAAAAAATCCGTGGAAGGGAAAAAGTACGCGGCAGAGGCGAAGTTTCGACTCTGCCGGTTCATTAATGGAGAAAGGGTGGCTGCGTAAGAGTTGAAAGGAAGGAACGAGAGGAGAAGGAACACAGGGAACGGGGGGGCGGGGGGTGGGGGTGGGGAGGGGAGGGTGTTGAATCGCGGGAGCCTTCCGAAATCCGGGGAGCCTTGTAATTGGACCGGGGATTGCAAAACGTCGAAACGACGTCGAGACACGTCCGTCAGCCGATGTTCTTTCATAACGGTAAAAGTATTTAGGAACTCGGGCATTTTTTCGTCCCGAAAAATTTACGGGGCATCGAAATCCACGTACCCGGGAGTCCTCGTTCCGTTTAATTTTCCGATATCGGCTCGCGAAACGATTTCAGTTTCACCCCCCGAAGCGAAATGTTTAAGAATTCGATAACTTTTCTTCTTTTTCTTTTTCTTTTTCTTTTTTTTTTCGCTCGAATTTATTATTATTACGAAAGAGATACGATCGATTCGCGACAAACGGCTGGGTATCGATCAGCTCCGCGATATTGGAATCGATTTCCGTACATCGAAGCATCGCCCGATCGCTCCGATTCTTTTCGAGCGCGAGACTTTGGAGTCTTCGCTCGAACATTGTCGCTGGATCGCGTTACTTTTGCAAGAAAGAATACTTGGAATATCTATGATAGGTATCGATGGAAGTTTAAAATGAACCAATCCTTTGTTTAAAAATTGTATACAAAGAACACAATCTTTGTGAACCGTGCGATAGGTTTGTTTTCCGAGTGCGAAGTTTTGGAGTTTTCATTCGAACTCTGTCGTCGGATCGTGTCATTTTTGTAAGAAAGAATACTTGGAGTACCTCTGATAAGTATCGACAGAAGTTCAGGACGAACCAATCCTTTGTTTAAAAATTGTACGCAAACACAATCTCTGTGAACCGTACGATAGGTTTGTTTTCCAAGTGGGAAATTTTGAAGTCTTCGTTCGAACCCTGTCACCGAATCGCGTAATTTTTCCAAGAGAAAATACTTGTAACACCTCCCATAGTCATCGATGGAAGTTCAGAACGAACCGATCCGTTGTTCCAAAAATAGTACACGAAGCAATCTCGATGAAAACGGTGTCCTCGAAGTCTTTCTCTCGACACCCCGTACACAGGCCACCCTATCGCCCGAAACTCTCTCCGATCGTCAAAGTCTAACACGCGCCCCGAGTATTCTCGTTCTTGGAATTTCGCGGAAGAACTGTAAACTCTCCGTAGAGAGGAGCGGGTTACGCGTGTAATTTTAATTTCGAGAAGCGGGAACCGGTAGCACCGCGCGTAACTCGTGCTTCGGATCGAGGCTGGCCGGTTCTCCACCCTCGTTCCTCGCAACATTATCGCGTACGGTGCTCGCGTATATTCCGCGTGGCGTCTTCCGCCAAAGAAACTCGCTGAAATAACCAACGGTGGATTAACTCTCTCGGTCGTGTGTCTACCGTGGAAAGTAAAATATTATATCTGGCCGGGCGTACGAGGTCCGTGGCCGCGAGAAATACACGCGCGTTCGAATGTTTTTCCATGGTAAAAAAGAGGAAGATTCGAAAACATGGAAGGAATTTCTCGGTGGCCGCGATATTAGCCGGCGTTACACCGGGCGCCCGTTATATTTGATTGGGCTGTTCGTGTAAGAACACCCTCGAGCTCCTCGGCTGGTGCCCCCCTCCCTCTCCGGCCCTCTTCTTGCTCATCCACTCCCTCGGTCTGTGCAGCGAAATGTTGGTTAAATAATATCCGCGCTTCCAACCGTAATTATCTCGCTCTCAGATTTTCTGCCTTGCGGGGCGAAGGAGGTGGAGAAACTCGGTGGTTGGTACGGTGAGGGTGAGGGGTGGGAGGAAACGGTGGGGTAAAAGGCAAGGGACGGAGAGGATAGAACTTCGAGATTGAAGGAAAGACGGGGGTGTGGGGGTATTAGAGATAGCGTTGATATTCGCGGCAGAGACATTACGGACGCGACGTTTCGCGCCACCGTGGCGATGCCTTGAATCGAACGCTAATTGATTCCGTTAAAATTCAACGATCGGGACACGTACGGACCCGTAGGGAACTTTTTAGCAACGGTCGACCCTCGAGATTCTCGTTGAACGAATCGCGGCCGGTAGTCGGCCGGGATGCAAAGAAGGGAAAGATTGATACGTCCGATAGCCCCGAATACGTAAGAATCGACGGACAGCCCGTGATGTATGGACGTCTTGATGCGTTCGGGTTCACGGGAGCGGCGATCGTACGTTGAAAATCGAAATTTTTTTTTTTACATCCGCCGAGTAGTTTTTCGTCGTTACGGGGCGGGCGGTGATTCTGGACGGGCGCCAGGGAACGGAAACAAGGTAGCTACTTTTCTTTAGAATAGCCGATATTCGCGCCACTTTTATTTACACGAGCCAACGGAGCCAATTGTACGCGGGCATCAGCGATCGTTCGCAACCTATCGAAAAGGCTAACAATAAGTCAAAACACGACGAAGAAGAGGTAGCACATTTTATGAATAATTCATTCGATCGTGAAAGGTATTAGTAGGAGGCACGAGCCGGCCAGTAACATGTAAATGAAGCGATAAATTTTGCATGGACAGCTCGCGAGGCTCCCCGTAACCTCAATTTGGCACAGTTTTGTTGCTCCTTTCGCCTCGTTCGACAATTTAATCGCTTCGAAGATTGTCCGAACGTCGTCTTCGATCGATTCGAACGGTCTACTCCGCGTTTGCGTCTACGTTTTTTTTTTTTTTTTTGGAAAATTCTTTCATCGTGGCACAGTGGACGACGTTTCTCGTTGGGCAATTAGACATCGACGGTGCAGTTTCGTCCCGCGGGAATCGCGAGAGGCTTATCCGCGAGAAGGATCGACCGCCACGAACCCCTTGGAAATTCGACGAAAACTCTTCCGACGCCCTCGACGCAACGCCACCGACGACCCCTTTTCTCCAAGTAACCGCTGCGTAAAGGAGCGAGGGGGGGTAATGGCGGCGCGTTGCGGTTTTCAGCTTTTACGACCGAATTACGACTTTTCAACTATTTTTACGAGAGTTGTTTCAATTATTTCACCAATTTGCAATTAAGAACGCCGGGTACCGCCGCGGCGGCGAACGACACCCGCCGCTCGAAGGGTCGCAAAGGGTTGGCGCCTCTCCGAGCTTTATGGGGCTGATAATTTCGTGATTAGCCAATTAAAGGAGAAAAAAAATTAAATCCACCGGTCGAGAGGGTCGCGCGACCAAATCGGACCGGTCTTGATACCAAATCGCGAGATCGTTTCTCTGCTCGTAAATTTCAACGGCTCGATTTACCCGCGCTTCCGTTGCTTCGGATTATAATATATAGTTTATTGCAATCGCGTGTACGGTGGTGCAGTGGTTGTACTGTGATTGCGAATAAGGGGTTGTTCGATAAGTTTTGTCGTTCGATGAGTACCAAGTTGGACGGCCTAATACCGTTCGATACAACCTAGTATAATTTAGCGCGAACGACGACAGTGTGCTCTTCAAGACTCTTGAAACTGAAAAGAAAAGTCCAATCGTCAAATGATTCGAATGGGTGTGAAATTAAATCTTGATCGGTCGGGTTATTGTAAAGTTCAGATCGTAATATATAGTTTATTATAATATACAAGAATATAAAATCGAGATAAAGGAATATAAAGTAATATAATTTAGCGTGACAGTGTGCTCTTCAAGACTCTCGACTTGAAACTGAAAAGAAAAGTCCAATCGTCAAATGATTCGAATTGGCGTGAAATTAAATTTTGATCGGTCGAGTTATTGTAAAGTTCAGATCGTAATATATAGTTTATTATAACATACAAAAATATAAAATCGAGGTAAAGAAATATACAGTAATATAATTTAGCGTGACAGTGTGCTCTTCAAGACTCTCGGCTCGAAACTGAAAAGAAAAGTCGAAAAGAAAATTAGCCTAACCGTTGATCGCCTAGCGTATGAATCTTCCGCGCCAATACGAAGATAGTTCTTAAAACTACCATCGAACATTCTCTGTCGCCATTTGGCACTCTTTGGATCATTGTTGCGTTCATTCCAACAGCCTCGTTCTCTCTTTTCCGCGTGGCGTTCGTTGTCGACGAATCGGCTTTGTTATCGCACGGTTTCCACCACCCCGTCCCGCGTCATCGGGTAAATAACACACCGACGAAATACACGCCCCGGGGGATTTACATAACATTTTCTAACCGCCGGTGAGCCACGTTTGAAAGAAATTGCCGCGAAAGACGACCGAATCGTCTCGGTTTACCGTGCGTTTCACCGACGAGCGATTCGAAATTAAGGGGGGACCGACGAATCGAAAAAATCGAATTCTTTCTTCTTAAAGTTCGAAGCGTGTAGAATGTTGCGTGAAAAAGATATTTCGAGATTGAAACGTTTAGCAAAGTTGCAGCGATACGATAAACTCGTTTCACGTTTTTCTCAAAACTATGGCCGACACGATTCTCCGGAACTATGCATCCGATTTACTTCAAATTTTGTAGAGATGTTCCGCATAGAGTATTCTACCATGTAGCTTACGATTTTTTTTAATACGTTGGTTATTTTATTTTTTACAAACGTTCAAAGTCGTTTGTTTGGATAATACGATTGCTCTTTCCTTCGAACTTCGACCATTTCTACGATTGGTAAAATTTTCGAAAAATCGTACGCTGCATTTTAGACAATAGTCTCTACTCTACGAATCGACCAAATTTTTTCATTTCGAACCTCCCAGTTCTTGTCGACTGTAACAACCACTAAACCTTCACCAGAAGGGGTTTCTCCGATCAGCGAATAACTTCACCGTTTCTTCCGATGTGTACTTTCGAAAAATGAACTAAAACGAAGCTGAAAGTTCTATTCACATTCTGCGAAGAAGCCTAAGATTTTTCATTCGGTGGCTACTCGGGGAAAAAATTCGCAAAGTTTCGTCATTTTTCGACGTCCCGGATCTCTGTCCACCCTTGATGGATCTCTCGGTCTTGGACTTGTATCTTTCCCCGAGGAGATTCACGGATCGTCCCGTGCAGAAGTTTGAAACCTGCAGGGGCCGAGCAAACCGAGGAGGTCAGTATTTGTTCCGTGTGTAGGCCGAGCGTTGTGGTAGGGTTGTTGGCATCGTGGTCGGTGGCGAGAGGGTCGGTGGGTCGAAAGGGGAGCTCGAAGGAGCTAGTGGCGCAGAATAACGGTAAGTCTAGTGTTTATTTGATGGCCCGTAATCACGCTATTTTGTCATCAACGGTAGGCCTCCTTCCGCGATGTAGACCGTCGAAGGGGTGGTTCTGCACTTATACTCACCCTAACTCACCCCCTGCCACCCTCCCGGCCGAGCAGCCCACTCGAGAAGGAGGAACTAATTCGAAGGCTTTGCCGCAGTCAGGGTGCATCTTACTTCCGGTATAATTCTCGACCGCGAACGTTATACAGCCGCATGTACAGGGATATGTATATGCTCGCGCAATCGAATCGAGATTTCTGATACTCCGGGCCCGGTTCACCCATTGTGCTCCTCCGACATGTTTGTGGTACACGTGAGCCGTACAGTTACTTCCCGCTTTCTCCGCCCGAACGAAACTCTTATCGGACTTTTGGAAGACGGTCGATCGTAAAACGCGCAACGGGCTTTGACACGCGTCTCGATTGGACGTAACGCGCGGTAACTTTCCTCGCGTTCACGTGCTCGCTAACCGGATACTAGGTGTACGAGAACTACGCGCGAATCGACCACCACGACCGGGTCGCTGAACATCCGGTACGCGAAACTTTCGAAAGGCGGACTTTTCCGATTTTATTCATTTGGTCGTAATCGGTGATCCGTTCGATCGGGTCTCTTTTCCGCGACGAGTACTCCGAAAGATCACGAGCGAGCGTTTCGACCGCGAATCGCCTCGAACGAAACCAAGGAATTTCTGCGAGAACGTTCCATCGAAGCTCACGGAAAACATCTCCCCGCGAAGAAATAAGTATCCCCGTTAGGGGCAAGCGTCTCGATACGTTACGGATAAATACATTCGTTGCTCGTGGTGTACCTTCTTGTGTACGGATAATCAACTATTGCGAATAATGGGATGCGAATATTGCTTCATGAATTATTTACGAACGTTAGGTTGTTGCACGGACTATTCTTTCCGGAGATTTATCGCCGAGATTATTTTTCCGTTATCAGTACTTAAAAGAAGAATAGAACATAAAACTGGGCAGAGCGCGCGATTCAAATAGGTCAGCCGTAAATATGCAATTATCGTTGCTCGACGGGCTCGAATGTCTCTTGGGAAGAATCGAAATATCGCGTTTTACTTTCTCCGCGTAGTCGACGGTTTTCGCAGATTATACGGATCCCGAGAGCGATACAGTTGCGGCCCGACCAAACAGCGTGTAATAACGGTGCAAGCCACGTGAATCATCGGCAAACGCCGCACCCACGTCCGTACGCCTTCGTTGTGTGTTTTTGTTGTGTCTTCTAACGTCCCGTATCGTTGCCTCGCCGTTTATTGCATTTCTAATGCAGCTAATGCATTACGGTACACCGCCTCGACTACCGGCTCGGTGATATTATCCGAGCCGACAGGTGAAATCTGCTCGTAATTTTCCCGCGGGACCCGCGATCGTGGAAACGATCCGTCCTATCGCGAGGAAACTTTTTCACGGTTATTCGGCGTGTTTCGTAATTTCGTACGATCGAATCGTGCTTCGAATCGACCGTTGCCCCTGACCGATACTAATTTTCCTCGTACGCGAATCGATACGCGGTGTCGTGGCTTCGGTGTTGCGAATCTGGCGCGCGAAAATGATGAAAAAGTTCCGTACCGAACGGTTTCTACGATCATTGTTGCCATTGTCGCGCGAGGAAAGTGTACACGGGACGCGTAGGATAAAACGATGTTACGTAAAGGCGATGTACCAGAACGGCTTTTAAACTCGAAACGAGAGCGCAAGAGATGGACACGTCTCGTCGAAGAGTCGCGCGAAGGAAGAATCGTGTTTGTCGACGGATAAACGATCTCGTAACGCGATAACCTATCGGTGTACCGGTTTGCGCAACGTTTCGAAAATATTTTCAACGGTTTAGAAAGGGGGTAGTGGACTTCGAGGGGTGCGAGTTGAAACAACGAGGGAATGCGTGGATAAATAAGCACGGAATTTAAAAGTACGACGATACTCGGATCGAGGTGGCCATAAATCTCTCGGGCAAACGACTACAATAAGACAGAGTTACGCTCGAACCGCGTACAACGTACAATTTCGAACCGTTTCGATAATTCATCGAACTCGATTCTCGAAACGTTGCCGTATCGTTCGCCGATTGATATTCCGCTTGTAAAAGAAACGGTTCGATTAAACGGTTGCTAATTATCGCTCGGGCATACGTTAACGTTGAATCAACGCCTTGACAGTGTAATCGGGTACAGATTCTTTTCTTTCTTTCTTCGTCCATCGACGAGCAACCGTTGCGTAACTTCGGTGCACGGTCTCTTGCAAATTGCACGCGTAAGTAGCAGCGAGTCCTTGCACTATTTGCACGCGGTACGGATACAGGTGTTCGTCGTGCAGTGTTCTACGAACAATCGAGTGTCCCGCGTTCTCCATTGTTTCGATCGTCCGCGACGCTGTCCCTGTCGTTTTCGTCTACGTTTTCAAAATCGAACGGTGCACTGCGAACGTTCCGTGCATTCTTTCCAATTAATTTCCATTCGAGCGTATTAATTTCCGTGGAAAACTTGCTCGCAGGTGTTTCACGAGAAGAGCGTTGGGAATCGACGTTTCTGCGTTTGCGTAGCTTGTAAACGATCGTTTCAAACGAAAACCGTGTGTCACGGAACGCTGGATGGGTATTATTGCGTTTACTCGGACAATGGACCCGATGTTTCAAACATCTCGGGAATAAGATCGAACGGAAGAAGTTACAATCGCGTACGATTCACTTGTTTCAAATTCTAAGAAACCGTCACGGTGAAATTTTCAAATTCGTTACCCCTACTTTTTATACAATAATGGAATTTATGAGAGACAAGTTTGAATTTATCGATCTCTCGATAAATTCTACGGTATTCGAGATTTTCGACCACGAGTCGTACGATCCATCGAAAAGACTTTTCAATGTTTCGCGAGCAGTGCGAGGATCTCTGTTCGAAGGTTCAAGGTTCGAAGATTTACAAATAATCGTGTTTCTTTCTCGTCGCGGACAATTTTGTACACACTCGCTCGAATCGAGATTCCTCCGCGTTCCCTCGCGAGTGTTCTTTGTTATATTTAACCCTTCGCGGTCGTATTAAATTTGGACATGGGTGTCGTACTGGTCGGAATTAATTTCCCTTGAAGAAACAGTCATACGTAACACTTGAGATTACGAAGGATAAACAAGATTTATTAATTCTTTCGTGAACTTTAGATATATGTTCGTACAACAGTGTGTTTTAATGCAATGTTTTTACTTAAAAATTATATCTTTCAAAACAGTCTCCAACATACAGTCCTGTAAGTTCTTCTCGACCACACGTATAGCAAAAATAATCAGTTTGGTGTCTTCCGCCCTTAATTTTTCCGTTTGAACGAAATTTTACGTCTTCGCAGTGCTGCTATATATGCAGTTTTCCATTAAGCCTTTCCTCTTTACCGGATTCCGTTATCTCTAATAGGAGCACCGTATCGCTTCGCGAACAGATTCTTTGGACATTCGGATTCGTTTGGTGAAAGTGTAAACTAATACACAGTTGAACAAAGTATAAGATTAGTACGGTTTCCCGTAAAGGGTTAACGAGTGTTTCCTGTAACGTCGCTATCTGTGTATTCCCCGGTTGGTTCGCAGCTCGCAACGCAGTTTCGTCCCCGATCGTTGAATTCATCGACAACGTTGTTAAGAATCGCGAAAAAGTTACGGTTAGCGACCGGAAGCCACGGATGGCGTTAACCGTGAGAATTCGGTCGGCAACCGGTCGAAAAATAATGTTGGCAAGGGAACGAAAATGGAGCAACAAACCGAGTGATTAATGGCCGCGTTTCATCGGGCGTGCCATCCTCGTACGAAGCGCGGCGCGTATTATGTTCCGCGCGGAATTAATATTCCGAGCGCGGCGGCGTGTCTTAAAATGTAAATAAGCCCACGGGACTTGTAGGTGTCGGAATGCAAATTCTTGATTTGTCGCGCTTATCGCTTCGAGAATGGCGCGACGTGAGCCGGACGAGCAAAAACCGTAATGTGCCATCTCGGGGCCCGAAGTCTTGCGCTGGAAAGCCAACGAGTCTACGGAACTGACGCGGGAATACGCGTGTTACTTAGCTTAATGGAGACCTGCATAACACCGGTATACACACCTCGTTGAAGGCTTAATACGCGTAAGCGAGTAATCCCCGTGTCTCGACGGTTTCTCGATGCAGAGTCATGATTACCTACCCCGAGCGATTAGGTTACCGCAAATCCGTTCCTTGCCGCGGTGATTACCGATCCGGGATTGCCACATATTTGCACAAGTCGTCTTACCGTCGAGAATTTTACGTTTCCTCGTGCGCTCGACCTCGCGGGTTCGTTAGTGGAAAAGTACGGGCCATTAAAAATATTGCACAATAAACGGCGAGTCATGGAACAACTATACCGCGGAGTTGTACGATCGGTGGCAAGCTACCGAACGATATCCTTCTTTTTTTTTTTTTTTTTTTGAGGGGGGATTTTAATCATCGATCAAAATCGATGCACGAACGAATCTTCTCGAGATACGTTCATTGAACGGACTTTGAGACACGGTTCTAGTTAACAATAGTACGTTTGGTGAATGTAACGTAGGTGGGTTTCACGTGCTTTTGATTTCTTCGATTTTTCGTGCTACGGTAGGTACGGTGAAGAAGATATTTTTCTTAAATGTAAGATTGATTTTAACGAAAGTTTGCATGCACGTAGAGCATAATAGTGCAAGTATGAAGGTGTAATCGAGTCTCTTTTAACGTTTTCTTTATTTTTTTTAATGCAACCGTTTGGGGGACTCTCTTGCAATAGAATGATAAAGCACTAAAAGCTGAACATTATTCGTGTGTAAAGTTTCGCTCTGTTTCGCATTATTGGTTGTACTTGAAAAATCGAAGAGAAAGTGCCACTGCAAAGGCTGCTTTCAGCCGATTTCAGACGATTGGAGAACTTTGCAACGCCTTCCCTTTTTCTATAACTTTGTAATCGTGCAAGACAGAGCAAACATGTTCTTACGAAAAATCTACAGTCTTTGGTGAGAAAGGCCCCCCAAGAATGTTGCATCAAAAAAATGAAGAAACGTTTAATTTTCGGGTCTTGACTTCATCGTCTCGAGAACATTTTTCGTCGACAACAAAGATTATACACGCATGCAAACTCTCGTTAAAATCAGACTTGTACGTTAAGAGAATTTCCTTATAATATAGTATCCCAGTATGCTTCACACGCACACAAACTTTCTTTAAAATCAGACTTGTACGTTAAAAGAATTTCCTTATAATATAATATAATGTCCCAGTCATCTGTAGCTCAGTATGCTTCACGCGCACACAAACTCTCGTTAAAATCAGCCACGTAGTTTAGAGTATTTTCCACGTACTACAGTGTCCGAGTATCTTCGAACCACCGTAGGTAAAATTTTCAAAGAATCGCTCAAAACGGAAAACAATCTCGGCGACATCTCGGCTCCCGAATACCGGAACGTAGAAAATCTCTGGAGCGCGTTCTACCGCGAAGAGTCGAGTCGGGACGAATCTTCGCGCGAGATTTGCGATACTCGTTCCCCAAGATCGCGTTACACCCGATCATCGTTTACGCGTCGGCGATAAAAGCCGATCGATCGTGTAACTTCAGCAACCGCGTTCGATCTTACGTCCATACCGAGGCGCTTAGATTCGGTATCACGGTGCACAGCCGCGTCTCGCGGTTCGCACGCAAGTGCAAGAAGCATCACGGTCGGCCGTAACGTCGGGTTGCGGTAGCCCATGGGTTATAACGCGGATCATAATAATTGCCGAAACTTGGCTCAAAGCGGCCGGGCATTCCCCTTATTTGCGAAGGGTTATAGTTCCCCGAACATGGCCGAGAGACTGACGCAGAAGGTGGAGGCGTTTCGGAAGAGCGCCGTAATATACGTCGAAAAGAGCAAGTGGGGTGTGTTAGCGGTGGGGTGTGTCGGGGTGGGTGGTTCGGTTGAAACGAAAAGAAAAGAAGGCATCGTGCACGTCGTGTCAGACACGTTCGACCCTCGAAAACATTTTCCAGCTTGAAGCTTCTTCTCTCGTAACGAAACCCATCCACCCTGTTACCCCACTCGTCGTCGTGTCTTACCCCCTGGCCACCACCGCCTCGATTTTCGTAGCCGTTGTTCGCCACGCCGCGGAAAGAGAGACGTTCGCCTCGTCTCGCCTCGTCTCGCCTCGCTTCGGCAAACTTGCGGAGAACTTCGATGCCGGAACTCGTCCGTAGAAGAGAAACGGAACCGTCTCGACGGAGCCCTTCTACCTTTCCAGCTAGCGTACGTCGGTTGGTCGGCTCGCGGGTGGCCGGGGCTAAGCTCGTCCGTTGGGTTGCTCGGTTGCTCGGTTGCTCGGTTGCTTGCTTGCTTGCTTGCTCGGCCGCGCGCCGATCCCTATCGCCTAAACGAGGTTTGGCAACGGCGCTTAGCCGAGGCCTGCCTCGAGAAAAGAGTTTCATTAAAAGCGGGTAATGAGGCAGTCGGGACCGGGTCTCGCTTCTGCTCGCGAGATCCGCGTTATACGGCTTCGTCGGCTGCAGGAAAGAGAGGGTAGGCAACGGACGCTATTATTTTGAGGAAGAGTTCGATTAGCATGGACGCGACCAACCCTGGGATGGGGTGAAGAGAAAGTACCTCGTCCGATCCTAATTCCTTTCTTTTCACGGGTGTTACCGGGTTGCATGGGCCCTCGGGAGCTGATTTCTCGACGGTGTTGCTGACGCGTTCCGCGTCGTAATTTCGAGGGAAAGAGGCCGAAAGGGTAGATGATTTCTCCTGTTCGTCGTAGCGGTCGTGGTGGTAGTTTTGTAGCTTTCACGTAGATCCAAGTGCGCGCGATGATAATCATTTATACGAGGACCGAAGTATTGGGTCGTTTCGTTTTCTAAAATGAAGAATGTATAATTTGATAAAATGTTTATACACTCTAAAAACATCGTGTTTCATTTTTACCAAAAAAAAAGAAACGACTTTCCGAACAACCCAATACAATGTATTGTACAAGTCCCAAGTCCACTTACAAAGTATACATTTTTTTTTTCCTGATAGGAACGATCGTTTTGGTAGTTTCTCAGCTTAAACGAGGATCCAAGTACCCACTATGATAATTATTTATTTCTTAGAGACCAAGTACAATGTATTGTACAAAAGTTCAGTTACAAAGTATGGTAAATCTTTTCTGTCTCTATAGGAGCGATCGTGGTAGTTTCTCAGCTTTGCGGAGAATCCAAGTACCCGCGATGATAATTATTTGTTTCCTACGGTGCAAAGTCCGATATGCGAGTACACGTATAAAGAAAGTGCACCGAGTCGAGGCACGGGTAGACCGAACGGAGAAATTAGCTGCAAGGTATGCAAGAAACGCAAACGTAAAGGCCGTACGTTCGTGAAAGTTAATAAGAAGTGTTGCAACGAAGAGATGGAACAGAGTTGAATGTAGCAATAACGGGAGATTCGTTCCTAACCTTCGAACCGAATACCCGTGTCTCTTGCCGAACCATCTTTCGCTAAGGTTCCGCGAAGTCGAGTAGATCGACGCGACGACGGAATCTTTTCTCAGTTGAAAAGAATCGTCTCGTTCGATGATTCTCGGTTGAAATTATTTTCGTTTCGCGTATTTATTTTTCCAAGTGACGCGCAAAAAGTCTCGTCACACTCGCTACGTCGCACGTCCCTGCAGCTGGTCTTGCAAGTTGTAAACTCGCGAAGCGTTCGGTTGTGAAAAACAAGGGAGCGAAGCGAACAAATCGCTGTCCAAACAACAGTTTCCACGGTACGGGATTGTAAACGAAAAATTGGAGTTTCTAGAGGATGAAAATCTACGTTCCTTTCCACGAATCCGCCGTTGCGTTGAAACGATACGCATCGGGTAATTTCGAGCGAAAGTAATAGCTCGACGACTCACCGTTGTCGATAATCCTTACATTTTTCTTCATTTTCTACGATAACTATCCCGTTGGTAAATGTCCGTGTCCTTCGACGTAACGGAATTACAAAGGTAGCTCGACGTTCGTTGTTTTCCGTTTAAATGATGCGCAAACTTCCGTTTAAACGAAGAGCAACACGTCCCGGTGAATCGTTCTTTCGAGGTAGAATTCCAACAGCAACGTTCGTACCTCGGCGCGTGGTACGTTCTCCCGATGTAGGAGGACTCTCGTTCCGTCGGCTCTACATGGCCATTTTGTTTGCAATGCTGATTTCGTTCCGTTTAGTTACTCGCGATAGACCTCCGTAACGATCATTCGGTCGACGGTTCTGGCACCTCGATGTGTACAACCCCTTGCGTAACCCAGACGTCACCCGACGCGACAGAAGTACGGTTGGTCGCTGTTCTAGAAAGGCGAAGTCTGTTTGTGTCGATGAGAGAGTTCTGTTTGAGAAAGTCTCGAGAGAGTTCAGCGAGTAGACAGCGTCCGTGAGCAGTCGAGAGCCAGAGTGCAACGAATGAGATCTGGATAGTCGAGGTCGGGGCGTACGAGAACACATTCGGGGAACAGCGTTTTAATTTTCGCGCGCCAACCGTGTTGCTCGTGTTGCGTTCACTCGTGCACGGATTCGCGAACGTTCGATCGACGTTCTCGCTGAACGGGACGAGAAACGAGCGTCGTTTCGAGTAGGTATTCGCGCTCCGTCTCGAGTTTTTTCTTTCGATACTCGGAGTTGAACGTCTTCGAGAACTCGAGGTTCCACGCTTCGTTCGCCGCAGCCCCGAAGTCACGGAACGCGCCGAGAGACAACTCTACCACCGTTGCCCGGTGTCCACTCGCTCGAGGATCTCCCCGAGCGGTGAAACCGCAGCGCGACCAAACTATCGTAGGGGTGGGAAAGGTTCGAGAAGCGGAGGGAACCGGACCGTTGGCCCGTTGGTAACCAAAATTTATATACAAAGTATCTTCGTCGAGCAGTTGCTGTTGGCCGAATAAGTAAAACAGTAAACCGTAGACGCGCGGAAGAGGATAGGAACCGAGGGGCGAACTTGCACCGGAGAGAGGCGGCGAAGCGGTTGCGGTCCCCCGGCTCGTAAATTCTCGTTCTAGGAATTCGTTGAATTTTTCCCGGCCAGTATCGGGCCCCGTTGCCCACGTTGTATCGTTCACGAGCGTTCTCCGCGCGTTAAATATGATTCCGTTCGTGCTGACGGATGCACCGTGCGTCACGGTTACATATCTTCCATTCGCTTCGCGCGGCACTATATCAGCGGGTCGAAGAAGGATCAGCCTCTTGGTAGCGTTCTAAGTTATTGGCGCAACGTACACAGGGTGCATAGTATGTAAATGAACGTACGTTGGTACGATACACATACGCCTGCTCCGATGTCCGTAGCGTTTAGGCGAATTACACGGTAAATTTTGCACGATATCGAATGGCCGCGTTCCATCTTCTAGCAGGTATGTACACGTATAGCCCAGACCACGGGGGCGCATAGACTGTAAAGCATAACGCGGGGGTTGCATCGGGTCAGATTTAATACTAGAAATGGGAGGGTGTGGCGGACGAGCTCGAGGGCCACAAGCAGGGTTCAAGCGTATCGTGTGCATAGTTATTTCAACTCGTACACTCTTTCGCAAAAGCCGAGACTTTCCCGCGCGAGGATCACTCGGATCGATTCTTACGTACCTTCGACCGTGTCGATCGTCGAGGTGCGATACGTTCGTTCGCGAACGTTCTTTCCGCAACGTTTCTTTCCTCGTGGAGCGGAAATCAACGTCGGGCGATTATCGACGATAAACAACCGATAAATTTCAGTGAAACTGATCTCGAACGTGTTATCCGGGTCGTTCGAACGAAAGTTTCGTTCGTTTTTTTTTCTTTCGTTCTTTTTTCGACGAAACGCGACAATTTCGTTCGCGTGACGCTTCTTGTAACAACGTCCCGGTCGTCGAACGTAATTTTGGAGGCAAGTGTACGTACGTACTTACGTATACCGCTATAAGGCCTATCGGTATACGTAACCGCTTAGTATACCTCAGTTGCATGCGGACGGCCAATGCCATCCGTTAAATGCAATAAACACGGAATCTTGCAATTCACTGCTCGCCGCTAACGTGCTCCCGGCTCCTTCGTGAACTCGCGGCGGCAACAACCGTTTCTTGCTCCGTAGCGGGTAAACATCGCTTGGAAAATTAATTAACGCGCCTTTGGAAATCGACCGACCGGTTAGCCGGTTTATCGCTTCATCGATTTAATTGGAAGATCTTGAACGGTTGGAGTGCATCCGTTACGAATCGTTGAAAATCGTATCCCGTTGAAAGGTCGCTGTAAATTCGTCGGTAAATCCCGCAAATGGATGTAAATTTTCGACGAAGGATTCGCTCGAGTGAAATCAGAAGTCGCGCTTAACCTTTTACGGACTAAAATTTTAATGGCGGGATTATCCGTCTACGTTGAAATTTTGTTGCCGGGGGTGGAAAATGTTTCGGTAAAGGGTCGCGAACTTTCGTGGAAAGTAAATAACCGTCTCTGAAACGACAAAACTCGTAATGGTCGAGATTACGCGATAGAAAAATAACACTCGACTCGGGAGAATCGACCGCTTTCGAAATCGCCAGCTCTGTAAATCGGCCGAGTTTTCCTGTAGGAATTTTCCAACGATTAAAATTTCAACCGGTAGCTTCTCCGTACCGAATTTCCCTTCAATGATTCGCGCTAGTATCCTCGAAAGATCGAAACACGACATCGAAACGATTTCCAAAATAAATTTTGCCATTGTGGGAGGACTCGAAGAGAAACGTGGAATTTTTAAATTCAAACGAGAGACCACCATCTATTTAAGGTGTTTGTTTGGCAAAGGTACGTCGATACGTTGTTTTTTCTTTCTTTCCGTAACAATCCTTGTCGTCGACGAACCATCGGTGACAGAACTCGTAGGAAAATATTCGAATTTTAACGTGTTTTCGATTTTCGACGTTATCGATTACTCGCTCGCAAATGGTGTTATCGGTGACTATGAGAATCGACTTGTATTTTACCGCTGGAAGCGTCAAGGAGGGACACCACTCTGACGAGTCAAAAAAAAATGATTTTTCTTTTCTTATTTTTTTTTTTGAAAGTTCAAATCGTGCAGAACGTTGCGTCGAAAAGATATTTCGAGATTCAAACATTTAACGAAGTTAAGAATTTTTCAATCTGGCCGACACGAGATCTCCGAAGCTACACGTCCGATTTGCTCCAAATTTTATAGACATATTTTTTATAGAGTATTCTACAACGTAGCCTTTCAATATGTTAATTACTCGATTGCTTTTTTCTCGAACTTCGACCATTTACTACGATTATTAAAATTATTCGAAAAATCCTAAGCTACATTTAAAACAATAGTCTCCACTGTCCTCCAAAAGAGGACACTTTTTCATTTCAAGCCCTCCAATTCTTGCCAACCGTAACAACCAACAAACAACGTTTCACCAGAAGCTATTCTCCAAAAATCGGAATAACTTCGCCATATTGTCCAAAGTTTCCCTTCGAAAAATTCTAAAACAAAGCCAAAAGTGACACTCTCCCCGAAAGATTCCTTCTCTCATTTACTAAAACCCAGAAGAAAAAAAAAATTTCGTCATTTTTAACTCCTCGAAGTGGCTTAAGTCCCCTGGAAAGAAACAGAAATTCTCGTCTCGAAAGCTCGAATGGATGCTCCCTTTCGAATCGTTTCAACGAGTAGAGAGGAAACACGACGGAAGGAAATCGGAAACGCGTCGGTTGCTTCGTGGACTGTCTCACGAACGTGGTAACGAACGCACCGGTACGTCTGGTACGCTTAAGAGGTTAATGAATTCCGGGCAGCCTCGTGCGAGTATATCTTCGGTGAATCGTGGCCGGTCGCGGCGCAGCAAAGTGCAGTAACGAGTAATCAACAGCTCGCGATGCGAGCCAGAGCACACATTCGTGGGTCTAAATGGCCGTTGGTAGGTGGAAGAGCGAGCACCGTTCGTAGGTACGCCGTTTGGCGGCGGTGGTGCGGATGTGTGTCGTTAGTATTTAGTGTTTAGTTAACATCGGGGATGGAGAAGCCGCCAGTGTTTGTAATTGGTACAGTTTAGGAGCGACGAAAGCGATTGTGTACCTCACAGATTTTACCCGGCCCCCGAAGACGCAGGTCGGAGAGCTTTTGTCTGAACGGCAGCAGCGCGCTGAACGTTTCTCGCCGAGACAGTTTCAAATCGGCGCGAGAAAACAGCATGCCAGATGGCGCGGGTACGTATCGCGGTCGTTACTACAATTAGATATTCGCCTCGGTCTGATCTCCAAATAATAACACCGTGCACGACGAACGAGCGAGCGAGCGAGAGAACCAGCGACCAAGGTATTTTGCCTCCTTGCGGCGCTATTCGCTCTACAAAACGCGTCATTAGTTGCCAACTAATAATTTTGCGCAAGGTTAGCGACCGTACTCTTTCAAGAATACTCGTACCTACCCCTGTCGAGCCAACGAAACAGCTTACTCTTGCTTATCGCGGCTCGAACGCTCATTTTCTTTTCTTTTCTTTTTTTTTTTTTTTTTAACGATAACACAAAACAATGGAATTATCGAGGTACGTTGAATTTATTTCATTTCACCGCGTATCGTACAACCGTGCGCGATTGAAACGTTTCTCGTCGCTCGTTTAACTTTGTCTCGAAAAGGTTCTTCGTTTCAGGGTTAGATTATAGGCGGAGGAGCGATTGCTCGAACATTTCGCGTTCATATTTTACTTTTCTTTTTTTTTTGTATTTTTGCTCTCGTTTTATTCGATCCTTTCTCTCGTCGGTTCGATTCGTATACCGTTCAACGTTGGGTAAAGTATAATATGTACGCAGAGATGGAGTTGTTCGGTGTCAACGTTTAAACGTTTCGGTTTGTAGATTGCTTCGTTATCGATTAACTTTGTCGTGTATCGCGGCAACGAAATCTTGCGAAAAGTAAAAACTCTTCTCCGTTATCGAAGATCCATGGTCGGGGATTTCGTAATATTTCGCTGTCCATTGCTGCACTCGGATGCGAGAGTTTTTTCCATCCGTGACTTAGTATTCCGGAACGCGTATAGCCACTTATTTGGAGATCAGGAGCTCCCTCGTGCGAGACGACTTTGCGCTGGGTATACACACTCTCTCGCTCTCTTTCTCTCTCGCGCCGACAACAGGCCGTATATTTCATTTTTAAACAACAAAAAAATGCTAATGCAACGTCGTGCCCGTTATCGACTCGGCCCTGTATATGAAATAATAAATAATCGCGTAAGCCCCGTCGCCATTATTTTTACGTCGACTTTACTTCGGAGATACACAGTTTCCCCGGTTTATACCCTCCGCGTCGCCTGTTTCGTTATATACGCAAAGTACGTGACCCCGTGGCCACGTTGCCGCAAGAATTTCCTCACCATTGGATAGATCATTATGATTTGTAAAACCAACGGGAATTAATCCATCGAGAGTAACGCGCGTGAAACCTACCCCGTTACCCGCCGTTATTTTTCCAAATTATTTTACGAGCTTTCGTTTCGCGAAAATATTTACCGACAGCGATCCCGGATTTTAATTAACGATATTCGAAAAACGCTGTTTTCATTCCGTGGCCCGTTACAATTTCATTGTAAATTATATCGTAACCGTTAACTACGCGCACGTGTTGCGAGATTTTTTCTTTCTCTCTTTCCTGTTTCTTTTTTTCGTTTTTTATTCCTTCCACCGTGCATTCCGCAATTTATGATAAATACGCGAAATCGTCCAGCAACGCGACCGTATCGCGAATTTTCCGAATCGTCGAATCGTGCACCGCGGCACGAATTACGCGCGTGGTTTCCGCAACGTTCGATATTCTCCTGGATCTTCGGTTATTTCCAAGCGGAATCCTGAGAACGTTGCGAAACCGCGAATAGTAAACACGCAACGTAATGCACGGCGGTTGTAGTTTACTCGACGGAATTTAGAATCTCGGGTATTTTAAATCCGCGGATCGACGGAGCCGCGGACGATACGCGGCGATGATCGAACGTTTAGAGACTTCCGTCGAGCTCGGAGGAAATTTTGCAGATGTTTGAAGAGGCACCGATGACCGATGCGAATATTATTCGTGCGAGAAAAGGTCGCGGTCGAACCGTCGGCAATCAGGGTGCGCCTCGACGCCCGGCCTCTAAACCAGACTGAAAATTCAATTGGATACCGTTGAATTCTTCTTGAATATCAAGTCCAAGGGTGGTTTACTTCCATGGGGTGTAGCAACACGACGCGAATAGAAAGCTTACCCGTCGTTGCGAGTGATACTCAGCGTTGGGACCGATCCGGTTCTTTCTTACGATTTCAAGGGGGGAGGGACACCACCCTGACGAGTCGAAAAAATCCCATCTTTTTTTCTCTCTATTAAAGTTCCAAGTATATGGAATATAACGACAGAAAGTTATTTCGAGATTCGAGCGTTTAGCGAAATTGCAGCGGTGAAAACGAACTTGTTTCACGTTTTTCGCGAGAGTATGGTTTTCAACCTGGCCGACGCGAAATCTCCGAATCTACGCGCCCGATTTACTTCAAATTTTGTAGAGATGTTCTGCACAGAGTATTCTACCATGTAGCTTACGATTTTTTTAATACGTTGGTTATTTTATTTTTTACAAACGTTCAAAGTCGTTTGTTTGGACGATACGATTGCTTTTTTCTTCAAACTTCACCGTTTCTAGGATTGTTAAAATTTTCGAAAAATCGGACGCTGCATTTTAGGCAATAGTCTCTAGTTTACGAATCGACGATATTTTTTCATTTCAAACCTTCCAGTTCTTGTCAACCGTAACGACCAACAAACAACGTTTCACCAGAGGTTCCGTGAATAGCGAATAACTTCGTCGTTTCGTCCAATGTTTATTTTCGCAAAATTCTAAAATGAAGCTGAAAGTTATACTTGTGTTCTCCCGAGAAGATTACATTTTTCATTTGGTGATCACTTGGAAGAAGAAATTCGCAAAATATACCCATTCTGTGACGTCTCGGAGTGATGGCCCCCTTTAAAGCAACGATCGGTCGTTTCGGAAAATCGAAATCTATCAAAAGCTCAGGTATTTTCTGTCGAGTTCCAAGATCGACAACGGTCGTCGAACGATACCAGTAATAGAAATCTACAATAATAAATCTCTAATAGAAGGAAATGTTCCAATTCTGCCAGGAACGAGTCACTTTTATCGAAAACGAACCAAGAATTAAATCGGTATCGATCTATCGCATCTGCGAGGATATTATAACACGGAAATATAATTACAAAATTGATCGTTTTACCGGTTACTTCCACGTCGCGATATTTAAAACAATCGATACATCCGAGATGTACCGGACGTTCGATATATTTCGTTCGTTCTTTCCATTAAGAAAAAAAAATACTACGACACTTCAACTTTGACCAAATATACGAACGAGTCGACAGATTTACACGAAACTTCGCACGATGTTCATCGAACGGTTCATCTTTCGAAAAATAAAATTAATAATTCCGTTTCTCATCGAACGACGAAACTTATTCACCAACCTATTGCAACGCTCGTAACTACAAACGCGATCTAAAAGCTCAACTTAACGCTACAACTACCGACAGATTTCGTAATATTAAGATACATCTTATGTACATCTAAAAGAAATATATAATTACTCAATTGATATAATCGATCACTCGCGTAGAATAGAAAAATCGTAACGTCTTCAGGAAACACACCGTGGAATTTAAAGTAAATTTTATCACGAGATCGGTTGCAACCAGTCATTTCGATTCGGTTGAACGCAATGTTAAGGACAATCTCGACCCCAACGAGATGCACAATTTACTTGGACAGAGGACAAATGTAACGCAAAAATAAATAGAAAAAACTACCGCAAAGATACAATGGAACAACGACGAACCTAATAGCTCCGTTTCTTATCGAACGTGAAAACTTCTCGAGCGACCTATCACTCGGCGAATAGTTTCGTAGGAATGGCGATGTTCTAAGCTCGAGATTTTTCCACGGCAAGCCATCCGTGCATCGACGAATCGGAAGATACTATTTGCTCGATTGTCGTCCGGTTTTCCGAGTGAAATATTTCACCGTAGTATATATACTGGGCTCCTCGCGGGGTTAGCGCGAGATTGAGAAGCGGCCGTGCGAAAAAATCAGGCAAATCACGGGGACCCTTTCGCCGAAGGGATGCTCGATCGAACAGAAATTCCCTTAAACGAAGGAGGTCGTTGAACTATAAATTTATCGTTGATCGATAGCTTCTTCGTTCGTTTTATATATATATATATATATATATATATATATATATATATATATATCGAGAAACGTTAAACCTCTCGAGAGCTTTGTCAACGGATGATCGATTAATTCCGTGTAGTTTCGTTCGTAGTATTTGCCACGGCGGCAACATTTGGAAGATTCCCGAAAGATTTTACGGTTACCGTGATGGTACACGTGACGTCGTGTAAAAAGTCAAAAATAATAGGTTGCCGGGGTCCTCCCTCCGTAAGAAGGTGCCATCTAAGGACCAAGGGGGTGAATGGGCTCGGGAAGCGTTGCTTCGCGGGGGTGGCGAAACGCTACCCGAATAAAAATGGGGTGTTTATAACCGGGTATCCAATGTATCATGGTGTATTTACATATACCCCGCGTTTACAGTCCCCGGTTGTATATCGAAGGTGGCCTCCAGCGCGTCTGACGCCATTTTCCGTCCCGCCGCCAAAGACAGAGGGCCAATGCATACAGTCGATGTAATAAAAATTAAATACGACGCCTTACCCTCTCGTGGAACGAGTAACGCGCGTCCCGAGTAGCGAACACGGTCACGTGTCACCGTATCCTTTTCTTCAAATTTTTCTCGATCGATCCACGTCGTTCGATTCGTCGATGAAAACAGAAATATTTCGTTTCTCGTCTCTCCTTTGCTTCAAATTTTTCACGATCGATCCACGTCGTTCGATTTGTCGATGAAAACAGAAATATTTCGTTTCTCGTCTCTTCTTTGCTTCAAATTTTTCTCGATCGATCCATGTTGTTCGATTCGTCGATGGAAACAGAAATTTCCCGTCTCTCGTCTCTCCTTTTCTCCAAATTTTTCACCATCGATCCACGTTGTTCGATTCGTCGATGGAAACAGAAATTTCCCCTCTCTTGTCTCTCCTTTCCTTCAAATTGTTTCTCGATCGATCCATGTTGTTCGATTCGTCGATGGAAACAGAAATATCCCGTCTTTGGTTTCGTCCTCGACCCGTTAATTCAAATATGTTTCGTCCACGCGACGCGAGCCTCGTCCGCGAAGGATTTAAGGGAAAGTCGGTGGCACGTAAATCCGTCGCGGAACCGTGTTAAATAGTGCTATTTAATTCTAGTCCTGGAACATTTAAGCGCTTGTGTCAAGGATTAAATCAAGATTAGCTGCGAGATTACCGGACTACCCACTGTAGGGGTTATTCACTAAACTCTCCTCCGTCGCCCGCCCCTTTTGCGATTCAACGTTTAGGTCAACTTAAGTAACGTATCATCGTAATTATACGAATTTACATACTCTACGGGGGAAGTCGCGTAAAAACTCCACGGTAATTACGTTCTCGCGAGATGTACATTAGCGGACGTTTCGCGGTGCTCGGTGAATTTCGCTGTTTTTCACCGACACGGCGAGGATCGTTAAAGATCGGTTTTCGTCATCGGACCCGTTACGACAACAGTCGTTGGTGTTCATAGCTAGTGGCCTTGGGAGAAGCTGTTGCCCTCGCGGGAACTGGTCAGGTTCACAGTTTCTGAGAATCGACTGACAGATGAGACCACTGTACGTAGGTTGCTTTTCCATCGAGGAATCGCGCTTTTGTTTCGACGACACGCGTTCTACCTTTTTCTTGTACCTTCGATCGGTTAGGTTTCGTTGCGTTTCGACTCTGCGCGGGACTTTATCGTTTTTCATCGCTTCCCTTTACAAGGTACCTTTTGCAAGGTACGAGTTAGTAAAATTGTCTTCGGTTATTTTTTTTTCACAGGTCTCGGAGGATTTCTTTCTTTAAATGCAGAACGATTCTTCTGGCAGAATTAAATGAGCGTAAATTTAACGAGCATCGTAACGACGAGATAGGGTACACGTGTGCGGTAATTGGTGCCTAATTCTGTACAGATACGTCCGTTTACTTTGTTTCGGGTATTTGCAAATACCCGACGTAACGATATTTGTAAACACCGATCGTCGTAAAGACGAGGGCCATCGAAACGAAACGTCACACTTGTCGTTTTACGTACAATCGAATTTCGTCCGTGGCCGTTCTTTCGAGTTCCTCGTTGCACTCGCCTACATATAGCCACGAAATTCCTGCGACGGATAGCAATGATTCATCCGGAACGATGTTTTAAATATCGTTCATACGCGGTCGAGTATCGATCCTGGTTTGGAAGTTCGACACCCGACGCGGGGTACACGTGTTAATATTGTTTACGCGATGATGTTATTTACATGCGTCGAGCCGTGTTTGATCAAGTGTCTCGCGGTGACGACGACGCTCGAGTCGAAATTGGGAAAAAGTGTTTGTTAGCAAACGAGCGCGCGCACGATTACAAATAATTTTAGCCCGACTAATGGAGAGATCGTCGACGTGCGAAATTGTTCTTGGGTTTTCTTTCTTCGTTTTTACCGTCCGTTCTCAGAACGGAATGCACGGCAGTGACACGTGTTTAATTTTAGAAAATCAACGTATTTATTTAACCGAATTGCAATGGTATACGAGAAAAGGCAAAATTAGTGTTTCGATACGTGGAAAGACGAAAAATGAAAAACAAACAATGAAATCACGAAACGACGGTGTATTTGATATTCCGTGCAACTGAAACTGAACAATTTCGGTACGACGTTACAATATTGCGACCGTTTCTCACTAGGTTTTCTTTTATTGTAGAATTCATTGCACAATAGTACTCTTTATCTTCCTTCTCTTTTCCTTTTGATTTTCGTATATTTTTGTTCGTTTCTTTCGCGTTCTTTTTCAATCTTTTCCTTTTTGGAGTAATCGGTGTATACGGTAGACATTTGCTTTTTTCTACCTCCAGTTGAAATCTGTCGCGGCACAAAGCTTTACAAAACGGTCGCACAAATTCAATGGTCGAACTCTGTACGTGGATTTGTCTCTTCATTTTTCGTCAATAAAGTTTCGTTAAAAATTTTGTTCCAAGCCCTGTGACCCATCGTTGCAGCCACATTAGTATTTTCAACTTCAACTTTTATTCTTCTCGAGTAAAAGTGTCACCCTCTTACGCACTTGTAAACTTTAATCAAATATTCTTACTAACAACACGTTTATCAATGCCAAATTCTAATCAGCATTTCTCCAAAAAAAATCAAATTGAAGTTTCGAAGCAAGAAGCAAGAAAATATCCGCTAAACGAGCATTTATATTACAATTTTCATACAGCGAGATAAGTCAACTTTTCTGTACCGCAGAGCTACTATCTTCATTGCACAGATTATGCATCTATTTTACATCTACGTCAATACGAGCGTGTTCCAAGTGTCGTTCTACGCTGCTTGAAAACTTGTATCGATATTTATTACATATTTCACAAAATCAATCACCATCGTACGAAGCATCCAAAAACTGAAATCATCCAAAAACCCCTCAATTATCGACATCTTCGCGTAACGTTCACCGACGAGAGACCCGCGAATGTGTTTGCTCTCGCGCGATACAATTCGCAAAGTTCCACTGGTAAAACGGTTAGAAGGAACGTCCTCAAGGTCGACGGAACGAGCGCGAGGGAACCCCGTGAGAAAATGCGGGAAAAGGGGCGGAAGAAAGGGTGACGCGAAGAGCAGAGGCAAGAGGCGCAAACCGCCGGTGGAAAAGTCGTGAACAACGGGTGCTCCTCTCTCCATGGTCGGGGGCTAATTACAAAACACAATTAAAACGGTATCACGAAAACGCGGTAAGTAATGTCGTTTCAACGTGAGCGGAGTTAAAGCGGACACCCGGTACAGATTCGCAGATTAATGCTCTTTAATAAACAGAGGCTGCCGTTACACTCGTCGGTATTTCTCGTCCGGCGCGGTCCCGGTTTCCTTTTTCCATTTACCCCCGGCGCGAACGAAACAAAAGAACGAGAACGCCGAGCACCTTCGCTCTTACCTGCGCGTTCACGTGAATGCGTTTTCGCCTCGTGTATTACGCCCGTTTGCTGCTTTCTCTCGCGCGTGTCCCCGCGTACCGTTGTATCGCGATTCAAGCGCGGCTCGGTTACGTAGCCGCGAGCTTATCCGAGTTCGCTACTTTGCACACAGTAACGTGACCAAATTCGGCACAGCCACCGAGGATTTTCCACGCGGGAAACTTCCCGCGGAATTCGAATCTCCGCCGCGTCTCTACGCGGTACTTCGCGATCGTTCGCTACCATCGAGTACTCGATGGTTACGGTTGCTATATTTCTGTAGAGAAAGGTGAATAGGATCGAATACTCGATACTCACGGTTGCTATGTTTCCGTAGAAAAAGGTGAATAGGATCGAATACTCGATGCTTACGGTTGCTATATTGCTGTAGAGAAAGGTGAGCCTTTGAATACTCGATGCTTACGCTTGCTATATTTCTGTAGAAAAAGGTGAATAGGATCGAATACTCGATGCTTGTGATTGCTATATTTCTCTAGAAAAAGGTGATTACGATCGAATACACGATACTTGTGGTTGCTATATTTCTGTAGAAAAAGGTAAATACGATTGAATACTCGATGCTTACGGTTGCTATATTACTGTAGGGAAAGGTGAGCGATTGAATACTCGATGCTTGGGATTGTTATATTTCTCTAGAAAAAGGTGATTACGATGGAATACACGATGCTTGTGATTGCTATATTTCTCTAGAAAAAGGTAAATACGATTGAATACTCGATGCTCACGGTTGCTATATTTCACTAGAAAAATGTGAGCACGATTGAATACTCGATGTTTACGGTTGCTATATTTCTCTATATCGTGCTCCAGAAAAATGTGAGCACGATTGAATACTCGATGCTCGTGATTGCTATATTTCTCTAGAAAAAGGTAAATACGATTGAATACTCGATGCTCGCGGTTGCTACATTTCTGTAGAAAAAGGTGACTACGATCGAATACTCGATGCTCACGGTTGCTATATTGCCGTAGGGAAAGGTGAGCGATTGAATACTCGATGCTCGTGATTGCTATATTTCTCTAGGAAAAGGTAAATACGATCGAATACTCGATGCTCACGGTTGCTATATATCTGTAGAGAAAGGTACGATTCGCAGAGAGAGGTAAACAGTAACAGGAGTGAAGTAAGAATATTCTTGGTACGTAATTGGCGAGATGAAAAATTCTTCGGCACGATCCGAGCCATTTCTCGGTAACCGTGTACACGAAAGAGATCGTTAATGAGAGAAAATTCCATCTTATAAAAAGCAAACGCGTGGTAATCGAATTTGCGGCCGAACGATGTTACAGCTCGTGCCGGAGTAATTGCATAATCGCGTAAAAGTACAACCGAGGACGGTTTTTAAATCTAACCTCAATTTCTCCCGAAAGGAAGAAACGCGTGCCCGTTACTTGAAGTATCCCCGGTGTGTATTCGCGTCGCGAGATACTTTCAGTATCCCGACCCGATTCCGTAGAAAATTCCCGACTCGAAATACTCGTGTTCCAGCACGGTGAAATTTACGTCATTTCGAGACAGTCGAGTGTTTTCGAACGATCGGTGCACGTAACGAGGCAAAGACATCCAACGAGTCGTTTTAAAATTAGACACTTTTTATACGCGAAGACGTTCGGGTAATTTCTTCTCGTCGTAGCACGCGAGTGTACGAATCGTGGGGTAATTTTGTCGCTCGGGTTTAGTTTTCTCGGAATTGGTGTCCCCGTAGCCGGCGATATATTCGATCCCATCGATCGTACGGATGGACAGTTCGACGGTTCGAAAACCACGCTCGGTGTTTCCAACGTAGGTTATCGGTGTTGGAATCTGCGTACAGCTGGAGGCATCTAGCAACACGAGGAGCAAAACATGCCGGAAAAAGCGCGGACAGAGGAGGAGAGGATGGTTGACTTCGCGTGTATTTTCTTTCTTCCTTTTTACTCTTTCTTGTTCTCCCGCCTCCTGGTAAACCGTTTCTCTCGGGCTCGCACACGAGCGTGCTCGTGCAGGGACAGGGAACCTCACACACGGAACCCCGCTCTCTCGCTCGGCAAAACTTAACAAAACAATTTGCTCCAAAGCAAACAACGGCATCCGGTTTACTTGTGAATAAACAACATATTTATTTTTAGAGGCCCCACGGCCGTAACTCGTTTGCTCGGTCGCTCGCTCGAGCCTCGCGTCTATTTGCCGGCGTTACACGACTTAACGGCCGAGGATAAAAATTGACGGGGCCACAAATACCGTCGTGTGTTTTAAAATTCCTTGACTCGGCCACGGGCCGTGTCATTCCTACAACCGGTAACGATCATTCGCGCGTTTTAACGCGAACGAACCAACGTACGAACGTACAAACGAACGAACGAACGAACGAACGAACGCGTTACACTTCGTAGCCCCGAGACTATTCAAAGCTCGGTACTTTCTGCAAAATGCGTTACGATCGGTTTCCAAGATTACGCGAAACGCGTTACGAAATCACCGGGATAGAGATCCACCGTCAAGATGACTGATTTTCGTTTCTATTAATATTTCTTCGGCCGCGGTGCGGAATAATGTATCTTCGTTGAACGGGAGTTCAAACGTACGCGCGTCGCGAGCGATGTTAGTTTTCTGCAAATAATTTTGCTTTCCACCGCCGTGAGGTCAACATTAATTACGACCGTGACTGCGTCACTCGAATGGATCGTTTGCGAGCACGAATCGGAGTAAACATTAACGCCTGCTTCCCCAAGGTCTAGTCGTACCAGACACCAACGAAGACGTATTTCCAAAAAAAAAAAAAAAAAAGAAGAAAAAGAAAGCAAGAAAAAGAAAAAGGAACGCGCGACTCACCCGGTAGAGAAGACGGTGGTGTCTTTCCAAAGGACGCGAACGTGTCTTCGATTTCGTTACGGCGCGATCGTTGAACGATACCGCGATTATTTATTTACGTTGCGCAAAAATCGTTGTCCACGAGTCCCGGCTGAATTGAGCAAGGGGTCTCGCGCAACGTTGACGCGCCGTTTCGTAAAAAAAAAATTGTCCACGGATCCGTAGACGGTGTACGTGTAATTTTGCAATAAGAAGTTCGCGAGAGTTTCCCGCGGCAGTCCAAGGTAAACGTTGTTAATCATTCGTGGCGCATGAATTTTAGGGTTATAATTAGCACCGAATACCGTTGTTCGGTATTCGTGCTCCCGGATTAAGGGAGTTCTAACCGCGACCTAATTCCAAGATAAGATAAGTCGTTAAGTGCACGGTGTGGCAGCCCCTCGCGATACTACCCGGTGTTTTATTGCTACGCCCCACCCCCGCGCTGGCTCTCCTTCGGGGCTCGGTGAGATTTATTGTAAAATTCGATAGATATTGCCAATTACAACCCCCGCGGCGCTCCTCCGCCGCCCGGTTCTATCGACAGAGAGACAGGAGCCACCTTTCTGGCTGCCTGGAGAATTTTAAATGCGTTTTATGTACAGAGAGGACGCGGTGCGTTGCATAAATCCGTCGCCCTGAAAATATGATTACAATCACCGTCTCGAGCTCCCGGCTCTGTCTCCGCGCCACCCTACCCCTCGCCATCCTCTTCCTACACCACCCCCCTACAGACACGACCGACCGATAAAACGTTTCATTTCGCCGGAGAGTGTCTTACGAGGAACCCGAGTAATCTTCGTCGATCATCGCTTTTATTGCCGCCTTGTATACTAATTTTATACCCTTTTTACGCTTTCACCGCGACCCCGAAGGGACTCCGACGCGCCCGGTACTCGATCCCGATTTCGAAAACAACGAGTACTCGGAACACCCATTGTTCTCACGGCTGTTTGCCACGCGTCGACGTTCTCCCGATCGCGGACCACGGGGTGTCCCAATCGTCACCGGTCGATTCGAATTTCCCGCTACTTTCGAAACGCCTCGATAACACCCTTTTCCCGATTTCGTAAATAGTTATATTCGTCCACTTGTAATTTCCGTTTGAGCCGCGGTGGAACGTATGTTCCGTTCCCGCGTATTGTTAAGGTTAAGAATATTAAGAAATATGTAGGTGCAAGAGGGACATTAAAACACGTTGGAAAATTGAATTGTTCGAACAAGCTGTGTAATACTTTTTACGTCGACATCGAAGTACAGGGTGTCCCAATCGTCACCGGTCGATTTGAAATTCGCGCTATTTTCGAAACGTCGGACCGATCGACCTGAAACTCGACGTACGTTGCGTAGACAGATGGGAAATTAATCGTGGAAAAGTACACGGTGAAAGAATGCCTGAAAATTATTCAGGCGTATTGTGAAAAATCGCGTTTAACGCTAACGATTCGGGAACTTTGTAATCGTTTACCTCGAAATCATACGTTGGTTAAGAACATTGCGAACGAACAAAATTGTCGCATATGGGGCTCGGAAAATTCACGACAGGTTGAACAATTGCCAATGTATTCGAAGCGAGTCATCGTTTCGAGCGGTTTTTGGTCAACAGGCGCGATTCGGCCATTTTTCTTCGAAAATGATGACGGAGTTGTTACCGTGAATGGAAAGCGATATGAGGACGCGTTGACTGGCTGTTTTTGGCATCGTTCGGAAGTTCTTGACTTGGCGATATTTGGTTTCAGCGAGATGGTGCTCTTTAACACACAGTGAAAGAAACAATGGTACTTTTGCAAACAAGATTTCCGCAACGCGTAATTTCTCGAAGCGGTGATGTCAATTGACAACCAAGATCGTACAATTCGACACCTTTGGAATTTTTTCTTCGAGGTTGCGTCAAAGGTAAGGTTTATACCGAAGATTCAGAAGCAATTCCAGAACCGAAAGACAACATCGAACTTGTCGTCAATGAAATCGATCCGAGTTTGTGCAAAAACGTCGTGAACAATTTTGGAAAAGATCGGTGGTCTGTAAAATAAATTCGAGGTTACCGTTTGGAAGATATCTTCATTCGTTATTAACTCCCAAGTTTCTATTTTTAATTAAAAAAAAAAATATCAAAATCGCTTAAGTCGTTTAAGTTTTATTCGAGAAGTAAATCGACCGGTGATGATCGGGACACCCTGTACTCGCTCAAAACAGATCCGGTGTCTTCCGATACTGTAGGATAACGTTCGAAAGATAACGGAAACTTTGAATAAAAAAGTTTCAATAACAAACAAAGGGGAAACATTTCGAAGAAATCTTCCAACGATCGACCCGCGGTAACAAAAATTGGAGAATTTTTAACGGAGCGTGCAAGTTGATCGATTCGAATGATATTTATGCACCGTTTGGAAAAATGTATTCCCAACGAAGATTGATAGAATGAGATAGTGATTAATTGTCATTAGTCGAAGCCAAGTCTCGCGATCCTTTCACCGCGTATATTTTGCACGCTATCGTTTTCCGTGCTGTTGGCCATTTCGATGCAACCTACGTATAATGCGTTTCTTTTTCTTTTTTTATTTTCAACTTCGAGGCGTTGCGAAATAACGGAAAAAATATCCAAACATCATCGTAACTCTCGTCGTTGTGCAAAATTAACGGAACGTCGATTCCATCGATTCCCGTAATTTATCGATATCGTCGTATACGCGTCGTAACAGCTCGATAAGTTCGATAAGAAATTGAGCTATTAGGTTCGTTTGATTTTTCGAAAGACGTTACCATCGTTTGACGAACACACGCGAATTTTCGCGTAGATCTGTCGACTCGTTCGTACATACGTTCCAACTCGAAGTGTCACAGTATTTTTTACAATCGAAAAAAAACGACAAAACTGATCCAACCACCTAGTACAAGTATCGAAGGGAGTATCGACGTGTACGATACTTTGTCCTGGAATGTTCTCCGTTGGTTTCCAAAGATGTAGCGGCAATCGTCGTTAAATGAACCACATTGGACAGGTTTTCGGATCGAGTGACGTTTATGGACCAAAGTGAAGCACTCGCGAGCGTACCGGTAACGCGATTACGCGAGGCTATAATTGTAGATACCGTAATGAACACACGACGTAAAACTCGGTTCCGCGCGAAGTTAATAAGTCGAATGGACGAGGACGTTACGATCGGAAGAACAAGATCGCGTCGCATTGTACGCGAGAACGGTCGTTAAAGTTTGAATAATTTTCAACTTTTCTTTTATCGCTTGGTTTCGTAACGCGCGTCCCACGGGTCCTGTGCTTATCGATACATTTACGATAATCGCTCGATCGGCTCGATCGTTCGTAGATTGGGCACAATTAGTCCAAGTAGATAGTGTTATTGTTGACGCGTTACTCATACGACACGAGCGCAAACGTGCGATCTCGAGTTCGCGATATTCCTTCCGCTGATTAATTTCTTCGTAATCGACATTTCGGTTAATCGACGTTACTTCGATAATCGACGTACCGCCGTACCGTATTTATCGCCGTACGTTAGATAACAATAGGCTTATTGCTATATTATCTATGATTTATATTTATTAAGTTCTCCGGCAGCGTGGGCTCGCTCGCTCGTTGCTGGATACGCTGCGAATCTTTTCACTCCGAGACAATGATCTTTTACCGAACAATAGACAATGAACTTTTACGACGAAGGATTGCCAACGGTCACGATCCTCGAAACTTCGAAATAAATATACAAATCGTCGATTAATTTCGCGGTGAGCGAAAACCCTTGCCACAAGAATCTGTGGTTCGCTTCTCGCGAATCGGTTCAACTTCGAAACCGATTAATGCGTTACCATCCATTGCGTTCGTATTTTCTCCGCGTGGTTTTCAATCGAGAACGCGAAACAGATACGAGTGCTCGGTCACGCTCTGCGAACAACGTTGTATCTTTTGTTACGGATTTCGTTTTCGGGGAAATACTCCTGAAGGATCGAACTTGGAGAAAACGCGAGGAAAAATCGAACGTTTCGAAATCGTGCTTTGCCTGCCAATCGAGCGACGAATCTCGCGGTCTCACGAGGGGACGACTTTACGGCGGTGGAAATCGCTTTCGAAACGATAGTGGATGCAAATTATAGTTCACACCTAGTAACGAAAAACTCGAACAGGTTTCTTGAGAACGGACCTCTGTTCTCGAGATACTTTGATTTCAAATTTGATACGCATGGTGAATGAATTACTTAAATCTTTCAACGAAGCAAGTCGAATCTTCGTCTCTCGTCGCTGTTTATTTTTTTAGCGCAACTTTCGAACGCAAAAATATGTTCCATCTATTTTTGCGTTCAACGTCGATTCTGTACGACATCGATATTTAGACAATAGATCTCGAATTTTTAATACAAAGAATAAAAGTAAATACAGTGGTGAAATAGCAGGACACGTTGCATATATTTTTTCTGTATTATTCGTTCGTATTAGTCATCGCCGGGTAAATTCTATATTGGTTATTCGTATTGCCACTATCGACGCTAATTGTTTTCGAACATACTCCAAACAATGTCAGAGCGACGGTAAACCTTGTATACCTAGAAAGGGCGTCCGCATACCCTTTTATATGTTCACGAGAATCTACCGAAAAGAATGAATTCGAGCCGATAGTAAAAAGGCAAATGGATTGTTTGTCGGGACTTACGGAAACGTAGCTGTCACCTGCATTAAATCTGGGAAAAGATCTGGAAAATTAACGAAAGATTTATACGCGATTTATTCGGAGAAGATTTCAAAACCGTGTATAAAAAAATAAGAACTTTCTACCACTCGTAGATTCGTTTTCGCCATTTCAAAGTCTCACCGAAAAGAAAAACTACTACCAACAACTTCGTGGTCACTCTCATTACCGATTTACCAAAAATTGTATTAAAAAGATCCGGTGAAAATGAAATACGATTTTCTCAGAATGTATAAACATTTTCCTAAATTATATATTCTCCATTTTGGAAAACGAAATGACCATCCGAGCAACCAAACGATTCACTTACCACGTGCGTGTAGAACTTCGAATGAAAAATATCTCGAAAACGAAGCTTTCGAAGAAACGTTTTCTCGATACTGGGCATCGAAAAGAAACTTGCCCTATAATTTGCATCCATCGAAATCTATTTTGTAAGATCCGGTTGCGATCACCGCGAAACACGGCTGCGACGCGTTGATCGCGCGCTATCGATGAATCATCGAATTTGGGATTGTTTGCGCGGCGCGGTGCTCGCGGCTGATTAATTCACCGCTCACGTGGCGGCAAATTCTTGTCGCGAGGAGTTCGAGGACAATATTGTACGTTCGCGAGTATCGAAAACAAGATACGCGGAACATCGAGCGTAACGACGACAACGACAACGACAACGACAACGACGAAGACGAAGACGACGACGTCGACGTACTCGTCGCAGACATTTGTTTATTTCCAAGCTGGATGCATCGGATGTGCACAATGCACACGACAACACGTTCACCGGTGTGCTCGCGCGGGCGTTCAGTAACGACGACGACGACGACGACGACAACGACAACGACGACGACGACGACGACGACGTCGGTGCGTTGCGTGTTTTGTTTGCGCGTTTCTTTTGTCGCGTGTATGTCCAGCTGCGCGTCGAGACCGCGGCTGCCTCATGCAAATGAAGCGCACAATGTACCTCAATAGCCTCCGCGTATTTATATATGCTATCCGGTTCATTATTTTCCGCCGCCACTGTTTATTTCTGCCCTACGTTCGCGCCGCGCGAACGAAACACGCTTTTTAGCGAAGGAACGGAACGGTGAACCAGCGACTACGCCGCGAAGCGGACACCATCGATCGTGAGCGACGATCGTTACGCTTTTACACGCCTCGGTACCCCGCACGCCTCTCGACTCGTCCCGCGTAAGAAAATAACCGCGCGGTATCAACGTCGCATCGATTCGCGCGACACACACGATACCTAACGACGAGAATTCACGGGGAAAACGATTACGTCTCTCGATCGCACGCGGCATTATGCAGGAATCTATGACTCACCGTAATTGCCGGTTCGTTCGATCCCGATCTATTCGTCCACACCGGCGAACGTTACACCGCGTCGATCGGCGACGCGAGTCTTTCGCGCGTTACACGTACGAAACGTACTCGTTACGAACCAGTCGCTAATTATAAATGAAATTTGGTCACGCGTCAAAATCGAGCTCGATTTTTAGTCGTCGCGGGCCTCACCCACGCCCCGAGACCCTCGAAACCTGGAACACGTTCGGCACGCGTTCCTAAATCTTGCGCAACGACACGAGGATAGAAATTCGGCTAATTATACCGACGCGGGATAATTTGATTAAATCGCCGCAGCTGCATTATCGCGCGCGGCCAACTTTTCAGCTGAATATATAATCGCCGGATACCTTTGGATTTTTCGCTCAGTTTATACTAAGTGATGCGGTGTCGATCGGAGTAAAATTCGTGGGATTTCTCGAAAACGAATCGGATACGATTCGATCGGCAAACTTTTATACGGGGAACGTCCAGACGTTACGTAGAAAATAATTTTGAAATTTTTCGCTCAGTTTATACTAAGTGATGCGGTGTCAATCGGAGTAAAATTCGTGGGATTTCTTGAATACGAATCGGATACGATTCGATCGGCAAACTTTTATACGGGGAACGTCCAGACGCTACGTAGAAAATAATTTTGAATTTTTCGCTCGGTGTATATCGAGTGACGCGGTGTAAATCGGAGTAAAATTCATGGGATTTCTTGAAAACGAATCGGATACAATTCGATCGGGGAACGTCCAGACGCTACGTAGAAAATAATTTTGGAATTTTTCGCTCGGTGTGTATTAAGTGACGCGGTGTCAATCGGAGTAAAATTTGTGGGATTTCTCGAAAACGAATCGGATACGATTCGATCGGCAAACTTTTATACGGGGAACGTCCAGACGTTACGTAGAAAATAATTTTGGAATTTTTCGCTCGGTGTATATCGAGTGACGCGTTGTCAATCGGAGTAAAATTTGTGGGATTTCTTCAAAACGAATCGGATACGATTCGATCGGCGAACTTTCGTACGGGGAACGTCCAGACGCTACGTAGGAAATAATAGTTTTATTCGTAAATATTGAAGCAGGTGTGCAAACGAATATCGATGTGCACCGCGTTGCGCGTAAGACCGTCCGATTTACCGTTGCCTCGGGAACGAACTCGAGACAACGGGTCGAAAACGACCACTTGGCGTTCGATTCGCGAACGTCACTCGCCGCAACACCGCTAATTGTTGTCCCGTGTGTTTGTAATACGCGAGGAGTCGTCCTCGAAGCGGCGGGACGAGTCGCGAGCGTCTCGATTCACCGTTGTACTCGAGCCAGGATTCTTCTCGAGGTGAAAAATTTCAGAAAAGAGGTCTTTTGTACGATCCGCGAACGTTTCGTTGCGCGTCTGCTAGACGTTTCTTGCGAAACGCGATTCTTCGCGAACGATGCACGTTGCTCTCCTCGCGAAACTTCTCGCGTACTTTTCATCGGTGTAGTAAAAATTCTCGGGGATTCGAAGAACCGTCCCCCGATCGACGATAATTTTTTCCACGGGTAAAAATTTTAATCGATTTCCGATATCGAATCGCTGAAACGATTAAGATCGTTGTTAACGGTGTATCGTTAACTCGATCGAATTAATACCGGCCGCTTCGGGTAATCCTCTCTTTTGATCTCTTTAATCCTGTACCGTGGTTGCACGTTTCTAGGTTATCTCGAATCGATCGAAATTAAATACTTCGAGCCTGGGTTTGGCTAAAGATTCTACCTCGATATTTACGTATTTAACACACTCGACTCGAGAAACGCTGCTGATACGCGTGCCGGAGAAATCGATATTTTCGACCAGTATCGGTGATTACGGATCGTTACAGCTTTCGATATTTTCCATCGATTCTCTCGAAAATTGATTTCTTCTCGATTCAGTTCCTAGTCGATCGTTTACGAACCGCGCGAAGATTCGCGTATTTCTACGAATCTCTGGTTGTAATATCGTTTTCTTAAATCGACAGGTCGCTTTATCGTTGCGCAAATGAGTCCCGGATCGACGAACGTTAATATTTGCCGAAAAAAAAAAGAAACATTCGACGTACGGGATCTTTTACCGGGGTCGATTACGAACCAGGCGCGATAGATCGAAAAAAAAATAGCGCGATCGTTCGAGGGTTAAGGCGAGGAGCGGGCGTTAACCTCGGGACCGTGTCGAAATCAAGAGGGTGTGACTTCGGGGCAGATTTCGTAGTCGTGCAAACGAATATTAATATAATCGCGGCGAGCAGAAATCCACGACGAGGTAAAGAATGATATAATAGCCGCGTCCGTAAGGGATGCGTCTGCGAGCGAGAGGGCGAGCCGCCCAAAGACGAAGTGTTCTCATTATAACGGGTGATTTATGCGCGTGCCACCTTGCCGTCGGAAGGAAGATTCTAGGTTAGGAATAAAGGTAAAAGAAAAATAAGGCTTACGGGGTGCAAAGTCGAGAAAGAGCGACGGGGAGACCCGTGGCCCGCGCGAATATATTAGAAAAATAAGCCCCGCCGGCGCGCGGACGAGCATCGAAAAAACTTTTACAACGCGGACTTCCAAAGATCGATGACTCTTTTCTTTTGCAACGAGCTTCGCCCGCTTACTCGGCGAAAACACCGCAGGAGGAATAAATATTTTCTCGCGAAACGTTCGCGGGCAAACTTTCCTTCGGCGGGTGTTAACGAATCGCTGCGTCTTAATTTTTCAAGAAATCGGAGGGCCACCATTGCAGTCGCACCTCGTCGGTCGTTTTGTCCATGCGATTATTCGTCTCGCTTGGGTTTTCGATCGTTCGCTTCTTAACAGCGAGTTATCGTCTTCAGCTTCGTTCGTATTCCTCGTGATTTCGTAACGATTATTTGTTCGCGCGATTATTCGTCCTGCTTGGGTTTTCGATCGTTGCTTCTTCGAAACGAGTTATCGAGATCAGCTTCGTTCGTATTCGTCGTGATTTCGTAACGATTATTTGTTCGCGCGATTATTCGTCCTGCTTGGGTTTTCGATCTTTGCATCTCAAGAGCGAGTTATTCATTTCAGGTTCGTTCGTAAATATTTCTCGTGATTTCGTAATCGATTATTCGTCCCGTTTGGGTTTTCGATCGTTGCTTCTTAGAGTTATCGAGTTCGCGCGATAATTCGTCCCGTTTGGGTCTTCGAACGTTGCTTCTCAAAAACGAGTCATCGAGTTCAGTTTCCTTCGTACAAGTTCGTCGTAGTTTGGTAACGCGGCGAGATATTCCCGCCCGAGCGAATAAATATTGAAATTTATTTTCGTACGCATCCCGGAGGTTCCGTTCCGTCGGATAAATAACAAGACGAACAAACGGACCGCTTCGAAACGATATCGTTACCAACGAAGTACCGATAGTTCCTAAGACGTTCGCCATCTCGCGTCACGTATGTGTACGCGTGACGCGTCGATTCTCGCGAGAGGCGAACGTCGACACACGTGCTGCAACGATGATTTTATATTTTATGTCCGTGTAAACGAACAAAGTACGAACCGTAGACCAGTGTCGCATGTGTGTGACACGTTATTCGGAATATACAGCTGGCCTGTTTGGTACGGTTTATTGGCGCACGGTTAAAAGCACGCGCTGCGTTTAATAAAATTATTAAAACCGTAGCGCGGTCGTTTCCCCGTTCAGACGGTGGTAGTGAACGTGCCAAAGGTAGCCTCGACTCGGTACGAATGAAAGTAAGTCCGCGAACCTTTTAAAACGGTAAACGTTCCTCGTTCGTTCCTATCGGAGCCGATTTCAACCGCGCTAATACCGTGCTAACGATACTTTGTCGTTTCAGGGACACATCGGTGAGAATCCGTTCGACAACGATTCCTGGGGAAAGGAGAAGTATCAACCATCCGCGGTTCCTTGGCAGCTGAAACCGCGCGGCCACGCTCGTCCCAGTGTAAGTACCACAAGTGTCTATCTACGGTCTGTCTCGCGAGAGTGTCGCTGATATTTTCGCAAATACCATTTTTTGAGTAAACAACTTTATATAAAGTTATAGTATAATATAGAGTATACGTATAAAAATATACGTAAAGAGTATACATATAAAAAGTATACGTAAAGAGTATACATATGAAACACTAATACGCTCCTACTTTAGCAGCGAGTTCAATCTCCTCAATTAGCAACAATAGCTCGACGCCTCCTTAGCATGTTTTCTAAATCAATTTTTCCGCGTACGAGTAGCAATATTTAACGAATCCGGCCTATGAAGATTCTAAATTTTAATATACGTTTCCTTTGAAGTTTGCGCTTCGTTAAGAACCACACACTTTCGATTGGATTCGCATCAGGAGTCCGAGACGTATGATCCAATATTTCCCGTTCCCTACAGATGTGACTTTTGCGTTTCGGATCGTCGTCTTCTTGCAAAATCCATACGTTTTCGGTTCGAGCGAACCAACGTTTCACCGATGTAAGAAACCCCCTATGATACAGTTCGAACGTTCACGCAACGAAGGTGTCGTATCTTTAGCAAAAAGTCCGAGGATCGCTTTATCTTCTCCGGTGGCGGTAGTTCGCTTTGAATCACGATTTGGAAAATCATCGACGCTTCTCGTTTCCCTGTACCCATCTACCCGCTTCTTGACAAACCGTGGTGACTCGTGCAAGTATTTTGCAGCACTTTTAACACTCATTTTTGTCCTTTCCGGGCGACCGCACGGGCAAACCTTCTCGAACCGTTTTGCGCGCGCAGCACTCATCGCGGAAAGATCTATTCTCGACAACGATAGAATCCGAAAGAAACTTAACCCGACGCGTATTCGAGAAGATCGTATTTGTTTACGTTATCACGGTTTCCACTTTGGTGGGTGTCCAGTCTCGAAGATATCGCCAACGCGTTCTCACAGGAGACTCTGCATCGCGTGTAGTCCAGTTCCTCTGTCCGTACCCGGGAAAAGGATAGAAAAACGGACAAAAAAAAAAAGAAAAATGAAGAAAAGAAAAGAAAAAGAGAGGAGAGGAGACAATTGTAAAGGAACGCGCGAAGCAAAGCCACTTTGGCTTCAGTGCCGCGTAGAGAAAGAGAGAGGGTATATAACGCGCAGTCAGAATCCTGTCCGACACAAGGGCTCGGTGTCTGAAATTTGTAATTCCGGCTGGATAAGAATACTATCCCTCGGCGGAGGGTGAGTAACGACCGCGGAAAAAGAAATCCGGCCACTCATTGTGTCCGCAGGTAGCAAAAATGCTAGGGGCATCGCTGCCGCTTCCTCGGAGCATTTTCTCTCAGGAGTCGACACGGCTACTACGTCGTCGTCGTCGTCGTCCTCGTCCTCGGCGGCGTCGTCGTCGTCATCGTCGTCGTCGTCGTCGCCAACCACCGACCTACCCTTCCTTCTCCCGGCTCGTCCCGTTGAAAACCACCCTCTTGCTAGCTGGAAACGCTCGCTCTCCCGCACCGACTCGTCCTGTCACCCGGTATTTATAATACGCTTTGTTTTCCCTCGGCTATTTGTCTTGGGCTCTCGGTTCCTTCGCTAACGTTATTATCTCGCGTTTTATTTTTATTTAATTCCAGCCCGCTCCATCGTACCCCCGGTGCTCTCGACCGACCACTCTGCCGACGCCCGGCGCCGCCGTTACTTATCCGTCCGGACCCTTAACGAGCGAAACGTGTCCTCCGGTTTAGGGAAAACTTTGCGCTAGGGACAAGTTCTTTTTTCGATTCCTCCCCAATCTCTCTCACTCTCTCTCTCTCTCTCTCTGTCCGTCTCTCTGTATTTCTCCGAGTCGTTTAACCCGCGACTTGTTTGCAATTAATAAGACCCGAAACGTTTGAAACGGTTCTTGCACAAACGGGGTGAAACAATGTTACGGAGACCGATAGGATCGAAATTATGGCAGAAATTGGTCGCAACGAGCGCGAAGATTAGAAAATCGCTATTACGATGAACGAACGCTCATTTGAAAAATAAAGAAATCGATGTGCAATTAGTTTCACTCACGGGTACTTTTATACAATTGTTTGTTTTTATAATGTAACGCGTTTGAGATACTTGGGGAACGTTGACTTTAAAGCATTCTTTCGTTCGATTGTACGCGCAAAGTCCACGGGTAAAAACAATATATGGAAATCTTGTTTGGAAGTTTATAACGCAATAATTTTTACTCGCGGATACTTCTATAGAATTGTTCATTTTTGTAAAGCAACGCGTTTGAGATACTTGGGGAACGAAACTTTAAAGCATTCTTTCGTTCGATTATACGCGCAAAGTGCATGGATAAAAGCAGTCACAAACGTATGGAAATCCTGTTTGGAAGTTTGAAACGCAATCAGAGGAAATAGACAGTATCTATCGCGATAGTTTCTATTGTAAAAGAAGACAGTATATTACAAGAACACGATACGTCGAAAAAGACTCGAAGAGCGTATCAGAGTTAAAAGAGAATCTTCTAGGAAAATGTATTGCCTCGAAGATTCTATTGAATCTTCTATGATAGTTTCTATTTTGTAAAAAGAAGGTGGTATATTACAAGAACGCGATACGTCGAAAAAGACTCGAGGAGCGTATCAGAGTTAAAAGAGAATCTTCTAGGAAAATATATTGCCTACGAAGATTCTATTGAATCTTCTATGATAGTTTCTATTTTGTAAAAAGAAGATGGTATATTACAAGGAAGCGATACGTCGAAAAGACTCGAAGAGCGTATCAGAGTTAAAACGGAATCTTGGATGAAAATTTTCGTTCGTTTTCGGCGCCTAAGTGTAAAGTCGTCCGGGCGAAGGGTTAAAGTACCGTGGTTCGAACGAGAGACGTAAAACGTGCAAACGCACGGTGAGTGTGTACGTCATTAAGCGTTCGACGCGTTGCATTTTCACGCTTTATTTGTTCGCGAAGCTCGCACTCGTTGGCCACTTGATATATCGTTGTTTCGAAGAATGCACATTTCCAGGGAGCACCGAAAGCCGTGACGCAAACGTTGTATTGTAACGCAAGTAATGCGCGTGCCGGTACGGTTAAATAAACGAAGAGTGACGCGCGATCTAAATTATACGCGATAGGAAACAACGGTCGAACGTTACACGCAATTTCCAAGACGTTTAACGTAACAGCAATCGTCGTATTTTAACCGGTGAGTTCGCACGGCGAACCGCGCGAGCAATATCCGCGTTCGAGAGTATCGTGGAATTTCATTTTTTCTCGAATCGCTATCGGTATCGTCGTTCGCCTTATTACAATACAATGTCTTCATTCAACGTTGGTTATGCGCGCGATACAACGCGCGCGCGTACTCTTTCTCTCTCTCTCTCTCTCTCTCTCTCTGTCTGTCTGCGCGCGCACGCGTACACAGGTCCGCGCGCGCGCGCAATGTGGAAGAAAAAAAAATAAATAACGTTTATCTCGGCTTTTACGTGCGATAGGGAAGCAAAGTCGATGCCGCCCACGCACGTAGTCGGCTCTAGGAAAAAACCATTCGTGCCACTTCGCACGTATGTACGTGTGTATCGAGCTTGTTTATTGAAATCGCTTCGTCTCGGCGTGTCAGTGCGCCGGGCAATACGCCGCAAGAAATACACGCGTATCGTTGCACGCAACATATGGACTGTTTAAGACTGACCGTACGACCGCGATCAACGATACGTGCAATTTATTTTCTATTCCGTGTTGCAAACTTTGCCCTCGAAAATACATCGTTCCGAGTTGCCACGTATCGGATACGGAACGCGTTTTGAATCTCGAAGATTTAATTCGCATCGAAACCGCGCGAAAGACTCGTAAAGAGAAAGGAGAGGCAAGGAGAAAAATGGAATTCACCGATACACGCGTGCCGCGGACGCGTGTATTGTATACGTATCTACGTTACTTATCCCCGGTGCAGTCATCCAACGGTAGTTTAATGGCAGAACTCGTACCGTATCGATACTACCGATACCGGATAATAAAGTGTCATTTTATAACGAACCGTTTTCGCTACGAAGGCAACAGTATCGATACTCGTGAATTAAAGCAACGTACTGGGTATTAATTTTCGATACCGTGTTACTCCTGCAACGATTACTCGATCGGGTAATCGAGCGGATATCTGTCGCGAGCGTAAAGAAAATTGAGAAACAGAATACGATCTTTGGTACCTCCGTCGTCGTATATTCGATGGGGTACAAGTTTGGTACCGATCGAGTATTCGTCACGAAAGTGGTATCTGTAAACAATTGACAAGAGGTACCTGAAATTTCGCATACCTCCCGATACGTTGTATCGATCGCCTAGTTGCGAAATCGCTTCCGATATAGCGATCGTATCGGGTCACTTTCGCGATCGGAAGATCGTTACGGTACCGGGCGGAGCGCCGGACCTTTCGTTTCGAGCTACGAGAAAAAACGAAAAGAGAATGAAAAAAGTAAAAAATAACTTTCCCGACGCGAGGCGCGATAATTCGTCGCGAAGCGAAGGAGGTGGCTCGTACACGAGAAATTATGCATGCAACACCTATTTGCGGCTTTCTAAGAAGCTGACGAACGCACACGTGTTGCGAGGAGCGGGCCGCGATTCCACAATACGCGCGCTTACGTGCATCGGCGCACACGAAAAAGGCACTGCGCGGACCGACTATAGGCACACGGTAGGCAAAGGTATGTACGTGTGTACTTATATACTCGGCTATGAGATCATCGAGCGTCGACCGTGTGCTTGTGGAAACACTGACGTCAACAGTTTCGGCTCGTTCCGTTGCCTCGCGAATGATCCCCGCTCGATACGATGATATCGGGGAAGACTAATGCCGATCGTGCACGTGCAAATATTACCTGGCACTCGTTCGATCCCGTTCCATTAAACATCGCGACCGTTCGAATAAACTGGCCGTGCATGTTCCGCGGCTTGCGAAATAATTAAAGTCGCCGGCCGCGATTTATCGCATGGCGGATCGCAGTCGCCGCGATTAGACTACGTTCAATTTCGAGGTCGACGCGTAGAATCGTTAGGTTTTCGCGACCGTTCGACGAATCATTACACCCGGGAACTCGAGAATAAATATTTCTCCGCGTTGGTCGACGAGCAATATCGGTGAAATTTCAAACGGGGGGGAAACGACGAAACGCAACGATTCTCCGCGGTGGTAATCCCGAGAATCGCGCGAATCCCCGGCAATATGAATCGCGAGAAAAATCAGAACTGGATGGAGATAGCTGGAGGGAGGGTTTAGGGGGTGGGGTGGGGTGGGCGGTGAATCTTGGTCCCTCCGACAACCCCTGGGTTTTAAGATATGCAGGGCACAACGCACGCTTTCCTAGCGAGACTATTTTAATACGAATGAGGGTGGGAGGATCAGGACGACGCGATGGTACGGCCAGAGACTCGCGGAAGATCTACTTCTTGATTACAGAACTTTTTACCTAATTACATAACATTGTTACCATTTACAAAGTCGCAGCGGGTGTACGTCGCCCGACTACTAATTAGAATTCCCGATTAGCGTCCCGGCGAGATCGCGAGCGCCTCTTTCCGATGAGTTTCGCGCGATACTCCCTTTGTGCCACGAAAATTCCCCTTGCTTTGATTCATCCACCACGGAAAAGAAAAGAGAAAGAAATTTACGCGTATCGCGAATGCACGTGTATCTTAAATCTATACCCCTTTGGGGGTTGAATTTTGGATCGATCGACCCTCGAGAGACAACCCTTCGGAGATTGAATTTTGGATCATTTTTTTTTTGCTCCAATTTCGAACAGAAATTGCAAACGCACGGTGTTTAATGTATCGGGGAGGATCGTCGTGTTACGCAAGTGTAGGTATACGCGACGCACACGAGCAAATATTATATTTATTATAGATACCGAAATTATCGACTTTAAAATATCGTGTACAGCCAACACGGATCAAACTCGTTTTGGCTCGACAGCCAATTTGCATTTTGCTACAATGTCGCTGGTTACAAATATATAATGATTTTGCAACGGTCGGAATATTTTAAAGGGAATTTTTCAATCGTACCTGCACCAGATACTATGCTGATAGATTGCAAGTAAATGTGGGTAGATTCGTGGCGAATAAAATATTCGTTACCGAAATGAAAAAACGTCACATTTGTGTAAAAGCGTATTTAGAACGTACGACGTGCGTATACGTTTGTAAAAAGACACAGGTGACATTGAGCTAATTTTTGTCTCGAATGATGTTTCGCTTTTTAAAGATACTCCGCGTCGTCCTGTAGACACCGAACCGTCGAGATTACGTGTAAAATCTCGAAACGAAGTTATTTTAAAAGACGAAGAAAAATATCGACCGGTAGATCGTGATTTACCAGACGTTTCGTTGTTCTTTATTACCGATTAAAGCGGTTCGCGTAAATACGTACTCCAAAGCGTAGATAGTAAGCGAGTAACGAAATTCTCAAAGGTCTCAAAATCTACTAGATCCGATCTTCGAATCAAATTAGTTAAAAATTCTCGAAATCCTGAACAAGACTTGGAGTATTTATCATTTTTATTTCGTATCTCCGCACCCGCAAGTTTTACGAGTTTTCGTTTCCTAAACATTCATATATTCTTTACAATTTGTCTGGAAAAAGAATTGAAAAAATTTTCACAAATTAAACTTTCCTTAAGATACCATTTTGGAGCGATAGTCGACTACCTACTATACGCTAATCGTATAATAGATCCAGTATTCAATTCTAGAATTATCGATAGTATAATATATCTGGCAAGATTTTACGAAACAAAATTTTCAAAAGGTAGTGTTGCGATACTACTCTACAGTACTCCTCGAATTATAGTAGTAGATCCAGTGAGTAGTTCCTCGTTCGAAATTCTACGAGCAACGAAAGAAGATCCGTTCTCTCTCGGTACTACTATAGATCAATCCTATAATTATCGATAGTGGGTCTGCCAAGATTTCACGAAACCAGTGTTACGGTACTCCTCTATAGTACTCCTGCAATTATAGTAATAAATCCAGTCGGTAGTTCCTCTTTAAAAATTCTCCGAACCACGAAATAAGAATCGTTCTCTCGTAACGATACGCGATCGTTTGAACTGGCACGGTAATTAATCGAAATCGAAGGCAAGAAGCGTTTCGATGTGCGGGAGTTTATTCGACCGGGGGTTCTTATCGGAAAGATGCGAGGTCGCGTAGATAGTCATGCGCAAGGGACGAATTCTCGACGATGCAGACATTAAGACGTCTGGTCCTCGACCTCCGTTTTCCACCCCTCCCAAGTTTCCCCTCTCTTCCCCTCCGCTGGCGTTAGGTGAACGCGAACGCGGCCCCTTAGACGTCGGTGGTTTACCCCGTCTTCATTGTCCTCTAATTCTCATCTGATCCTCACATTACGTAATTTTCTCTTTATTATTTTATAATTCCTGACTCCAGAGCCCCGAGTCTCCGTATTCATCCGACTTCGGGTCCGCACGAACTCATCCCACGCCGCGCATACTAATGCATTCTCGCATTTATTAATTATTCCCCGCTAGTTACCGTGGCTTCTCGCCCCCGACGTTGCTCCACCGTAGTTCCGCAATGATAGATTAAACCTCCTAGATTCGGCGACGGACAATGTACCTCACGTACTCGCTTCTCTGCCGTGGCCGAGGTTATCTTTGCGGATTTTTCATCCGTTTTTCCACTGTACACTTTATCACACCGTGTCGAGTTCCGTTGACTCGATGGAACAGTCTCGATTCCTTGGGAATTATTCGCTCGATTTACCGGGATCGGTGTCTCGTGTTTCCTTCCAGAGAAAACGAATCTCACGTATCGTCCAAAGACCCAGGACACTGTCTCAGCGATTACACGAATTGGTACACAATGTTCCGAGAGAGAGACACTATACGTGAAAAGAAATCTCGAATATCGCCCACAGATTCAAGGCATTAATGTCTTCACGTTTATACGAATCGATACACAATGTTCCGAGAGAGAGACGCTATACGTGAAAAGAAATCTCGAATATCGCCCATAGATTCGAGGGATTAATGTCTTCACGTTTATACGAATCGATACACAATGTTTCGAGAGAGAGACGCTATATAGTACATGAAAAGAAATCTCGAATATCGCCCACAGATTCAAGGCATCAATGTCTTCACGATTATACGAATCGATACACAATGTTCCGAGAGAGAGACACTATACGTACACCTTTCGTGGAAACAAGTATTTCGCCGAAAGGTATACGTATAGCGTCTTCGAGCGAAACTTTGTGTATCGATTCATATAATCGTGAGGATATTAGTGTTTTGGATCTGTAGGCTCTATTCGAGATTTTTTTCAAGTATGTGTCTTTGAGCGAAACTTTGGGGTAACGATTAATATACTCGCGAAGATATTAGTGTCTTATTGGGTCTTCGGACGATATTTGAGATTTTTTTTCAAGTATCTCTTCAAGCGAAACTTTGGAGTGATTAATATACTCGCGAAGATATTAGTATTTTGGATTTTTGGGAGATATTTAAGATTTTTTTCACGAAATTTATACTCATAGCGTCTTCGAGCGGAACTTTGTGTACCGATTACTCGCGAAGATATCGCGTGAATTTCTTACGTGTAATTTCCTGAAACGGTACACGAGTTATCGACGCGTGATCGCGATTGCGCCTCTTTCTGCGATCAAGCACGAGAAATACAATACAAATTGTATCGTTGTACATCGTAACATTCTTTAAATTCCTCTTGAAATCATTCTTCGTGAAAAAAGACACAAATAGAATATATCTCATGAATCTCTTGCGTGTAATTTTCTGAAACGGTACACAAGTTATTAACGCGTGATCGCGATTGCGTCTCTTTCTGCGATCAAGTACGAGAAATACAATACAAATTGTATCGTTGTACATCGTAACATTCTTTAAATTCCTCTTGAAATCATTCTTCGTAAATCAAGACAAATAAAATATATCGTTACACTTCGTAACAAATTCTCGAACTTCCACGCAGAATCGTCCGAAATAACGCCCTCGTGTCGCATCGTTAATACTTTCCGTGTAAAACGGCACGAACCCTGTAACAGATTTTCAATCGGGCAACGAAACTCGAGGAGATCGCGTACAGAAACTCGCGTTCGAGGGACCCTCGGATTTCCGTTCACCGGTTTCGTACGATCGAGTGTCTTGCGAACCAAACGTCTGAATTGCTTCGGTCTTTTCATTCTCTTCAACGAGTTCCCGGTGAAACTTTCGGCCTGTGAAATTTTCGCGCATGTAAGTTATTACCATATCGAAACAGCAAATTTTGTAACAATTGAAAAGCTATTCAACATATCGATGACCCCCCGCCCTCACCACTCTCTCTCTCCCTAGCCACCAACGGCAGCACTCGATAGCTGGCAAACGGATTTTTACGTCGGACTTGAGCCCAATACCTCCGGGAATTTAATTCCCTTTTAACGTCGGGGCGATTCCTTTTCATGGCAATCGCAAATGTTTAATTGGCTCGACCGAGAGGCAGGTAGTGGCTACATTAATTGCAGCGGATTGCCGGGGTGGTTCGAGGGTGGTTGGGGGGGTTAGGGTGGGGTCGAGCAGGTGGGTGTCTAACCGTGGATCGGGCGTCCGAGGGGAGGTGGGTGACTGCGTCGGTGGAAAAGGCGGCTCGCATTGAATGCTAAACAAAAGCTAATTTATATCCGGAGGTCGGGACTTTGCCGGAGATCGGGAGATGAATGGCTATACTTCTTGCATACCAAGTGGGTCGCCAGGTCCTGAAGGACTGCCGAGTTAAAGATCCTGGGGGATGTTCCCTTCGGGGCAGTCACTTGTATCCACAAATCTGCCATTCACGCTGAAACGGACGAGTAGATTTTACGAGAGGGGGGAGTTTCTCAAAAATTGCCTCGTCGTCACCTAATCTTCTCCTTCGAGTACAACGAAAGACCACCGTTGCTCGTTTCACAGACGATTTTCGTATTCCTTCCCCGAAGTAAACCGTAACGGTTCCGTTTTTTCCGCGATCGTCGACGATAAAGACGAAACACGTCCGGTCTGGATCGATGAAACGAATAGTGAAACAATTACGAGGAACGTATTTGCACGTACGAATAATCGAGGCTCGGAATTCGGTGGGCATCGCCGTGAATAAAAATTTCGAACGAACGGTTAGGTGGAAACGAGCAGCGAGAATATTCCCTTTAGGGTTGCCGCCCTTAAAATTCGACCGAGAACCGACCGTTCAATAATCATACATCCCCTTCAAGAACCCGGCATCTCTGTACGTTACCCTTTCAATAATGAACGAACTCGGCGTTCGAAAATCAGCAGACATCGTCGAACAAAGTTGAACCGTGTAACTCTCAAATTGCATTTCCGAACGAAAAATTTAATTTCTATTCTCGCCCTAGTTGCCACGGACCGGAAATCGAGTATTCGTTGAAAACGAGCATTTCCTCCGCCTCTTTCGGAAACATTTTTCGAATCGACGCTCCAGAATCTGCTCGCTAGCGCGCGGGACAGAGAGAGAGAGAGAGGGAGAGAGGGAAAGAGAAAAAATACGACGGTTCGAAAGAGAGGGAGATGATAAAAAAAAAAAATGTCGATCTCCCGAAGCAACGTCCCAAACGTAATCGAAAGAAAGTTGGACCAACGGCGCGCTGGTAAATTTCGAAATGAGATTTGTTGGTACCGGTTCTTCTTTTTCTTTTTCCGCCCCTCCCGTCCCCACCGCCTATGAAAATTCTATTCCCTCGACTTCCCGAGTTCGCGCGTATCATGAAATTTTAATCTTGTTGCAAAAGTTTTCGGTTCTTCGATCCGGCCTCGAAAGGGATTCGGAGAAGAAGCCTGTTGATTCGGAGCCCGGTGTATCCCGTAGATGGGAAACATCGTCTAGCCGGCGTTGAACTTTCTCGATACACAAGGCAACATAGCAACACAACACGGTAAAGCACAACAAGTGGGGGGGATGCTGGGGGTGGAAAGCTCGATAGATATACAGCCAGCCGTGGCGGAGAGGCGCGCGTCGCCCCGGCCACGTGCTTCTCACCCCTCCTCGCTGCCTCTCCTCCCTTTCGCCGTCCGTCTTCCTCTCTTTCGCTCGCTCTAAACAACCCCTCTACCCACTGATCGGCCGACCGTGTACACCCCTGTCATCCCCCACGCGTGGGAAACGCAGCCTCTCGCGCGAAACATCACGTGCTCCGGCTCGACGCCCCATTCCGACCAATTATATCTGCTTGACCACTGTCGATTAACCACCCCGAAACACTGCGATCTCGTTCCACCGCTCTACTCGTTTTCGCAACGAGTTCCACGTAGACGTACACGATTGCGTACGCGCACATTGGAAGCGTCTCGATAGTTTTTCGTACAATTTGTAATTTTTCAATTTTGAATATTACTTAAATGTGAGAACTCTTCCAGGAGATCGCATTGGAAGCGTCTCGATAGTTTTTAGTAGAATTTCTAATTTTTCAATTTTGAATATTACTTAAATATGAGAACTCTTCCAGGAGATCGCATTGGAAGCGTTTCGATAGTTTTTAGTAGAATTTCTAATTTTTCAATTTTGAATATTACTTAAATATGAGAACTCTTCCAGGAGATCGCATTGGAAGCGTCTCGATAGTTTTTAGTAGAATTTGTAATTTTTCAATTTTGAATATTACTTAAATATGAGAACTCTTCCAGGAGATCGCATTGGAAGCGTCTCGATAGTTTTTAGTAGAATTTCTAATTTTTCAATTTTGAATATTACTTAAATATGAGAACTCTTCCAGGAGATCGCATTGGAAGCGTTTCGATAGTTTTTAGTAGAATTTCTAATTTTTCAATTTTGAATATTACTTAAATATGAGAACTCTTCCAGGAGATCGCATTGGAAGCGTCTCGATAGTTTTTAGTAGAATTTGTAATTTTTCAATTTTGAATATTACTTAAATATGAGAACTCTTCCAGGAGATCGCATTGGAAGCGTCTCGATAGTTTTTAGTAGAATTTGTAATTTTTCTATTTTGAATATTACTTGAATATGAGAAATCTTCCAGGAGATCGCATTGGAAGCGTCTCGATAGTTTTTCATAGAATTTGTAGTTTTTCTGTTTCAAATATTCGTTAAACAAGAGAACTCTTCCAGGAGATCACATTAGAAGCGTTTCAACACTTTTTCGTATAATTTGCAATTTTTCTGTTTCGAATATTCCTTAAACAAGAGAACTCTTCGAGGAGATCGCATCTTACTTACCGGAAATTCTAGACCGAACTTTGTGGAGAGCAAAATTTGTAAATAAGATACAGAATGGAATTCGTTGTAAGATCGGTAAAACTGAACGTTTTGAGTTAGCAATCGTATCGATCGTAAAGATTGAAGGAATTTCTTCTTAGACACCGAGAGGAAAAAAAGAAATTACGATGACGTATTTTCGGTACGAGACGAAAAGTCACGTTTGTTTTTAACCTCGAAGAGATTGTTCCTTGTGTACCAATCTTCGCGGTCTTTAAGATGGGAGTAATTTGAAACGTTACACGCGGGATGAAACGTACTATATTTGCGACGAGTGCGATGTTTTCGTTGAAAGTTCTTCTCGAAACGTCGACTATTCCAAGCCACGCGCGTACAAAAGAAATCACCGACTGTTATAGGATGCGCGTATAATTGTCAGATCTCCGATTTCATTTTCTCGAAATGGAAACTCCGCGCGCAAACATTGCACTCTACTGTTTTAACTTATTTCTCGACCGAGAATCGCTGTCCGTTTTATCGCGTAATTAAATCCCGTAATTGATCCTCCGTATTTTCGGCAAATTCGGGAGCTAATTTTTGTAGACGAATAAAGCTCAGTCGTATCTATTAGTTGCGACGAAATTTGCCACGTACGTGCTAGATCGTTCGATAAGACTTGTTCGATAAAACTCATCGAACGGTACGGTACTAGGTTGCTGGATAAGTTTCATCGAACGACGAAACTATTGTAATATCGTCCGACTCCAAATCTCAACTAGGCGTTGACCATGAGCTTGCGTACGTTATCTTCTTTGTTGTTGCTTGTACGGTAAAAATGCGTTCGACGAAAGTTGTCGAGAATTAAATTTCGAAATTTTTTCGCGGTATACAAATTTTCGATAGGATCGACCGAATGCGAGATACCGATTTTTCTTACCTCTATCGTCGTACGTCGGCGAGTTGCTGTACAATTTCGTGCTCGAAAAATTGGAAGGAAAAACAATTGTGTTTTTGCTATTACTCGTGATGGTATTCGTACGGAATAGGATGCTGGATACGAACCATATTCGCTATCACGTTGAACGGAATCGTTCAGCGAGTTTACGCGGTCCTAGACCTAATAATAGCATAAACGAGAGCACGGAAAGAAGATTTACGATTCTCGTCCACGTTTGCAAAGAAATTCGAAAGACGACGATACAAACGTGAAAACGGTGTCGATACGGAGTAACGTTTACCCATTAACCGGGCAAGGTACGTTAAATCGTTCTTTGAAAATATCTTTACAGCTAGCCAGAGGACTCTTTACGAAAATTTAAGAATTACACATCGTACGGAAAGAGTCGACGTACTATACGTATTTCGTTAACTTTTCAATTTCCGTTTCGTTTCAATCGTTCGAAAAATTCGTCCCTTCGATAATAATATCTTCAAGATCGTGCAAACTCCAAATTGCTCGTTCTTCGGGACAAAATTGCGCAGAGAATTGTGATCGATTCATTTTTGGAAACAAGATACACACATATATATACATCGTGAGTAAAAAGGTCGATCGTAAAATCGAAACGCATACAAAGTCGTCCTTTCACTTTCGTATTAACCGTTTAAAAGCGTACGGTTGCAAGATCGGTTTCCCAGTCCTCGTTATATTCGTCTTGGAAACGAATGAAAAGGTATTCGCGTTCGCAACGGGCGAGACGCTTCGAGTTCTCAGCGCTCGTTTGTCAGTGCGCGCACAGTAGGTATTTCCGGTCGTGAAACTCCCCGGTAACAGGTTAAAACGACGCGACGCGTCGCGTCGCCTCGAAGTGGATCGGTTTCAGCTCGCAGCCGATTATAACGAGCGGACCGAACCCGCGGCAACGTTCGGGTGGAGAAGTTGAATCAAGTTGGATCTAACAACGTAACCGAGACGCGCAACCTTGTAAATAGATGTCTGGAGCGTGCCAACGCTGCTACTACCTACGCCGGTGTACGTTGCAAGAAATGGTACAACGTCGGAAGTTTCGTACGAGATAGCACGACGGTGGCTGATCTTACGTCCTAGGTTCGAGCTCCTTACATGCGCACGTATGCACGCCGGTAATTAGTGTCTCAACGAAGTCGGGAGGCGGTTAAGGGGGACGAGGCTCCGTAAATAATTGCCAACATGCTCGATCTCACGCTCGAGAACGCTTCAGGACGCGTTCGCGATCTCGATCGCGAGTTACGGTGGTGCGCACGGGGCGCGAAGTTTTTAAGCACGTTCGCGCGCGAGAGAGACCCCCCAACGGTACCGCGTATTATTTCATTTAATAACAACGGTGCGCTTTTAATTTCGCTCTCGAGATTTCTAGCGGTGCGCCGGATTTTCGTTCCCTCTCGTATATACGTATATATATAATTGTAACGCGCGGCGGCGATTAACTCCGGTCGTTTGTTTCTTAATTTTCCCGGCGAATTAACGCTTAACCTCTCCGGTTTCCGAGAACACCGGGCGAGCCAGCGCGGAGGATTTCTTCGATCGACGCGCTACCACCCGGACGATTAAGATTAATTTCCACCGGTTTTAAAAACCTTCGTTACGTATTTAATCCCGTCCGAGTGTTTTAATTAAACACGTCGCGCGTGCTTTTAACCAGCTCGCGAGACGGTCGCCCGTGCCCGGAGGAACCCGCGCTTTACGACGCGTATTATTCCCCAGGGGTTGTAAAAGAAACACAGTTTTGATTTTACGTTCTCCCGGTGATTTTTGTCCGACCGTGCGCTCGTTACCGGACTTCGGGACAGAGGACGTCCGAGATCGTGTCCTAGCTCGCAAACGCTCCTCCTCCACCCCTTTCCCCTCCGTTACGTCCTCCTTTCTATCTTTGCCTGTTCATCCTACGTTCGTATACGTACACGACTTCTTTAACGTCCACGGCGGAGCTCTTCGACCTCCACCTTCCCGCGCTCGTTAACCCCAACCCCGTTTCGGAGGGAGACGTTTCTTATTCTCGGCGTTGCCTCGGTAATGTAAGAGTCGGGTTCGAAACCGCGACTAACCCTCGACCAATGTTCCGGACACCCTACTCCTTCTTCTCGAAGAACTCTGCTCTCTCTTCGAATCCTCCGCTCCGGATTTCGACTCCGAAGGAATCTTTCTCCCTCGAAACACGCTCGTCGCGATCAGACGCGGCAACTTGTAGAAATATTCCCGGATTCAAGTTACACGAGTCTTCTGCTTGTTCAGGAAGGATTCTGGTATCTCTTCGAATCCTCCGTTCCAGATTTCGGCTTCGAACGTACGTTTCTCTCTCGAAACACGCTCGTCGCGATTAGACACAGAATCCGGTAGAAGTATTCAGTTCCCGGATTCAAGTTCCACGACTCTCCTCCTTGTTCCGGAAGGATTCTGGTCTCTCTTCGAATCCTTCATTCTGGACTACGGCTTCAAACGAATTTCTCGCTCTCCCTCGAAACAAGCTTGTCGGTATTAGACACGGTAACCTATGGAAATTTTCAGTTCCCGGCTTCAAGTTACACGACTCTCCTCTTTCTTTTAGAAGGACTCTGGTCTCTCTTTGCATCCTCCATTCCTGGTTTCGGCTTCGATCGAATTTCTCTCTATCCCTCGAAACACACTAGTCGCAATTAAACGCGACAACTTATACAAGTATTCTGTTCCCGGATTCAAGTTCCGCGACCCTCCTTCTTGTTCTGTAAGGACTCTAATCTCTCTCTGAATCCTCCATTCCGAATTTCGGCTTCGAAATAATCTCTCTCCCTCTAAACATACTCGTCGCAATTAAACATGAGAACCGATAAAAGTATTCAGTTCCCGGATTCAAGTTCCGCGACCCTTCTCCTTCTGGAAGGACTCCGGTCCCTCTTCGCATCCTCCGTTCCGGGTTTCGGCTTCGAACGTATCTTTCTCCCTCGAAACACGCTCGCCGCGATTAGACGCGGCGACCGATGGAAATACTCGGTTCCCAGATTGGAGTTCCGCGACAGGGCGTAGAAATCGAACGGACCCGAAGCAATTCCGACTACATCTCCGGACGTTAGTTCTTCTGATCGATACGGTACGTCCTTCCTCTCCGCGGGCCGTGGGACGCGTACGCGGCGGTAACATCCCGACGGTAGCTCGCATCTCAAGGAGCGGAGCGGAAAAAAAAGAAAAAAAAAGGAAAAAGAAACGAAAAAAAGAGAGGAGAGAAGAGGAAGAGAAAGGGATTCCGCGAGTCTGCGGTAATCGCGCTCTCGCTCGCGAAGAACTCTTCTTCTCTCCTCTCCGTTTCTCGCCGCTTGTTCCCGCTTCGGCCCCTTTTTTTCTTTCCTTCCACACCGAAAGCTCGAGCGAGCGGAGAGTACGGTACGATGAGGAGGGAGGGGGGAGGGGGAGGGGGAGGGGGGGGGGGTGGTTGGTGGCACCGGTTCCAGAGAGGGAGAGAGGAGTAGAACGAGTAGGGGAGGGAGGAGGGGGGGTTCGGTGGATCGACGGTGAATACCGAGTGGGCGGATGGCACGGACGGGCTAGAACAGCGAGGATTGCGCGCGCATTTCGCATGTGTGAAACACCCACACGCGGCTCGCTCGTTGTGTACCCTTTTACGAGGCACCTCCACGAGCATGCGTCTCTCGGTCGTCGGTGGATGCCGCGTACATACACACGAACCGTGGAACGGTTTAAAGCGGGATAGCGGGCGAAGTAGTCCAGGAGACACGGTGGTGGTCCGTTGATGATGGTGGTGGTGGTGGCGGTGGTGGTGGTGGTGGTGGTGGTGGTGGTAGTGGTGGTAGTGGTGGTGACGGTGGTGGTGGCGGCTGGGTGGTGGAGGAGTTGTCTCCCTGGTGCGGAGAGGATCGCTGGTGGTGGAGTTCCAGAAGCAGCGGATAGAGGAGGCAGCGACGACGACGTTAGAGGTAGAGGGGGGAAGGTAGAGGAGAGAATAGAGATCCGAGAGATCTCTCCTCTTAGCCGACGATGCAGCTCACCGCGAGAGAAAGGGAGACGGGTGAATGAGACGGAGAGGGAGACGGAGAGAGGAGGAACACCGTGGAGAACGGATGGACGAGAGAGACCAGGACGAGGTTGGCGCGAGCGAGGCGGAGGGATGCGGATAGAGGATAGAGGAACGGGCGTGTAGGCGGACCAGAGAGAGGAATTCCACGGAGGCGTGTCTTCCCCGGCGCACCAGGTGCAAAGGTGCGCGAACGCGACGTTGCCACGCCTTTTCCACGGGCGACGTGGCCTACAACCGCACGACGTCGACGTCGACAGCCGCGACGCCGCCACCGCCACCGCCACCGCCACCGACGACGACGACGACGACGACGACGACGACGACGAGGAGGACCACGACCACGACTACGACTACGACTACGACTACGACTACGACTGCGACGACTACGACGAGGTCGACGTAATAACCGGTCCTCCTCGTCCAACGACGGCCAGCCAAGAATTTCCCGTCTTCGTCTCGGCGCGGTACCGTCTAGCTGGGACATTCCCCTTCGCATTGTCTTGCTTCTTCGCCGCTTTTCGGTCTCTCCTCGTCTTCCTCTTACGCCAATGCCCCTACCCTGTCTCCCAGGGGGTAGTATGTTAACGGACGGGTCGCGTCCAACCCAACCATCCAGAATCCAGCTTCTGGTGTCAACGTCCCGAAGTTTCCACGGACTTCTCTCTCCTGAATATGCACCTTCCGCGTTCCGGGAGGGGGAAGACAGGAGATTCCACGGCGGGGGTGAGAGGTACCGCCGCGAGGGGCGGTAACGACGAACGTTCGGGGTGTCGGGGGTAGGGGGTGTCGGGGGTAGGGGGTGTCGGGGTTTTCGGGTGGCCGGGTGGGTGGTTGGACAGCGCGGTGGAACCGGATTCGTTCTGTCTTTCAGGATGCCCGCGACTGGAATGCAGGATCACGGTATTCAGCAGCACGTAACGCATATCTGCCTTTGGATGCACGGTAAACAGAAATGGCGCGGATGCGAACGTGATCGCGATCTCTCGCTCCGAACGGACCGAACCGACCGACCAACCGACCAACCAACCAACCAACCAACCAACGAACCAACGATCTCGCTCCTCCGTTCGTTACATCAGCCTCGCAGACTTTGTCTTTCGGGGTGGGGAATTTTCGGCGGTTCGCGGGGAAGGTGTTTGCGGACGCTCCGATCGATGTAATTTTATTTCGCGAGCCAGACCCGGACCCGTGGCAATTTTTCGACGAATTCCGTTCCGAATTTCGAAACGTCTCGCGGCCCGTTGCTCGCGTCACCTTTCGTGCGACGAAATTCACGGTGTCGCGGAGCGACCGATCTCGCGCTAAGAATCGCGAATATATTTCAAGGAGTTACACTCGGTACGCGTGCCGCGCATCGTCGATCAGATTTATACGTTTCGGATCGTCAGGATGGGAATAAAGCGTGGAAACGGACCCGGAGCGTTACGCGCGAAACTCGAACGTTCGGATCGCGTGTAAAATGAATCGTACTCGGAGAGAACGTATCGCGTTTACCCGTTCGTCGGTATTACGAGTCGCGGAATTTAAGCTCGGTAAACGCGTTTCGAGCGCTACGAATCTCCAAACAGATCCGACGAAATCGATTCGCCGGGTATTATACTTATATCTGGTTACGCGCTCTCTGTCGCTGCCATTAATTATTCCCTTGCTCGGCGCACGATCTCGTAAAACGTTTTAATTACGGTTTCCTATTCGACGAACGCGTTCTTTTGCGCGAGAATTGATTTAACGCGTTCGAAAAAAATTTATAGTGGACAAATATCGCTCGAATTTATTCCGTTCCGGTCTCTCGGTCGGTGATCCTCGTTGCAAGGAACGTATCGTTCTCGACGTTGTCGATAAATTTCGTACGCAACTATACGGAGCATTTCGCGACAAGGGTCGAATGATAAGTTTCCACGACGCGGTTTCGAATAAATCGTAAGTTATTCGGATAATACTTTATTTTAATAGGTTTTGCACAGCACGTGTTTCTCGTGTTACGTATCCTTATAGGCTAACGAATCGTACCGCTCGTTTACTCGTCGCTCATCCCGACGCACGCTCGCTCACACTTTCGTACACTTTATGCCGATATTCTAGGTTCACGCGTTACCGACTTGCAGCTCGTTATGCGTAATTCTACTAGGTTGTTCGATAAGTTTTGTTGCTCGATAAAACTTATCGAACGATACTAGGTTGCTCAATAAGGTTTGTCGTTCGATAAAACTTATCGTACGGTACGATACTAGATTGCTCGAGAAGTTTCGTCGTTCGATAACATTTATCGAACAGTGCTACGTCGAACAGTACTGTTCGGTAAGTTTTATCCAACGACTTATCGAACAACCTATTATTACATCACATCGAAGAGTGCAGAAGAATGGACACGGACAGGGCAATGTTCGATTCGAATTGTTCGTTTTTTATTCGAAATTTTCATCCGACTAAATATTTCGCTCGTCGCGAGCGAAGAAAAAAAGTCCGAGCAACGCGAAACCTCGAGTCGTACCTGTTGGAGTAGTTTAAAGTCTTTGATTTTAACAACGCGTTTATACTTTTATCGTTTTCCGCGTTAGGGACGTTCTATGAAACCTATAAAATTATTCGAACAGAGTACAGAACTTTTCTAAAATGTTTGGTCCGAGCAAGGTATTTTGCACCGATTGCAACGACGAGAAAACATTGCACGAGCGTAGGTTTGCAAGTGCTTCGTTGCCAAGTTACTATCTTTCAAAGTTTCTGCTTAGAGGACACGTTCGAACGAAATATCAAGCGCGATCAGCGCGATTCTAATCCGCTCGTACACGATAGCGCAACGTAAACAATTTTGGACAGATACCGGATAACGATAACAATAACAACAATAATTATAATAATACACAAGGTGATTCTCCGAAGCTTGTTTATTCGCCGAAGGAGGCCACTCGGAACGTTTCGTTCGAAAGGCTGTAATTTGGCGACGAAACGTTTCGCGAATCTATTCGTATCTTTTTATCGTTAAATTGTACAAGACCGTTTAAGAAAACTCTTTAAATTTCTCGTTTTGCACCGTATTCGAGGAACGTGGATAACTAGTTAGCAGCGAGGGTATAAATCGGTGGAAAAATTAAGAAAGAAAAGTGGACGTAAACCGTTATTATTTTACTTATAGCTCGATATTGTTTGTATCTTTTTATCGTTAAATTGTACGAGACTGTTAAAGAAAACTCTCCAAATCTCTAGTTTTGAACCGTATTCGAGGAACGTAAGTATCTAGTTAGCAGCGAGAGTATAAATCGGTGGAAAAATGAAGAAAGAAAAGTGGACGTAAACCGTTATTATTTTACTTATAGCTCGATATTATCGTTCGGTCGCGCGATAGCGTTATAGACTCGATCACGGTAGAGTAGAAAATTGCAAATTTCTGCAACACGGTACTAGCGGTGTAATTACGTTAATTGGTTGCCCACTTTTCTCTTCCGATATTTTAAATTGTTTCGTCCTTCTGCGGAAAAAGTAGCCGTTCTACGAAAATATCGTACGTTGCGTTTCCAACGTCTCGAAAATATTTGGACATCGAATTATTCGGTCTTTCCAGTTCTATCTACGAACATTATTTCGTAAGTCTTTAGATACTGTGCATAACTGCGTTTCCGTAACGTAAATACCGTCGATTAATCAATATCGGTGAAGATCTTATCGATCAATAGAGAAACATTTTCAAACACTTTGTTCGTCCGTATATCCGATACGCAATAACGATACCAACCGATTCGAGGTAATCTAACAAGTATCGGGTCGTTCGAAAAGTGATTTCGTTTTCCAAAATGGAGAACGTACAATTGAAAAAAATATTTATACACTCTAAAAAAATCGTGTTTCATCATCGCCAAAAAGAAACGAAACGACTTTCCGAACAACCTAATATTTCTAACCAATCCTCTCGAATCTCCATCCAAAAGATTTCTAGAAACACGTATTGTACAATACAACCGTCTTCCATATTCCGGACTCTTGGCTCGTTTCGTCTCGCAATATCTCGACTGCCGATCCACGTTCCGCTTCAATTACTTCTCGTGGAATAATGGAATTGTTGAACACAAGAGAAAAGTAAATAGAACGTTTATTTAAACGGTAGAAGATAGTCATACGTCGAGACATCGCTATGGGACACCGACCGAAAAATATCAAAGTCGTTACCAACCCCTTCCCCCGTGTCTTGACATCTCAAGGGGTGCATCGGTCCAAGTGGTTCTCTTCCAACGCTTCTCAATTCAAATACATTATCCGTTTCGTTGATTACCACCTGTGTACAAAGATTCGAAACGAAAATGGATGGAAAATCCATTACGTCGACCACAATCCGTGTACCTCCCCTTCGAACGCGGATATCCATACACGCGACGTAAATCTCCGAAACGAGATACGTACCGTCCACGTATTCGCGATCTCGATCGTGGCGAAGGTTCGAGTAGGTAAAACTGGTCGAGAAAAACTACTGGTAACCCTTGCGGAGCTGAGAACTGTTTAAGTTACTCCGTCGCGTCGAGTCGAAGGAAGGAGCCTCGAGGTTCCCGTAAGTTCGATCCGGTGGTACCGAGCGATGCACCGGTCCGTATGCGACATTTCGCATCCCTGTAATCGTTCGTCCTCCGCGGCGGTTATTGCGTCCTCCTGGCTCCGAGATCCTCGAGCGATCCTGCTCGCTCCAGCACGCGTGGTCGTCGCGCGCGCTCCTGCAACCGTCTTCGGCGCACCTTCTCTCCATCGTGTCCCACCTGGTTGTCTCTCTCTCTCTCTCTCTCTATCTCTCTTGTGCGCTCTCCTCCTTTCTCTCGCGATTCCATTTCTGCGTTGTTGAACTATAACTCTCTCTAGGAAGGCAGTGGCAGCTATTACGCCGGCTCCTAAGCTATTACGGCATCTGGGAAGCTCGTTGGTGCTGCCTCGACGAGAACGAGGGGGGGTCGAGAAGAAGGAGGAGGTGGAGGTGTAGGAGGAGGAGGAGGTTGGAGGTGGAGGAGGTCGAGGTGGCGGCACGAGAGGAGGAACACCCGGGTACGGAGAGGTAGAAGGGTAAGGGAGGGGAGGTGGGCGTCCGGGTTAGGCGAGGTGATGTATTGAGATCCCATTGTATCCACGGAATCCCCTAAGATTGCCAAACGACGTCCTCTCCCGTTTCGCTCTTCGCCTGCCGTCTTCCGCCATCCACCTTCCGCCGCCCACATTTTGCCTCTTCACCCTCTCTCGTACGCCCGTCTCCCCCTCCCTCCCCCCTCTCGCGCATAATACGTCACCGGTGGTAAAGGCGAGCCTCCCGGTCTACCTTTCGTTGAGTCCCCGCTTCTGCTCCGACCGTATATTTCTCTTTAGCATTTTTTTTCTCCCTCCCCTTTTGTCTCCGTCTCTCTTCCTTCCCTCGTTCCCCTTGTCCCGTGCCACCATCTTCTCGCCTTTTTCTCGAACGTACCTATGCAGATGCTCGCGCCGGAATATTCATGCGGGCGGGACGGAAACCGGTGGAAGAAAAGAGAGAAAAAAGAAAGGAAAAAAAAAAAAATGAAAACAGCCTCGTCGAAATCGGAGTTTTCCATTTCCACCGATACCTTCCCCGCCGTTTATTCGTTACGTTCCCCGAACGGTACCACCGCGAGGATCTTCGACTTTTCCCTTTCGGCGGCGTGTGTCTTTAATATACGCGCGGCCGCAACCCCAAGCTGTATCGAGGACTCGCGTAATATCGGGCTTCCACGGTGGATATTGGCGAGGGTCGTGCAGAACGACGCGGAGAACGAAACGAACGAACGACGACGATTCTCGTGGAGGTGGCGGCGCGAACGAGAAAGATAAGGGGTGCTCGGCGCGGCGCGGTGGAGAGCGGTACCGAGCGACGGATGCGGAGAGCGGGAGAAATTCAAATTTTTGCGCGAATGCCCGCCGGTTCGATAACAACCTTTATTATTTCAACGACCCGCGCTGACGGTCGTCACCTTTGTCCCGCGACGCGTCCTCGTTCGCCTTCGTCTCGATGGAAAAGAGCGTCCAATCCTCGGCTCGAGACGATCGCTCCTCCCCTCGAACGACTTGTTTTCGTTTTCGTTCACCGTGGACGACGAAAAATCTTTCGGTTCTTGCGATCGAGACTTTCGAGCTTTCGTCCGAAAAATCGTCGCGGAAGATCAACGATTTTCCACCGCTTTTCTCCGTTGAACTACGGCCCGGTGGACCTCGCGTACGTTGCGTTTTTTTCGAGCAATAGTCAAACGATAACGCGTTGGTTCGTCGTGTTGTCGAACGACAATCGTTGCCAATCGTCGCTCGGAAGAATAAAAAATATTTCAAACGGGAGTAATTGCAACTAAGAATTACCAAAGGAACTCTGTTGTAACACTTCGTAGAACCAATTGTAGAGGAAGGAAGTGGAATCTTTCGGCTAAGAGAAGACTCCGTTAGGTGAATCTACTCGACTTTAACACTTCGTAGAACCTTGGTAAGGTTTAGCAAGAGACTATGTGTATTCGGTGTAAAGGTTAGACTTGGACTTTCCGGTTTATTCGCACGTGGTTCTATATATACAGTCTTATCCTATTGGTTTGCTTCGGAGCACGGTGAGAGCGCGGACTAGGGCAAAGTTCAGCCGATGTCGTCTAGGTCTTCTCGTTCCTGGACCACGGGTTATTTTTGACGAGTCGCAAGGGCAAGGTTCGACCGATGTCGTCCAACGATGGATCATCTCCGATGAGTCGTTTGACGCTTTACACTCGTTGCACGATGAATCGTAGCGCCTCCGTTCCCCGTTTCGTTCACGATGGCGTGTTTAATTCGCGTACGAAGCGTTTCAATGAAATAAACACCTCGACGGCGATTGTCACGTATACGTGACTTCGTCGGTCGGTGATTATCGTCCGTTGTCGCGTACGCGAGACTTTACACCGTTGAGCTTTACATCGCTCGGCTCGCGATGCATTTGCGTAGCTACGAATCCTTCTTCGTGCATTTGTCGTGCATTCGTCGTGTATTCGTCACGGTATCTGCGATTAACTCCTCGTAATACCATTCCCACCATCCTCGTGCACCTTGCTCCGTTTCGAAATGGTCGATCGTCACCCGAAGAACTGTCCAACAATTTTGAATAGGTCCTCGATTCATAGCCGAACGGAAGAAACACGGATCGAGATGATTTGCAATACTTGGAAAATAATATATTTTCCAACGAAATGATTATTTGCCAACGAAAATGTCGATTTTCTCTCCGTTTACCCCGGTATATGAATGCAATCGATCTACAAACGTACAGATCGAGATGATTTTCAATACTTGGAAAACCACCACTCGAAGATATTCCCCAACGAAATGATTATTTGCCAACGAAAATGTCGATTTTCTCTTCGTTTACCGTGGTATATGAATGCAATCGATCTAGAAACGTACAGTGGTAACATTTTCAGATTCATAAACGACTAGATGGAAGCAATTCGGTCGGAAAGACAGTCTGGAATCTTTCGTTGCGTCGAAGGTCGTTTCTAAATTTCTCGATGCGTTCGAACCGGGTTCAAAGTCCTCGAGATGTCAAATTCGCGATCTATCGGGAAAGAATCTATCGAGGCGCTGCTCGACGACGACGCGCGTCGAAATCCGTAAATATTCGAAACGCGTTTGTAACGCGGCTCGACGAGAGACCTCGCGTAGACCTCGCGCGCTAAAGACGGACGATAACATTATCCCGGGGTATACTGCAATTTTAGTTAAAAATAACGCGTGTCTGTCTATTACTGGCTGGGAAAGTCAATACACGATCGCTGTACCGCTATTCGAGCAACTTGCACAATGGTAAACGCTTCCGTTGGAACATCCTACGACCTCGTTGTCGAACTCGTTGATTTCGATGTGTTTTCACGCGAGAATCGTCTCAATCGCGATTTTCTCGAAATTTTCGTCTCTTGAAATCATCGATCTCCGGTCGAATACAACGACGAACGTCTCGAAAATTTCGCGCCGCGCGAATTACGATACGCGGTGTTTTCACGCGAGAATCGTCTCAATCGCGATTTTCTCGAAATTTTCGTCTCTTGAAATCATCGATCTCCGGTGAAATACAACGACGAACGTCTCGAAAATTTCGCGCCGCGCGAATTACGATACGCGGATTCTCGCGTCCAGGGCGAAAACGGTTGCGCGGATTTTAATTGGCGGTCCGCCAATCTCCGCCTCGATACACAACCTCGTACAAATATCGGCGCGATGGTGAGGCAGCGGCGGTCAACGCAAATGCAATTTGCGTATCCTCGTCCCTTCCGCGCCGCAGGGGAAGGGGATGGGGTGGGTACCAGGAGAGGGGATCGATATTTGGTAAATATTTGTGGCTAGTCGAAACAACAGAGATCGAAAGGACCCGGCCCTCTCCCGGTATAGAGCGCAGGATGTTTGTTTCGCGATCCGAATTCCATTCGGGGCGCCTGGAAAATCGCGTGGGAGAGCGTTGGCGTCATCGTAGCGTCGTGTACGAACGCACGGACGGAATGTTGGTTCCGGCGGCACGCGATGCATACCTGGTCGAGGGTAAAAAATCTACGTCATCGTTGCTATTTACGCCGTCCGTCGATGCGTGGGTGGTTATCGATCGTGCGTTCGAGAGGTCCGTAACCTTCGATTCGGATCGCGCGGAAACGAACCCGAACGACCGAACCCAGTCACGAAGACGCGAAAATCTTCGAAAATTTGCGTTCGGAGTACAACGCGAGTTACAGCGAATTCGCGATTCGTATCTCTCGCTGTTCGAACTAGCCGGATCGAGTCACGGGGAACGAGATGTCGACTAGAAACGACATCGTTGCGACTTAACCGAGGTTAATCCGTCCTTGAGACTCGAACGTTAACTTGTCTCGTTCGGTACGTTTCTGGATCTTTAATCGTATCTCGCTCGTACCAATTTTCTCGCTTTCGTCCTCGTTTGCCTGCATTCTTCAGACTCTCGCGAAACATTCAAACTTCGTTGGACAGACATTGCGCGAAGCTGAGTTTCGATAACTTGCAGGTAAATATTTCTATTCCGGAGGAAAGATTGGCTTCTCTCGTTCTTTTCTGCGCAAATCGTTCAACGATCGACGTATTCGTCTTTTAAGGGCCGTTGTCACGTTCGCGCGAGTTCGTTCATCGTTATTCAGCGTGATCAAATCTTGTTTATTCCGTGGTCTTCTTCGTACGTTTCTTACCGTGTTAATTTCTTCCAGTCCCTTTTCGAACGACTACTGATCTTTCTTTTCTCGGTTCGAAAGAATTATCCTCGTCCGGTGCGTCTAAATCTAAAATTTGAAAATAATTCGTGAAATGTCTAAAGCTATCTGACAAACGTACTCTCGCAAACGACACTAACGGAGCGACGATTTGTAGCGGTAAAAATTCGAACAACGACAACGATATCGTAGGAAGATCCATTGAAATCGCAACGATCGTCGACGTCGGGCGACTTCGATCGAAACGAGAGCAGTTCCGGTGAAGAAATTTAACGGTCGGTACGCAACGTTACACCGGTGTTTTAATAGTTTCCGAGAGTGGATCGTATCGGTTTCTTTGGACACGGTCCGAGCGTTTCCGCGAAAGGTATCGGCGGTGAGCGCGTAACGATCGAAGCGATAACGATAATTTGATTACACCTTCATTACGGATAGATACACATTACTAACGAGGGAAAGTGAGCGTAGAAAGAATCAACGAACTATGAGAGTGGTTGGCGCGAGTTGTATCGCGAAAGGCGAAGTGGAACAATGATGCCTCGTGTCGTTGATATTTTTGCAAATATGAATTTCTTTGGTAAATATACGAACCGAGTGTACACATAAAACACTGACACGCTCTTTAACAGCGGTTCCAATCCTCGTCTAATAGCAATGATCCTCTCTACCAATGTTTCTCTGTATTTGACCAATTCGGTCTATCAGAGTTTTTAATTTTAACATACGTTTCCATTTAAGTTTGCGCTTCGTTAAGATTTTCGATTGGATTCGCATCAGGGATTTGAGATACCTTGTCCAATATTTCTCGTTCCCTACAGATGTGACTTTTGCGTTTCGGATCGTCGTCTTCTTGCAAAATCCATACGTTTTCGGTTCGAGCGAACAAACGTTTCACCGATGTAAGAAACCCCCTTTGATACAGTTCGAACGTTTACGCAACGAAGGTGTTGTATTTTTAGCAAAAAGTCCGAGGATCGCTTTATCTTGTCCGGTGGCGGTAGTTCGCTTTGAACCACGATTTGGAAAATCATCGACGCTTTTCGTTTCCCTGTACCCATCTACCCGCTTCTTGACAAACCGTGGTGACTCGTGCAAGTATTTTGCAGCACTTTTAACACTCATTTTTGTCCTTTCCGGGCGACCGCACGGGCAAACCTCCTCGAACCGTTTTGCGCGCGCAGCACTCATCGCGGAAAGATCTATTCTCGACAACGATAGAATCTAAAAGAAACTCGATCCAACGCGTGATCGAGAAGAGCGTATACGTTTACATTATCACGGTTTCCACGTCGGCGGGTGTCTAGTTTTAAAGATATCTCCAACGCGTTCTCACGGAACAGTCCGTGACCCCGAAATGGGGGATCAAAATCTAAACCAAAATTACGCTACACGTATGGTCGTTACGATCGAAACGAACTACGAAGAGACGAAATTGATCGGTCGTCGAAGCATCGAAGCCAACAGACGCATCGTCGTTTGTAAAATCTCGATATTTCGATCGGCAGAATTTTCTATTCGGTTCCTTGAAACGAGGACAAGAGTTCCGCAGAAGCTGCAGAGGCAGAGGTATAAAATGACCGGTTACGTAATTGAACAGCGCGATTGCATACAAAGCCGCGGGACAAGTGGAAGAGAAACATATGTCGGGATTGTTTATTCGCGTATCTCGTCCAGCTTTAAGCCGTGGCGTAGCGGAAAAATAAATATCTATCGGGCACGTGTTTATTCGGTGTTGTCGGATATCGCTGTACACATAGCAACTTTATCGTTGTCGCTGAAACTTTCAGCCGGGTACGGGCATTTTAATGGAAACAAGGGGGATTCCTCGCTAATCGAACTCATTCCCCGTCCGCGGCAATATCGCGTGGAAAAAAGAAATCCACGATAAAACGCATGAAACGCATTAGCGAATTGAATCTAGAGAGCGGCGGGTATTCGCGGAAATAAACGTAATATTTGTCGTAGAACGAACCAACGAACGAACGAACGAACCAACGAAGAAACGAACGAGCACCGGTGACAAAGGATTAGTTCCTGCGAGTAGACGCGATTAAACGAACGGAATAAATGATCGCGTCCAATCGGTCTTTCTTAAAGACTTTCCCGAGACAATCGGGCGGACAGGTAGGGGGCAGGAAACTCGGTAGGAGAACGGTCTTCTAACGGCGGAAAATACGAAACCGTCAAGAAGGAAAAGGCAAATCCTCGGAAAGTTCGCGCGGAAGCGGCACGATAAAGCCGTCAATTTTCACCCTCAATACCGTTTGTCTCGGAGAAAGAAAGGAAAGCAAGCACCACCGGGCGTGAAAAGAGCGAAAGAGAAGCTCCCGGGTTCGTCGGTGGGGCCGTTGCCGTTGCCGTTGCCGTTGCTGGTACGGTGCGGGGGGTAGAACAAGGGGACGAGACGGACGAAAACGACGAGACGGAGGAGAACCCATCGGAAAGGAGGAGACATTTATTACGACTTTAACCGGACTTTGTGTTTATTCAGCGACTGTTGCTCTCGCTTACCTACGCCTCTTCTCCGCGGGTGAGACCCGCAACACCGAATAGACGGACACTTCGGTACGCTCGTCGGGTTGGTTCGCGTTGCTTCCTCGATCGCGTGAAATTCTTGGCACGTAGGGTGACCATCCGACCGGCGTGGCGGTTCTTCTTCAACCCCTGTCACACGAGTCTCTTACCCCTCGCCTCGAGAGAATCTTTCACTTTATCCACCGTGGACACCGATCCGGTGAACTTTACCGACCCCCGCCCACACTCGTACCTCCGAATATCATTCCGCGAACGTCTACTTGCATCCCTTTTCGGTCTCGTCAGGAGAAACGACGTGTCCGAACGACGAGACGCTTCGAATGTTCGCCACGTCTACTTCTCGCCTCGTCAGGTCGCGGTTCTTTGATTTATCTCGATCGTACGAATCTGTCGGGGACGTTGACTTTCGCGCGACTACTCCCCGAGAGGAACGTTTCTTCTTTCGTTTCGTATTTCTTCGTTTCAATTTTTTCTCCTCTTTTCTTTCGCGTTTTATTTCGCAGGAACTAATCCTTCGTGTACGCGTACACAGCGTTTGTTAACGGTTCGCGGCTGGGCTGGATCAACGCGGTGGACTGCCGACGGATTCGACTTATTTTTGTATCTAAAACAGGCTCGTATTATCAATTGGCAATAACAAGCCCGGTGCCTAGATTCTACGCTGAAATTGATCGCCCGGATCTCGAAAGTACCAGTTTGCATCGCTCTGTTGTTGTTGGAATACGGACAAGAGGAAAGTAGACCGAGTTGTTACGCGACAGTGTAATATATTTCGGTGGCGGTTTCTTGCGCAACGTTGGTAGAAATTTAATCGACGACAGCGTCGAGTAACGAGACCGACAATAACGAAGACGATCCAGACCAACGATACATCGTACTATAAACGATCGATGAAACTGTACCAATCGTAGAATTATTCGCACGAATTGTCCACAAGTTTACAAATTTACAAATACTTCTACCCGACTTGTTAGATATCCTCGTTTTTCTCTTTTTTTTGGAGAAAGTGTATCTGCATTCTGTCTACGCGTTTCGAACTTGTATGCCGTATTTGAAATATTCTTTGTGCATTGTTTACCAAAGGACGTCAATCTGTATTGATAATAATAATAATAAGTTGCTCGATAAGTTTCGTCGTTCGATAAGAAACGATTTTTATTTTTCTAAAGACGGTTTTTCTACCGTTCGACGAACATACGCAAAGTTTCGCGCAGATCCGTCGACTCGTTCGTATATTCGTTCAAAGTCGAAGAGTCGCAGTATTTCTTTACAATGGAAAAAACGACGAAACTTATCGAACAACCTAAAAGACGAGAAAACGACACGTGGGTCAAGGCAATCGGTCTAATAAAAAAACGTTAATTTACGTACACGAGATGCATCTCAACATCGGCGTTGTTTCCCTCGAATTCAAATACAAACGCGTGAAAATCTAATTTCGCTAAAGTACGCGAACATTATAGAAATTTCCAATTATTTTCCACACGGAACACACTGTTTACCGTTTCCTCGAACGCTCGAGAATCGTCGAGCGACATCTTGGTAAAAATTGGATCGCGAGCAACGAACGTTGTAAAAGGCGAGAGCAATTTCAAACGTTGTAAAAGACAAAGAGCAATTTCACCGGTGGAAATTCTATCCATATTCCTGTAAGAAAAATCATCGGATTCGGCCGACTGCCACAAGGAGAGAGAGAGAAAGATAGAGAGAAAGAGAGAATCTACTGCGATCGCGCGGTAACCCGAGGACCGCGGTGTTGGATTGCACCTGCACGAATTGCATCACTGGCAGCTGACTCGATATTTTCGTGCGTAGCGTTGAGCGGTACGATCGAATCCACCGCGAGATGGTCAGCGAAATCGATGACTACGATGGTTAAGGGAAAAACGATCCGGTCACGTAGACCGGTTCCTCGGGATGTAAACATCGTTGGAAAACGAACGGAACGAAGCACACGAGGCATCGGGCGCGGGAACCCGAGACTCGGCGCTACCGCGCCGTGGCTTCGTAAGAAGAAGCAAAGTAAAGACAATCGCGCACAATTGGCACATGAAATTTAAAGAAGCAAGGGCGAGGCGGCGCGGGCGAAAGGGCCGGTCGCTCACTCAATATACCCACGGTGTTCGAGCCCTTATTCTTTTCTCTTCCTTCCAGCTCGCTGAAAATTTACATTTCCTCCCTCCTGCTGGAACTGTCTGTTTATCCCGCTTTCTTTTAAAGAGCCGCTGGTGGCTATCCCCTTCCACGTTTCTCGAACCCCTGAGTTCTAACCCATCGCCCGCTGGAATTCACTCTTTTCTCTCGTTTCTCTTCGACTGCTCTCCCCCGGTTTCTCTCCTTTTCTTTTTTTATTTCGCTCTTTCTCTCTCCTTCCAACGTCGTCGTTCCTCCACGAACCCGCAGCACCTCGTCTTCCGCTATACAGAGAGACGATCCTCCATTTACGGCGAGATTACGCTTCGTTGGCCGATAATCGAAAATATGCCATCGAACAACGCCCCGGAATTATTTGTAGCGACTACTCCCTCCGCCCGTCACCGTTCCTTCCTGTCGGTGATGAGAGACAATCGGGCGCGAAAGAGGGTCGAAAGATCGCGGCTCCTCGAGGATCGTCTCGCGTTCGCCGAAAGGGTCCATCTCTCTCTTTTTTATTTCCTTCGTGGAATCCGCGAGTGTTTCACGGTACGCTACCGGAACCATGATTCCGTCCAGCGATTTCGGAGCGGAACGCGACGCAAACCTCACGAGTACACCGGGAGTAACCCGCGACTCGACGTAGCGTCTTTCTTTCTTTCTTTTTTCTTTTTTTTTTATTTTAATTTACCGAAGGGTAGCTCCCCGGCATTACTTTTCGAAAGTTTCCACGGCGGACCGCTCCGACGGGGTTTATTAAAACATTCAATTTCGTATATTACGCATTCGTTACTCTTATCTCGAGGAACGGAGGGTTGCGTTCGGTCGGGCGCGGGGGTTGGATCGTCTCGAATCGGGACGTGTCATTTCGAAAACGTCGCTCAATAAACGAAAGAGGGATCAGCATTCGCGGCGGGCCGTAATCCATGGATCAGATGCCGAAATCAGCGGGTAATTGACGCAATTTCTTTCCCCTACTCGCCACCCACCCCCACCGCCGACACTCTCGAAGGATTTCGCTCGGTGTAAGCTCGAGACGAGACAGAGAGACAGAGAGAGGGAGAGAGAGAGAGAGAGACACGGAGGAAATCGAGGACGGAGGAGACAAAAAGAAGAGAAAGAAGAAAAGTAACTGCGAGCGAAAAGGATAGACCAGACCACAATCTCTTTTTCTCGAGTTTCAGTTCCCGCGAGTCGGTGGCGGGTTTTAGCGAAGGCTCTCAAAGCCAGCCAAGTCTCTCGCTCGCTCGCGGAAGAAGCGAACCTTTAATAAAGAGCTTAAGCGAGCTAAATAGAAACATTTTTCCGTCGGCTTGACTCGGCTTGCTTCCCGAGTCTTGGCTCCGTTGCAATGAAATGAGTCGCGGCTGCTCGTGCATAAGTAATCCGCAGATGAAGGTATCTCCAACCCCTATTCCGTCACCCCCCTCGGCCTCGGGAGCTTCCACTGGAAGAGCTACTGCGTCGACGTATATCGGCCCTCTCGATCTTTAAAAATCAACCGTGGACTCTATATATTTCTATCCAACCGAGCTTCCAGGTGAGATCACCGTGGAATTTCTTTTAATTCGCTCGCGTTCGCGACACCCGTACGTCTACCATCGCGCTCTCTTCGTCGAGTGTTTTTTTCATTTTCGATGATCGGGTTCGCGGAGTCTGCGCGAGAATGCCAACGTTTCACACGGGTTTCGAATCCGTTTCCACGGAATTGCGAGCCGATGCCACGATGAAACAATCCTGAAAGGATCTGTGGGGTCTTTCGACCGTCTTTCTCTGAATTGTTACGTTGAACATCAGACGAGAAAGAAATGTGAATATTGTATTGTTTTGTCCGATTAAATTTCCCTGAATGGAATTTTGTACGATTCGAGTTTCGGAGATCTCGTTAGTTTTGTACTACGAGCAAAACAACGTAGTCTTGTAGCAAAATTAATTCATTCGAACAGGAACAAATGTATACGCGTACTGGAAGTTTGATTAGTTTTATCGAGAGTAGATGTATCGCGTCGTCAAATATTTCGAGCGTTAGCGGACGTACGTATATTCGCGATGCAACGTGCAAGTGTGATTCTCGATTGCATCTTTGCACGATGCATACACGCATACGCGTGTATCGTCGGATTCTTCGAGCAGTCTGCGACGACCAATTGTTCGAACGACCCACGGTCGAGCCCAGACACACGAGGTTCACATCTGTTCGAGCACCCCTGTTTATGGTATCGTCTACGATAAAGTAATTTTCGAAGCCCGAGAATTCGCGGTCCCGGTCTGCCTACTCTTCGTCGCAAGAAATGTGTCAGAAATCCGATATCGTTGCTTTTACAACCGGTGAATATTGCAAAGTTGAATATAATTCTCTTCTTCGCGAAATAAACGTTTCCTCTGGTTCGTGCAGAGTTACGTAACGCGTGTAATAGTCGGACTAGATACTCGTTGGAAAGATTCGATCGAAGAAAGGGGGACGGCTGCAAAAATTATGAAAATTGCGCACACTTCCGCGTGAACGTGCGTATTTGAATAAATACGGTCGGCCAGGATGAAATACAAAGCGTTCGCGTTCGTAATTACAGTTTTTATTTACGTTATCTGCTGCACATGAACGTGTACGAGAACGCTCGAAACGTTCGCGACCAATGGTAAGCCGAGTGCTTTTGTCGCGATACGATCTCACTACTCGAATCGAGATGATAATAATTGGCAGTATGACGCATATCGTCGCGATTATAAGGCGTATCTTCGCGAGTTTAAAATTTCGTTATCCAAAAAATAAACACCTACCGTGCAATTACACCAGCGACTGCATTCGTGTTTCGCGTGAATTGTTACGCACAAACGTTCTTACGTATAAGTGTCGTCGTGTCGACGATCGTATCGTTACTCGTTACGTCGTTTGGAAATAATTGTAAAAATTTGTCAATATCCGCGCGAAAGAGTGTCGACTTCGAGCGGTACACGCGAAGAATCGAAGCTGTTACGAGTTTTCGGTTTCTGATTCGCGAGAAGCGAATCATTGGATGATCATTGTTATGTAGATAGTATCTTTAAAGTATTTGAGCGAAATTTGCAAAATTAACGGTGATGTGGAAGCTTCAAACTCGAGTACCTACGAAGTTTATAGAACTTTACTTTCAATTTTTGTTCCTTCGTCGGTGCACGTGTTATTCGCAAAACGTGGATTGGGTACAATACGTTAAGGGTAAGTCTCGTTAAGTCTCGCTAAAGTCGTTTGTTTGGATAAAAATGATTGCTTCTCCTTCAAACTTTTTGACGATTATTAAAATTTTCGAAAAATACTACGCTACGTTTTAGATAATAATCCCTGGTTTACGAATCGACATTTTTTCATTTCAAACCTTCCAATTCTTGTCAAGTGTAACAACCAACGAACAACGTTCAACCAGAGAGAGTTCTCCGAACAGCGATTAACTTCGTCATTTTCTACGATTCTCACTTTCGCAAAATTGTAAAACAAAGTTAAAAGTTACGTCTACATTCTCCGAAAAGGACTAAATGTTTCGTTTGGTAACCGGTCGGATAGAAAAATTCGCAAAATGTACCCATTTTCTGACGTCTGAGAAAACGTCCCCTCGAAGCGAACAAGTACGAGACCTAAACGAAGTAACAATTCGGTACGAAATTCGGCGCGCGTCGTTCATTCGCCGATCTTGAAGCGGGTCGAGAAGAATCTTTAATCATCGCGTTAGATTTCCAACGGAACGCGTTTCCTCCCGACGTTTCGTGGAACGGAATCCATGTGTCGGTTTTGAAAGCGTCGTAGGTGGAGGGATCGTGGCGGTTGGTCGTTTATGGCTGAAGCCGTTCGCGATGGGGGAAGGATTCGGTAATTATTCGCCATAGGCTTGAAAAATTGCCACCTAATCCCGAAATCGATAGTCCCGGCAGAGAACGCGCGAGTATAAGGAACACCCTCTCCGCGCTTCGTATCAGTCTTTTTTTTTTTTCAGCCCCCTCGGCACGACGTAGATACGGGGTTGGGGACCCGGTGGTTGCTCGGCTTTTTTTCTTTTTTCTCTCGTCGAGGACGACGCCCCACCGGCGTCGACCGTATTATGAAAATAATGTATCGATATCGTAATAAGGGAATGATTGGATACGTCGACGCTGATATATTCATCGGCATCCCCTAAATTCACCCGTTCCCGGTCGCCTCGCCATCACCGTCGTTTCGCATTCGCGTGGACTATTATTCATACAACGTACGGGGCTTTGCGAGGTGTCTGGGTTATATCTTCGGGACGGTAAAGCGCCATTTTTTCGATGAGACATTGCGGTTATAACGAAAGATGGAGAAGCGTAGGAATATCTTCCACGGGTGCTGGTGCACGGGAAACAAATATTCCGGAACCACGGCGATATCGAAAATATTTCTTCCATCGTCGCTCGCAACGTTCCTCTCGTACATCCGAGACGCGGTTCTTTTCCCGAAACGGAGACACGCGCGTTAATTCGTCCGTAATCGAAACGCGTACATTCGCGTAACCTTACACCGACTGACTTCGGAGTGTCCGATACATAATGAACGACGCAACCGTGGCGCACACCGCCGTCTAGAAACCTACAAATCAGAAATTCGTGTCAACGAAACTAACTCGTCTGGGTACCTTCGTTCCTACCGAGGATTCTTCCTTGACGTCGCGCCCTTACGCCCCCCTGCCCCCGGTGTGTCTGCTTCTAACGTCGCAACATTCGTACGGCGTGCACGTACACCGACCACCGGATTAAACGGAGAACGAACGATCCACCACCACCACCACCACCACCACCACCACCGCCGCCGCCGCCCTCCGCTTCTCTTTTCCAGCCCCCGGTAATCGGCTCGTCTCGCGATCTCGCGGACGATGTATAATTTATAAAACGGCATTAAATTGTCTATGTCGCTCGGTTTCTAGCTCGCGACGCTTCGCTGCTCTATTCGACGAGGTACATACATACATACACCCGTACATACATATACATATGCATACGTACACGTATACATACGTACCCGTATACATAATTATACATATACATACGTACACGTATACATACATATGCATATACATAAATATACATTCATATACACATATACATATATACACATGCATATACATACGTACACACACATATATACAAGGATGGCACGTGGGTTTGGACGAGTGGGGGAGAAAGGACATATTAGCTCGACTTAAGGCGTGGCATAATGATCTCGAGGCGAAACCGTCTTATTCCGAGGTCGGTGGCTCGTGCAGCGAACAGGGTGGCGAGGTGGGGTCGGTTCGACGGGGTGGTTTCGTGGGGGTTGTGGGCACTCGGGCGAAAATAAGTGCGAGTTTCAGCCACCGCTGATTGCGAACCGTGACTCTTCGCGATGCTCCGCCGCAGTATAAAGTAATGTCTCCGCAGAGGAGAAAGAGGGGCACGCGAGAGGGTAAGGCTGAACGCGGCGGGCCCGGAGGTTGGAGGGTAAGCTTTAAAATCGGCGTCAAACGCGAAGAGGGCCACCCTCGCCCGCAAATTTTTATTCATTGACACTACACGGCTGAGCACCCTCCAACCGCGAACGACCGAAAGACGGAGGTGGCTCGAGTGCTTCGGTTTTTCTTCGGTCTCGTTGCGAGATATCGGGAACCCTCGTTTCTTTTTTCTTTTTTTTTTTTTATCGTCGTCGTTGTTCGGGTTGCGCGCAACAACTCTTCCGTCAACGTTACTCGCTCGATGACAAGCGCCTCCAGCTCGTCTTCGTCTCTCGATCGAGCGGTTATAGGGGGACACCTCTCCGAGGGGTCAGCAAATGGGTAAATTTTGCGAATTTTTTCTCCAAGTAATTACCACATGAACGAAAGAGTCTTTTTCGGAGAATGTGGATGTAACTCTCAGCTTCGATTTACAATTTTACGGTAGTTAAAATCGGACAATGGCTCGTCTTCGTCTCTCGATCGAGCGATTAAGGGGGAACACCACTCCTAGGGGTCAGAAAATGGGTAAATTTTGCGAATTTTTTCTCCAAGTAATTACCAAACGAACGAAAGAGTCTTTTTCGGAGAATGTGGATGTAACTTTCAACTTCGATTTACAATTTTTCGGAAGTTAACATCGGACAAAATGGCGATGTTATTCGCTATTCACAGAACCCCTTCTGGTGAAACATTGTTTGCTGTTTGTCACTTCCCAAGAAGTGGGAGGTTCGAGATAAAAAATTATCGTCGATTCGTAGACTAGAGATTATTGTCTAAAATGTAGCGCAGGATTTTTCGAAAAGTTTAATAATCGTAGAAATGGTCAAAGTTCGAAGAAAGGACAATCGTTACGATCCAAAGAAACGACTTTAAAAGTGTATAAAAAATTTAATAATTAACGTATTACAAGAATCGTAGAATATTCTATGCAGAATATTCATATTGCCTGATCTATAAATGTGTGAAAATTGTTTCCCCTTTTCTTTATCATTTCAGAAGTTTTCCAAAATTCATGCGGACCGGCTTACGATTCTTCTCCACCCTCGTAAAGTTTTTATAATTCTCTTTCTCGTAAGACTACATGAAAGAGACCTTCTACGCGCTCTTGCCATAGTGCAAAATAAATATGTTAAAAAACTAAATGTTTCAGCGTAAGCCCGCGATTGTCACAAGCTAGTTAACGCGCTAGACGTTAATCCTCGAGCAGAGACGCTTGTATCGTCGATAAATATTTTTCGCTATTCCGAGCTCGTAAATGATGATTCGATTTTTGTAAAATTTTATCGGAAATAATTCGATCTATAGATAATTCAGTCCCAGATCGTCTGCTTTTACGCGGTACTTTTTCAAAGGCCTGTAGGAGTCTCGCGAATTATTTGTTCGCCGTGTTTGAATGTCGTGCCACGAGGAACGAGGCTGCAGCGAACGAAACATTAGGGATCTATATGTACGCATGACGTGGCAGTCAGCGTGTTAACGGAACGTTCGATTATCCGACCAGTGTTATCTAATAAAGAAGGAAAAGAATACACACGATGATTTCATTACGCTCGGTATTCAATGACCTGGGAGCGGCTCGAAGACGGTACTTAAGTAGCGACGTCGAAGAGCATCGCACGGTTGACGACTGGAAAGAAAACCCGAAGAATGGCTTGAATTCGCGTTTAAAGGTTTTCGTACGATATTGAAAACGATTACAAAATAACCGACGAACTGCTCGATTATGTAAATCGTGCGCCAGGATTAGTTCGGTCGGTCGCGTTTCCACTTCGCGTAATTTGCATTTCTTGCACCGAGTGCATTCTCGAGATCGTTCGTACTCGATACGGATTCATCGGGCGTCCTTGCGACCATTGTATCGAACGTGTTATACTTCACGGTCCTATCTGTCGATAGTTTGTGTTATTCTTATTATCGTTATTAAATCGTAGATACCCTTTAGCACGGGAACGCTACACAGAAGAGCGAACGATCGTTGGTGAATAATGAACTCGGTCAGATATCTCACGGCGCATCATTACTCGCGATGACAGTGCAATGGTCCCGGCGGGAAAGTTTATGCAATTATTATCGTTGCGTGCGTTTATACGTTGCCTCGTAGTCGGTACAATTGTGTATACTTTCTTTCGGTGGAACGTCGCGTAAGTGTTCGAATAGAAGATTATATTTCCGTTAAATGCCAAGTAAAAAAATCCAAGTAACGAGCTCACTTTCGCAAATTCAAAATTACACTCAATCGAAAACAAGACTCGACACCATTATCGTAGATAAGACTATCGACGTACAATCGGTCTACGTATCGATTCTACGCGAAGATTCTCAATTTACGATTTTCCTCTAAAATTTCGTGCGTTTTTATCAAGCAACCCCCTCGTGCGCGCGTCTCGGTATTTGACCGAATAGCTGAAAATTTAGGCCAAGGGATAAACTCGCGAGTCGAATGAAACTCGGTAACTTCATAAATCACCGTAGGGACGTACGAAACCCGAAAGTAGGCGAGCACGGATCACAAATGTGCGAACGCGCGTGTGCTTCTTGGGGAAATACGAAGAAACACGTACACGCGCGAGCTCTGGGTCTTTATTTACTCCGAAAGGTAAAGGGAAAAACCGAGCGGCGGTCTGTCCGTCCATACTTCGGTGGCCACTCCCGAAGCCTGACCGTTCTCACGGTAAATATATCGAAGTGAATTGCAACTTCGTCCCTAATCCAACCCGAATACCCCGTGCTCGAGGCTTGATCCATGGCACGGTACTAAATTCCAGCCGAATTTACAAGGTTCGGACGTCCTCGGCCAATGTCGTAGGATTTACGCGTTTCGGGAACCGCCGATTCGCGAAACGATCGATTTATGCAACGTAAAGCATCATTTTCGATCGTTTGTCCCTACGAGACGCGACACGGTCATTTTTAACGAATATTAAAAAATATCGAAAACCGTTTCTCTCGAATTTCGGCTCGCTCTATGGACATCGACGCGATGCACGATGCTCGCGATTACGGCTACATTATGCAATTGCTCAACTGAAAGACACTCGAGACACTCGAGACACGTGGAATTACTCGAGACCCAGTTTCAGCTAGTAAAATTCTTAACAATTTCGTTCAATGTTGAGATATTCTTCCAAGGTTTGTATTACGTCTCTTCGTAGTCTGCGAAGTTGTTCTTTGCTTGCGCCGGAAGTACATCGTACATCGTACTGTGTACGATCGACAAAATTGTACCAATCGTATAATTATTCACGCGAGGATCGTGTAACGTTACACTCCTTTGTCTACAAGTTTACAAATTTACGTATACTTCTACCCAATTTGTTAGGTAACCTCATTTTTCTCTTTTGTTTGAAGAGAGTGTATCTGCATTCTTTATCGTACATTATTCCTCGTGAATTATTTACCAAAGGGTGTCAACCCGTGAATTAATTACCAAAGGACGTCGATCTGTATTAATAATAATAATAGGTTGTTCGATAAGAAACGGAGCTAGTAGCTTCCTCGTTTTACTTTTCTAAAGATGGTACTACCGTTCGATAAACATGTGTAAAGTTTCGTGCAGATCTGTCGACTCGTTCGTATATTTGCAGTGATTCAAAGTTGAAGTGTCACAGTATTTCTTTACAATGAAAAAAACGATCGCCGGTACGTTCGTCGTCTTTCATTTTTTTTTTTTCTTTTATTTACTCTATGAACCCAGTACAGGGTTATTGGAAGCATTCACATTGGTGTGCACACTAACGGAACAAAAAAAGAAAAGAATGGTATACACGAGTCAAAGATTACCCGAACATACAAAACGATACATAAATAGATGCTTGTAACTAGTGATTGTACAGAATACTTATAATTAAATACTTATAGTGTCGTTATATAGTACTTATAATTGGATGCTTGTAACTTGTAGCGGTATATAGTGCTTGTAACTAGCGTCTGTATTACATAAATTCATAATTTTTGGATCAGTAGCAAGCAGTCCTCGCAGACAGTGAAAGATTTGGACCATCGTGTCGTGTTTCGTTGTTTGTAACGAATCGCGAGGCACGTGACGTTGTATTTTTCCGCCGAAGAATCCCCTCGGCCTCGTACGAAATTTCAACGGAAAAGCGTCTCTCCGATGTGTCTCTTTGCGAGCGGTAACAAACGTATAATTAATCCTATTGCGTTAAAATGATAATGACAGGGCTTTGTGTGCCCGTAACACGAAAAAGGAAACAATCGTAAAGTATCCGGTATGCGTGTAAAGCCCAGTAAACCTCTTAAGCTGTAAAGCGTCCAAAGTTACCTTTTAGTGGGTGATTAGCAAAACCGAGCTCACCTTTTCAGCGGCCAATTACAGGAGATTCCGAAATAATCCTATTACCCACATTAGCTCATTATTGCATAACTGTATCTGAGCGCTTAGTTCCCGGTTGCCAGCCGGAATCCCCCGAATGTCTATTTCGAATGCTTCGTCGGACCGATATCGTCCGCCGGATGGGTACCTTCTTCGATGCGCGGCTATCCTGAGGGCATTAGGTTCGCGTTAGGTTCGTCGTAAAGTCGTATCGCGGACACGACTGTTTCTCGAGGATCCCGTTCGATTTGCCGAACGATCGTTCGAAAGTTTCGAAAGGAGCTTTGAAAATTTCAGTCGTCGCGCGTGGGAGTGCGTCTGTCTCGTCGTCGGATCGCCGGTGAGGATTTGCTTCGCCTCGGGACCTTATCTGCGTCGACGGAGATTTTATTTAGATCCCGGCTATAAACGCGGACCGTTTCGGGCCGCCTTGCCGGCCAATCAAGCGGAGGACGAGGATGTTAGGACCGTTCGATGTCCACACCTCTGTTGTCGGCTAATGCCCGGCCATTGCGAGGGGTCGCTCGTAAGCGTACCGAATCTTCCTCGAAGGTGTTGCCACGGAGCGTCCCGTGGCAAAAAGAAGTCTGGAAGAAGAAAAAGGACGAGAGGACGGACGAAGTCACGAGTATTAGTGGGAGTTTCACGGATTCGGTGCGACACCACCCCCGCGTTCCCCCGATCCGAACCGGTCGACACCCTTGGTGGTGGCTATCGGCTGACGGCAATCCGGCTAAATCTCTTCCACCATAAACGGCTAAACAAAGAGGTCCATTCTTCAGGACCGGTAACCCCCTCGTCGCGCTACCCTCCGACCGACCCGACCGACCTGCCCACTACCCTTATCGGCCTCTGTCCACCACTTACGATCATCCATCTGGATCTTCTCCGAGCCGAACCGAAAGCTCCGAGGCCAGCGCGAGAGGAACTATCGCGCCATTGTCCCGGCGAATTTTTTCGCGATACAGCGTTCGTTTCCGTACCCGGGAATCGAATCGCCGCCCTAACCGAGTCCAGTTGTCAGAGACGAATGAACCCGATCGAAGAATTCCTACGCTCGAGGACGTGATTCGGTCCGATTCGAGAGTACAACGAGCTCGATACGCGAGGGGTTGGAAACTGTACGTGTGGGTGTCCAGGCTGGTTTTGGACAACGGAAGAAGAAACTCAAAGTTCGTCGAACGATTTCTCGGTACTTTCTCGCTTGGGAACGATTGAAGAGTATTGTACGCGTATGTGGTAAATAACGAATTTAAATCGTAGCTGGAAAATCGAGACGAACGTGAGAACCAAGGGTGAATCTTGTCGACGTTCGAATATATTTCGGTTGTTTGGAAAGTCATTTCGTTTTTTCTTTCGGTGAAAATGAAACACGATTTTTTCAGAGTGGATAAACATTTTACCAAATTAAATATTCTCCATTTTGGAAAACGAAATCACTTTCCGAACGACCCAATATCTTCTTGATAATGTTACAAAGAAACCCTTACGTAATGTCTTCGAGAAGAAAATTTCACAGGACGGTGAGAGTCGTGAGCGATCTCGATGTTGATTCAAACACGCGTCATCGAAACTTGAATCGTAAGAAACAAGGGGTTAATAAATGTGGATTTTCGTACGAGATACAATGTATCGCAGTATGGCCCATTGAAGTTTTCAATTTACAGCTCGAGTCGACCGTGTATCGTTGTTTCCAACACTCTTGCTCTCGATCGTTCCATAGAAAATTGGACACGTTTGAGAAAATCGAGCAGATTTTTCATTCTTTGACCCTCTACCGTGAAAATTATACTCGAATAAAAGAAATTATTTCTCGTTTGAAAAATGTTAAATTAATCGACACTCGAGGTCGTACGCAACTCGCGGTCAACACTACAGTTTAAGGTCCTCTCGGCTTAAATAAAAAACAGAGATCGTTTTCACCGTATTCCCGATCGGGCAGATAGTAAGACAGATAGGTTGTTGAAGTAACGAAGAAATTAACGCGGCTCGTTTCCATCGAGGCGCTGCGTGCAGCCATCTTTGGTAATTGGGAGCGCGGAATGGAAATCTAATTATTAACAAGGTTTGGAGAGTATCGCCGGTCTCGGTGTCGATACGATGAAAAGGGAAGCGAAAAGGCTTCTTATTTCGCGCCGGTATCAGTTTGGAGACGACAGAGAGAGAATGGAAGGTTAAGATCGTTCCTCTCGGTCCATAATAAAAGAAGGCAGATTAATGCCTTCGGTCTTGAATCCAATCAACATTATTCCGACAATAGTCCGCCAGCCAATACCCGTTCTACTCCGCTCGAGCTGATATTATCAACAGCTCGCCCCATCCCCCGATCTACAACCCCCCGAACCAACCCCGCCCCCCCTGTTCCGTACGACAGTCACCCCTAACGTCTTTCTCTACCCTCGTGCCGCTTCTCGGTACTTTCACACCCCTAGACACCTCGCTCGTTCTTAATTCCACGGCCGGATGATAAGTATGCTAACAAGAGAACCACCGGCACGGATACAGGGGGTGTGGATCGGCACGGGTGACTGGTACCTTAAAGCCAAATTAACGCTACGCTCACATAAACGTCGTCGACTTCTCCGTCAATGTTAATGTCTACCAGAGGCCATTAGCCGATCGAACCTTGTCGAGGACTCGGATCGACGTTCGCTAAGGTCGAGCGCTTTTCTCCGGGCCGTCCCCTTAATCGCCACCGCGATAAATCAGCCGGAGAAAAACGCGATGCTGGTCGTCGTCGCTGGAAGGCCTCCGTACCGATATATATTTTTTTTCCCCCCTCCGAACCTCCTACGAGGAACGTTTCCTCGAGATCGCCGGATAAAATCTCGCGCGTCGCGACAGTTCCCGATTACGAAAGAAAATAGCCACCCGCTCGATCGCGTATTCGTCGGTCTCGCGAATCCATGGTTCGTTCGGTTGTTCCTCGACGCGATACCCGATCGATATCACCGCCAAGGAATCGGAAGCGTCTCGGTAAACGGATACCGCGGCGGAGCGTCCGCATCGAAATTCGCGCGAACGACTCACCGAGATTTCCATTCCTGGTCGGTTATCGCCGGTACTTCCGCCAGTTGTAAACCGGCCTTTCTTTAACAAATACGCCCATCAAAAACTAATATCCATACTTTCGACGATGGGATCGCCCGGCTCGGAGTTGCCCCCGTGGAAAGGAGCCGCTAAGGAGGAACGACGAACGAGGAACCCGCGACACGGTGGACCGAAACGAACCGAAGTCTCGGCACGGTCGAGCCTGGAGGGGAGGAGTGAGCGTTTCGGGAACCTATAAAGGCGTGTTTTACGAGGGAAGATAATGCGATGAAAGATGCGAACGGCGGCCAGTCATGCCTAAAGAGTGTGTGTAACCGGACCATCCGCCCGTCTTCTTTCACAGTCCCGATCTGACCCCCGCGGTTTCGCGGCCTTTCAACGGAGGGTCGAAGACGGGGGCGGTGAACGGGCACGGTCCTCGGCCATAATATATCAATTTCGTATTCTAATGTCCAGGCGGTTAATTCAAAAAGCGTCGACGCTGCGGAAACCTAAGCGGTAGTCGCTGCCCCCGCTTCCTGCCGGAGGGTGACTGTCCCCCGGTTCTCCTCCTCGTCCACCCTACCCTCCTACCCCACACGTCTACGAAGAAATAAGGGTGACACGGAATAGTTCTGATTCCCGTAGCCTCGTTGTCACGTATGTCGTCGCTGATACGCGCGAGTTTCGCCATCAGCCTGTTCGCTCGTGTCGCGGATAATTGGGGGGAACGACTGTTTGCGGTCCCGTGGGGATGCTCCGACGACCCCTCACTCCCCCTCCCCCTCTCGTTTCACGCTCTACCAGAAAACGGAACGACGTACAATCCACACGAAGGACTTTCGGAATCGGCGCGAAATTCCGCGCGAAAGGACACGATGACCGATCGGCCAACGAAAATTAACGATTGTTTCTCGTTTATCGTCAAGGGCTTTTGCTCATTGCAAAATGAGCAACGTATGGCGGATAGAGCGTGGAATAATTGAAGAGACAACGCACTTGGTGGATGGACTTCTTCGCTTTTGCGCATATATTATTGTGCATTATCATACTTGAACAAGGTGAATCGCGTTACCGATTTCTTTGGTTGAGGAAGGAATTCGAACTTTTTTTCACGCATCGGCCAATGATTGCGCGCCCATGAACGCAACATCATCCGCCTTTCGCTATTCGTCCTGGTACACAACTGTGCGCAAAGTCGTCGATCGAATCTGACCCCTCCCTCTTAGGTTGTCCCCACTCGGTCTCGAGCTGCTGACAGCCTGAAAAGGTCTGCTCTTCTCCGAGTACAGCTTCCCGTATCCGAATATTAGAACGTACGATCGTTTACGTAGCGTAACTTTTGTCGTTAATGTAACTTAACCTTACGTCAAGGGGACGTAAAATCCTCAAAAGTTCGAACAAAATGTCAATTCTCTTCGTTTCTATACGAACGAGCAAAGTTGTCTCCTTGTTCCTTCGGAGGACCTACTGTGCGTAAGTTATCGAGTTGTTCTGGAAGTCATTTCGTTTTCCAAAATGGAGAATGTATAATTTAAGAAAATGTTTATACACTCTAAAAAAATCGTGTTTCATTTTCACAAAAAAAAACGAAACTACTTTCCGAACAATCCAATATTTCTTACAATTTGATTATAGCAAGAAATGTATCGATTGATCGATAAATGTATCGTTCGACGCGAGGTGCGAGTAACTTGACCAATTTTACCCTCGAGCAGGGTCCCCTCAGACCCAGACTCGAATTCTTTCGAGGTTAACGAGCTTCGATGGAAACATTGAACGGGTCCAAATGGACCCGCTGGACAAAATCCAAATATCCCCGACGGTTCAAAGTTCTCCATTCGTCTTTCGTTCTCCCCGCGTTCGACACGAGTAACTTGACCAGTTTTACCCTCGAACAGGGTCCTTTCAGACCCAGACTCGAATTCGATTAGTTCGTACACGTGGGTTCGTTATATTTGCCACAAATCGGTTAGATTTCTAGATCGTGTATTTATTTATCAGAATACTTTGAACGAGCGCGAAAAGAGGTTAACGAGCTTCGATGGAAAGATAGCACGGGTCCGAATGGACCCGCTGTACGAAGACCAAACATCCCCGATGGTTCAAAGTTCTCCATTCATTTTTCGTTCCCCCCGCGTTCGCAATGTTCGATCAATTACGCTCGTCCGAGTCCACGCATCGTCGCAGCGACTATCGAACGTTCGGAAAAAAAGCGATGAGTAATCTGTAGTAAAATTCACCGGTGGAGTCGAGTGACATAAACTGCGTCGCGGATGGCCGCTTTATAGTCTCGTAATTTTCATCGTAACCGCCGCGGAACGATGCCGCCGCGTAGTCTCCGCGCGTTGGCCGATCTCCTGGCCGACAGACGGAGAAAGAGAAGCTGGACGAGCGGGTACGGTGGAGAGGAGCAAGGGCGGTACGAGGGATGAGAAAAAGGACGGAAGAGTCCTTCGAGTGGCGCGAACTATTAAAAAGCGCGCGTCCGCTCAAATTCTCGCCGGTAGTAAATTACCCGAAAAAAGAAATAACCGTTGGATTCGACCACCCTCCGCCACCGTTGCCCTCGCTCGGTTTTCATCCCTCCTCTCCTCCCCCCCCCCAAGCTGCTTCCTTTTACCCGCGCGGAGCTCCAACCCCCCTGGCCCGAGCGTGCTCGCTCGAGAGATCGTTGGTCTCTCTTTTCTAGGGCAAAAACCTCTCCCTGCACGAGGAGCGCCGCGGTCTCAGATAAAAAATTAGCCGGAGTTGCAAACGTTTCCACCTTAAATCATATATTTATCGCGACATTAATTCAACCCTTTTAGGTACCCTTTTTTCCCGGGCCGCCACTCCGCACGGAGACCGAGGCGGGTCCGCGCGCGTCCACGACCCCCGTCCCTCGAGCTCTCTTTTTCTAGAGTTCGTCCTCTCGTCGTCTCCCTCCGTCTTGCCCGTTCCGGACGACTCCCACGACGAGCCAACGGTCCCGTTAGCCCGTCCGCTAATTTCTCAGATTCGAGTATTTTTATGTACCGTCGCGCGAACCTGACGGGGGTAAATCCTCTCGTTTATTATTTAGAAGGGGAGACCGCGTGGACGTGCGTGCTCGCCCGCGCGGGCATGCGCGGACACCCTCCGCGCGAGTGTGCCAAGGGTGGTCGTGAGTCGCACACACGCGAAGACGCCCGTTTACCTTGTCCTTCTCTCCTTTTTGATGGGGATATACGATCTCGTTATCTCTTCTTACTTCGACTCCCGACGATTATCCTTCTTTACGGTCGGTTTGCTCGATCGCGCGTTCACAGCTACGAAGCGCGAGCGCGCGTGTACCCACGCGTAAACGCGTTCGTCGTGTTTGTTACGCGTTCGCGTCCCCGTTACGAATCGGGTGCTTCGGTTTTCATTTTTCACCCTTTTTTTCTTCGCGCGACGCTCGCGGATTAACCCGTGTCCCGTTGATCGTTCAAAGGACAACTCCTCGTCGACGCGGGCGGTGAACGTCGTCTCGTTTCCGTGTAAAGAGAAAAGAAGAGAGAGAGAGAGAGAGAGAGAGAGAAAAAAAAAAGAAACGAAACACACGGAGCGAAAAAAAAAAAAGGAAAGGTCTCGGCGTCGATTTCGTGCCCGCACGGATGTACGTCTACGCTCGTGCACAGTGACGTAACCGAACACCATCGAATTCACGAGAGCGCATTACTCACAATGAAATAGGAAACGAGACGTATGTACGTACCCCAGAACCCCAGAGCGACGGTTGTTTACTTAATAAATACATATTTAGTATACGCCACGTACACAAGCCCGGCTGGCCGGCTGCGCCTATTTTTGCCCTCAGTTTTGTTGTCATAGGACCGACGATGGGACGGGGCTCCCCTCGCCGAACCACCGTGGGTTACGGGATACACCTAGCTGTTCGACAATGGGAACGGCTAAAGCCGAGGATTTGCTTCGAACTGTTCCGATAGGACTAGAATCGTCCGCCTAATAAAGTCGCGCATGGAATTTCTATCCGATTCCCTCCAACCCCCTCCTTCTTCCTATGCAACGGAGTACTCACGGAAGCGACGGTTGCGAAAGATTTTCGTATATTTTTAACGATTCCCTGTTTTATCGAGATGTCGCGAGAACGAACGCAATTTTTGCCGTATCGGCGGGAAATTTCGAGAGCTCGGTTTCTGCGAAGTACGATCGTCGTTGTGCTCGAAACACGAGTGAAAGGAATATTTAAGGACACGCCGTTTCGAGGAATATTTCGTCCCCCATTTCCGGTTCGCCTATACAAACTCGAGCCGGTGGTTCAGGTTGCGTCAGACAACACGTGTACACACATATTTACGAAGCGGGACTGTGCGCGCGCACCAGCTCGCGTTCATACATACGCAGCCAGTCATCTAACGGACGGAATATTCATAATTTAGTCGGCGCTTCGTCGATCGACCGGTTGGACCCGATCTCGATTTTCGTTCTACTCGGTGTTTCGCGCGTTGTCGTTTACGGTTCTTCGACGAGTTCCTCTTCGGAAATCTCCCCGAACTTCACCGATCCGGAAGAAATCCTTCGAGCTTCTCGAATACGAACACTTTCGAACTTGGACCGACGAGAATCGAACCGAAGGGAATTCATTTCGATTTCAAATTTCGAATCTTTCCCGCGAAAAAGCGAGAGAGAAAAAAAAGAAAGAAATTTCGATCCACGATGCGCCGAGCCGGATTGTTTTCTAGCGCGATAGTCGCGCCGAGAAATGTAAATACACGAATTTTATCGCGCGAGGAAAATTCCAATGGTTTCGCTTCTGTTTCGAAAATCCGGTCCGATCTAAACACATTCCGTCGGTACGATAAATTTCGAATTACGCTTCCCCGTAGTTCAAACACACTCGAGCCCGTCGGAAACGCCTCACCTCTTCGAAACCGCCCGTGTACCTCCCCCGAGCTTTTCCAGCCGAGAAGAAGAGGAAAGAAACGCGTAAAAGGAGAGAAAAAGTAAAAAAGAAAAAAAAAAGAAAAAACACAGAAAAAGAAAGGAGTAGTTCCTCCGTCGCTTAGGCTCTCAGCTGCGCGTAACGTAACGAAGCGGCCGGTCGCGCGTCACGGAGTTAGGCATCGCGCGCAGCCGCTCGCCCGACAACCGTGCGACGATGTGTAATGTTCGAGCACAGACAAGCATATGGGAAGACAAGAGAGAAGGCAAGACAGGCCGAGCGAGCCAGCCGCCAGCCAGCCAGCCAGCCAGCCAGCCAGCCACGGTACAACGTGCCTCGTATATGATGTACTGGTTTGCCTGGCGGCGGTGGGGTCAGGGACGTGACGAAGGGTGGGTGTTACGGTGGAGCGAGAGGGGAAAAGTCTTCAGACACGGGGCAGGGGAGGGCAGGCCGCGATAAGTGGGGAGGGGGAGATGCCGACAGAGAGAAGGTAGGGCACGCAAGAGTAGAAGACGTAGCTAGGTGGGGTGGGGAGAGGGGTGAGAGAGCGGCTGAAAGCAGGCCTGTTGGTTGGTTTCAACTATATTTGTTTATATTTACACAATAAGCAACAGCCTCGCCGGTTGGGCGGCTTGGTATGCCTGTGCCGCTTTTAGTGTTTAGTCCTCGCTACTCGGTCGCCGCGTGAACGTTGCTTTTCGTCTTCTTTACGGCCGTCACCGTTTTCATCCTCCTCGCCCTCCTCGTCCCCGTTTCCACGGCGGCCGGCTTCTCTTTCTTTTTCGGCCGCGTTCCGTGCTGCGTTTTGACGGCTCCCTGCGTCCACGTGCGTTCTAACCTCTCCAACGGCAGTGTGCTCCACTCGGCTTGTGTATATACGTGTGCGCGTCGCAGACGGAATAAACGTTTCCAAGTTGAATGAACGCGATTCGTTCGGACACAGTTTGCCCGAGAAAACGGTCCCGCGTCGTAGATCGAACCGCGAAATTCGCGCGACCGGTTGCTACCCGGGTTAGAGGGTATTTCCGGTATGTTGTTTTTACGATCGCGGAGACGGGAGTCTCCTCGTCGCGAGTGGTGACGCGTGTTACTGTACCGTGTGCCTCGTATTTACGTCCCGTTTACGTTACCAATTTTTCTCGGAACGGAAAGTGATTGCGGCCGACGCGTGTGAAATGATCTGACCCGCTTCGTAAGGACGTTGCGTGCGCGAGACGTACCACCGGTGTCCCGTGTACTCCGAGCCGACCGACGGTCGGCTTGCATCGTGGATCGAGGATTTTTTCATAAAGTAAGCGACTTGGAACGTACGTACGACGGTTCCACGGCGAACTTTCGACAAGAGGAAAGAAAAGAAGAGACCGCGCGTAGTCTCGCACCGAGTCGCGTCAACGAGCGTGTAGAATTTACGCGCGAACGCGATCGCTTCCGGGGGAGGAATATATTATTAGCGGCGTGTTCGAGGGCAACATTGTTGCTCCGGTTTCGAGCGCAATGGAATCGCACGCGTCGTGCGCGATCTAAAATTGTTTCTCCTCCGTTCGAGGGTAACATCTCTCGTAACGATGCGCGTGTTCGAGAGTTCGCGGTACCATTCTCGGTTAGCAGAAGTAAATTTTCACGATCGCGAAACGACCACCGAATCGCGTTCACGTGGAAACCACACCGTACCCGGGATCCAGCCGATCGAGAGTCGTAACGATGATCGTGATTTCAGGACGATGGCATAATGGATCATGACACAGACGGAGACGGCGCGATCAACTTGTCAACGTCGCAACGACCCTCCGCCGCCACCACCCCCAACGGTGACACCCCGTCGTACGGGCAAGATCAGCAAGACAACGATCAGGTAGGTACCTGTGTCCTTACCCGTGAATTTGCGAAAAATGACTCGGTCCAGTATCCGTCGCACCGGGCTACGAATTCGATCCATCGGGAATATTACCTTACGCGGACGCGTTTTTGTTCGCGCGTACACCGCCGCGAAGACAGATAGGATTGTATTAATAACCGACGACATCACTTCGCAAATAGCACTAATTTTAGAAGCAAACATCTGCTCGCGCTCGATGAGGCTCGACACGGCTCTCGTCGAGACGTCCGGTCCGGCGGACTCGTTGATTTCCGAGAACAGAGGAAATCTGCGCGCGATAAGAACCGCCGCGGTTACGATCACCGTATCACCGGTGGTCGTTGTCGAAAATCGAAAAACCGAATCGAACGATCCCGCGAGGGGGGAAGAGGGGGGGGGGGGCCGCATCCGGGCGTGAACGCGATACAAGACCAGAGAACGCGTAAACCGATAGCGAATCCGCGCGCGGGTTGTACCGAGTTTAAACCGACGGTTTCTCTCTCCGTCGCTCCCTACCGTTAAGCCGGTACCGAACGCGATACTTCCGAGGCGTTTGACACCCAACCACCGTAAAATCGAGCCCCCTGATTTCAAATTCAATTCAAAATCCCGCGTTCCCGCGGCCGAACGCAATATACCGCTACGGGTCTAGCGGCGAGCGACGCCGAGGGAAACAAATGTTTTATGGCCCTTAAAGCGGCCTTTTCGACGGTTTCCTTTTCGAATGGGGGAACGATACGGCCGCACCGCTCGCCGCAGGTATAGAAGCCGGCTTCAGAATGCATATATGCGCGACACGCGCGGTTAGACAGCCCCGAGAACCGTGTACCACCATCCCGATACGTTGCGCGCGCGCGCTCGTGAACAACGCGGTGTGTTTCAAAACAGTAGGTAACAGTCATCGGACACTTGGTAAACGAATAATAAGAACGAATCGACGCGTTACGAAATGCAAATCGATCGATGCTGGTTAATTGGTCGCAGAGACCTTCGTCCCGGTCGAGACAAAAATCGTCGACGCGATCTGGAATTTCTTCCTCGACGCGTTCGTTCGTCTAGGTTGGAGACGATCGAACCTCTTCGATCGGATGGTAAATTTTCTTTTTATTTGTCTCTTTTTTACTCGAAGCTCGTTAATTTAGCTTTCTCGTCGAGCATCGAAATCGCGAATGCGCGTAATTAAATTTTGGAGCGCGACGATGCAGTTCACGAGTCGATGCAGGTTCGAAGTTTCGTTTAACCCGAAACTTGGCGTTCCATTAATTTTCCCTAGTATCTTTTTCGTTAACGTTTCGTTTCAACCTTCCCGGTAATATTCTTTTCTGCAGGTTCTTGTTTGATTTTAGACACGTTTATCTTGGGAATTTACTTACGCTTACGATCTTATTTGTTGCGTGTTTGTTTAGATCGCGTGTATTGCATTACGAATTTCGCAAGGGAACAACGAAACAATTACTCACGAGGTAAGGCCAGAAATCGTACTCGTGGCTTGATTTGCATTTTTGTCCGCCGGAAATTTCTGTCCGCGATTTAACGCGTGGGATTTCCCCGGATTGGATGTACGTATCACTTTCGTTACGTTTTCGAGCAAGTATACACGTTCCAAGACAGTGATCAAATACTTGATCTATTAATAGTAACGGTGCAACAAAACTGTCGGTCGATAAAGTTTATTCGCGATGTTGCGTCTTTCGCGAGTTTCGACTGTAACTCGATTACGGTCGGGGAATATCGTTGCCAGATTTTTTCACCAAACGCGAGCGTCTAGAGACGATAGTTTAAAAAAATGTTATCGTTTCGAGTATCGAGAATCTATAACGCCGAGAACGATCGACAATCTCGACAGCCCAGCGGGAAAATGCCATTTTTAACACGGAGAAACATCGGAAGGTTTCTCTCACGAGAAACAATTTCCAATCGTATCGATCGTTCGGAATTTGTCTACAAATACTCCAAGTGGGTGCCACATGTGTTTAACGGTCCGATCTTCCGGATAGAGCCGATAAATTCGATGTGCATGGACCTTCGTTAGCCAGAAGGAAAGGTTTCTCGAAAATTCTCGACATATGGACGCACTCTAGTAAATCTCAGCTCGAAGGATACTTTTTTCGAGCTTTCCACAGGATACGCAGAAACCGGTGTCACTCGAGGAAACGAAAATTGCTTCTCTTTCGGTTGGCTCGATCGTCGATCGTAAAATGTACAATCACCAATTTCGGAATCACGATTTTTCTCCGTTGATCCACGATCGTTCGTGTTTCTTTTTTCTCTTTCGTTCGAACGCACGAATTTCGAAATTTTAAAAATGTTTAAAACTCGATCTTCTCGATAACGGTGGTTCCAGCGATAAAATTCGATTCGATATTTTTGATTAATTTTTTTTTCAACTCGGATTACTTCCATTCGGGTCGTACGGTGTAATATTAATTTCGTTGCCCCTTTCGCGTGGGAAATTCCGCGATAATTCACCATCCATCGATAACGTCCGGTGGCGGGAATAAATTATTTTAATAATCGCGTGAACGCGCGCGCGCGAGTGCGAGCGCGAGCGAGCTCGGAGCATTAGTTCGCTAGGGTATTTTTATTCGTACACCGTTTACGCGAGCGCCCTCGCACTCGTGTACGTGCAGATAGTAACGGTGAATATCAAGTTCACGTGACGCACCAGGTAAATACGTGTGTACCAACACGAATGTGTGAATTACACGTGCGACACGTACATCTGCTCGCCTGTTGGTTACGTGTAAACAGAGATTCGCTTATCGTCAGGCTGACACGTATACATAAGTGTACGGAGAGAGATATTTTTGGGATTATTTTAACGACACACTGGTCTAGTTTCTCGAGCTTTTTTCTTTTTCGTTTAAGCCGTTCGACGTTCCCGAGAGCTAAAACGAACGCGAGACAAACGTAAATTTAACCGTTACCCATTTATACGCGCCGCGATTGACGCGATAAAATAATCAGGTAATTAGTCATTTATTTGGTCTCCTCTTTACCAAAAGTGCATTAATATGCCAGCATCCGCGCAGCATAAATTTCTGAGTCAGGCCGCGTACGAATTCCGCGATGGATATTCTCTGCTATTCTTCGACGTCGTTGCGTCCTGGTGTATAAATAAACGCGCCGCGTTAATTCGTATTATTATTATTTTCTTTTCTTTTTCTTCTCGTAACGCGCACGGTACACGAATTATCCACGATTTCGAGAGACACGTTTGCAATAACAACGACCTCGATCGCGTTCAAAGATCGATAAGAATTTCATTAAGCAGCGATGAGTTGGTCGCGCAAACGTCTACGGGGCCTTCGGTACCGTGAGATTCGTGGCGATTCAAAGATCGAGTTTTGAGAAACTATCAAGTTCTGCTGACCACTCGTCGGCTCGACCGCGACTTCCTGTCCTCTTCCATTGTGACACGGAGGGGTCCGCTTCTCGCAAGGCCTCGGTAACTTCGGAGTGCTGATGCTCGAACTCTCTTTGGCTCCCGTTAACGTCCTTCGATTGTTTCCTCGAGTCGATTGTACGCAATTGTTCTCGTTCTCGACGAACCTTTCGGAACCAAGTCGCGATTCATTTCTCTCGCTCGTGCGTCTCGTTCGCACCGGTCGAAAACGTCGCGGAGACGAGAAAAAGGGTCGAGAATTCGTAAATTGGCGAACGATTCCACAACGGTCCATTATCGGTCGCTTCGAAATTAATGTCGCCGCGGTTTCGCGCTGATCGAAGGTCAGAGACGGGACACACTGGCCACGTGAGTTGGGATTCTTGTTGCACGGTTCGAGATATCCCGACTGTCGCGACGGACCAACGGGCCAAGTTTCTGCGGTTTCGAGTCGATCGAAGTCCCGCGGCGTTGGCTGACGTTGTTTATAATTTAAGAGGTTCGCGGAAGTCGAGGGTCGCTCGCGAGGGTTCGAACGACACGAGTGCTACAGACTCGAGACACGGAGAAGACGGAACACTCTCCTTTCAGCCGTGTTTCGGGAAATCTGACGAACAGATCGATGAACGACACGTTGAAACTTTCATTCGCCGCGTAACGTTCGCGACCGTTCAAAGATCGGATCGCGTCTACCTTCGTCGGTTTAGGTAAATAAGACACTCGTTAACGATTCAACGGTTAATTTCGCGATTGGAAAACGGTGCCGCGATTTTGGTCTGACCCGTGAAAAATAAAATATCCCGACCTGTATCCGTTTTGATATAACGCGGCTAAACTCGGAAGGGCCGATACGACGAACGCGTTTTAATATTAGCCGGATAGTCGATACTTGAAATACGTCTTCACCCCTTGAATCCTTCGAAACGAGAGGGCAGAAAATAGAATTCGACGGACATCGTTTCGCGTAGCCTTGCCTCGGGATCAACCTTCGATTAAATTTCGAAGAGAAGTGTTCGTCGCGGTTCGTTCTTTCCGGTACGAAACGTTTCCGTAGTCTTCGTTAACTAACCCCTTTGGCTCACGATTTCGATTTTAACGCGATAATCGACAGCACGGTTAATCGCGACTCTCATTGTCCTCGCGAAGGTTAAATTTGTTTCTCGAAAACGTTTTATCAGGGTTTCTCTGTAGTATTTTCGAGAGAATATAATCGAACGTACGAATGTGGATATTGCGAGCGAAGGGGTGAACGCATTAAATACGGATTTACACTCTCGAAAATCACGGAGAAGTTCGAAAGGTGATTCGCAACGGGAAAAACGAGCCGAATCACCTTTTAGCGGTTTAATTGAAAATTACTCGCGAAAGTAGCCACGATTCGTATCGAACATCGTGTATAAGCGAGCTTCAGACTCCGGTGATCGTGTCAGCTCGGACCATGAGATCATCCTCTTCGTTGAAGATACAATATAAACAGATACCGCGCCGCGAAAAAGCCGTCGAAGAGTTTGTTAGGCGCGCACGAATGTCTTTTTAAGTCGAAGTTGTTTATAAATACTTTGTCCGCCGCAGATGCAAAAATACGTTTCCCGTAGACCGTCCTCGAACGCTCGGAGAAGTAAACGTTTGCGCTTCGTAAGCAGTCGCTTATAGCGTTTAAATCTTATTTTTCTTTACACGAACAGTTATCGTTTTATCGAACTCGGTGCGCGCGCGTCGTCGAAATTTTCAGTTCGCACGGATCCGAGAAACACTTCGCGACGGGAATTTTTTTCGCACAACGAGGAAGTACTGCGTTAATTCTTGCAGCAACACCGAGGGTCTCTGCGAAAGTTCAATTTAATTTTACTCGATGACGAGAGCACGTAGTATTTCAACGTTTCGAAGCACGCGGGAAAATTAAACGACTTCGATACCGAGAAGTTTCCAAGCTTTTCTTACATCGACTTTCTCGCGAATGGCGCAGCCGGCGGGCAACAATTTACGCAAAAATCTGCACGTTGACTCTCCGCGAATCGAATATACCGGACAACGTACGTTCACCGTTTTTGATAACGCGCGATGACGGTTCGTCGATACAAAATGGAACGTACGCGTTGAAAGTGAATCGCGAATGAGAACAACGACGAAGAGAACAGTTTCCAACGAGGAAAATTTCAATCTTATCGATACTCGTCGTGTCTCTCGCGCTCGGTGAAAAGCAAGCGGAACGCGAAACACGAGGTCGAAACCGTCTCGACTCAACGCGAAGGGTTAAGACCGACCTTGAGTCAAGAACGTATTAAAACGTCGCTGCTCTCTTTTCATTTCGCTCGTTCGGAATTCGTAATCGCGAGGTACGCGCGACGCTGGTATTCTCTGATTAAACAAACTTTTGCTCGCGTCGGTGTCAATATTTCATTAGAATCTCGAGGCCCGTTTATCCTCCGGTTAATATCCAAACGCCTCCGCAACGAGCAAGAATCCAAAGGATCCGTCGGATATGGCTGCGGGTATTGACGGAGATGTCCCTTTCTCGCTCTTTCGTTCGCGTCTCTTGAAATGCAAAAAGGGGTTGCGTATAAGCGCGGATGGGGGGCAGAGTGGGGGTGTGGAGTGGGGTGCTTAGCGGGAAGGAACGCCGGAGGAAAATAGAAAAAAGGGGGACGAAGCGGAGGGAAAGAAAGTCCCGATGAAAGACAAGCGAATTCTCACCTTCTATTCCCCTCTCTTGGATGGCAAATTGCGGATAGGCTGTCCTTTCCAATCAAGCCTGCTCGGCATCCACCCCCGGCCACCCACCCCTACCCCCTTTTGCTGCCCAATTCTTCTTCTCCATCCCTTCGTTCCGTTATACTTTTCCACCCTCTTCCTGTTGCCACCCCGCCTCCACCCCTTCTGTTCGAGTGCCTATAACCGGGCTGCAGCCTGATCCGTGTCCTCTCTCTCTCTCTGTCTCTCTCTCTCTCTCTTTTTCAGCCGAATCCCACCAGTAACTTTTACGTAACACGCTTCGCTATGAATATCGATGCCCAGGGAGTTAAGGAGAATTCGCTTTTCTGTAATTGAAAGAATTTTTGTCGTGCTGAGCCAGCTGGCCTGCGCATAAAAGCCTTCTTTCGTTCCCCTACCATCGCCCCGGCTTCCTCGGGTGGTTTTCCTTTTTCTTTTTTTTTTTTTTCTTCTCCTACTTCTTCTTTTTTTTCCCTTTTTTCCTCCCTCTCTCGCGCCGAAGCGCGGAGGCTTCCCGTTCGCGCGGGCAACGAGGACATTTCGCCGGATGACGACGGTGACGAGGATTTTAATAAATTACCGAAACCGTCCGCTGACTGGCGACTTCTTCCGCGCGACACCCGCTCCGTGAAACACGGAACGCGATATCCTCCACGACGAAACATACGATACTCGTTTCTCGCCTCCTCGAGACGATTCCGCGATTCCACGAATCGTGTTTCAGCTCGCGAAACATCGCTCGGCTCGTTTTTCCTTCTCGAGGACCTCTAAACGATCAATTGTTCATTTTCTACGTCGATGATCCACACTCTTCTCTCGAAGAACGCGCGAAACACGATTTTCCAATCGTGGAAAGATTTAGTCGTCGATACGCGTCGCGAGGGATCAACGAGATTAACGAAACGCGAACGGTTCCGTAAACAAATTGCTTCGCGATTCCTCGAGACGATTCCGCGATTCCACGAATCGTGTTTCAGCTCGTGGAACACCGCTCGGCTCGTTTCTTTTTCTCGAGGACCCCTCCACGATCAATTTTTCATTTTCTCCATCGATGATCCACTCTTCTCTCGCGGAGCGCGCGAAAGACAATTTTCCAATCGTGGAAAGATTTTCGTCGTCGCGAGGGATCAACGAGATTACCGAAACGCGAACGGTTCCGTAAACAAATCGTTTCTCGGAATCGATGTTCGACGATCGCGATAAAAGCAACGTTGTTTATCGTTGTTCGTTGAACGATCGATAATCGAGGAATACACGCGCCGCGAGATTAACGTTCGACGCGTTTCGGTTGCTCGTTAAATTCTCGAACGGAGTCACCGGGAGGGTTGACAATCGAAATTCCCGCGGTAAGATAGAAGTCCGGAGTTCAAGTTCGCCGCAACATCGCGACGTCTCGCGTAGTCCTCCGAGTCTTGGTTTTATCTACATTATTAACCGGTTGAAACCTCACGGCTGTGTACTTAAATCCAATCTAGAAATCCCACCCTTCTTAGTCTCCCACCTTTGCTACCCTCGAGGGGCGAAGGTCGACGGAGACTGGCAAGGGCGATTACCCTCCATTATTCACACGCTCGGTTCGTGCCCGCTGAGTGATACCTGAGAAAATCTTGTCGAACATCCTCCCGAATGCCAACGATACGCAACAAACGCCCTCGAATTTTTCACCGAGCATCCCCCGTTCAACCCCTGGCAAGCTGCATCGGCAGTCGACTCCGTCGTTTGGCTTTTAATTCCTAAACGTTCGCCCAGCTTTCGTCAGGGAACCACGCGAACTCTTTATTAGCACGTTTGCATCTTCGAAAGAATAATATTTTTCCTTAGATTGACCGTAGACAGTTTTTAACCGGTGTTAATTCGTACGGCCTCTCAAGATCTTTCAGGTTCACTCGCACTTTCGTACCGAAGAGATACGTTCTTTGTTTCCTTGATTCTCGTTCTATTGTTCACGTTTGCTCTTCGGTTAAACGATCTTTCGTAAGCTTCTTCCTTTAATTTACGCTTTCTTTAATCCACCAGCGTAAGTAAATATATAAATGAAAAATTACTGCAATATCCCGCGAAACGTACTCAATCGTCCTCGTACTCCGTGTTACTTTTCGATATTAAAAAACATCCTTTTGAGGAAGTTTCTTATCCGTGGAAAAATGAACGAAACCTCGTGTTTCGTTTCCGTGTACGCGTCGTCGATGTAACGAAACGATTGTTCGAACGTTAAGATTGTTTAAATTACGTCGACTGTCCGGCGATCGCGGTAAAAAATGACGCAACGTTCACTCGATCGAACGAGCGGATGTTTCCTGGGAGATTGTTAGGATTTAGAATCGCAAATGAAACAATTAACCCGGAATGAATCGCGGAGGCCGGCGATGAAGAAAACAGGAGTGATCGATACGCAATAACTACGAATTAATCCTTAATTACCGGGTATACGTTAACAATTTCGAACGGACGATTAAACGGAACGGTACGCGGCGGGTTTTAAATAAATTACCAAAGCGTCTAGTTGTCGTTTCAATCGAGCATTAATACCGACGGGAATGCAATACAAATATTTGCTTCTAATAACGAATACTTCAATATGAACACGGTTGCACGTTCACGGCTCGAAAAATATTCATTTTTCCTGGTAGTTTCGCGCGAAGGACATCGACGAGACTTCGAACGCGTGTTCCTCGGGACGATAGAACAACGTCGATGCGATTCCCAGAGTTTTTACGATCGGCTTCGCCTCGGTTGACAAAACTACGGAGCCTCGCTGGCCACCTGAAATAACTCGCGGGAGAATCGCGACTAAACATTTCGTGTCGCTTCGTGTAAACATCATCGGATACCGCTAAATCTCGTCTCGTCCCTTGCGCTCCAAAATCTCAAACAGTCGTTGGATTTTACGCGACGTACACCTGAAACAATCGTCTCTACGCGTCGTACGATCCTTAAACATCGTCCTGCGTACACGTTCGATCGTCCCGATCCCCGTCTTATGAATTATTTGAAAAGATTAGACGCGAAAATCGTCGAATAACGACAATGGGTAGAGAAAGGTAGAGAAACTCGAACTTTTTCGTTCTTTTCTTGACAAATTGTCAAATATACGTGTATACACGTTATTTGTGAATCCGTACCGCACGTAAGTCTCTTTGTCCCACTTTCTCGCACAAAATGGACGGGATTATTCAAATCCCGGTAAACGTAATTTTAACGCGAAAATATTGAAATATTCTACTCGAGTGTACCATCTATTTGTATTCGAAGGATCAACGTGTGCGCGAAGAAAGAAGACAGAATTTGTATTTACTCTGTTCTCGTGCGTGTACGGCTCCACGAAGACGAACCAATCGACGAAACAAGTTGAATATTTTCAACTCCGCGAGGCTAGTTATCGCGAGATTACATCGGCGTAAACCGATACTTTTATCGATCGGTTAGAACCAAAAATTGCCCTTGAAAACATCGAAGAAACAGTTTTGTTCCAACTGTCGCAGACACGGTGTAAAAAGGCGAGGATTCGTTGCTGTTAAATTTCATCTACTTTGTGCGCAGTGAGTACGGAGAACAAAGAAACGAGTACGTACGTATGTATAATATTATTGGGTCGTTCGGAAAGTCATTTCGTTTTTTTTCTTTTTTTTTTTGGTGAAAATGAAACACGATTTTTTTAGAGTGTATAAACCATTTTATTAAATTATATATTCTCCATTTTGGAGAATGAAATCACTATTGGGAACGACCCAATAATTACGGTATATCCTACTCGTATCGAAAATTTACGAATAGATGCACGCGAGAATGATTCGATCGAGATTGAGGGATACAATTCGGGACGAAGGTTTCGATCGCGCGTTTAACCCTTTCTCTCAAAATATCGTGTGAGACACGTGAATCTTGTCCACGTTCGTACGTTGAAATATATTTCCTCGAAAATATTGCAAAGAAACATTCGTATAGTGTCTTTGAAAAGAAAATTTACCGTTCACGAGAACAGTTAGAGTTGTTACCAAGGTTGACGTTGACTGTAGCACTCGTTTTCGAAACGTAAATCGTAAGGCAAGGGGTTAAAGGATGTAAAAGGATAATAGGTTGCTCGATAAGTATTCTCGTTCGATAAGAATTGGAGCTATTAGATTGGTCGTTTTATTTTTCTAAAGACGGTACTACCATTTGACGAACATCTGTGAAGTTTCACGTAGATCTGTCGTATATTAAACGTACGACGAGTCGTTCGTATATTTACAGTTGTTCAAAGTTGGAGCGTCGTGGTATTTCTTTACAATGGAAAACACGAGTAAACTTATCGAACAACCTAGTATAAAAGTGAGTAAAATCGTGCGAGAGATCGAAATACCGAATTGCAAAGAAACTGGAGAATTCGAGCGAGCTGTGGACAGAACGGACAGAACGGATTCGGCTCGGGTACGGTAGAAGTTAGCGTAAAATTCAGAGCTAAGGTGTATTGTGTTACGTAGAGACGAAGTTGCGTGGGAGTGGTAACGTAGGAAGATTTAAAAAGTCAGCGAATAGATAAGACGTGTCTGTTAATAGAACGGAGTATATTTAAACGCGCGTTCGATTGGTCGAGGTTGCGAGACATATTCGAAATAAATACATATTGTAGTGTACAACAGAATATTTTCACATCTGTTCGTTTTTATCTTGACGACCACACACAAGCGCCTCGGTTACCTTATCGGGCTTATCGCCGGTGCTCCGCCAGTGGCGTGGCAATAGCAAAATCTCGTCTCTTTCAGAATCGATTCCGCTGCCACGGACTCTCGATAATCCGGTACCCACTTAAACCGTGATCCGTTTAATCCCACGATCGCGACGAAGACTTTGTTGATGTTTACGATACACGAGACACGTTCTGCCGATAGTGTCGTTGAACGTTGCGCGTACGTTTCTATTCCGGACGCGACCGGTGATTCTGCTCGTAAAACGCGTACGTATCCGATGCAAGGGAGTGTATAGTTCCCTGCCTCTCGAATGGAGATACGAAGGTGGAATTCTTTTCGAATAACGTCGCCGAAGTGGTAGTTTCTTCGATGCGTCAAACGGTCCGCGATACACACGCGTATCGCAACTAAAAAGGGTATCGACTCTTACCGATCCTGGAAGACAATTCTTTGTAAGTCGATCGCGATACGTTCTTCGACGAATCGATTTCTACGCAATTGTCGTCCACCGTGTTCAAAGGGGACCTACATCGAGAAACGTCGAAAGTATTCGTTAAAGTAATTCATATCAACGCCCTTGATACCGACTAATTTCCATACGCGGATGTTTCTCGCTCGAGCATCAGAGGAAAAGTAGATTTCTTTCTCGGTTCGTTGTTTTATCGCTGCGAAGTATTACGCGCAGATACCTTCTCGGATTACCGAGAATCATCGTGCGCACACGGTGCATTGTTTCGTTCGACCGACGATTGTCACTCGAGCGAGTTCGACAATCGTCGTCTCCGATTCACGGGCGAAAATCTTCCCTCGGCGCGGATTAGAAGAAAGGAGCCTCGGACCGAGGGTTTCCGGTGGGCTGGAGGGGGTTTATCGGGGGCCTCAGACAGTGAAACTTAATTAAAAGCACGCGCGATGATTATTTGCGGAGCCGGCGTTCACCGTTTATTTTGGAAATTGCGTCCCCCGCAAGCGGTTTCTCGCGAGCCCCGAAATCCTCGGGCGGGAAGAGACGCGCGCGGGAACCGCCGCGTGGATACCGGCTGAGATCCGAGAGTCTGGACACGAACGAGTTCGAGAAAGACGGTGCTCGACCAAATAACAATAACTAAGTGGAAAAACAATTTCTCGCCCGGCGAACCGAGGGAGCGAACCTACGACCGCCATTTATCGCGACGACAGAGAATAATAACCGTCCGAGGTCGATCGCGGTAATGGTTTTTATCGGGTGTTCTTTTCTTCGACAACCGCTCGATACAGGGTGTTCGTTTTTTTTTCCTTCTACTTTTCTTTTTTTTTTTTCTTTTTTTTCTCGCGGCAACGGGTGCAGTCGAGGGAATAAAATTACTATTCCCGGATAACGTCCCCCGCGTAAATCGAAATAGAGCGAGCCGGTTCGCGCTAAACGAAACGTTCGGCAAAGAAAATTAAAGACAAAATAAGGGGGAAGGACGCAACGCGGAGGGGCGTATTTAACGAATTAGAGAACCGGAGGGGTCGGAAGCTCTTGGTTGAAAAAAAAAGAAAAAAAAAGGAAGAAAAAAATGTGCATACGATGGGAAGAGTTTGTGGATTGTCGAGGAATCCGGTTGAAGGGAAACGAGAGGAGAGGGACGAAGAAAGAGTGCTTTCGCGCGCGAGGGACAGAAATAATGTGAAAGGAAGGGAGAGAGAGACACGTCGCGGCAAGAGCGAAGGGCGGGGGTGAAGCGTTGGCTAGAATAAACACATAGATGTTTTCTTTGTTCCTCTAAACTAAACAACCAACGAGGAATCTAAACAGAGGCCAGAACCCAAATTCAATTTGGTCGCCGCCTCCGTCTCTACCTTCAGCTGTTCTACGGACGAAAGGTATCCATCCTCCTCCCCATCTCGCCATGCACACCCTTCTGCGTTACACCCCTCCCGCCCCTGGCAGCCTCTCGCCATTGTACACTTGACGCCGCCAGGATGGTACCTAATATTTACCACGGTTCTCTTATACAGGGTGACCGATCTCGCACACACGCGAACCTTTAAACAATACACGGCTAATGCCTAAGTAAGCTTCCCTCGAACCGAGCACCTGTACTTTATTTTTCCTGCGTATCGTCCACGAAAAACGATGGCTATCAATTAATCGCGATCTTCCACGATCGACGGTGCTTTATTACTTTCTTTCGTTTCGCGACAAAGCTTACCCCTTCGTTTAGAGCGTGGAATCTTGCTTCTCTGGATTGGTCCGTATATTTGTTTACCTCGACTATTCGTTTCGAAAATATTCGATTCGTCGATAGGTGAAGTTTCACCATTCTCCTTATCGTCATTACTATTCTAGATACGCATAACGATCTATTCAAAATTTTATTTTATTCCTCGACCAACCTTTCTAATTATCCAACCCATGGGTACGAATAGCGCTCTATTCCAAATTTTATTTTATTCCTCGACTAACCTTTCCAATTATCTAACCCATAGCGTATGGATACGAATAGCACTCTATTCAAAATTTTATTTTATCCTTTTACTAACCTTTCCAATTGCTCGAAGCGATATCCAGCTCATAGCGTATGGATGCGGATAGCACTCTATTCAAAATTTTGTTTTATTCCTCGACTAACCTTTCCAATTATCTAACCCATAGCGTATAGATACGAATAACGTTCTATTCAAAATTTTATTTTATCCCTCGACTAACCTTTCCAATTGCTCGAAGCGATATCTATCCTATAGTGTAAAGTTCGTCGAAGAAACTTTACTGGATTCGTGCACGATGTATCTGACAGTTTCTTGGGCAATATTTTTAATAATTATAGTATTTGGATCTCGCGTATCCAGTAATGCAATGATTTAACTTTATACGAACGACGAACAGTGTCGTGTGCTTTTCTCGACTCTCTGCTCGTGACTGACCGTAGAAAATTGAAAAAGAAAGTAATAGCCAAATCTTTGATCGCACAGCTGACGACCCTTTGGCAATACGAATAAAGTCCCTAAAACTCAACATAGACTATTCTCCATCAACGTATTGCACTACCCAAATCGTTGTTACCTTTATTCCAACACTTAGTATCGACTGATTTATAGACGTATAAACGTCCGAGGAATAATGTTTTCTCTAACGAAAATAACAAAAGTAATGTAAAATCCACGAACACGTTGCACTACCCAAGTCGTTGTTACATTTATTCCAACACTTAGTATCGACCGATTTATAGACGTATAAACGTCCGAGGAATAATTTCTTCCCTGACGAAAATAACAAAAGTAATCTAAAATCCACGAACATATTGCACTACCCAAGTCGTTGTTACATTTATTCCAACACTTAGCATCGACCGATTCGTAGGTATATAAACGTCCGAAAAATAATTTATTCCCTAAAGTAGAGGGAGAAAGTTCCCCTCGATGGAACAACTACACCAAAGGTGTCCCGGATCTTTCGTCGCGTCGCTCGCGCGTAATCATCGATTTTCTTCTAATTGTATATCGTCGTGTATTAATATCGTTCCGTGCCCGACGAAGTGATCAATCACGGAAACGAACGTTCGCGAATTCCGACGAATCCGATCGTCGATTTTCTAGCGTTACCGCGATTCCATTTCCCGCCATCAGCGGAAAGCCATTCGCTCTTCAAACAAGCTCCTTCCGAAATTCGCGGGAGGTTGCTCATCCTGTTATTTAACAACGCCACGTTATAGGACGCTGCGAGCGGCGATCGTGTATTTGATAGAAACCTCCGCGATGAACGCGCGCGCCCGCGATACGTGCAAAATGATACGCACGGTAAATACGAGGGCCACGCTGCTCGCCAGGCAAGAAAATATAACAACGAAGCGAAAGTCTATTAGGATTTTCATTTCCTGAATAAATAAAACTCGTCGAATCGTTTAATACACCGGAGAGGAGTTCGCACGTGCATACGATAATCCGGGCTTCTCCGCCCGGAGAATACCGAT